>NW_027526335.1:168966974-169559474 GCF_048455015.1 Haemaphysalis longicornis | reverse complement strand
GACATTTAGTCAGTGAAACTGAAACTGGGCTGATTTTTATCCATAATGTTTCCAATCGATGCTGTAAATTAAGCTCGGTAGGCTACACACTTTGATACCCAGCGCGATGAACTATAGTAACACCTATTTAGAACAGTCCTTGCCAGCCCTATTAGCAGAACCGATCCCGACATACGCAGAACATGAACTTTCAAGTGGATACTGACTGGGAATGTCCAGCAACCCAGAGGAAAGAAACCACCACCGATTTCCCTATTTTCCTATTTTTACTAATTTCATTGTCTTGTTCTGGTCGCATTTGTTCCTTGGAAGACTAATCAAGAAACATAACTCACTGACAACATGCAATGTTTACGTTTTGAGGAATTGTGTTCACGAAGACATTACCACGCTAATATATTGAAATACCGTAACTTTTGCATAATCAAAAGTCATGCTATTAGAGTCACGGTTTCGAATTCTTTCAGCAGCACCAGCCCACCAGATCAAAAAAGTGCTTTTCGCTTCAGGCATTCGTGCTTGTGTCGTAGTGTCAAGGGTTTTGGTATATGTTGCCATTCTCCCTGCAGGATAGCCATGGACGCGCAGCCAAAAGGATCGATTCCTTCGAAGGGGTCCAACACAAACGCATCTGCCACTTCTGGGTCCAAAAAGGGCTCCGTTTCCTCCACGCCCTCAAGAAAGAAAAACTCCGTGTCAACACCCAGGAGAAAGAATGATTCGTTTGAGCAACCAAAAGGATCGATTCCTTCGAAGGGGCCCAACACAAGTGCATCTTCCACTCCTGGGTCGAAAAAGGGCTCCGTTTCCTCCACGCCCTCAAGAAAGAAAAACTCCGTGTCAACACCCCGGAGAAAGAATGATTCGTTTGAGCAACCAAAAGGATCGATTCCTTCGAAGGGGCCCAACACAAGTGCATCTTCCACTCCTGGGTCGAAAAAGGGCTCCGTTTCCTCCACGCCCTCAAGAAAGAAAAACTCCGTGTCAACACCCAGGAGAAAGAATGATTCCGTTGAGCAACCAAAAGGATCGATTCCTTCGAAGGGGCCCAACACAAGTGCATCTTCCACTCCTGGGTCGAAAAAGGGCTCCGTTTCCTCCACGCCCTCAAGAAAGAAAAACTCCGTGTCAACACCCAGGAGAAAGAATGATTCCGTTGAGCAACCAAAAGGATCGATTCCTTCGAAGGGGCCCAACACAAGTGCATCTTCCACTCCTGGGTCGAAAAAGGGCTCCGTTTCCTCCACGCCCTCAAGAAAGAAAAACTCCGTGTCAACACCCAGGAGAAAGAATGATTCGTTTGAGCAACCAAAAGGATCGATTCCTTCGAAGGGGCCCAACACAAGTGCATCTTCCACTCCTGTGTCGAAAAAGGGCTCCGTTTCTTCCACGCCCTCAAGGAAGAAAAACTCTGTGTCGACACCCAGTAGAAAGAAGGATTCCCTTGCTCCGCCTGGCACCCAAAGAAAACTATCTTCCAAGGCGGGGAGTAGGAAGCTGTCCCCTTACCAAGAGCACGCGGAAAAGGGTTCTCCTGACGCTCTACCCACGACTGATGTTGAGACAAGCGGAACGAGACCTTCCGTCGGCCCATCGCCGTACAGCGACAGGAGTGGCCCGCCGGTCAAGGAAGAGGGCAAGGTGTCCGCATCGCCTTCCCTCAACGTCGCGTCCCAAGATCAAGCTAAGGATAAAGGCCCGCCGCCACTTTCACTGCCATCCAAGCCGCCGCCGCCTCCTCCCGACGACGCAGGATACAACATCCCGATCGAAGTGATCCTGGTCCTGGTAGTGGTCGTTGTAGCGGTCGTTGTCGTGTTGGTGCTGCCGCTCCTGAAGGGCTTCGTCCGGGGAGGCTCGACCTCCGCGTCATCTACGGTGACCATTCCTTCCGCGTCCTCTGTGGGGACCCCTTCTGCAGTTTTCTGCGAATCCGAGGCGTGTCGGCGAGCCGCGAAGCAACTGCGCCGAGGTCTGTCGCGTTCGTCACAGCCGTGTGAAGATTTCTACCTCTACGTCTGCGGTAATTGGGTCGGCCCGGTAAGTTAAAGACGGGTCAAGTGCGCGCGAAAGTTATCGGTCGCGTTCACTGAAATGCATTCTCAAAGGGAGGCTCGTGGTGGACGCCGCTGCGACCCGATGGGAAATCACAAGTCGGCGACAGATTTGCGAGCGGTGAAACAATTACTGGGCACTGAGAGCCGGTGACAGATGTGAAGACATGGACGTCACAGCGGCGATGAATCCGGCGTCTTCGAGACGGGTAACCGGAGGTTGTTGTCTGCAGTAACTCTTAAGGAAGCGCCCAGCCAGATTCCTATTTCTTTATTTATTTATCTATTTATTTATTTACCTTTTTATTTATTTATTATTTATTTGTTTATTTATATTTTATTTATTTGTTTATTTTTTTATTTATTTATTTATTTATTTTTATGCTGCGATCTTTGTTCAAGATCATAGCAGGGTGGGAGAAACATAATTTAGATTATTTAGATAACTTTCGCGGTAAAACACACACAGACACACAAACATACACAAGATATGCTGAAAAACAAAAAGATGCATCATGTGAGTAGATGTGACTAAAAAGCAGATAGTGATTTCTCGGTTATCGCATTGTTAGAAATGTTGTTCCAATCGAAAGTAGTTCTTCTGAAGTATGAGTATTCGAAGCAGTTGTTCCGTATATTGAGTTGTGCGATTGTTAGTGCGTGTCGGCGTCTTGTATAGTAACCAGTTGAAAAGTGAAAGATGTTGGAGGCGTCAACAGCATACTGTCCCGTAACTATTTCATGAAAAAATTTAAGACGTAGGATTCGATTTCTTTCTGATACTGTGCGGAGGTTGCTCTTAAGGAGAAGTGCAGTTATCGATGTGCGCCTGTAAGAATTGTTAATGAACCTTACCGCCTTCTTTTGAATGTTTTCTAGTTTTTTTAATATTGGACTGAGTGTATGGATCCCAAATAATTACCGCCTACTCTAACATGGGACAAATAATTGTTTTGTAAGTTAGGAGGCGTGCAGATTGTGTTGAGATCTTTAAAGGACGTCTTAAAAAGGAGAGTTTTTGAAGAGAATTAGCCGAGACAGTGTCGATATGCTTATTCCAGTTAAGATCGCTAGAAATCCACAAGCCCAAGTACTTATACTGGTGCACTTCTCTCAGTTTAATGTCACCAGCACTATAAATGTGTGAAAGAGGGGCTTTCTTGTGTGTTATTTTCATGAGAACGGTTTTGTCAAAATTAATGCTCCTTTGCCACTGCCTGCACCAATGCACAACTTCTTCAAAGTCACGATTTAACCTAGTTTGATCATCAGCGCACAAAATTTTGTTGCACAATATACAATCGTGTGCGTACAGTTTGAGACCAACTGACAGTCCGGTAACAGTGCCATTTATAAAAATCAAGAATACGGACTCGGGCACCGATCCCTGGGGAACGCCAGAATCAACACGAACATATCTTGATGACGAACGATTGAAAGAAAAAAATTGTTGGCGGTTAGATAGATATGCCGCAATCCATGCGACTACTTTATCGTCTTTTAATATGCTGTCTAATTTGTGCCAAAGTTTATTGTGAGAAACTGTATCAAAAGCTATCCTAAAATTCATAAAAATAACGTCAGTTTGAATTCCATCATTAATTGCATTACCAAAGTTGGGAACAGTCTCAACTGCGTAGAGGTGGAATGACTGCACCGAAAGCCATGCTGAAATTTTATGAGGACGTTATGCTGTTACAGAAAATTAGAAATGTGCTGATGCATTATGTGTTCTATATTTTGCATGACCTGGATAGAATCGAAAGTGGTCGAGAATTTGGAATACGTGACTTGTTTCTTTTTTTGTGTGTCGGCTTGATTCTGGCTGTCCTCCAGTCATCCAGTTTACGCACATTAACTCAAAGACCGGGAGAATAAAACAAATGAGTACTTAGCGCACCATTCGGCATAACGCTTTAAAAACATATTGGGGATGTAATCTGGACCACAAGACTTCTTCATTTCAAGCTTCAAGAGTAAATTTTGAATACCCCGTTTGGAAAGACTTATGTCGGGAATACTCGGACAAATCGCAGCGAATACCGGAAAATTGCCGTCATCCTTCGTGAATACAGACGTGAAATATTCGTTGAACTCGAAACAAAACAGAGTCGTCGCTAATGCACTTGTTGTCTACCATAAATGTATTGTTTGAGCTTGAGGTGGGTGTTACCAACCGCCAAAATAAATGGGGAGACGTCGCGATTAAACTTGGAAGAGTTGCACCGTAATAGCTGGCTTTATCCGCAGTGTTTTAGCTTTTTTAATTTTTACGTTTTAATTAATTTTTGCTTTGATTTCAGGAGTGCTTGAAGTTTTCGTTTTTTTAAGGCACTTAAGCTGACGCTGCAATTTAAAACGCCTCCCGAGTAATTTAGGGACTGTAATTGTTCGAGTTTGTTGTTATTTTAGGTCCAAAACAGTGTATGCAATCGAACACATATCTTTAAACATGAACCACAAATGTTTTATATTACACGTGCTGTTGTGAAATGTACCGTAGTGAAGGTCCAAGGTATTAAAAATGGCTGCTCCATTGGCCCTTGAAAAATTTGGGTAAAACTGTACCGTGTCTGAACTGGTAGGAGGAACATTCAATAAAGTTAATATTACAGCCAGGTGATCAGAGATGCCAACCGTAACCTTACATGACACTTTGGTTTTGATAGTTCCGCTTACAGAAAATAAATCAAGAGTTGCCCGAGTGTCATTCAGTATCCTAGTGTAAGCGTCTACGACTTGGGGTAAATCGAACGTGAAGGCAATATCAAGCATTTTGTTGTTAATTAGTAACGTTGATTCAGAACAAAAATTGCTCCGATCAATATAGGTAAGTTCAAATCACCAGCTATAATCGTTTTCTCTTCCCCTTTAACACAGCTATGCAAATGTTCTTCCAATCGTTCCAAAAAAGTGGCAGCTGAGCTGGGCTGATGGTAGACAGCTCCCAGGACGTATCTAACATTTTCAACAAATAATTTTCAAAAGAAACTTTCTCCCACGGAAAGATGTGGCATTTTTAGAACTTGAAGTGAATCCTTAAAAACGATCCCTGCTCCGCCCCCTCTTCTGTCACGGTCTTTGCGAAGCAGATGATAATTCTTTGCAGAAATTCACTGTCTCAAATGTCACTACTTAAGCAGTATTTCGTAAGTACAGCTATGTCTGGGTCGTGTTCGATAAATTAAGCCTCCAGCAGAGCAGCCTTATCTACGATGCCACGGCACTCAATGTTCAAGATTACGAAAGCCCGCCTACAATATTTCTGAAGTCGTCTCCCGGATTTGTTCACCTTATAGCGTCTGTTCTTCACGTCATCCCACGCACATTTTGTTCCGTCGACACTAAGCGCATCGAAAATCTGTTTGACTTTTGCGCCAGCGTCTCTTTCGTCAGCCGAGCTTCGCCAAAGTTTTTTTTCTTATCTCTCGTACATTCATTGAAAAGCCATGCGCTACCGACAAACCCTTCAATTTTTTGCAGGCACCAAAGTTGGTGTCCTCCTCACGGTAGTCCTGCAAATTTATAACAGGGCGGCTGACGTCTCTGGGCTTGCCTAATCTATGACACCGCTCCATGCTAGGAATTTCAAGCCCCAGTTTTTCTTGAAATATCTCTTTTTGTATTTTATCGATAGGTTATCATTGTTTCGTCGCTTTGTTCGTCGAGGCCGTAGACAACAATCTTGTTCCTCCTACTTCTGTTTTCTAAGTCATCGACCTTGTTCAGTATATAGGACGTATTCTTATCGGGACGTTCAACGACGGATTTCAAAATATCGACTTGCGTCTTTAGCTGATTCATGACTGTCATCTGTAGTTCCAAACCTTCAAGCCTTTTCGTTATGGTCTATCTCACCCTGCGTCGCTTGGATAGTTTTAACGGATGCGGTCAATTAATTTTGGTTTTTAGTTAGCATTTTTTTTTCAGTTGGCCCTGGGTTTGGTTCTATGTCACGACATGTCAGCAAGCTTAGTGGAAAGGGAAGAGTATCGGTAAAGACATTCGTAAGCTTCAGTGGGCAAGGCAGCAGCACTAAAAATCGCTTATCGCTTCTGGAACATTTCACAGGCAAGTAATTACTAACCTGCACCATGAAGCAAAATGAGTTGGTCAGCATTGTGCCCGGTGTACTGCTGCCGAACTCACTGTTTGCCGCAGACGAATCGTAACCTTTTGTAGCATCCGAGCACGGCCGCTCGATAGGAACTAGTTCCCATCAAGCGGCCGTAAACCGAGAATGTCACGTGGTGTGACGTCGCCGAACCGGCGTCCGATGTTCCCGGACTGCCATATTGGTACCGTAGTTCGCCCACCAACAGTCGCCTTGAGTTGATAACGCGCAGCTTGCATTGACGACATGGCTGGTCGGTGATCCACTCGAAGTGCTTGACGTATGGGAGCAAAAAATCGGCGCCATGAAGCAAAATGGGTTGGTCAGCATTGTACCCGGTGTACTGCTGCCGAACCCGCTTGGTACGATAGCGATAGCATGCAGTCGAGTCCACTTATAACGATGCCGTTTATTAAAATATATAGGATATAACGATGAACAGCTATGGCACTGTCAACTTTTGTATTATTTCTATGGTAAAATGAACCGCTTATAACAATGCGCCAGTGTCACTACATCGGATATAACGATTGAATTCGGTTATATTGTGGACCAAACGTGCAACAGTGATGATTGTAACGACGCGGTTGCGCAGCCTACTCAGGTTAGTGTCTTTGTTGGAGGCCCAATGCGTGACACAGTCCCTCGGGGACTTTGTTTCCGCAAAGAAAATTTACCTCAGCTAGGCGAAGCGCCTATAGATGCTCTTAGAAAAGATTTGCGCTAGCTGCACACGCGGCCAACAAAGGTGACCGACCGTGGCTTCTTTTCCGCAAATTAGTAGTAGCACGACCGTGCTGGAATGCGAATAAAAGGTTTTGAGCTCTGTTCCGTCTTTTCATTTCGCAACCCGCTTATAACAATTATCGGTTATAACGGTGGGATTTACTTGGCACCTGGATAGTGTTATAAGTAAACTAGACTGTACAGGGTGTTGCGACGATAATTGGAACAATTTAAAATTTTTTCTGAGGAACCGCCGCTCTGTTCGCGCTCAAACTTGCCACGAAGGTCGCAATTTGTGGTCTATTTTGTTTGATACCGGGAGCAACGATGGTACTTACATGTGTATTCTGAAAATAAACAAAAACGATTTTTGCATTTGGGAAAATGGCGGCTGATTTGTACGTGCGAGTCAGCGCAAGTTGATGTTGGAACGACGGAACCACCTGCAGAGTGAAACGCATGTTTGGGATTCACGAACAGAGCCAAATGGTGCAGCATGCGATCATAAAATGCACCTAAAAATGTGGTAACAGACTATCAGAACACCAGGTTGTTAGGCTCGCACGTTCAAACCGCCGCCATTTTCCCATAGGCGAAAATCGCTTTTATTTATTTTCAGGATAAACAGGTAAGTACCGTCGTTATTCCCGGTGTCAAACAAAATAGACCACAAAATGCGACCTTCGTGTGAAGATTGAGCGCGAACAAAGTGGCGGTTCGCTCAGGAAAATTGTTTAAAGTGTTCCAATTACCGTCGCAACACACTATATATCCAAACTTGCTGCGGTGGCTCAGTGGCTACGGCGTTGGGCTCCTGAGCCTGAGGACGTGGGTGGGGGGTTTTCAATAAGTTCGAACAAGGGTGGCTGGTCGAGCTCTGCAATTTTCCTAAATTCTTTATATCATTCGCTGATCGTCGCAATGGCCGGATTCACCAATATTTTATCTGGAAAAAATTATTGCCACTGAAAACGCCTACTAAAGCGGCAAGGCAGGCAGACTCCCGCCGGTACCTGTTCCTGCACGTGAGCCAAATTCACCATCTTCTGTCGGCGAATATATTCCCTTGAGACAATAGGAAAATTTTATGCTCAATTTACGTTTGAAGCAAATTCGTCGAAAAATTTTTGTTGCTCAGAATACAAATTTCTTGTATTAAATTATCAAGTTTAGATTAAAGTCCTATTTTTTCGAACCAGGCGCCTGAGTATTACGAAAAGTACTCAAGTTACAACCGTTAAAAAATCAGCCTACGGTGCGTTTTCAAGTCTTAATAAACGCATCAAACTGTAGTTTTTGAGATGCAACGGGATGCAAGTTTTAATGGTAACGACAAGACCCCATGAACCTTTTTTAAGGACTATCCCCACCAGTGTGTGTAGTGGGTGGTAAACGGTGCATTGGGAACGGATGGAAGGGTGTGGCTAGCCTCCTATAAGTCCAGGAGGCGTCTTGTACGGACTGCGTCAAGGGCGCGCCGCACCAGGGCGACCTGGCGCTCCGGGTGCGGAGAGGTCAGCTCTGACTGTCATTGCTCAGTGGAAGGGAACGACGGTTGTTGAGGGTAGAGAAGACTTTTGTAGGGCTCGCAGCACGAAATAAAAACAACAAATATTGCGGCGTCCGCCGTTTCCACTCAGCGCAGAGGCAGTCAGAGAACGCTCGCATGAGCGGGCGCAGAAAGCGGCGGGAATAAAAACCAAAATGCGCAATCGCCGAACGATGGTGTTCACTTACCAATGTTGGACATGAAAACTGGTAATATTTTCGGACTGCCCATACGTGGCCTGTCAACAAGATGCGCCACATGTACCAAAAAAAAAGCCACGGGCTCCGTTGTTTGCATAATAATGTATCTCGATAGTACAGTGTTTAAGAAACCAGTGAACAAAAAAAATAGAAATGATGTGGCATTAGGATCAGACTCGCTGCCTTCCCGGATCGACGTTTTACTGAAATATCGCTAAGACAACGAAGGCTGATTTTAGGGAGAAGTGGTGTAAGAAGGTTTGCGCGTTAGTGAACAACTTCCAGACTTGCTGTAGCTTTTCGTGCTTGCGCTCCTTCTGTTTCCTGAAATGGGCAGCAAAGCCGCTGAAAGTTAGTTCTACTCGAAAAACCTTTCGCCATTTCACAAAATATGCTTCGCATTGGTTACATTCACAAGTTTCTCACCGCTGAATTAAACTTCTCCTCTACGGTTTCCCTGGCGAAATCATGCCGGCGTTTCAGAATTCTGAACTTGATTTTCGCGCGGAAGTTACCCTCGGCGCAGCCTATCAAAAGCTGTAATGGGCGGCGCTGCCGGGGATTCGCGCTGGTCTCACCGGGCGACCTCGTCGAAACTCGAGATGGTGGTCCTTTTTCAAACACAAATTCTCGTTGCACCTGGCACAGTTGGGGGCGAAGGAACTGGCTTAAAACTCTTTTCTTGTCCCTTTTTACTTTTATAGGCATACGAAGAGCACGAGCTCTTCCAGAAGTTCGTGGATGACGTCGGAGCGGTGAGCCGAGCACAGCTGCCTCCGTCATCGCAACAGACGGCCACAGAGATGGCTGCCATGGCGTACCAGACGTGCGAGGATATCGTGCGAGGAAACCGCACGAGCATGACTACGGTCAAGCTGGTCCTCCACGAGGCTGGCTTCTTCTCTTTGGGCACCTGGAACACGTCGTTGAAGATCCTGAATGCCTCCTTCTTCCTGGAAGTGAAGTGGCGGATCGCCTCTCCGTTCAAGATTAGATTCGTACAAAAAACGGGGCCAGGACTCGCCATCCACCTAGGTCCGAGTCAGTCAGTGGAGGAGTACCTCGACAGGAGGCAGCAGTCGGACTGGGGGATTCGGTCATATTACGACTTCGACGAGATGAAAGGCACGTTTCAGTCAGACATAGAGGAAAAGATCCCGTACGCCGTGTGGCAAAGGGCCGACGACAAGGTGACTAATGACTGGTTAAGGAAACTTCCTACCGGCGAGAAGAAAATGAAACCACAAAGCTGGGACGAGTCCGATATGTACGAGAAAGTCACGATTATGAGCCGAGACGATTGGGCCACTTTGCTGAACACCTACTTTGGCAACCCTATGCCGCTGACGTTCCGCGTGCTTTCACCGGACCTGTTTTCCAGCTTCGCGGGGCTACCAAATTTGGTCGGCCATGACATGGCGCGACCGTA
Organism: Haemaphysalis longicornis; assembly: GCF_048455015.1. NCBI lineage: Eukaryota > Metazoa > Arthropoda > Arachnida > Ixodida > Ixodidae > Haemaphysalis > Haemaphysalis longicornis. Next base: position 169,549,402 of record NW_027526335.1, on the reverse strand, counting down.
CTACAGGTGGTACATGGTGGAGGTCCTGGCGGGTGCCGTGTACGCCCCATGGATCACCAGACGGCACCCCGATTACAACAGCGCACTCCAACATCAGCGCCGGAAATGCTTCGCCATCTTGGAGACGTCCGCTGGCTACGCGTTTCTCGCGCCGTACGTCAGGAACACGTTCTCCACTGAGGTCACCGACGATATTGTCAGCCTGCTCCGCCAAGTTCGTGGCGCCTACGGCAAGTTGTTCGCCCGAACCGGGAACTTCAGCAAGATGGCGAACTTGCTGCCTTCTTACTCCACTGACTCGGGACACGTTCTAGATTTCTTGGACGACGCCACTCTCGAGGAACGTTACTATCACTACGAAGCTATGACTACGGACCCCCTCGACAACTGGAGAAGGCTGAAAACTGGCCTCGAAAGCTCCGTTCACGGAGACGTCACGATGGATGCACCTGGCGATGTTATAAATCATTTGCGGTTCTACATACCCCTCAACCCACACCAGGACTTCATCCTGCGCCCAGACGTAGCCGTCCTCCCGTATTTTGACCCTCGCATGCCCCCAGTGCTAAAGTTGGCTGGTTTGGGCTCAATAATGGCGTACGCGATGACAGATGCCATCTACGCCGCGAAGTATAATTGGACGGACGGAGAACGCAAAACGTGGGACAGCAGCATCTCTTGCATACGTCATTGGGTCAGTTCTGTGTCCGACAGCCCGGAAGGACAGCTCGACCTGCTGAAACGCACCCTGGCGCTTGCGACCGTCGTCCTGGCTCAGCAAAAGTTGGCCGTCGAGTCCGAGTCCGGCGCGATAGTTTTGAAGGATCTGCCCGAGCTGTCTGGGACGCAGCTCTTGTTCGTCGCCTGGTGCCACCTCGAGTGCGGCAAAAAACATGGCTTAAGGCGCTGCAACGTGCCCGTCGAGGATCTCCCGTCTTTCGCCGAAGCGTTCAAATGCAAAGAGGGCGCGCGCATGCGAGCTTTCGAGCTCTGCACTCAAGACCTATTGGGAACGTAGATGCAGACGACCTTGCGATGCGCGGACAGTTTTGGGCTGTCATACACAGTTCACGTTGTTCCATTACATCCTGGAAATGTGCGTAGTCTAGCGTGTTGTGCCTAGCGGAAATGTACATAGTCTAGCGTGGGCTATCCCTCCTAAACAATATGCTACTGTTATTTGTTGATGGCCGCAACTATCGCGAAGACGTATTTTTGTTCGCCCTAGGGAAAAATTGTTCCATCCAGCAAAAAAAATACATTGTTTGTTCAATAAACATTCTAGCCGACAACTTCGGGGCTAGACTTTTGAATGTCTCCGATACGTATTTTTCATATTAACCTGCAGAAAAATACTCAACTCACCCCGTTCAAGTTGTGGTTCTAAAATTAATCGTTACTCTCTCTCTCTCTCTCGCTCTAGTTTTCAATAAGCTTCGTGCGTAATTTAGGGGATGCGGGGGACTGTAATTTAGGGGATGCGGTGCCATTTCGAGGGTGAAATTTTGTGTTGTGTTCTTTCCTGTTTAATAATATGATTTTGCATTTAAACGGGAGAGAGAGAGAGAGAATAAATATTTTTTTATCGAGCAGAGGCAGATGACCGGGCGTAGCGCTGCTGGCGGGCATCCCTCGTCCGGGATGCCCTGACTTCCGCTGGCCGCCCGTGCTCGGTTCGCCATCTTTACCAAGGAAGCTCGACCAGGGAAGCCCTCCACTGCTCGCAGGTGGGGTTGGCAAGTGGGGGCGACTTTAGAGTACGTTGGCACTTCCATATTATAGGGTACAGGGCACATGGCTGGGGAGATTAAGCACCGAGGAAAGGTTCCGGGGTGGGGAGTATGAGGTGAAAGCGTGTGTGATGTGGGTGTGTGTTCGTCTGGAGCCGCTGGCAAGTTATAGCTTCCTCTCTATAGTTCATACCACCAGCTGCATGCAGCACTCTGGAGGCTACATTGTTGTCAATAGAGCGCGCACTGAGGGGCGCCTCGTTCACCGTGAAGGGGGTTTTGAAAGGGCCTTTCTGTCTCCTCTCTCGGCAGGTGCAACTGCAAAGCCCCGGCGCCTATTTTCGCTTTCCTTCCTGGAGGCTATACTGACAACAATGTAGCCTCCGCAGTGCTGCATGCAGCTTGTATACCACAAGCTGCATGCTTGTGGTAGTGTTAGAGGCGCCAGTGTAGAGGCGCCAGTGTTGCGGTGGGAGGCTGCGGCGAGTTTGCTTGTAATGGGCGAGAATCTCTTTGTAGCCACTGAGTGGGTGGAGGTTATCTTGAGGGGGTAGACATTGGCCACCGTGGGCAATGGCTAGGTGTATGAAATCGCGAGCCGTGGCATGAGCCGCTACTTTGCCGGGGATGGCGGTGCGTCCACGAGCCGAGTCGATGCAAATACAAGGGGTTGTCGAGAAGTTTTAGGGGTGAAGCTCCTCTTGCTTGGGCCCTGTCCCGGCCATACACGCCACATTAATGATGATTGTGGCAGGATCCCCCTAGGGATTAGCCAACCGAAGATTGGCCGAAGAGGTCATAACGTTCAGCGCGTTCGTTGCTACCCAACAAGGAGGAGAGGAAGAAGAGGTTGTTCGTCGCCTGCGAGCTGAAGACACGTTCCGGGGGTACGCGACACAAGACGCTCTCCAGAAGGCGACGGCCAAGGTGGCTAAAATGTCACACACCGAATTCGCCAACTTACCCATGGACATTCCCATCGTCCCAAGCAAGCCCTACATAATCACCACAAACATCAACGTCGTCGACGAGCTTGTCAACGGAGCGGTGGAAAGCTTGACCGAGTCTTTAAATGATGTGTGGCCGACGAATGTTTCACGGTTTTACCGATAAGCATTTTAGCTTCGCCCCTCTGATCATCATTCACTTCGTGGAGATGGTGGGATTTTTTTTAGTATGAGTGTAGTTTGTAATGAAATGCTGTCAATCTGGTACTTTCGGCGAGCTATCTGCGAACCCGTGAGGATAGTAACTGGTTCAGGGCGGGAAGTGGCGGCCAGGGCAGCGGCTATTACTTCAGTGACATCGATTGAGGTTGTGGTAGTAGTGGCGGCATTTATGCATTGGCCAGTATGCGTAACTTCACAGGCTACGTGGCCTGCGTGCGTGCCAAGGGTAGGGGGCAGCATCTCTGAGTAGGGCGGTGGGGTCGTTCCCGCATTACGCAGTAAGGGCTCGAGCACGAGAAACCCGGCGGCCGATGTGGTAGTTGGCGTGCATACTACAACCGATTGGGGCCACAGGGATGCAATTTCGCAGGTCTAGAGGGATGCGTTTTTTTTTCCCTCGAGGGTATCGGCCGGTGTCCTGATGCTGTAAGGACCTGCCGACCAGTGGGATTCAAATGCAGGCGCCGTGCTTGAGCTCATTAATGGGCTTGAAGCTCTTCCCACGTGTTGTGAACTCCCAAGGCGAGTAATCATTGGGTCCAAGAGGCAGTGGGGAAGCTAAGCTCAGTTTTGTATTCTGCGCTTATCATGCTGTTGAGCCGAGTCTTTTATGTTATATTGAGATCACGGTATTGGGTTCCGTAGGTAATGCGGCTAATGAGCAAAGCTGGCACTATTCGTCGCGTATCGTGCTCTTTCAGGCCTCGACGGCGGTGGCAGATGCGTTGCAGAAGGTGCATCAGTTGCGACAGGGTTTCGTGTAATCAGGTATACCTCGAGCAGATTTGTTAAAAGGCTGGGAGTTACGCATCAGGAAATACGATTTTTCGAATGTACACTGGAGGCCTTGGGTCTGGAGTTAGCGAAGAGTAACGGTATCCGCTTGCTGCAAGGCGGCTTGCTGCTCTCCAATGCAGCCAGTAGGCGTCCAGCCTTGCGTCACAAAGGGACAAGATTGGAGGCAACTTTGCTGTACCGCATCCGAACGAGGTCAGCGAAGACCACAGCGTGGCTATTCAAGGTGGGCCTCGTGCGATCGCCTCTGTGTTCGTCATGTGCAGTGATAAGAGATGTGCAACACTACGTAATGTGTTGCCCAGAGCATGATGTCGAGCGGACTGCAATATTCTCAGTGATTCGAAAGCTGGCGGCCACACGCAGCACTCTGGGCCACATAGCCTTTCCAAGGAGACATTGGATGCTGCGCAGAGACGTGTCGCGCCTTCTACTAAGCTGCCTTCAGGAGACGGAACTGGCAAACTCGTGGTGAAAGGACACTACCATTAAATAATTAGGGGGAGCTTGAGCGGAGCAATTTCCGGCATCTAACCCCGCCTTATCCCACACAACCACAACCACCACCAGAAAGTAAGGCCATTCGCGTATAACGCGTGTTGGGGCGGGGGGAAATGTCTGCAATTTATGTAATGAGGGGAAGTGGGGAATTGTCTGCAATTTCGGTGGGAGGTCCTTCATGGCCATGTTTTATAACCGTGGCGAGATAGCCTAGCCTTGCGGGGTACCTTTCGCTTGAATCGTGAAAGCGGAGGATCGAAGATATCCATGACCACTTGCCGCAGTATAGTCAGCTAAGAAGGCCGTGACGTAATCATACATGCGTTCTCCAATACGAGAGATGTGAGACCTGCAAGTATTGCCTAATGTGAACCGTTATCAAAAGCACCCTTCATGTCTAGAGTGAGTATGCAGCGCTTCTGGGATGACGTGAGGTGATCAATAATGTCCGACTTAAGTCGGACTAAAATATCTTGCGTGGACAGATGGGGTCGAAAGCCAAACCTGGTCATTGGGAACAGATAATTACCTTCCATGTACGCTACCAAGCGGTTATGCATAAATGCTCATACAGTTTCCCAGTACACCATGTCACTGAAATGGGGTGAAAGTTTCCTAGAGTCAATGGTTTCTTGGGCTTTGAGATAAGAGAAATATCCGCGTGCTGCCAGAGTTGTCGTAGAGTACCCGCATTTCATTGTTTGTTGATGTACTCTAATAAAGCTTCAAGGGCAGCTGTATCGAGAATGCACAGGTATTTGCTCTCGATGCGCTCTTTACCCGGGGTGGTATTGTGGGTAACATTCCACACGACTGCCTCAATTTCGCGAAGGGCGACGGACGCATCGAGGTCAGCGTTTGGGGGCCTACGTAAGGAGTATGGGGCAAGGACGGGTCCTACCCATGGTTTCTTTAGCTCCTCTAGAAGTTCTTGTTCCGTGCAGGAATAGTTTTGTATGAGGCGGCACAGGTGGTGGGCCACTGCTGTTTTGTTTCGCTGATGCCCATTAGCGATCTGAGGAGATGCCAGGTTCGACGCGTGCGTATAGCGTTCCTTGAAGCTTCGTACAACAGTGAGCCCAATTGGGCTGCCTAAGATGCTCGACATAATCAGAAGCCTCCTTGGTAAACTTAGCAATCGGTTTGCGCAGTCGCCAATTGGTCTTTCGAGTTTTCCATCGCTTGATTACACCACGCCGGGCTGCCCAATGATGATCGAGGTGGACATCTACCACCGGGGTGTCAGCAGGTAGGGAATTTTTTTGTCTAGTTCTGTGCTGTGTCCAGGATGGCAGCTGACTATTCTTCGATGTCATGAATAGATTGCGCAGGGATGTCATGACGAAATGGCGTCCAATCCGTTAACCGCGCAGTGCCCAGAAGAGCTTTTGTAGCTTTTGTGTGAGGCAGCTGCAGGCTGATGATGTGATCATTCCCTAGTGTGCCTGGGAGGCATGTTCAAATTCGGTCTGTAACATTATAAGCCATAGACAGGTCCGGGGAAGAGTCGCGTGATACGCTGTTTCCAGTACGGGTGCTTGTGCCGGGAATATGGCATAGCAGAATCTTTTTTGCTGTATGGCTTCGTACCCCTGCGTAACCTTCTTACTGTCTTCTGGGTGACCCCAGGTGGTATGTTGGGCATCAAAAGCACCTACAATTACCAGCGCGTGGCCTTTGGTGCGTTGCCGCATGATACGAATGAGTGGGGGTGACGTGGGGAGCAGTTGAGAGGGCTGACTGAATATGTTCAGAACAAAACTGCTTTTAAGCTGGCCAGTGCCCGGGAGGAGTTCCACGATCACAGTCTGTTTCAGTGGGAAGGGTGTGAATTTAAACAGGCTTGTGTAATTGCACTAATATGGCCGTTCGACTACCAGAGCCGGAGAAAAATGTGGTATATCGTTGCAGGTGGGGGTTTTCTGCGTCCGTTTCTTGAAGCGCAGTGAGAGTGGGAGGGTTGGGTTGAACATATTGATTGGGTACATGTTGCTTGCTGCGATATGATCTGCAGTTTCATTGCCAGAGAGGGAGTGAGGGCGCGTGGCACTGACTGCGGTGGGCGAATTGGGGAAAGTGCTCATCGTCAGATTCGTTCATCAGAGTGGAGCTGGTTGATGGTGCTCGGCACATCCACGGGATGCATCGTTTCGGCTCTTGTGAGGCGGTGAGATCAGACTTGCTTTCAAGAACAGCTATGCGTTCCGAGAGGGTTTGGTTGATATCACGAATGAGGCCTTCAAACCGAGCGGTGTCACGTGATGTAAGGGGGTTTGGGGGTGGTGTAGGGGTGGCTGAAGAAGGGGCGGCTGCTGGAGGGGCAGTTTGGGGTGGATGAGGTTTTGCTGAGTAGTTCTAAATGCTTTTCAAGGTTCGCGGTGCGTTCTGCCTGGGCCGTCAACAGCTGCCTAAGCTGGTCATTTTCTTCTCGAAGTGTGGTGATTATACGCCTCGAGAGAGGCCTGTAGGGGCGCCACTGAAATGCCCCTAGCGGCACGTTTCGAAAGCAGTCGCGGGAGTCTTTGGCCCGCTCACCACTGTCGCCGTTTCTTTTGCGGCACGTTAGTGACGGATATTTTTCGTCTTTATGTGTTGGAAATACATATTCATGTGGAGCAGTCACTGTGTTCGCAAATCTGGTGTATGTACGAGAGTGCAAATCCTTCGAACGTGATCTTAGTGTGGTCCATTCGCTCTGCATAAGCGGCAGGTGTGTGTCACAGCCCGGCGTCGCGAAACCGGCATTTGCATGGAGCTGATTGTAATTCCGCTACCCTGAAATTTACTAACAGTACGTAAGCAGCGTTCGTTCAGATGCTCATGCTACGGCTATAAACTACGATTTAAATCGGTTTCGTGTGCTGGCATAATCTAGCCGAGCATCACACCTGACAGCACGCCAGTTACGCTTCATATCTCAGATATTGATACCTACCCTGAACAAGCCCATGTGGCATAAGTTTCACGGACATTCACGCAATACGCACAATGGATACTGCAAAATTATATGCGGGAGTCCGCACAAGACAAAGAATTTACTGCTGGGTCGTATTGTCGCGAGGTGAGCCCTCGCCAATATTCATCTGCTACATGTATCACTTGTTTATATCCGCGTCCCACGACAAAACGCTTCCTCGAAACATCGTCATATGACACAGGGAGTCTGCAGAATCTAGCACAAAATTGAAATCATAACGCCTTATCAGATACCACACTCTTCCAACGACACCTTTTATCGCGCTTGTGTACTGACTTACTGTATACTTCAAAAAATGTGTCCGCCGAGTGATCAACTGTTCGTTAAAGTCGAAAAACTAAATAAAAGTGAACGAGCAGGAGTGCGTGTGGTTATTAAAACGGTCGTTACTTGATTTGGCTCCGCATTTGTACACAACGGTGTACAAATACCTGTCCCTACCTGTCTTTGAAAATATCAGTGCATTTCGCATCTGGTTGGTCTAGCGAGTCCTACCTGCTTAAGGTAAGACGAAGGTCTCTCGAATTTCCGAAGCTGCACTGACTTTTTTTCCATTCTCGCGCGAGCTATTCGGTTTCTTCCGGAATTGCAGACCACTGATTTTTCCGTGGTTTCATTAACTTTCCTAGGTTCTTGCTATACGGCACGAGTGGCACACAATTCCCGACGCAGAACCTTGTAATATAGTTCACATTTTCGCGCGGCTTATATTCCCAAAAGAGGCACAAGTTATTGTGAGGTATTGGGTACCCGAAACGTTTTTTTTCTACGACATATATTCGAAACAAAGCCACATTGGTTGTCCGCTCTGCAAAACGAAACCAACATCTCACTGTGCCATTATTAGGTCTAAACAAGGCGACAATAGAACGCACTTGCGCCTGACGTATTCGGAGGTGACAGTGGCGATATGCTGCTACCGTCGCCGACGCCCGTAAGAGCGGCGAAGAAGCGTGCTGTTCGGCGTACCCGGATAGGTGTTGTTGGCGTAGGACGCAGCTGTTTTTCAAAGTACCCTAAACGTACTATTTGCTTACAGGCATCACCATAACAAGTTGTTTAGGGCACGGAACAGCAAAAAGAAGCGAGAGAGAGAGAGATAGAGAGAGAGAGAGAGAGAGAGAGAGAGAGAGAGAGAGAGAGAGAGAGAGAGAGAGAGAGAGAAACGTTTATTGAAAAGCAGGGACGGAGCAGGGGAGAAAGAAGAAAACACTGCATGAGCCGCTATCAGCTGCGCAGTGGTCATCCCGCATGCGCCGCGGGATGACATGCGGCGCTTGGGCAAGGCCGGAAAGTGAAGAGGTGTGGTTGGTTACTCGCTGGCAACACGGCTCCATGGCCTGGTGGTGTAGGAGGCGATGTAGCGGCGACTGTGTTTGAGGGGGGTTTAAGGTTGGGTGATACGTGCGCTGGATGGGAGTTTGGCAAGTCGTTCACGCACTCGTAAGGGGGGTAAAGGAGGCCTGAGTTCATATCTACACTCCTAGCTTGCAGTTGGGTGTTCCAGGCTACACAATTTGCATTCCGGGGCTCATTGGTGATTTTCAAACAACATTACTATATTAAGCAGCGGAAATGTGTGTATGTTGTAATTCTGGGTGATTGAAAAGCAGCACTACAACTTTTGCAGCGTGCGATGCCCACAAAAAGGCTGTGTCATCGAGCCTTATGGCTTGTGCAAGAACTCAGTAGCAAAGGTTTTAATGTGCGGTTTCAATGGATTCCATCCCTTGTTGGCTTCAAGGCCAGTGAGACCGCTGATCAGTTGGCACGAAAAGCGCTGCAATTTGCACCGACTGTTCAAATTTCCGCCGATCACTGGAATGACTTCAGGCGAAGAGTCGTCGAACATTTCAATTCCTCGGGAGATTCCTATCATCAGCCTTGCGTCACAAAGGAACTTATGAGATCGGAGGCAACGTTGCTCTACCGCATTCTAATGGGCTCATTGAAGACCCCAGCATAGCTATTCAAGGTGGGCCTCATGCGATCGCATCTGTGTTCGTCATGTGCAGTGATAGGGTATGTACACCACTATGTAATGTGTGGTCCAGCGCATCATGTCGAGTGGACCGCAATGCTCTCAGCAATTGGAAAGTTTACAGCCCCACACAACACTCTCCACCACATCGTCTTTCCAAGGGGTCATTGAATGCTGCGCAGACACCTGTCGCGCCTTCTACTAAGCTTTCTTCAGGAGACGGAACGGGCGAACTCGTGGCGAGAGGACGATAACATGGAATAATTAGGAGGAGCTTGGGTGGAGCAATTGCCGGCATATCCAGCCAGGCTAACAGCGAATTGATCCCCGCAACAACCGCCACCACCACTACCACCATATAAATCATTATTAAGAAAAACGCTGCTGATGTACAGGTGCACGATTGTAATTTTTTTCCAAGCACAATATCGCAGGCAGTATTTGTGAAAGATTCACTTATAAGACAAGTTACCGGAAACGCGTAATCCCGCTAAGGTGCTAATGCGAACGATTTATGGCAATGGGCATTAATAAATCGACGTTGAGGATCTGACGGCGTCTGTCATACTCACTGGTCAATACCTCTTAGTGGGTGTGATGTGTGGGATAGTGGGTTCATATGCAGGTGTCGCAGTTGAACGGGAATTGATCACTAGGTCTAGGGCTGCTGACGCCGGTTGTCATTTTGAGTGATCCCTTCCAATGTGTGACTTTTGAGTGGGGCCGATCCGGGGTGGTTTCGTAATTCCTTCATGAGAGGCGCGGAATTTGCTTTACGGCATCCCTCGGAACGAACGTTACACACACGCGATGTAGCAGTGAAGTAGCTCCAGGTGAAACAATGCATTCGCATCGAAAGGACGTAATGAACGGTCAGTACACCTCAAAATCGTGTTCCGTGTGCGTGGGCTTAGGGTATTGTCAAATACCTTGCCCGTCATGGCGCGTATATGGGTACGTTTCGCTACGTTCACCGTAAGAATTGACCCAAGGCCACAATCTTTTCTTCTGTATGCACAGGTGATTCCGGAATTATTTATTCAAGTTTGACAGGGCATAGCGAAGGCTGCGAACGGATGACTCCAGCACTGCTGACGGAATGGAACATGCACAGTTGTGCTCATCCGCATCAGTATTGCGGGAAAATGAAAGCGATGTCTGAAGAAAAACTTGGTTCTGCACCAAACGTACCGCGATAAGTGCTTTTGTTCTCTTCGTCTCCCGCCCGCTTTCTCAGTATCGCACAAGCAGGAGTTTCATTCCAAGGTACCGCTTCTGGGGCAATATTCTCGTGTTTTGTCCGTTTTGTGCCGGTTTCAAAAGACTCTGTTTTGAGCAAGCCCTTATTGGCTAAAGGCGAACACCCGGATGTGACGCCATGCAAGATGGCGGAGCTATTAGCCGCGGCTTCTCGGATCAGGCAATTTTTCGTCGCCTAGTTGTTCGTTCGCTGCCAACACAATTGTATCAGCCGATGAGAAACGACACGCACAAGCAGCAAAGAGGAAGCTTTATTGTTTCGACGGTTTATATACCCCCCGACCCATAGTTGCTGTTTCCAGCTACGCTGCCGCCAGTGTAGCCTGATACATCTTCCTTCCTTTTAAGAATTACGAAATTTGGTTGAACCGTTCCTCATAGTCACGCTTGACGCAGGGCTTTCGAGGTCTGGTCGATCTCCTTGGTACAGGCTGTGACTGTTGTGTCGGAGTGGTGACCCCTAGCAAGGATTGGGCAAGATGGTCTACATCTTCTGGGTTCGGTACTGGCTGGCTGGGATCGAGCTTGAGGATTTCCTGCTGTGGCGGAATGCAGGAGTCGGTGTCACTCAAGGTGTCGTCTAGGGACTCCTCTGTACGAAGCAGGTGTCTCCTGTTCCTGCGAAAGCAATGGCCAGTATCAGTTACCAGGCGGTACGAGCGGGATGAGCATTCCTCCAACACCCGGGCTTTGGAGTTCCATCCGACATCGCTCTGTAAACGAACTACGTCACCAGGTTGCAGTTACGAGAGACGACAGCCCTGCATTATCTGCTTGTGCTTTTTCACTTGAGTCCCCCTTGTCTTTCCAATGTCGGGAAGCCTAGTCCTAAGCCTCCTGCCTATGAGTGGTTCGTTGGGTGACCGTCCGTCCTCCAAGGGCAGTGTTCTATAGTTCAGCAGACCCAGCCAGTGATCATCGCCAGTCAGAGCACATTTACGCAAGATACGTTTTGCCACTTGCACGTCCTTCTCTGCGAGGCCATTAGACTGGAGATAACGAGGACTTGACGTAACATGACGGAACTCATATTCGGCCACAAACAGACTGAACTCGCGCGAGGTGAATTGAGGGCCATTGTCCTAATTCACCTTCACTGGAATGCCATGACGGGAAAAGATTGCCTTCAGGTTATCTACGACTTCTGCCGCAGTTGCGTTCTGCAACTTTTCTAGCTCCAAAAAGTTTGACTGTACGTCGTATACCACAAGATAGGTCTGATGGGCATACTCAAGTAGGTCTACACCTACCCTGCTCCATGGGTGTTTGGGTACCTCACGAATCCGGAATGGCTCCTATGGCAGTTTATAAGCAAGTGCCTTGCACGCTGAGCATCTGTTGGCAAAGGCCATAATGTCCGCATTCATCCCCCGCCAAAACATGAGTTGCCTTGCTCTAGCTTTACACTTGGAGATGCCAAGGTGACCTTCGTGCAACCGTTTTAGCATGTCGGCTCGCATTGATGAACGCACGACAACACGGCTGCCTTTGAACAATATTCCATTGACAACGGTCTATTCGGCATAGAATAGCCTGTACAAGCCATCGACTGGGCTATTGTTTGACAACGCCGATATCACCTGTTGGAGAATGGGGTCATGTTGGGTCTCTGTGACGAGTTTGTCGAGGGTCGTTGGCGCTACCAGGTCGAAGAGGACATGGGTGGCATGCACCTCCATGTCCACTGCGAGGTCGTTCGGCTCTCTGGGGATGTGAGTTTTCTGCCGGGACAGCGTATCAGCCAGGACGAGCTGCGAGCCAGGAACATACTGCAAGGTGAAAGTATACTTCAACAACCGTACGAAGAATCTCTCCAGCCTGGGAGGCATGTCATTCGAACCCTTTTTTGATACTGCGATTAATGGCTGGTGGTCTGTTTCAAGGGTGAAGTCAGCAGCATACACAAAATGATGAAACCTTTCACAGCCGAACACCAAGCCCAAAGCCTCCTTTTCAATTTGCGCATAACGTGTCTCAGGTTCCATGAGTGCCCTCGATGAATTTGCCACTGGCCGCCAGATTTCTCCATGCAACTGTAAGAGCACTGCTCCGAGGTCTGTGGGGGAGGCATCAGTGGATATCTTTGTGGCTTTCAAAGGATCGAACACTGCCAACACTGGTGGCTGCGAGAGTATGTCCTTCAACTCGGAAAGTTCCTCTTCGTGAGGGGGAGGCCACTCAAATTCCGAGTCCTCGTGAGTCAGGCTACGAAGGTTCTTCGTTTTCTGTGCTACGTTTGGAACGTACTTCCGAAAGTAGTTAATCATACGCAATAAGCGACGCAGGGCCTTCTTATCTCCCGGAGTGGACATGTGGGTAAGACCAAACACCAAACTTGGGTTGGGTGTGATGCCTTCAGCACTGATGACATCTCCCAGGAAACAGACCGAGCTTTGAGCGAATTTACACATGTTCCAATTAAAGGTTAACCCTGCTTTGCGTGCCGCTTCGAGCACACGTAGCAACTTTTCATCATGTTCTGCTTGGTCTCGACCCCAGATGAGGATATCGTCTATGTAGACGCGAACACCCTCTATGCCCTCAAAAATCTCGGACAACACTCTCTGAAACACCTCTGGCGCTGAGGGTATGCCAAATGGTAGCCGTAGAAAACAGTACCGCCCAAACGGTGTTCCGAAAGTACAGATCTCAGACGACCTGGGATCGAGCGGCACTTGGTGAAATCCAGCTTTAGCATCAAGAGTAGTGAAAACAGTGGCTCCGGCCAGGTCAGATTCGATGTCTTCGCACCTGGGCAACTGTTAGTGCTCTCGCTTTAGGTTCTGGTTTAGCTCCCGCGGATCCATGCACACTCTGAGCGAGCCATCCTTTTAGCTTATCAACACGAGTGGGATTACCCATTCGGTGGGGCCGGGAACTTTGCGTATGATGCCCACCTTTTCCATGCGATCCAGCTCCGATTTCAGTGGCGTTCTCAGGGCTTGAGGACACTCAGGACACGCACACCCAAGTGGTTGAGCAGCAAAGAGGAAGCTTTATTGTTTCGATGGTTTATCTACCCCCCAACCCATAGTTGTTGTTTCCGGCTACGCTGCCGCCAGTGTAGCCTGATACAACAATAAACACATAAAAATAGTTTAAAATAGGTTTAGTTGTTTAAAATGTGCTTACGAAAGCAGTTGCGCAGAAGTCAACCCAAAGCCCACTCACCACAGAAGGTGGGTCACAATAAAACGGACGCGAAACGGACGTTTACAAAACGGACAAACTCGAGAATGCCGCCCCTGTTGTGATTACTATAATAATGCATAACGTTTGAAAGTTGGCCCCCGGACTATCGTCTGCTTTTCGACTTGCAGCGTACACGTTACAGCCCTAGCAGATCTTGCAACTTTAGCTTCGCATTTTGGCAAAAACGTCCTCGGGCCTATTTTCAGCATGTGAAAAGACAGCACTTCACAGAGGTTTCTCTGAATAAGGCTGTCTGATTATTTGTACAGCAAAAATATGGAGCGTGGTAGTAGTGTTCGGATGCTTCCTTTGGGACGTCCAATTTCTTTTTTTTTTGTTTTCTTCCTAGGTCATTATTGTTCAAAGGTGATACCAAGTCTTGTGACCGAAGATTTGGGAGCAACATCACGTGAGTGTTGAACTTCCTGGCCCCATCTGGAGACACAAGCGGACATTCATGCTGCAGTGTCCTCTATCCAGGCGCCCCTCATTGGGCAGTCTTCAGAAATCCGTTATTATGAGGACTTACTCCCTGACGTGCACGCACACAACGTTTTCCTTCGGTGGCATCGGCCCGCAATCGCTGCTACTCAGGGCCTTCTACTGCGGGTCGTTATGGTGACTTGCCCGTTCGAGGCGAACGAACTGCGTTGTACATGCGACGTACCCCGCTAAGACTGCCGTGTTTTCTCTCCATAGAGCATACTGAAGCGCTCATCGAGGCACCCTTTCCAGGCTCAACATGGCGTCATCAGTTGATCGCTTTTTCTTAATGCACGGGTTTCTCATTTGCGGTTTTAGGGTATTGGGTTTTCTTCGGGACAGATATTAAAATTCCGGTATTCTTCACCCGTGGATACGAGTCGTAAGCAAACGGCGTGCAGTATGTTATTCGATCGCGTTCCCGGCGACATAATTACGACTATACGTTCAAAGCGCATAGAATAAGGTGTTTTTATTAACAAGCGTGCGGATACTTCACCACATGAAAACCGCCGACATTATGAATACCAACTTTAAAATGTTATGTATTATTACAGTAATGACACCTGCAGCGGCACCTCAGAATGCAAGTCTTGCTTGTGGATGCTGAAAGAGAAAAAAAACTGAAGAAACGAAAATATTTACTGCGCCACATTTGGTGCTCAATAAAGTCTTTCCTGAGACACCGCTGGGTGCCTAGTATCCGCAGAAACGTCTGACGCACGTTCGGTTCGGTCAGCAGTGCAGGAAGTTCCCAGTTCCTAAACTTCGCTATGCCCCATTAAACAAACAATACGTTCCGGAACCGCGCTTGCATAACCACAAAAATATTGTGGCACACAATACATAACCACAAAAAGTGACAGAAAGGCCTTCAGAAGAGTCAGTGACCCTTTAAGGTGCAAGAAGGCATCAATGCACTGGCAGCCGCTCAACTCCGGAAGTGTGCCTGCAAGAGCCTACTCCTAACCTGGAAGTAGGCCTGCCGGTCATTTTCACTCGGCACGCCTCTTAAAAGAAAGGAAACCGCCCCTTCAAACAAATAAAATGCACTAGTGTATATTGGAACAAGAAAATAGCCGGAAAAGCAAAAGATTTCTCCTGAATAGCTCTGTTTTTCTCCGATATCCTCGAAAAACCGCCCTATTTGCGCATTTTTCGCGAGTCAGTCGCTGGACCCATTGTAGCCCGAGCGAAAATCTCATTCCTCTGAGTTTAGTCATCAGAACTGCCACAACCACTCCTGCCATCACCTGTCACCACTTACCATAGGCATTTGATACGTGAACAGCAAGGGATATCACGGGCTTGCTGCATCAGTTTTCTTCATGCACTTTAGCGCCTTCTGCGTGCTGCGGTCGTCAATGAGAGCGGATGGAGGCGGCTCGCTCTCCTTGAATATTATTCCATCAGTCCGGACTTTGCGCTCCGATCTGCCAACCGGCTTCGCACTTGTTTCGTAAGCTCACCCGGGACCTTAAAAGTTTTTATTACATCAGGGTTCGGACCAGCGTTTAGCTCGGACTTGCCTGCCCGGCTAAGCCGGCGATTTACGACTGCCCACCGAAATTTCAACAGCAAACCACACACCGTGCCGGGTGTGCCTCGCCGAATTTATGAAAGGTACTCTGCGACACGATCACGGCAGATGCATAAAAAAATGGCCGCTTATCTGCCTCCCTTCGTTGCAAATGTCGACAAAAGACGATAGTCGACTGCCACCCCTGCCAAGTAAATGCCTCCCTTCGCTTATCCGGTCACCTCTCATGCTCTTCCATTTCCGTCGCGCTCCTATCACGGTAAACACGCTGAAGGTTTCCTTAAGTCAATTTAAATTTACCGCGTTCCACTCCTCCAGACCGGGTGCCTCGATGCCAGTGCTGCCGTACGGCGGAGACACGCGTGAATCGAGGCGCCCCAATTCAACGTTTATAGAACCCCGTTGTCCTATTCCTCATGTTTTCCAAGCGGAACGTGGAACCTATCTAAAAGGTACCTTTCGTAACTGTTGCCGCTTAATTTCTTAAAATGTCTCCAGAAGCTTTAGTGGCGCGGGCGACAGCAGGCGACATCGGAGTGCATTTTTTTTCTGCAGTGGGTGTAGTATTTCATTTCGCAAAAATGAAGTTATATGGTTTTTTATAATGGAATACTGCAAATATAGCTTATTTGTGACTTTGTTGTCTCATGTTTGCGTAATGACTTGTCCTTCTACAACAATGTTGACAAGTATGAACATTACACCAGACTTAGAAGTTTAAATTTGGTAGCGATTGGCAACGTTTAGATTGACAGCAGCGATTGACGTTTAGATTTGGCAGACGTTTAGATTTGGCAGCGCAGACCTTGTTTCAGTTTGACCGGGTGGCCGAATCGAGTCAGACAGACCACAATTTCTGGGTTTCAGTAGCCCAAGAAAGACTATCGTCTTTGAAAGTAGGCGCATCCACGAGTACAGCAACATGCGTCGCCAATGTAACGGCTCACGGAGTTAGCTTTGGAGGCTGGCATTGTACCCACGAGTTCGCTGTCGGCGGCAGGGTTTCCTAGATTTTGTCTAGTTTCGTTTTCTTGTTTTTCCTTTCCTGTGGCAGCTGAGGTATCTTTGACTTAGCTTTTTTCAACCGCCGATTGCAGCTTGTGCGTCATCGTTATTTACATTGTCGCTGTCACGGTGTATAAAATAGATTAGGTAATGACACTCCGCCGTCCAGTCGGCGGCCGGCGCGACCAGATCATGTCCGGTGCTATTCTCGGGTGCAACTTAACAATGGTAACTGAAGTTGCCGCTATGCCTTATCACCGCAGCCTGATGTTGTTACTCCGCGCGGCGCAAGAAGTGCAATCCTGGGAATATTTTGAACTTGGCACGAGCTGTTGCCCTAGGTTATTATCGTGATAGCGTTATCAGGCTCATTCTTCGATGCCCCCATGGCTCCTAGCCGTCCGCTATCAGCCGTACTCATCAGCCGTCGACAAAAATACGTCACCGCTGCCACCCGGAAGCTACGACTGAGTGCAGCAAGATTCGAGGACTCCGCAGAAGCTGTAATGTGGCGCTACGGCAACAGAAGTTTGGAAAGGAGGACAATGACACAACGTCGGATACGAAAGAAAGGACGCGTGTTTTCACCAGGTGCCAAGCCTGCGTGGTGAAGTTTGTTCTATGCCCAGTCGGTGGTGGCATGCTTAGCAGACGCAGTCTCCAGCCGTACCCGCAACTTACGTCATCACAGCAAAGCGGGTCTCCACCAGATAGTCAAAAATTTAAATTTCCAGTAATTCATGCCCCCAGGCTACTCGCGGGCTACGAGGCCTGTCGTAGTGGAAGCCTCCAGATTAATTTTGTCTTCTTTATTATCTTTGACGCGCGCCGAAATCTCGACACACTGGCGTTTTTGTTTTCTTCTTCCATCAGTAAAACAACCGCCGCGGCTGGGAATCGAACCAGCGTCCTTAGGATCAGCAACCCAGCGCCTTACCCACCGAGCTACCACGCTGCGTTTTCCAGCCGGATCTAACGACAGCCGGATCTAGTGGTCTGAAAGCGAAAGATACACTATGCAAGAAGCACATGAACTCACATACCGTGTTCGTCGTGACCACGACTACCACACTGCCGTCTTCTAAAAACAAGAACAAATCCTCACCCTATGCCTAGTAACACAATCTTTCCCCTTGCTACAACGAGGTCTCAATGTCGAAGGATCACAACCTCTCCGGACGAAGCACCAACAGTGTTATCTGAAAATCCATGTGCATTAAGTTGTTTGGTAGGAACCCGACATTAACTTAGAACTCTGCTAAAATAGGAGAAACATCGACCCTCCTGCACACAACCTAGGCATATCCAAGGGTATACCCAGGGGAGAACAACTCAAACATAACATATTCCACTTCGAAGCACGGGAGGCAGCTTTGACCAGGGCGTTTCTTCAAGATCAGCGCGAGTTGATTGAGAGGGCATCTGGAAGGAGATTGAAGGAGATGCTGCATCTGGTGCCGCAGACTCAGGTTCCACCTTTGAGATCTCTGCCATCTCTTTACCACATTTTCGTAAACCACAACCATTTCTTCCGAACAAAGATCTTCTCTCTCTCTCTCTCTCTCTCTCTCTCTCTCTCTCTCTCTCTCTCTCTCTCTCTCTCTCTCTCTCTCTCTCTCTCTCTCTCTCTCTCTCTCTCTCTCTCTCGCTCGCTCGCTCGCTCGCTCGCTCGCTCTCTGAAAAAAAAAGCAAAATTCTTCATCGCGGCCTAGCCATCATGGAATAAACATTTCGATACACTCACGCTGACTCCTCCTCGCTCAAACTGACCAACACCTCTCATTTGCCACCTTCGTCCAGAGAACCTTCGTCTCTCCTGGGACACGGCGTTTAAAAACCCTGCTTGCTAGTCTTTCTCTCTCCGACAACCTTTCGTGCTCGTGAAGCATACATCGGAAACGCAACACCTACGCACAGAAACGCTCCATGGGAGTCAAAGTATCGCTATCGCGGCTTACATCTTGGGGTACAAACATAGATGTGTCTGCAACTTTTGGACCTAATATGCTCATAAACTTCTGCAGCGATGACAAACAAGTGACGGGAGAAAAGGCAGACGATATCACACATTCATAACCACCCCCTTTAAAAACTTAGACGCTGGTTGACATCCAGGTCAGTCGCTTCGGCGGAGTGATACCGCACATGAGCTATTGCCGTTCTTAGATGTTCCCGGGTATATAGTATTACGATCGGCGTATGGTGTTGCGAAGACCGTCAGCAATATTATCGGGTCCACGCCTTCCGTCGTCCGTTCGTGGTCCGGTTACCCACGCCTTCCGTCGTCCGGTCGCACCTCCCTCATCGACGAGAAGCGACCCCGCTTCGTACGCACTCACGCGGCGGCGACTGATGCTGCTGCTGGACACAAGCCGCCTTCAGCGCCCTCCGGAGAGACACGCCACAGTGACCGTGAACGTTGCATGGAGGTGATGACAAAGGCGTCGCGCCGCATCGCCCTTTCGGCGGCAGGCTAAGTGGTCCTGTCTTCTTCGGCGGCAAGCCTCGCATGGGGTGAACCCTATGTGGCGTGCACGAAACGCCGCCATTAAACGGCCACCTGGCGTCGGATTACCGACGGGGCCCAGGCGCCCTCCTGTCGCTTCAACCTCGGGTGGTCCTAACGGCGTCGACCTTACGAAGATTGGACCACCGAAGTCAACCTGACGCTGTCCTGTGCGAGAGGAAAAGTGCCTTCTCTCTGTGAGTGTGTGGGCGTCAACTTCAGTGCCACGGATTTTCGTGATTGATGCGTTCCTAAAAACAGCGAGAGAAACAGTGAAAGAGTGCGGTCCCAACCTGGTTATTTATTCTCGCGCGCACAGGAGCGCAGAACCCTGTTCTCTCAGCCACCGCCTACTCGGCCCCAACGTTTGCCCCTAGCTCGGACAAATGGACGCCATCACCGGTCACGCTGCCAGATCCGCAACAATAACAAAATCGCCGATTTCCACTTGTACAGGGCGCGGAGGCAAGGGGGCCCAACTGAGCGGCGATGGTGGCCTGGTGCACCGGTTGGTTCTGTGTAGCGCTATCATGCTGTGGCCGCTGTTAGCAGCGTTAAGCGGAAATTGAAGCGATTTGTTAGTATTGTGGGATTACTTGCGAACATTGCAGTCCGGTGTTTATAGACCATGCCACGACCATCTTCGCTGTGTTTACGAGATTTTATTCGCTGGAAAAATCAATTCAAAAGTGTTGTACTCCTCTCTGCATCCTCCTTGCCGATTTCTAGGACAAAAGTAATAGCAACAAGCACAACTTTTCAAGTTTGTTTTCTTTATTTCGCTTTGCTCTTCACAGCTCCTGTTCAACGAAGCTCTCTACAGTCCGTTTTTAGGATTCCAATCCCCTCCTCTCCTTTCTGTTCCTTCGTCCTCTTTCTGCTCTCGCTCACCCTCCTTGTGGCGTCACGCCATTACTTTCGGGTCTCAACTCTTCCCTTCGCAAGCTTTGCATATACGGCTTCCGGCAAGACCATAAAGACGCCGGACGGAAAACGTTGAAATGCGTAGAGATCGACTCCGACACTCTCCTGCCAGCACTGTGTAAGATATACTATTTGGTGAGGAAACAGCTTGCAAAACAAAAGTTTACTTGTCGTTGCAATAAAGCCGCCAAGCAGACGCCTCTCACACCAAGATCCAGCGCTAGAGAAAAGAAGCTTCCCGAGCGCCAGCCACTCGGAGGTGTTCGGATCTTTTCGGCGCCTTATCGGGTCTTCTCGGCACCTTTTGTAACTGGTCGTCTGCTCGATGTCTGCTTGCCGCGGCTTGGCTGGTCCCGCCGGCCGATGGAGCAGAGGATAATTTGGAGAAAGCTTGCTAAAGCATTTCTGCCGACCGCAGTGTTTTAATGTGTTCTGGGCAGGTGTTTTGAGTCGGCAAGAATAAAAAAAAAAGTATTACAACACTAAACCAAAGTGAATGTGTGCCGCGGTAGCCGTTGAGCAGTCACACAAGTGAGATTTTGTGCTTGCGCAACGAAAAAATGGGGTGCAGATGCTTTGCAAAGGACGTACTGCAACGCCGGTACACACAGCTGGCAAGAAACCGTGACATTGTGTAAAATAAACAAATGAATCCATGATCTGCAGCAATCGCGTGCAGAAATGATGCTAGGGTGTACGAAACAGTACTTTTAAGAGATTGGAGGGGAACTACTACTCAACGTCGAAGATGTGCGCTCTCGCAGTCGATGCAGTACCGTCAATTTTACCGTTGGCTACAGCACCCCAGCTAGGCAGTAGAAGCAGCGGCAAAAGCCAAGCGTCTGCTGCCGGAACAAAGCCTCGAAATACAAGGAAGGTGGCTGAATTTCTGTAATGGATTAAACTAGCTGCGAGTACGCTGATGTTTCTTCGACGTAAATGACGTTCCTCAACGAGGGTAAGTTAACGCACCAGGCAGCGGAGACAAACTGATGTTGTCAAGGTCACTGGCGGTTCCCAACGTTTAGAGAAGCTTGGGTGTGGGTATAAATGATCTTATGAAGCCCGCACTCCCGCAGCTGTTTTAACAATGCAGTAAAATCGCGCGTTAAGCTCGCGTTATGTGAGCTCACACAATGAGCTCCCACAAACAACGATGCTTTTCACGCATGCTGCTGGTGTCTGCCAACAACCTTGCTTCGGACAGTCGTTGGTAAATTTTTGGCATGAGGAACATGACGATATCGATGCGTATGATGATTACCACTACTAGCACACTGCAGAGACCGCGGAACGTCTCTGCTGACGTTTCTGCGTGAAATAAATGAAATGTTTTACATATAACTGTTATGCCGTAAGGCAAACTCTTGCAGAAAAAAAGAGTCAATACACAATTTCAAACTTGACAAATGCGTGATAATGTGTCCTTCAGTGCTCACATAGAATGAAATCCTGTAGCGTGGCTATCATTCAAACCTTGTGCGACTTAGTGCAAGCTTCGTCAGTATTTTTTAAAGCAAAGCTTTTACCTCTACCCCCAAGGGTTTTTCGCGACCGTTGGTGTCAACAGAAAACTCCCGCGAACAAATAAAATAATTTCCTGGCGCCGTCAGGAATCGAAGAATGAACTAATAGAGTACCAAAGCGAGAGCCCGTTGTCTTACCGATGTAGCTACGACCCCAACCGCAGACGGGGAAGGCAGGTGGTGTACTCACCGAGCGCATATACGGGTTTACCCCCTGCATTCTCGCTGAATGCCACGTGATAGCGTCACGTGACCTCTCGCACCGCTGTGCGCTCCGCCCACGGTACGTCTAGCGGCCCTGCGTGCGCCTTGCGGGTGTGCTAGAAATTACAAAAATAAAGGACGCTCGCACCAATGCATGTCATCTCACTTCTACTACGCCAATGTCCTAAAGCCTGTGGCCTCCAGTGTTCACGCAAGAAATCACAGCTCCTTGTCGTCCGCCCTCACACCAAACGACACATCAAGGAGCACATTCAAATACTCCTTGATGGCCAGCAAAGAATGTAACTCCGCTTGATGTACTCCCGAACTCTTGGCGACAAGAAATAAAGATTCTCCCTTTGCTTAAAAATATGATCCCCTCACACGACGGGGGTCACCGACAAGGACGGGCTCAAGCGCTCGACCCAATCCTCGGTGGCGATTATGAAGCCGTCTACACAGACACCTCCCAACATCGAGAACAGCGGTACGCTTTCATCGTGGCTACCTCCTGAACTAACCTCCTTGCGTGTGCCTCACTCAAGACCCAAGACATGACGGCAGCAGAAGAAGCAGCCATCGCCTTGGCTCTCACTCAACCAGGGGTTCGGAAGGTAGTCACCTCTTCCCAAAGCCTACCAAAATTAGCAGTCTGGTTGGGTGTCCCGACCTGCACTGCGTGGGCTAGACAAACACTCTCCAAACGGTTCCATTCAGCTCATCTGGGCACAAGCTCACGCTTCAATGTAGGGCCCCGAACACGCCCAGTAACAAGCCTGCACTTCAACCCGCCCCCCCTCCCCGGCTATGGAGCTGCACGAGGAACGTCACCTGCTCGTCACGTTCTGGGACATAACCCAGCATTATCGCCTTCAGAGACAGACCCTACCTTTGCCTTACCCTGACCTTTCCAGAGAACAACAACAACAGAGAACAACATACAATCCGGCTCCTTCTCACACCCGACGTTTTTTCCCTTAATGCACCCGAATCGCTACGACGCTGAATGTAAATTTTGCTCAGAAGTATGAACACTCCGCCACACACGCGGGGTGTGCGACTTTATCCCTGAGCACCCTCCTCTCTTTCCGTCAACTACCCAACAAAAGCAATGGGAGATGCTTCTGCCCAGACCCTCTCCGGCCACCCAGCTTCAGCTGGTGGACAGGCGGCGCGCACTGTGGAGAAGGAATCACTCCTCTGAGCCGCAGTCTATGCCGTTCAGAAATCTGAATAGAAGGATTTCTTCCTCCTCATCCTGCTCCTCCTTGCTTCTATGCCGCCGATCTCGTCGCCTCCGTTCGCGGCGGCAGAAACGGAGAAGTGAGATCGTCTAACACCGGGTTTGAGCATCCTTAAATTTTGTAAAAAAAGGTTCCACTCATGAGCTACACCAAAACAACTCAAGCGATCACCGTTTATACATCATGCATTGATTTATTACAGACCAATAATACCTCTTTGAAGTAACAACGGGTGTTGTTAAGTGCATTTCACTTCTCTCTGGTTTCACTATTTGTAGAGCGACGTGAGAGAATTTAAGTGACGCCTCATGGGTAATCGTTGTGGGTGCCGTTTACAGCTTTGCTTTCCAACCACATTCACATGGTGGATTGGCCTGAATTTTTTTAAACGGCGGCAGTCTTTCTTGGGCTTCATAAGCGCGAAAATTTGAGTCTGTCCGTACGCCCGTCTGTACGTCCACTACTCCTGTAAACGGTCCCAAATCTGTCGCACACTGGCGATTTCCTTGTGGGATGCCCGCCACAATCCTGTCTGGGAATGCAGTTTGTTGAACGCGATCGCTAACTTCCGTCACGCATTTGACCCATCCTCACTTACCGGGCCCTTCCAGGCACCGCAGACGTACTCGTAGAAGTCTTCACAGGGCGGCGACGAAGGGGACAGACCTCGGCTTAGTTGCCTCGCTACTCGTTGGCACTCCTCTGAGTCGCACACGACCACGGAGTGCGAAGCCTGCAGGGCGGAGCCAGTAGTCTTTGAGGTCAGCAGCGCCTACACGACGACGACCGCTACCCCGAGGACCAGATGACGCCGAGTACGACGCTGTGTTGTCTTTTTCTGGACAAAACTGCGGTGCCGTAGGGGGACCTGAAAATGGCGGCGGACCCCTACCCTCCGCTTGATCTTTGAACAGGTTGTTGACGTAGCTCGGCGTTTTCTTTAGCATGCGGTTCCCTTCTGCCATTGAACGGCGTTGGACTAGAAGCTCTCTTTTCGCCCGTCGCAATACCAGCCATGGCGAGCTCGGCATCAGGAAAACCCTTTTCCGATCCGTGTTGAGAAGTGGGTCGTGTCTTACTCCCCGGCTGGGAGGGGCCTTTTATCGTGTCGTCCTGTTTAGAAAACGACTTCCTTTGGGTGCGAGGCGCAGGAAGGGAACCATTCTTGCTCTTGGGCAGCGACAAGGAGCTCTTCCTCATTTCAGGCGAGGAAACGGCGCCTTTCTTGCCTTCCGCCATAGAAGCGGAGCCCTTTTTCGCCCCCGATTGAGCAGCTGTGGTTCTACTGGTGTCCTTTGAAGTAATAAAACCTTTGGCTCCTTGGTCCTGGCTATCCTGCAGAAGAACGGTGAAAATTCTGAGATTCTTAACACCACAAGACGCGTCCAAAACTATCCAGCGAAAAGGCCATTTGGATGCTATGGGCTCTTTATGTTAAATGCAATCGAAACAGCAGCGCAGTACAAATCTGAAACTGTGATTGTTCAGTTGTTCGAGACTTTAGGCATTTCAATAAAGTGCCCCGGTAACGCATTCTTGCACACAATTCCGCCAACACTCTCCCCGTTCTCGGTTGTTTGCTTTTCTTGATCAGGCCTTTTAGCAACCAATGCGACCAAAGTGGGAAATTCGAATTCGTAAAAAATAAAATACGGAGTATCTGGGCCTTCCTGGGTTACTGGACGTGTCTGCCCACTAAGTGACATTTCGTTCCAGGCACGCCCAGTCAAGCTTTCTATACTTCCAATCCAGAACACATGCTCGCTCCATTGGACCTCTCCTTGTATTATCTTAAAGGGACACTGAAGGCAAAAAGTAAGTTCGGCGCAGCTGAAATTTCAACTGCCCCGACTCCCTGTCAGCAAGTTAGTCGGTTCTGTGCACTCGGCATAGCAGTGTGGCGCCATCTGTCAGTTTAATTTGTGACAGCGCGCAATGCTAAATTTGTGCGCCCCGCTACGTCGGCACTGCGACGCGAGTTTTTGTACAACGTTTCGTCAGTTTTCCGTCACGATGGTAACGCTTATTGCGGCATCTTTTGAATGTCTTGCGAAGTCAGTTGCCTATTAGCCCATCTACCAGGAGGGTGACTAGAGCTATACTACGAGCGCCCAAACCACTTCTAACAAACCCCTTAACGCCGGTATGGAATGAAAAACGGGTATAGCGTGATACAAATATCATTTTACCTAAGTGCGCACCGTATAAGCATAGCAGCACACAATTCCCCGAATCGGAGTTCCGGTTTGACGCACACATTTTATTCAGCTTCAAGACAATAAAGAATTGGTTTCGAAAAAAATTGGCGCCCTTCCACTCTGTGAAGAAGGATGACCTGCAAAGCTGGACGCAGTCCACGGAGGGCGCGAAACAAAACAAGTTTCTCGTAATTTGCGATGCAGCATATTTCCTAGACAATTGCCTGAATGAACCTCTGACGGATCCAAGCTTTGTTCTTGCATATAAACATGGAACTGCGTGTGTCCCTCCCGCGTCGTAAGCATCTTACCGTTTGTGTAGGGCCGGGTTCAGACTGTTGACGCAACTGTAGTAACAACTTTAAAGAATGACGTCGTTTCACATCTCAGCCTACCGAACTGCGTGACATGGCATTTTTTGTACGTCCATAGATCACGATACGGGTTTCGCGTCGGTAATCTAAACATACTCTAACACACAAACCCAATCCACTGCACCACTAAGGACTCTGGACTGGTCCCATTGCGCCGTTTAACGTCCGCGTTTAAATCTCGCAGCAGCACAACGTACATGCCATCCAACAGTACGGGCATGAAAACTACATCTGCGCGTGCACGCCTCTCCTCCTCCCTCCCACTATTCTCTACTAGAAACCTGCACGCTCATAAACCGGCCACGGGTCATGTGCGCGTGCGTAGAAGTGACAGGCGCCACGGAAAATATCCCCTGAAAGCCCTCTGAAGAAGTGATATTGGCTCACGCCGGCGTTCCAATGCTGGCCGACGGCGGCGAACTGCGAGGTAGCAGCACAGTAGCGCACACCGCCGTACGTTCGCTGATCACGCGAACACTTCCTGAGACGCAGCAGAAATGCGCCGTGAGCGAGAAGACTGCTTATTAGGGAGTGTAGTAACCGTGAGTGCATTTTTTTACGCCCATCCGTGTTTCTGTTTATTTTTCTGAATCATCTGATAACCGCACTACCGCCGTTAGCTGCCGACTGCGCATGTTTCCAAACGGGCGTCGGCGGAGGCGAGGGGGAAAATAGTTGTGAAAGAGGTGTCAGCGGTGGTGAGGAAGAGCCCCGGAGCGGCGCCCGGCATGTGGCTACGCCGAACCTCCAATAACCATCGCAACCGCCAGTGGCGCCGCCGCCGCGGCTTGGCCGCTTGTGAATGTCGGAACGCCTTAAATTATACTTGTACATTACTCATTGTTCATGACTTATGAAAGTTAACGTGCAAAGGAAGATTTTATGTGTTTCTTTGACAGCTTGTGTGCGTGGTTCTCGTTCTGTTGTTCGTCACTTGACTCTTGGTACATCCTCTCAGTCACCGTTTACGTCATTTCTGCTAAACGTCTGGTAGCTTTGATTTTTGATTATTTGCGCGATTACTTTCGAGGTACTGCCGCAGACGGTGGTATATTCATTTTCTGGGGATGCCGATCTATCAATTTAGACCAACTTCGGTTTTGACTTCAGTGCTCCTTTAAGCAGTATATATCATAAGGTTATAATCGGGGGCGAGGGTTCTGGGCCCGTCAGTGCTAAGTTTTCTTGCCGGGACCCGTGATTTATTTACTGAAAAAATTTGCGTGAGGTCAACTCCACACGTTATTGTTGTAGATTAGGGGGTTAGAAATCTTTTAGTTCAGCTTAAGTGTGGGGGTCAGCATGTTTAATTAGCGTTTCACATAGCACGGGACGTGAGTGGCTTGTACCTGTCTCCTTGCGAGATATCGCGCCTACTAAGTAAGCGATAAAATGTTCATAATCGGTTCGTTCAACTGCGCATTTCGACATCAGTTCTGCTTCCAGGGCCAGCAACAACAGTTAGAAATGTGTTATCACTTCGTTACGTTAGGTTTGTGTATAAATTCGTTCTTGTTAACAAATTGCTCATAACCCCGAATACAACTAACCTTAAAACCAATCAGCACGGCTAGCGTAAAACAAAATTGCGCGTCTGCGTGATGAAATTGACGAAGTTCGCAATGCGGCCGCCAACCTCACCTGGTGTTTTGTCTTGTCTGTAGCGCTACCGAAATAAACTAAATATGTAGGATTCCGTTAAAAAGTTATACGGTCAAACCCGGTAATAACGAACTAGAAAGTGCCGCGAGAAGTGGTCGTCATATCAATAGCGTCAATAGTTCGTTGTACATATATGTACTCGCCCTTTAAAACGCACCAAAATTATCGAACATGTTGTCGAACAACTCCTTCGGTGACGAGTTTGGCCTTTTAGCTTCATGAAGGGACACCCGCTGCTTGCTTAGGCCGGTTTGAGGTGGTGCTGCGGTCGCCGAAGGGCGCGGACGTGTCTCCCATCGGCTCATACTATTATTGTAATTTTCGTAGTGCTAACTATTAGATAACACGTTTTCGTTGTTACCAGTGTGTGCGGAACGTTATCCGATTCCGACGGAGACCAAATTTGCCCAAGTGGTATGCAATTTTCTTACTTTTCTGGCGATTTCCTCTCGACTCACGTGCGGTTTTCGCTAAGCCTAACAGTAGGCTTAGCACGTGTACGGCTCCGGGCGGTTCGGCCCCGGTAGCCAGGCCTAGCCGTTAGGCCTAGTCAACGAGAATCATGACCCAGATGGATACAGCGATGGAAGTTAGTATGCCAATGAAGGAAAGCAAGATTTTGGAGTTGTAACTTGGCAGCTATAAAGGAAGAACCAGTGTTGAAGTCCAAGGCGAACATCATATTCCCAGTGATACGGCGGGGTGGACGGCCTCAGGCAAGCGAGCCAAGCAAGTCGACGTCGCTTCGAAAGTTGGTGAGTCCTGTTCCACTGACCATCAATCTAGATCGCGAGAACGTGTTAATTATGCCAGAAGAGTTGCGGCAGCAGTCACGAAGGCAGCACGTATACCATCAATAATTCCGAAAGACGACATCAAGATTATTGTGAGGCCACGTGGCGGACTCAATATAGCCAGAACTGAAGCATCGATCATCATGTCGACCATTATTGCAGCGGAAGGTGTACTGACAATGAAAACCAGTGAAGACACAATTTGCACCAATGTAGCGCAAAATATCATCGTTGTGAGTACCCCAGACCAACGTCACGCAGGGTTGTATATCAGGATGCGAGGCCTCTTTATGGAAGAAAAGAGTAATGAAGTGAGCACTTATCAGGCGGCACAAGAGGCTACAGTGAAAGGAGTGATAAGAGGAGTAGCGATTGAAGACTCCCCTTCCAAGATAATAGCTAATATAGTGAACCCTGCCAACCCGCTGGTAATTCAGGCACACATAATTGGAAATGCGACGTACCACAGTAATTGTTCTGTTTGAAGGACCCAACGTTCTTAATTATGTAAAATATGGCCCAATCCTCTTGCGGTGTTGACTATATCGGAAGCATTTCGATGTGTGTAGACAGTGTGGAAAAGTTGGACACAGAAGCGATGCGTGCCCATTTCCTGATACTAGAGTTTGCCTTGCATGCGGTGAAGCTAACCTTAACGCGGATCACGAACGCCATTGTAAAGCTAAATGCAAGCCGTGCGGAGGCCAACACGTGACCGGCGCCGGGGAGTGCACAGACAAGATCAAGGTGCCCTATGTTGTCAAGCGCAGACAATGGAATCATAAGATGGATGACTTGCGCTGCCAGCAGCTGCACCGTTTCCCAGAACGAGAAGCCGACTTCCCGCCGCTGCGGCAAACCTCGGTCGAGCGCACGAGAGGACGGTCGCAAACACGTGGCAGCAGCAGGCAACTATCTAATAATAAGCGAAGTGTTAGTCGTAACCGACGACGGTCACAAACTACAGAACGTATTGCCTGGGCAGATACCCTGAAGGAACCCAAGATGCCAGAGCGTCAACCCTCCGAGGAAAACGCTGCTGTCAGGGCCCTTCGTACGGAGAATGAGCAAGTCAAGCAGAAGATCGCTGATCTCGAACCTACAAACAAGAGCATCAATGCGAAGCTGGACCAACTCCTCCAGCTACAACCGCGACAACCGCAACCAGCGCCGTCACAACCGCAACTCCAAGATCAGCAGCCGGCGGAACCCGCTACCTAGGGATGGGTACTTGAACAAGATCCCAGGGCTCACCAACATGATATGGAACCGACGCCCAAACAGCGAGCACTCGAGGCTGCCAAGGACCGCAAGATCTTAGCGCGACTTGAGAACTTGGAAGACCGTTTTGAAGCCTTCGTGAAGGTTACCAACGAACGCCTTACGAAACTCGAACAGACGTGCCAGAAAATGCCAGCTATGATGATGCAGATGTAAGCACAACTGCAAATGCTTATGACGCACCTTGGACTAAGTGGATATCCCCAGAAAATGCGGCCCGTCATCCAGCAAACCGTGCCCGGACAATTTCCACAATAACTGGCCCAGTAGAATATCTTCTGGTATGGCATTGAAATTGCAATGGTTACGCAGGGAAGAAAGCACTACTACAACAGCACCTCAAGCACCTCACCCGCAAGCCTGATGTCATTATGGTACAGGAAACACAAAGCGAAGTCACGCCGAGGCTCTCTGGCTACCGCACGCATGCAAGTCCACCGAGCGCGCGCGCCGCGGCAACGGGAGCTGGGCGAGGAGTGTGCATCTTCTTACGCAAATGAATTACATTTGCGAAACACGACCTCATTGGCAACAGCGCGATTGAGCACTGTGCATTGGGAATTATTAAGGGCAAGAAGCACAAGGAGAGTACCTTTCTAGTCACGGTATACAGCAATCCGGCGCATCGAAAGCAACGATTTCGCGCACTTATACACAAGGCATGCCGACTGGCTGTAGGAAACACTGATTGGCGGGGGCTTTAATGCACCGCACCAAGACTGGGGATATTCGAAAACGACCGTCAAGGGCCGCAATCTGCTAGAAGACGCAACGGATGCCGGGTTGCACTTGCTCAAGGATCCGGCATACCCTACACGCATTGGCACATCGATTACACGCGATACTACTACAGACCTCACCTTCATCAGGATTGAGGGAACCTCACGATGGGCTCGGTGGCGGAACACGGGCAACGATTTCGGTAGCGACCATTACGTCCTCCAAGTTGTCGTCTCACTCATCGATCCCAAGAGTATCCCCACTACTCGAACACGTCGTATTACAGATTGGAACGAGTTTCGCCGGTGCATGGATATAGACGACATCGAGAAGTGGGCAGTGGCCGTGGTACAAACTACTTCAGCAGTAACTCAGGAGATCGCGACGGACGACAGTGTCGATCAGATGGATAGTCGACTTGCTCACCGGAGCCAATATTAACACTGCATGGAATCTTTTCAAAACGAAAATATTGTCTCTGACGCAAGCGTTTATTTCTTCCCGTGTCATTTCAGCCAAACGTCGTAATTATAAGCTTCGAATAAATACAGAACTCAGTAACTCAATCAATATAAAATCGTCTGTTTCGTCGGAATTGTAAACTTGCAAGGGCTCAACTCATTAGTTGAAAGTTCAAAGCAACATTGTTGCTGAACGAACTAAGAGGACTGAGAGTGCGTTCCTGCAAACCTTACGTGACAATTTGCACAGCAACCTGAAAGGAGTCTGGAAATATGTTGAAAATAGAAGGCTGGAAAAAGAAATTTCGAAATATGTCTGGAAAGCACCGAAAACACAATTGGTGGTGTAGTTAACGGTAACATTTGTACAACTGAATTGGGGAGCAAGGCTGAGCGATTGAACCCGTATTTTCAGTCAGTATTCTCACAACCCACGGACCAGATTACTTATCCTCCAGTTTGAAACAGTTTCACTGAAAGAAATTATATTGTATCGTAAGACGATACTATATAACTCATTTAGGGAGGTGCGTCACTGCTGCAGAAGGTTAAATAAATTCAGCACCTGCTCCAGATCTAGTGCACAAATATGTGTTTAAAAATTGCCCTATTTCAATCGCCCTGTACCTAGTAACGCTGTGGAGAATGTTCTTTGACCAAAGCAAATTACCTCCTCATTGAAAGCACTGTACCAAAGTTTTATATATAAAAGGCTAATCAATGACTAGCGGTTACAGGCCTATAGCCCTAACGTGAAAAATGTGTAAAGTATTGGAGGATGTCATTTCTACTACTCTAATTAGTCACATTCAAAATAATCATTTTTTATGCACAAATGGATTAAAGCCGGCTTCTCATGCGACACACTGATAGCACAATTTTCACATGACACAGTAGCCTCACTAAACAGTGGTCAACAGCTAGACTTGAAATTTCTAGACTTCCGGAAAGCTTTTTCTTTGGTCTCGCACAATCTGTTATTAAAAAGATTTCCACTTTAAAATACGGACTCATCTATTGTAATTGTTGGACGCGTATCTTATGGGCAAAAGCAATGTGCTGTGCTTGACAGAGCAGTTTCATCAGATGTGTATATGTTATCAGATGTCCGTCAAGGGTCAGTTTTTGGTTCTCTTCTTTTCTTAGTGTACATCAATAATCTTGCAAACAAAATTTTCACCAATGTGAGATTATATTGAAGACCCGGCAGCATACGCAGGTTAAACGATATCGCTTTATTGTGGACCTTCCAGCGGCTAACCTTATTCTAAGAACGGAGATGTCACGAACCCTGCTGCCCGTTCGGTGGCCGCTCACCTTTGCTTCGGTGTCATCGTCTTCTTACCAACGAAATACATTTTGTAACAGGCTCCTCGCCGGCGCAATAATATGGACCTGGTTGGCGCCAGATGGCTACTAGCTTGAATCTGGAATGGGCTTGGCGATTGAATGATGTGTCCAAGATCTAGAAGAACTGGATACTTCTTTGGAGTCATGTGCGCAGGGCTCAACGTAAGGAGGCCTCTGATCGGCCGCCCTAATTGCCATGCTCTGTTCAGAAGGTGCTTTCCTCGCCCTCGTCCTCGCCTATGGATGGAGGGACCTAATACTCATTGTTTCCAGCGGAACTATTCCCTAGAGGGAATTTGAAGCCGTCATTTGAGGTTCAACAACACAGGCTTGCTGGCCTGGACTTCTCAAAGATAAGAGACGTCACCTTCTCAGAAACGTGACCTAACTATCACCTATAATAAAAATGCTAGCCCGACCTGATCAAACGCATCGCAATCTAAACTAAACTAAGCTAAGCAAAGCTTGCACAATCGCAAGGATAAGCTACGCCTGTTTTCTTAAAAATCAAACTTCAACCGATTACTTTCCAAAGAAGAATCTCAAATCGTTCTCGATCGTAAGAATTGAGTCACAGACCCAACGTTTATGAAGTGCAGTCCATTTGCATTTAAACTTCATCTTCCAGCAAGCGAGGATCGCCCAACCCTGCATGCCGTCGGGTTGGTACGCCGAAAGATCGCACCACTGAAAGACCGCCGCGCCGTGCCGGAGTTATCAAGGCTCTTCAACGCCGCTATGACCCCTGTACATTTATACATGTACGCAAATGCTTCCTGGGAACATTTCACGCTAACCGCCT
The DNA here is from genome assembly GCF_048455015.1 of Haemaphysalis longicornis. NCBI lineage: Eukaryota > Metazoa > Arthropoda > Arachnida > Ixodida > Ixodidae > Haemaphysalis > Haemaphysalis longicornis. The sequence goes on along the minus strand of NW_027526335.1, from coordinate 169,516,723 downwards.
AAGCGGTGTTACGATTGAGCCCGCCGCTGGACTTCGTTTCGATCCTCCTCGGCTGTGCGGCGAATCCTCCACTACGTGCGCCTTTCAAGCGAGCCCCCCCCCCCCCCCCCCCCGTGTTGGTGACTCATGTTTTCACGTCTCGGCAAGCCCGGGCCAGACGCCTCGTTTTCGGCGCGTTTCAAACTTCGACGGTTGCCAGCGAGGCACGTCTTTACGCGCCCCAAGGACACGAAAGCCCCTCGTCCGCTGTAGAAACCACCTCTCACCCCTCTCTCGGACTCAGCGTGCGCCGCTACTACCGACTCCTCACGAACTCTGGAAAGAGCGTTGTGTGTGTCTGTGACGTCGTGGCGGGTGCACAATCTAGAGGGAACGCTTGTTTTGACCGTTGACGCTTTCGGGTATAAATACGACCCCCTCAAGCGCTATAACCCATTCCTGTTTGAGCAGTGAATCAAGGCTGTCACTCTGCTCGAGTCCTGTACTGTTACCTCGCCCGTCAGGGCATTGTTCTTTGGCTCCGGCTCACCTCTCGCTATGAAGTAAACAGTTACGTTAGCCTATGGCTTCTGGACTTCTTCACGGATGCAACAGCGGCTGGCCGCTCGCTTCACACCACGCTACCACACGTATGTCGGAGGCGACGGAGCTCGGCTCGGGTCGGCCTCTCCGGTCGCAACAGCGGCTTCTACAACAAGAGCTAGAGCTGGGGAGATGGGGAATCTCGTTGTGAGCTCTCTGAACAACGTTGGCTGCACAGTATAGACTGGACTGGAAATGACTTTATTTCAATAAAACCTGACGTTGGCTGGAGTCTGTTACGACCCCCGCCCCGACGTGGCCTGCCATCGCATCTTCTCTGCGGCCCTACTAAACCCTACCCCTTTGCGGAGCCCGTGCCTTTCGAGCGCAGTAAAGACCTGCTGGATGGCCCATGCTTGATCCGTCTTGTTGGTTGATTGGATGGCTCTTCGGAGTTCTGCCGGCTTTTCTCCGAAACTTGCGCCGTGTGGGTCGGAGGCACAATCCCACACGACGTGTCACCGATTGGCCGGCCCTTTCTTACACACGCTGCATTGGGCATTAGGTATTCGTCGGGGTACATGTGGTGTAGCGCTGCCGGTGACGTGACCGACGCCGTCTGTAGTCTTCTGAGATACGTTGCCTTTTCGCGACCCAGCGTCCGGTGGGGCGGCGGATACACTCTTCTCATCAGCCGCATGTTCTTGAGGGCATGTTCTTGAGATGCCCACTCGGGACGACTCCCCGCACTTGGGGCGCGTTATAAACGAGGGCCGAGAAAAATAAAATGAAACCACAGTGTAAATATGTTTTATTGCACACGAATTTGATAAGCGGCGGCTCTGTGCGGCAAAGCTGAGACCGTTGCACACCCCGCAAAGCCCACAAAAGCAAATGCAAAATCTAAACATGACCAAAAACCTGAAATACTGGTACGGGCCCCATTGTTATTTAAATAGTGCGTTTATGTATTGTCAATGCAAGCAATACTGTAATTATGCATTTGCACCTTCAATTTGTATGCCCAAGGCATTTAATCTGTATACTTTGTTAGGGAGGCGTATGTAGAACTAGAGAAACACTGAATTGCATACTACACAAGCGTCACCCGGATTTATCAGTCGTATAACACCTGGCAGCCTCAGGGCACCGTGCTGATGCTTCCGAAATTTATTAAGTTTATCATATGAAATATCCTTCGGAAGACACGAGTACTTTATTCAGCAGGCCTGTTGAACAGGTAACAAAACCTGTGTCGTGTTCTCTGAGGGAGGAGTGTGAGGTTTGGCGCTGAAATAGCGGTTCACATCCCCGTTTAAATACTTCAGCTTTTAACGTTCCGGACAACTAACAGGCACCGTGCACTTATTCACCATCTTTAACGCGGTGGGGAAGACGTCTCTGCCCCCGCAGGCTCCACCGTTCATTGTACCCTGAGTGCACTTGACTATCTCTCCCACAAAGCCTCTACGCGATTCTTCTTTATAGTTGCCTGCTCACCGATGCCAACGCTGCTTATGGGACGAGAAACAAGGCACCTCTGATGCCTTGTTAATGGCTGATGTGACCGGTCTGATTTAGCCGTATCCTTTATTCTTTTTCCCTCTTTCTCCGTCTCTGTACACTGTGATCTACCCTTCACTCCTCTATGCTTCCCTTTCCCGCACCTGACTGTATGCAGGTGAGCTCTCTGCCGAGCCCAAAATTTTCCCAGCGCACATTCTTTCCTTTCCTTTCCTTCAAACCACACAAAAAAGGGCGCCTCTGACCATCAAACTATTCAGTACATTTCAATTTGGATTTTATACCATTGCTCAGAAAATTTATATCCCCTCCGTCTAACGACGGCGATGGTTGAAGCGCGATGGTTCTGTGCGGGCGAAAATCAAAGGGCGAAGTGCCAAAGTCAAAGCCACTGCAATCAAAGCCAAAGCGTCAGCGATCAAAGGGAAAACTGCCTGCGAGTGAAAGTCTAAACTCAGATGACCGCAGTCGACTTCCCACGAGAAGCCTGATCGCCACCCCAGAACGATCGACGTCGTGCACAGTGAACGTTCAAATTCGCTTTAAAATCTAAACTGCTTCGACAGAGTCACAATGACACAATCAGATAGTCGTAGGTTTCATAACGCAAGGCATTCAGGTTCAAATCCGACCACGGCAAGTGTTTTTAACCCGAAAGTTTTTTATTCCCCGATACACAAAGACTTCCCAGACGTCATATCCGTCACGGAAACGACGTCAATACAACGGAGCAGGCGGCCTGTAAAAGGTGCACCCTTGCAGATGGTGTCTTCTTGAGGGGAAGCAAACTTTTAGCACTAAAGAGTACGTTATACTTAGGGTTGTTCGTTTTCGGGTTTTATATTTTAACACGAAGGCGTATTATGCCGGTATACACCACGATTTTACTGACATCATATCCGTCACGGAAATGACGACAGTGCACCTTCGCCGAAGCGACCGGCCAGCAGGACGTCGCTCACCCCGCTCACCGCTCACCCACCAGACAGCCGCCGATCCGCAAATCATGCTCAGCTTCAGATTTCGCTGCACATTTCACTTTCCTGTTTTACCGATTCCTATGACAGAGGAACCAACCAAGTTTTTATTGAGTCCACACATCATCATCATGTTACCTCATTGTTTAAAGTTGGCTTTCCTGCTGTGCGTTTTAGGTAACCACACATCCACCAGTGAGACCAAGAAAGCATTGCTTTAACAGTTGCTTTACGACCCGTCCTGCCTGTATACCAACCCGGGAGATAAAAGCTCCGCTGACTGACCGTGCTGGAAAAGAATGCCCGTTTGGAGTACTGCCACACATGCGCATGGCCCTGGCGGAGGAGGCCGTAAACAGCCTGGCAGGGGTCGGCCGGAACGCTCCGCGGTGATTCCACTGCTGTCTGCGGCTGTAACTCAGCCCGTGCAGTGAAAGCATGCGTCCGGGTTCGTCCCCCATCAAGAAAACAAAATGCAGGAAACAAAAACACTTACAAATGCAACTGTCGGCCAAACCATAACATGAAGGGTGAATTTTTCGTTTCTATCGACCCACGCCAACCCCGAAACGAAAGTGAACAAATAGGAGCTCTCCGACACGGCACCATGTATGAACGCCCCATTCCGCGTCCCATCGCAGTCACACCAGGCATTCACACCGCCAGTGACGATAACCTGCTGTTACGCCTAATCCAGAGATCGCCTTGTCATATTACTCCGACGACGATACGAACACACCGGCAGCTAAAGTTGCCGTAGTACGACAGGCTCGTTGACCAAGGCGGCCAGTAGACCCGATTAGATTCGAGCCGCAACGAAAGTGCCTCTATTTTGTTAGTTCGTAGAGCATAATAAACCTCGTAAGATGAACGAAGCGAACGTGCCTTCACACTATGTATGCCCTCCGTATGTCGTGGCTAGCGACGCTTAGTGAAAAGCGCCGGTGCTCGCGCGGAGAAGCTGTAGCTTCCGTCAAGGAACGGGCCGTTAGCTATGCAGGTGCTACGTCCAAACAGCCCCCTTTCACGGAGACGGCTTTGAAGAGCATGATGGGCGCGGCAGCAGAGAAAGCAGTTGCGAAACATGTAGAGCACCTGGTTTTCACGATGTCCCAGTTCCTCGACCAGATGCACTTGCTGACAGCTATGCTTTCGGAGTTTATTCAGGCGTTTTCCCTTCTTTCTGTTTCCCCTCGCACTCAACATCCGGAAGTCGTTGCAGATACTGCTCTCCCGTCATATTCTGCTCCATCATCAGCTCAGGGTATTCAGGAGATAATTTCTGGTACATCCAGCTCCTCCATGATAACCACTGAAGTGTCTTTGTAATCGGATACAACCCTCGCCTCTTCCCAGCCCTCTGAAAGCATGTATGCCCTTCCGGTCTCCTCATCCACTCAGGATAGCTCTCCTGAGACGGAGACTGGTATTCCTTCGTCTCGCCTCAAGAACAAGAGGACTCGCTTTGCTGCAGATGTAAAAACAGACAAGGGATCTAAGTCGAAAGCGAAAAAAGGCACAGTTCAATTTCCTCCGTCTGGAGACATTGTAAAACCGGCAATCTCTTTTGCACAGCTCGAGTCGCTATGTGGCGGATGCGGGTTTTGCAGTGGAATTGCCGCTCCGTGATTTGTGCTTCTCATGACCTCTCCTGTCAAGTATCTAAACTCTCACCGGATATTATTATTCTCCAGGAAACATGGCTATCTCCCTATAAATATTTTCCTATCCGTAAGTTTCGCTCGTTCCGCTTGGACCGGCAAGGTGGGGGCGGAGGTTTGCTTACATTAGTTTCCACCTCGTTCTGCCACAGGGTGTCTATTTATTTTACATTGTGATCACAGGAATGCGAAATTTTGGGCTTTTACGTCTGTATTTCAACTGCTACTCCCTACACAGTGATTAATGCATATTTCCCTTCTGGTGTTACACCGACGAAATCATCAGATGCCGCTCTCGCCTCATGTAAGTACCATAGCGTCTTAGCGAGTGATTTTAACTCTCACCCCGTATCCTCGGGCATACGCACGGATGCATGCGGCAGGCGATTATGGGAATGGATTGGAGATCACATCCTTTCATGTCATAACTCCGGGGTGACAACTTGCGTAAGTGACCAGTCCCGCTCTGTCGTGCACTTGACTCTTGCTACGCCAGGCCTCGTAATAGCGTGGGTCACAGTTTCTGCTGCTACCAACAGTGATCCCGTTCCAGCGTTTTTCGAAATCTTAAGCTCCAAGCGAACTCCAAACCGGGAAGTCCGATCATTCACAAATAGGACGCGCTTTAGTTAAGAATTACCCACAGCACTTTCTTCAATGGCCGAAGTTGACGAAGAGCGTATGGCTACGGAGATCTTAAATTTGATTAGCTGTGTAACAAAACGTTGCAACTTCACAGCCTCGTCGGCTAGGGATGGCCCTTGCAGTTTCTGATGGAACGATGAGTGAACGCGAGAGTTCAGACGCAGAAATGCTGCGTGAAAGAGGCTGCTTCGCAACCAGTGCCCCGACAATTTGAGTAGTTTTAAATTCATTCACGAAATTTTCATAAATATTGCTAAGGCCAAGGAGGAATATAAGTTGCAACGGTTTTTTTTTTTTCATAACACCGACGGAAAAAAGGCACTCTGTTTAAGTTGTTACGCAGTAGCTTCTTCCTATCAGAACGTTGGTTCGGTTAAAATTCCCCAGATGAAACCCAGGATTCTCTCAACCGTATTGCTCAGGGATTGCATATGTGTTTAACCTCGGTGGGGCCACCCATACTTACAGGATATGGGCAGGGCCACTTTGGATAAGTAACTGGAAGAGCTCGAGGAGAGATTATGTCGAACCCCCTATGCGGCCCCAGGTCATGATGGCATTACAGTCAGCGTGCTGAAACTTCTCGTTCAGTGAGTATCCTGCATCTCCTTTACATGTAATTAACCACTCCTTGCACCGTTCGTGGGTCCCACCTTAGTGGCGGCTGGCAAGGATTGTTCCCCTACTTGAAACCCAAGGGTTTGGGTTCGTGAGAGATAATGTTAGACCTATTTCCCTCACTTCCAATGTGGTAAAATTGGTAGAAAGAATGTTACGTAGGAGAATTGAGAATATCTTGGAATGCGAAAACCACTTGAGCAAACAGGTTGCAATGGTTTCAGGCACAACTGCTCAATATGGTCTGCTCACATTCACCTGGAGAGCGCGTTCAATTCGCAGGCTCACGAAAAGAAGTTACCGGCCTAGTCACCTTACAAGCTTACGATAGCGTTTAGTACAGAACCCTTTTAACACCCTTAAGCGTTCCCTTTCCCAAACTACATCATATCACAGATCAGTAATTTCCTGTCTAGTAGGAAATTCTTTTGTTCTCAGCAGGGGCCTCTCCTTCTCCAGTATACACTCAAATCCAAAGTGTTTCCCAGGGCTCTGTTGTGTCTCTAGTGCTTTTTAATATTTTGGTGAGCTCTATTCCCATAAATCCATACGTTCAGGTGTACGTTTATGCTGACGACATTGCTTTTCTAGCTTCAGCCAAGGACATCAATGTGCACATGTTGCAACTACGTTTGCAGACCTATTTATGCGCCTTAGATACTTTGCTGGATGGCCTCTGCTTTACCCTGAATGAGCACCAATGTTATCTCCTGGGTTTTTCGGCTGGGGGCCGCTTAGTCTCCTTTTCTCTCAGTTACCGCTAACAAACCATTCCCCAGGTCGATTCTGTAAAATACCGGGGAATAATATACGAGTACAATATGAATTGGCTCCCACACATTGATTATATTACTACCAAAGGAGCGCGCTCTGTCTCTGTTTTGAGACGCCTAAGTAAAAAGAGATTTGGTATGCACCCTGACACTTTATTAATGATCTACAGAATGTACGACCGGCCAATCCTAGAATTTGGTTGTGTGCGCTTTTCATAAAGCCCTCAGTAAAAACTTCGGTCACTGGTAATGCTAGAACGGCAAGCCCTAAGACTATGCCTGTGTCTTCGCCGATATGTGCCGATCAACAGTTTGTACAGTCATCGACCATTCAAATACGAACCACGGAGCGCATGGCCGAAGATACCGGCGCCGTCAACTGGCAGCGGCCGTGGAAAACGCACGGACATGCGCAGTTGAGATGACGGGAGCGAGGCTGCGTGTCCCACTGCGATATGTTGCCCTCCCCTCTTTCGCATGCTTGCCTTGTCGCCCTGCCGCCAGAGCGCTGAAAACAATTGTTAGCGATGCGGCGCGAGATAGTGTCTGCGGCGACTGGGTGCTCGGCTCACACGAGCGCCTGCTCCCCGTGTGTGCCGGCGTCACATTGCCGACATAGCTTTGCATATGGAAGGCAATAACTTGATCAAATAATGATGGACACCTGGGTCACGCCCAAATCATGCTCAGTAATGCCCGCTCCGCAGATTTCTACAAGCACTGAGGTGCCTGCCAAAAAAACGAAAAAAATCGGGAGACCAAATTTGATGTGCAAGGGCAACTGGCCTATAGAATTGTTGGACCTGCACATCTTTTTATTTTCGTCAATATTAGAATTCTGTCAGTGATTTTCCCAGCCCACACAATGCTTGCAGTTAATGTATATGATTCGAGACGAATTCTAGTGGTATATCTATTTGCTACAAGCACTAAATCCGCAAGTGACTCAGCCATGACTCCGTCGAACAAAGGCGAATTCGGCGGCCAGCTGCACCAGCTTCCGGAGCGGGAGGTTCCCGTTTGAACCCATTTCCATTTCATCCTTCCCACTTGTTCCCTCCCGTTTCAACCCGGCGCAAAACGACCTTCCCGTTTCGCCCTTTCCCACTTGGCCCGTTCCCGTTTGAACCCGTTCCCATTTCAACCTTCCCGTTTGTTCCTTCCCATTTCAACCCGGGGCGAAAGAACCTTCCCGCTTCGAATTTTTTCGTTTAGCCCCTTCCTGGAATAACGTACCAAGTTTATGAAACGTTATAGAAAACATTTTCATATTGTTTTTTTCTTTTTTTCCGTTTGTTCACAGCCGCTGTGATACCATGCTCAGTACATCCAGAGTCCTTGACTGCTTTTCAAACCTGGGCTTCACTTTTTTAATCTACAGACGACGACATTTCGTTACAATTCAAGTCATACCAATTAACAAATCTTTTAATCTTTTAAATTAACAAATCCTAACAAACAAATTAACAATTAACAAACATTTTTTAAATTACCAAGCAAATAACAAATTAACAACAAATTAACAAATTAAAAACACGTCGTTTATGAAAACAAAAAATTCCCCCGCATTTCCCCGAGGGGGAGAATGTGAAAGTGCGAATGCACGGTTGACGGCCCGCTTGCGGCGCTTGCGCTCGGCCCCCGCAGCCCACCGCCTCACCGCCTTCTCTTCCATCTCTTCCATCGGGTTTGTAGTATCACGTGTACACCACGCAGTTATCAAGCCGCTATAACGCCGCTGAGTCGCCAACGCACGCCGCTGACGACGTAGTTTGAATGCGTTAAAGATATAAGGCGCATCACTAACACTGATATCAGCGTCGCGTCCGTGGCTTGGTCGGTAGAGCGTCGCGCTGCGGCCGCAAAGTCCTCGGATCGAAACCTGGCGCCGGATGCTGTTTCTTTTTTAAATATAGAGGAGCACTGCGGACGCCGCCGCCGCCGACGCTGCCGCCGCCGCCGCCGCCGGCGGTGGATGGTTTGGGGTCGCTTATAAAGTGCATTCGCACTTAAAACAGCGAAATACCTAAATGCACTTAACTAAATGTATTTAGGTTGCGAGGGTCGCCCTGCGTCTGCCCTCGTTTGCTCTTGTTCGGTCGACTGACTCTTGTCTTTAGATTCTTTAGATCCACCCCCAAAACACCAGGCACTTAAGTTTTGTTACATTAAAACGACGACATCAAGGCCGTGTCCCGAAAGAGTGTGAGCAGGAGCTACTAACACACACGATCAACCTAAGGTTTATACACAAACATATATTTTATCCACACTCTAGAGCTAACTTCAACTCAAGCTTCAAGATATTCATCAAAGGACGAGTAAACAACTACGATAACGAATACTGATGTGTTTTTATGTTCACTCCTGCATGCGCCCGACCAGGCCGTAAAGTATTGGTAAATAAATAAAAAAATCTGCCCACTACTCACGTAGGAAAGGCATTAGTAGCCAATTCTCAGATTTCTGCACATGGTTTTGCCTTTTTTAAAGTCTCTCTTACGGACATCTTTGATCTATAGATCTCTCGAACCCGAAGACAAAGCTACGCTCAAACAATGAGAATAAGCCCGGCTGATAAACAAATTTCAGCCGCACGTACGAACACCAACTCCAGAAAAATCCAATGCGTGCATTACTCAAGATATTGGGTATCTTTCTAGTACACTTTCGCCGCTACAAATTTTGTGTCAAGAGGGCGGCCTAAGGCATTCGGAAACTTTTATCGGCCGGAAATATCGGTCGATTCCGGAAAATTTGGTGCATACAAGTTTTTAGTGCATGACCCGTTGCTTCTAAGCACATTTTGGGGAACAGTTTCGAAGACGGTAACGCATGTTTTCAGAAATTCAAATGGGTTGGAACGATGCGGGTTCAAATGAGAAGGGCGCTTTGGGAGCGGGTTGTAACGGGAAGGGCGTTTTGGGAACTTTCTGAAACAGGAAGGTCGTTTCAGGAACGGGCGCACACGGGACGGGTGAAGCGGGAAGGGCGTTTCGGGAATGGGTTCAAACGGGAAGAGGTCAAACGGGAATGGGTTCTTTCAGGCTACACCCTCCCGAGCCACTGCACCACGAACGCAGAACAATGCAATGCCATCAGAAGTTAGGCGGCATGCATTTATTTTTGTCTCCATTTATGCGCGCTGGTTTTCTTCAAGAAAGCATGATGAGCTCAAGTGTGCACGTGTTTCCCACGCAAGCACTGCCCGCAGCCGCAAGCAATTACGCGCCGCATTGCACTCAACGCGACCAACACCCCCAGCCGCAGCGGCGGAGGTACTTGCAGTGCTTGCAGCGCTCTTGTGGCATGGTGACAAGGCAAGCATGCGAGCGAGGAGAGGGCAACATATCGCAGTGGGACACGCAGCCTCGCTCCCGTCATCTCACTTGCGCATGTCCGTTCGTTTTCCACGGCCGCTGCCAGGAGACGGCACCGGTATCTTCGGCCGTGCGCTCCGCGGTTCGTATTTGAATTGCCCATGACTGTACATGGAAGCCCGAATTCCCCCATTACTCTCCCACATGCATGTGGTCTCACTGTTCACGCAATCATAAGAGCAATGGCATCGCCCATATCCAAACCGCAAACTGCCATGGTAGCATGCCCTTCGTTGTTTTTCAGTAGTACATGGCCCCGGTTCAAATGCCCGCCGTTTATGTTTGTACAGTCCTTACTAGACTCGTTACATGTGAACCTTTTGTCTGTCCCAGTTCCTAATCATTCAGTCTCATCTTTATAGATAGCCTTCCATGAAATTTCTCCCGCGAATGCTAATTACTCCGATCTAGTATCTTATCATGCCTTTTGCGGGATCACCTTACCGGTTTGCGGGACTACCTTACCGGAATGAGAAGGCAGGAGTGGGTATTTTTTCTCCCAGTTTTGGTTGGGTCTTTTCCCTCCGATTGCCTTACTTTGCTACCTCTTTTCATGCCGAATATTTAGCGATTGTCCTGGCCCTTAGAAATATATATTCTGCTACACAACACGCAGTTGTTCTTACAGATTCTCTTTCTGTTTGCAGTGCTCTATTGTGCCCAAAGACATCTCCCCTTCGTCGAGCCCTTGGGTATTTACTGCTTCCGTTTTTACAGAAACTTCGTTTGGTGTGGGTGCCTGGACACGCAGGCATCTGGCTCAACGAATCGGCCGGCACTCTGGCGGGCATTGCATTGAATGGCCCGGTGGTAAAGGTTCTACCGCCCATAGATTTTCTCACCTCGGCACGCTTTCGAATATTAGACCTGCTACAACGCATGGCTGAATCTGCGTACGCAAGTTCTGACCTCGATCACCTCCGCCACTCATGGAAGTGTCGGATTAGTCAGTCACGGGCTTGTGAAGTTACCCTCACCAGCTTCCGCTGTGGTTTCCCAAATTTAAGTTATTACTAGTACCGCTTCGATCTGGCCGCTTCACCACTCTGCGCGTTTTGTAACAAATTAGAGACATCATTTTTTTTCCTCTCCTGCCGACGGTGTTCCTTTATACGAAAAAGCTACATGGAAAACAGGTTTAATCAATTGGCCCTCCCACTGTCTGTTCCACTCTAATCTTACCATTCGGGGCGAAGGTACTGGGTTTTAGCAGCGCAGATTTTTGCTCCGCCGAACACTTATTCATTTCGAAATCTGGTAATCTCCCGTGCTAGCCCCCAGGTTGTCATGCCGAGTTTCCCGCAAAACGATCCGAGCGTCTATGATCACTGCTATCAGTGCATTCCCGCCCACTGCCTCTCCTTCACCAACTTCTCTTCTTGTTTTATTTCGTTACATACTATTCATGTTTTTTTTTTCTGCTCCTTCAATTTTTTAAGTTTTGATTTTATATTTGTTTCAACACTACCTGCAGCTACATCTCATGTTCGAGCAGTTTTTAGATGCAGAGCATCTGATTCACTCGCCTTGTCCCTCCGGCGTCGTCATCGTCGTCGGCGTTGTCCGCCCGTCCCCCATTCTCCTAGCCGCGCCAGCTGCGCTCTCCGACGCTCACCCCCTCTCTTCTCCGATAGCGAACACTCTCTCGCGAGGGGCATTGGATTGGTTTCGATTGAATTGGCTTGGATTGGATTGGATTGGATTGGATTGGATTGGGTTAAAGTGGATTGTGTTAGATTGTGTTGTGTCATAGCCGCGGCACGTTGCGTCATAGCCGCGGCAGACGCGCTGGGGCTGGCGAATGTGCAGTACTCTCTTCCGCGGTTTCCTCTCCTTCGGGCGCGCTGCGCATATAACCGGTGTGCCGTTCTCCAGCGAAGCAATATCCACGCTTGTCTCAAACACCTATAGAGTCCACGCCGCTTTACAAGTACGCCAACGTCGTCATCGACTGGGACCGGCTTACGCAGTCCCCTCAACGTTATGCGCGCTATAAAACGCGGTCCCTTCGCCGCTCCGCCTATGCGTCGCATCTACATAGGGGTTCCCGCGAGGGGAGGTGGGAGTTTTTTTTTTCTGTTTGTATTTCCGCCCTCAGCAACTATTTTAAATGCATTCGTGTAATGTATTTATTTCATTAGTGAGTATATAGTTTCTCTTGGTGAGCGCCCCTTTTTTGGTGAATCCCCCTGAGTGGGTATGAGCCACATTTTCTGTAACCACCACCTCCATACGGAGCAGCCCCATGTCTGCCTGCCGACACCCGATTTCAGTCTCTCGATCCTTCCCCTCAAGAAGCCAAGACTATTGGAAGGATAGATAAACATTTCCGTTCAGACAACGTCGGACCCTCTTGAGCATTCTTTCCCGGAACTCTGCGGTATTTCATCTTTCACAGACCCGCTCCACGCTGAGATTCCGAAATCCCGGGCGCATAACGTCCTAAATACCGACTCAGCAACACCGATTGGCCAGAAACCGTATCGAGTGTCACCGTCTCAGCTAAAAGTAGTCAACGACCAAGTCGGCCAAATGTTGAAACAAGGCGCGGTTGATGAGTCTTTTAGTCCTTCGCCAGCTTCCGTTATCCTAGTGAAGAAGAAAGATGGCTTATTGCGATTTAGTGCTGACTGCCGCCGCTTGACGGCTGTAACTAAAAAGGATGTAAATCCCCTAACTGGGTTGGCGATGCTGTTGACTGCCTCCACTCAGCTTCTTACTTTTCTTCCGTCGACTTAAGATCCTGATACTGGCAGATTCTTATGCATCCTAGCTACAAAGAAACGATAGCTTTCGTAACACCATTAATAAAGGGACAAAAACAACAACAACGGTAACACACCAAGTGGGATATACGAACTTAGGGTTATCCCTTTTGGCTTGCGTAATGCGCTTGCCAGCTTCGGAAGGTTCATGGACGCATTTTTGCGTGGCCTGAAATGCGACATATGCATGTGCTGTCTTGAGGACGTCTTTATGTTCGGTCGCACTTTCGAAGAGCATAACGTGCGCCTACCTGCTGTACTTCACTACATACAGAACGCAGGCTCATAATAAACTAAAAAAAAATTTCGTTCCGGGGCGCGACAAGCCCTTGTCCTAGGCCTTTCGGTTGCCAAGGATGGTGGATGGTATGCAACCAGACATAAACAAGAATAAAGCCGTCGTGACATCCTTCAAAGAACCACAGACTGTTACGTATTTTAAATGTTTTCTCGGCCTCTGCTCGTATTTTTCACGCTTCGGGGCCAGATTTTCTGGCGTGGCGCCTCCCTAACGCGCCTGTTTCAGAAATGTGTCCCTTTCCTCTGGACTGCATAATGCAATGAAGCTTTCCGACAGTTGAAGTTTCTACTCATGTCGGGGCCAATCCTGCGTAATTTTGAACGTCTGGCCCGTACAGAAATTCACACGAGTGGTGCTTGTTCAGTGTCACGTTAACCAAGAACACTTCATTGCTTATGCCAGTTTTCCGCTCAGTAAACCATAGCGTAACTATGCGGTCATGGCGATATGCGTTACGCAGCCTTTTGTTCTTACCTGTACGGCCATAGTTTTATCGTAGTTACGGACCATCACTCACTGTATTGGCTTGTGAACCTCCCCGACCATTCAGGCCGTCTTGCACGGTGGGCTTTGCGGCTACAGAAATTCAACTTTACGGTCCCCTACAAGAGCGGCCGCAAACATTCCGACGCACACTGTCACACTGTCTTTTCCGGCTCCCAATTCAAACACCAGACGTCGATACTGACAACCTCGACGACTATCTTGCAACGGAGTTCCCCGAACTCAAAACGTTCAAGACACTGCAGCATTTGAAAATCTCTATTTCTCTATTCAAAATCTCTATTCTTTTCCGCGCGTGCATTCAAACGCGCAGCTCCTTCTGTGTACACGAAGGCTTAATATACAAAAAGAATTACTCGTCAACCGGATCTCGATTCCTTCTTCTAGTTCCCAAAAGCTTACTTCGCTTCACCCCGCCATGCACAACGGTGCCCCTGCTGGCCACATGGGACTTGCTCAGACGCTTCACCGCACGCGTCAGCTCTCCTACTGGCCCAAAACGCGTCAAGTGACAAAACAATACGTCGCAAATTGCACTCAATGTCATCAGTACAAGACTCATGCTTCCAGTCCGCCTGGCCAACTCCAGCCTGTAAACCCACCGCGCTCTCCTTTCGAGAAGGATCCACACAGAAACTGCAGTTTCATTTTCACGCCAGAGTTGCAGCGCTGTAAAGGGGAAAAGTATTCTAAATTAGAAAATAAATTACGTGCGTTATTCTGAATTACACGCTGTACTGAAATTCGTAGTACTGAGATATTTTTACATTGAAATCCCACCCAAATATCTCGCTGGGATTTTGAAAACATTCGTAAATTTGAGAAATTCGTTAATGTGGGCTTTGTAGCAACGAGATTTCACTCTAGTGACTTATCAGGCACAAACATGGGGATTAACTGAACACGAAATACGTAATGCCCGGAAATAAGTGGCAAGAAGAATGATAGGAGTAACGATTAGAGGTATCACACCAGCGCCTCAGATTGGTGACCAAACTCGGGGGGAAGACAACAGCTTAGCTAAACTTAAGACAAAGTGTATTTGGGCTGCGTGTGGAATGTGCACAGGGCAAACCAGTGGAGCAGCGGACGGGACGAGGAATGGAAGACGGCTTCCAAACTGATGGGGGGGGGGGGGTGAACTTAGCAAATTTGGATGATAAACCGTGGGATTCGATCGCGTACGGTAAAAGCAGCTGGAAGAGAATTCAATGGCAGAGACATTGATCCAGCACTGGACATAAATGGACTGCTTCTGGTGATGATGATAATTCTTATGAAGATATATTTGTGCCCGTGCGTTGTATTCGGCATGATTTCACCCATCACCGGCCCCTGTATCTGCGTGTTTACCAAATGTTGTTCAAAGGGAAGTACCCCCTCCCCCATTTTCTGGCTCATGCGTGAGAGCGAGTGACTGAACGCCTTGTGGTTGCCTGCAGATATATCAATAATTACAGGCCGTGTGGATCAGCGCCATCCCGCGACACTTTCTCTGCTTATTGCTAACACATTTCATCGAGAGATTGATACTAGTTGTTTTCCATGAGTCTCACAATATCAAAGCGTGAGCCGAACTTTCTCGGCTAAATATGCAGTATTTTGTTGAGCAGCCAGTACGCAGCTGGAAAACTCCGCGCAGCGCTAAAGCAAGCTTCAGCTAAAACTCTAAAGTGAACGTTTAATTTCAGCGCAGTTTCGGTGTCATGCGGTGCCGGTTCGTAAAGTCTTTAGCCCAAGTGCAAAGGTACGCATCCGGCGGGAAACCAGGCGAATGACCTAAATAGGTCACCGCATCTGCTAGCGAGAAAAACACCTCGTGGAAGTAAGCGACCTCCACGCTGGCGCCGGAAATGAGCGTTAGGAAATATACAAGAACGATTTTGTTTTATTTTTAACGGCAAATAACAGGTTATGGAAGTTTTTTCGTGTTTTCGAACTTCACCTTCCAGTGTATTCCTTCGTCTACCATTCCACCTGCAAATTCTGCGCCCTGCCTTGCACCGTCTTCCACAAGATATGTCAGTGCCAACACACCCCATCCCTAACCCCTAAACCCCATCCAAAGTGCGAGCAGTGGAGTGGGCGAAATAGCTCACCAGCGCTGACCTTGCATCCTAGCATCGGCTGGTTGGGAGAGTCGGAGCGGCCAGTGAAGCCCAGGGCTATTTCGACTAGGAGGCTCCTCAGGGCCCTCACCGGGCAGGCGCCCCAACACCAGCGCGTCTTCTTTTCGAAACAAATGTTTATTCTTTTTCTCTCTTTTTCACCTTCCACTCACGCTTTGAAAAACTAAGGCCAACTCTCGTGGCAGTTACAGCTTTGCAGCTCACGATGGACCATGATGAATTATTATGATACACAAAAACGTTTTTGATAAACAAATGGTATGATATACAACGATATGATATACAAATGGTTTGATTACAAAAGCAATATACAAAAACGCAGCGCCCGTATTGTAAATTTATTTTGTGTGTCCCTCGTCGTTTTTTCGCGCTGTTGCCCTTCAAACTGCATACGCACCAATTTGCCCAACTTTTAATTCTTTTGCAAAACGATTGAGTTTGTGGTCGTGAAAGTACGTTACCAAAAGAATTTGACAGAATCACCAATCCCACTCATTAGCACTTGCTAAACTGTAGGCAGTTGCATCTGTATGTTCCAAATTAGTCGGGCGAAATTTGTATTTATTTGCAAGAAACAAAAAAAAAGCTTCGAAGAGTCAGTTGAGACGACAAGAAACTGGGTCTGTTTTTAAGGCGACAGCCGCAAGTGCCTCATTCTGAGAAAAACAGCCTTTTTCCATTCAAGCAAAGGTGCCCCGCTGTAAAGGGAAATTAATAAAAAACACATGCCTGATACGATGAGATTTAAACCCGGATCTCTGCAACCCCAGGCACTTGGACTGACAATTACTCAACTAAAAGAAGCCTAGCGCGGATTATTTGAGTGGTTCCTCCACCGATACAACTGGCGATCCTTATGGACTACTCACTCTATTGAGGTTACCATGAACTGGCCGCATGAACTACCATGAACTGCACACTCCGAAAACTGCCCAATTCGTTCAATCAACTGACGCTTTAGAAACTGCAGCATTTGTTTATTTTTCTTAGCCTACCTCCCCATCCCTTTCTTCCATCGCGACCAGAAGACCTGCTTTTCTAATGAAGGTTCTTTTCTGATGGAGGCGAAAAGCGAAAACGCCCTTGTGTACGAGATTTCGGCGCACGTCAGATCCCCACATGGTCAAAATTAATCCGGGAGCCCTCCACTACGGCGCGCCTCATCACCTGCGTTGCGTCGGCGCGTTAAACCCCACAATCAAATCAATTAATCCGATGAAGGTTCTCAACTAGTAGACCTCACAGTGCCAGCAGTGAACAAAAGCTGTCGCTGTTATTGCTCATTTCTTCGTAAAACATACCCAATCGGGGGACTGGCCAGGGATCTGGAGCTCTTTGAGGTGCTGACGTGCTTGCTTCCCGAAATTCACAAAACTATATTTGGAAATGTAAACGTTGTAGAATACTGTGGGCCGCGTGACGTCATGTGACCGGACTAGAAAAGTGCACACTAGCCGCGCAGAAGGCCGATTCTATAGACGCACTTCCGGGGGTGGCTCAGTGGCTAATGTGTTGTGCTGCTCAGCCCGAGGACGCGGAGTTGATCACGGCCATTGTGGCCGCTTTCAAAACCGGAGAAAGAGACGGAAACGCGGTGAAGCAGAACAGAAGCAGGTCGAAGTAACTCGCACCCGAAGATAATGAAGCGAAAGCCAAGACGGAGGCTCGAATGAGATATAGCAGTAAAAATTTGCTATTACGTATCACGTGGAGGGGGAGTAATCATGATCAAAACTAACAGTTAGTTCATTTGGACGCATAGGGATGGGGCGACTGGGGCTGGGGGGGGGGGGGGGGCGGTCTTTTTAGTCCAGAAGTCTTTGGTGTTACGAATCAGCCCGCCACTTTGCTTCGGGCTTTATGCAGCACTCCTCGGCTGTGTGGCGAAGCCTCCACTACGTGCGCCTTGCAAGCAGGCCCCCCTGTCGGTGACTCGCGCTTGCAGCCGACGGATCGAAAGACGCCGCTACACGCCTGGAAAAGTCGGATCGCTGGCGCCTCGCTACCGGCATGATTCAAACTTAGGTGGCGGCCGACGCAACACGCAGAGACTTGTCCGAAGGACGCGGAAGCCGTTGCGGAGACCTTCTCTCTCCCCTCTCTCGGACTCAGCGTGGGCCGCTACTACCAACCGCTCACGAACTCTGGAAAGAGTGTTCTCTGTGTCTGTACCATTCGTGTTGTGTGCGCAATCTAGAGGGAACGCTTGTTTGACCGTTAGCGCTTTGGGTATAAATAAGACCCTCCCAAGCGCTGCAGTTCACTCCTGTTGGAGCAGTGAATCAATGCTGTCACTCTGCTCGAGTCCTGTACTGTAACCTAGCCCATCAGGGGCATTGCTCTTGTCTGGCTTCGACCCGTCTCTCGCCATGAAGTAAAAAAGTTAAGTTTGCCTTCGGCTTCTGGTCTTCTTCGAGGAAGCAGCATTGGCTGGCCGCTAGCTTCACCGCTCTACCACACGCATGACGGAGGTGACGGAGCTCGGCTCGGGTACGCCTTCCCGGATGCAACATTGCGCAGTCACTGGCAGACGGGCTTTTTGGCATGCTTAAGCTGATCCTCGGGGTCCGGGCTGGCTAGCGTGCCCTTCCACTGCTAATGACTGGGCAAGAGGGTGAGGAACAAGAAAGGAGTTTGGGAGCCCTCCCAGGTCATGCGGCGCAAGGTTGCGTGGTCATGTGGCGGGAAACTCCCAGGTCCTGTAGTGTGCAGGGTTCGGGGCCGAATTTACATGTGGCGGAGTCGGATGAGGTGGGGTGCCGTGTAGGGATGTGAACATGTGGAGGCGCTGGCAGGCGCTGGCTTCTTACTTAGCCAGCATGTCGTGGGGTGGCAGTAGAGTTCGGTGTTCGAGGCGAAGGGTTGGGGGATATCTGTGTATTTGTGCAGGCTGCAACTGGTTTTAACGTGTTCATTGCCCAACGCATTCAGATCGTGCCATCAGCAAAACGTCATTTAGGTTATCTTGGTTAGGTCACAGCAATGTCCGCTGAGTTATGCTATGTCCTGCGAAGCAGCATCACCCCGATGGTAAGCACTGATGCGTCATATTGCTTTCGCGTAACCCTTGTTCAAGTGTTGGACCCTCCCGTTTACGCGCCAGCTACACCCTACTCCACGTACCGATCATATTAAAAAGAGGTGACCTCGGTAGAAATTTCAAACGGGGAATAAACATTAGCCATTCAATTAACATAAGTTGATTGATTGATTCTGGGGTTTAACGCGCCGACGCAACGTAGGCGATGAGGCGCGCCGTAGTGGAGGGCTCCGGATTAATTTTGACCACCTGGGGATCTTTATCGTGCGCCGAAATCTCGTACACACGGGCGTTTTTGCTTTTCGCCTTCCTCAGAAAAGCGGCCGCCGCGGCCGGGAATCGAACCTGCGACCTCGTGCTCAGCAGCGCAACGCCTTAGCCACTGAGCCACCGCGGCGGGTCAATTAACATAAGTTAAGACGGTATACAATTTCTGAGCTAGGTATTTTTAGTTTTAAATTCTTACTCGATTCATGTGCACAGCAAACAGGACTGCCTCTTCTTTATCCATAAAATTTGTGGTCCGATGATTTCCTAATGTATTCCTCTATTTTTCAATCAACTTCAGTTGCTAATCGTGCACCGTCCGGTCATTATTGTTCCTGTGTGCTCGTTTTATTCGCTATTCTTCTATTACCGACGATAACCCGGAGAGGTCGACGCTGAACTTGTAAGAAGGCAGTGAAGAACAAGGAACTTTTTTTGTTTGATCATCATAGGAAAAGTATAGATGGGTTGATGCCAATATCCGCAGTGCGATTAGTTGCGCATTAGAACAAAATCAGTTTGCGGGAGAAAATGATATAACAATTAGGTTAAACATGAATAAACAATGTGATTGAAGCTACATTTGAGTACACTAGAATGAATGAGCTCGACCACAAGACCTGGGGTAAATTTCGCTGAACTAAGCTAGCCAGTCGCACAGAAACCACACGTCTGACACATATCCGGCCAGGATAATTCATTCTATGCGCCCTGCAGGAAACATTAAAACGCTGTTTTCCTTTCGTTCTGCCCTCCATGAAATGTCTAAAAACATGAAAGGCAGTAGGCGTGGCACGCGCTCTTTCCTATCCTCCTTTCACTCTTACTGCTATGGATTACAAAAAGGCTGTCTGATGATGAGCGCCTCTCGAGTCGCACCGCAACCACTGCCATTCTCAGTTGTCGAAGCTCCTGCTGTCCTTTTTTTGCCGTAAACATGCCCGTCGTCCTGTACAACCTGCCCGGCAGCTCGCCCTGCTGTTTTGTCCATTCAGTGGCCAAGCACGTAGGCGTGGAGCTAGAAATTAAGATCCTCGACTTCGCGAAGAAAGAACACCTTGGCGAGGCTTTCCTCAAGGTAAGTACGCCTCCGGCGGGAGGTTTATGAAATGCCGCGTAATTTGCTGTTTCTTCACCGTACACGGGGTTTTCGAACATTACGTGCTTTTCTTAGTACCATTTAGCAGGGTTGATATTTTGCGTGCGTAAGCGTATGGCTGGAGTACGATCTGAGAAAGACACGTTTATAGAAATATTTCATAGCTGTAAGTAACCAATCACTGTCCATGGAGTAAGTTCTGACGGTTTTCCTCTTTCGGAAGGCTGTTAGAAGCATGCATTAGGTTTGATAATAAACGCAAAGTTTTTGCCTTCAGTCCTATTAAAGAGAACTCTGCTGAACGTTCTAAACGTTTCTGGCAGCTATTCTCCAAATCAGTATAACTTTCTAGTAATGCTGGCTATGCACGAAGCCTAATCCTTTTTTCCCCAAAACGCATTGCTGTAAAGGAGTTCCGATTCGTGCAAATATTCCGCGGCCGCGTTTGCGTAGAAAACGCATAACAGGCACTTATTCCTATTTTTGGACCTACACACAAATATGACGCCTTCCGAATTTTACGTTCTCCTACCCATATGTCCAGCTCTTATTTTTTTTTTTCAGAATGAGGTGACTCTGTTGCACGCTTCGCGTAAAAACTGTGTTAACGCCTGAGTCTGAGCATATTGTGCGGTGCGTAATTTTAAGGTGTCCTTTTTTGTAGCGCAAGTATTAAGATAGCAGTGTAATTTTTATGATGCAGCTAAAGTAAGCATCAACTCTGACCAAGATAGCGTTTAACAGAGGTATCTGCTTTACCGTGTGGCCACTTCCTAACGTTTTGAAAGTTCATATTTGTTGCGAAATATTTGGTCGTTGTTATTGGTTA
The DNA here is from genome assembly GCF_048455015.1 of Haemaphysalis longicornis. NCBI lineage: Eukaryota > Metazoa > Arthropoda > Arachnida > Ixodida > Ixodidae > Haemaphysalis > Haemaphysalis longicornis. Next base: position 169,495,689 of record NW_027526335.1, on the reverse strand, counting down.
CCTGGAAAACATATTCCTGTTCTTCCCAGCTGCTGTTTACTTATTTCAATACGAATATTTCGTTGCGAAGATCGCTTCGCGACCATTTTACTACAGTGAAAGCGTGGAACATTTTGTTTTGAAGAGTACCGTATTTACGCGATTGTAACGCGGCCACGATTTTAACACGAAGGGTGACATTTTATTTTATCCAGACTTAGTCGCGCCGAGCAAAAAAAAAAAAAAGAAAAACAACCGCCGAAGTACGAACACTATATAGGCCATGGGAAGCACGGGAAAAAAAGCTCTTTTATTGATTAAACACTGCGACTTGATGCACACCTGTGACGGTTTAAACTTCGTTCGCGGGATGTCCATCTGCTGTGCGACATCGCCCGCTATGAGCTGCATCAGTTCAACACTGAACGCCATGTGGCGGCTGCTCTGTTCTGTGACGAAATCATCAATACGCTTCTCTAATTAGACGTTGCAGCTGTGGCAATGCCCACAGAAACCTTTTTTGGCCGCGCTCGCTTGTGAAAAGGCGTCCCCGCTGGAACTCCCATCCGCGGGTGGTCGATTCGTTCACGTCAATTCTTCCGACAGCAGCTGAATAACCCATTTTTTCAGCCGTCAAAATAGCGCGTCTCTTGAAATACGCGTCGCACTAGGGTTGACACGTTGTCATAGCAAGTGGAGCCGAAGAGGAGTCCAAACACTTTAGGGCAACGAAAACCACCAAGGCCTCCGCACGCCGTCAACGCCGTCGCTACCAGCGTAGGAAAAAAAACAAGAAAAACAAAAAAACGAAGAGAGCTTATGTTGGCTTGAAGTGGATCGAAATGGCTATGGCCCGTGCTGCCAACATAGATCAGGAAATGGCCAAAACTGCAGCCGTCAATGAGAATTGGGTGCACAATTGCACTTTTTATGCTACTTGAATTTCGGTATTCGGTTGTAACGCGAGGAGTCGACTTCAGGTACCAAAAGTTGGAAAAAAATACTCGCGTTAAATTCGAATAAATACGACACATAGCTCAAAAATACTAACAAAAGAGACTGAAGTAATAGCCGCTACCCATACGTGTTGCCCATACATCAACCCATTCTCCAATGACATCATTTCGAACAAGGGCACAAAAAAGACCACAGCGCTGGTCCAAAGCCAATTTAAACAGACTTGCGGATGAGAAAAGCTGATCCGCAGATGTACTTCTTCCACACTGAAACTGCGCTAAGCTTTAGATTACGCATTCGTTAACTATGTTGAGGTCTAAGACGCCTGAAAAACAATTCACCCTAACACGCGTAGCGTTGCCTTGGGCCTCAGGCAGGAACCAGAGTGCTCAACACTTTCCACAAAAAGCACACGTGGTATTTTTAGGAATGCTTGCCAGCGTTATCCTACGCTTTGCAATCTCGCTCTTAAATGCCCCCAACTTCAAGTTCCTGGCGGTGACAGCGCCCTCCCATCGTCACCACAGGTTAGCCATGTAAAGAATAACCTTAAATCATTCCCCAGTCTTCCCTATGCTTCCCATCAAAGCCGGCGGTTCCCTGGCTATACGAACTGCTCTTCTTTGGTCTTTCGCCATACAGCCTGCCTGTCCTGGTCTCTTTCTAAAAAATGTCACAGCACTAAAGAGCGCTCCAGCGCAAATCTTCAGAATTTATGTTGGTATTCCAAGCACAATTCATACTTTATCTAGTAACTGGGAAGCAAAAGCGAGAACAAGAAAAATAAATGTCCTCCCACACCACCTAAGTTTAACAGAAGCCTGCCAATTACGCGACAAATTCAGATGATAAAATAAAAGATGACAACATGAGCCAAAGCCATGAAAAAAATGAAGAAATTGTATCTACCGCAACGTCGCATGGCTGCGAACGCCTTATTTAGTGCGTTTGCTGATGAAATAGAATAAAATACGTACATTGTTCATTTCTCTTGACGAAGGGCTTGTGTTGCGTGATGATTGGTACAAAAAAGCCCTTACTATGGATGAGATTTGTAGTTCTATTCATTGTAGTATAAAAGAACAGTTCATAAATGTAATACTTCAGATTCAAAATGCGAATTTTTTTAGTTCAATCATTCCGCCTTCTAAAGTTTTGTAATTTCTTCTGCCTTTATTATTTGTGGCATTATTTTCTCTAATGCTCCTTGTTCCTGGAGCAATCGTGACGAGGCGGCGTGCGGGCATAAACACTGTTCACTTTTCTTTCGAACTCTGGGCTGGATGAGGTCCTGTGAACATATACATTTTAAATACCTGTACATCTCCCCAGGGTTTTGGATGGGCAGCTACATGTTGCTTTGAGTTTAGATGTGTAAGTTTTGCTTACCATGGTGTTATTGCAATCCGAATCCCCATGTACATCACGATGTAATACTCCTGCTTCCCCCCTTGCTTTTTTCCTTTCACTTTTTTCGCCCCTGAACTTGTTGTAACAAGCCCTGCCGTTAGTGACGCTGACCTTTTCAGTTTTCATTAAAGCTCTCTCTCTCTCTTTCTCTCTCTCTCTTTCTCTCTCTCTCTCTCCCTCTCTCTCCCTCTCTCTCTCTCTCTCTCTCTCTCTCTCTCTCTCTCTCTCTCTCAATCGCTATCCTCTCTCATAGATCGCTGAAAGTATAAAGTCGGCAGTCCCCTTTCGGGGACGAGGGAGCTGCTTGCTGCATGTGTGCGGAGGAGGAGGAGAAAACTTTATTGGACAGATCCATCGAGCTTGTAAGTGTGTGCGGTTTATGGCAATGCAGTGCGGCCGTCATATGGCGCCCAGCTGTTCCATCGCAGGGCGCGACCCTTTACCGCGAAAGCATACGTGCTCCGTTTCCAGATTCGCCCCAAATGTTTCCTTCTACAATTTCTCACTGCAGCATCCGGCACTGCACGCGCGCACCACATTACGGCTCCTGTCATTTCCATCATTAGTTTACTGTTGAATTTATTACACAAACCCACACTCGTCTGCACACTGTCGGTTCTGTGTCAGGCCCATCCACTACAATCAAAATATCGGCTCCTCCTTAAGAGCTACTGTAGAGGCCTACTCAGTCGGCAAAGGTCTACACAGCTTCCATTGCGCACTGTGTGTTGCGTTCACTACCGTCATCGAGCGGCCAAAACACCAGTGCGCTGTGTTTACAGACTCTCCCGCGCCAATTTATTTTATTTCTTTTTCAGGTACCCCTAAAGGGCCTCCGTAGGAGGGTATTACATAGGGGGTATTACTTTAAGGGTATTACATAGTGCTACACAGTGAGGGTAATACATGGCAGCCTACCATTAACCCTGAAGAACGTGTATGGACGTGGGCAGAGCATGTTACGCAAAGGCAAGATAACCGTTGGTCATTAGGTGTAAAAGAGTGGATTCCTAGAGACTAGAGAAGGCAAGTGTGGCAGGGTGCGGTAGAAAGTTAGATGGGCAGGAGAGATCAAGAAGTTTTCTGGGGATAAATTCGCGCAGTTAGCACGGGGCCGGGATAATTTGAGATCTATGGGAGAGGCCCTTGCCCTGCAGTGGGCGTAGACAGTCTTATGATGATGATGATGATGATGATGATGATGCCCGTGGCAAGGCCCGGACCTCTTTCTGCATCCTCACCAACTATTGTCACCTCTGAAAGAGCCGAGTAAGCTTCATGTGAGGTACCCAAACAACTGACGCATGCATTGACGTCTGATGACGTAGGTACCTCCATCTTGTTGCATGTGGCCTGGAACACTAAAAAAGCGTTGCTTCCCCTGGCCGGTTTAATACCATGAACTTCTTAGTCGCCAATCGATCAGGCTATGTGCAGTGCCACAGGAATTAGATGTTTTCAGTATTCAAGCAGTTGGTGGTGGCGACTATGTGCCGCACGTTCTTCTGGACGCAACGGTTGTTAAGAAGCACTGCGGGCTCGGAGATGAGCGCGAAATTTTCTTGAATCAAAATACATTGAATTGGAGTAGCTCGTGTAGCTGAGGCAAGAACTAGTCATGAAGCGAAATTTTAGGCGAAAAGAAAAACGGCAAGCAAAGCCTGAAGCGAATGGCGCTGTGAATTACGAACATTTCACACATTTAGAAAGTGGCTTGGCAGTTTAACAAAGTTTTGTTCGCGAACACCACGGGCTTTTTCTCCGAGAAGACTGGTTTCGTCTCAGGGTAGAATTCGTAAAGCCAAGTTTTATAACCAGTACCCTCACTTTACATGAGGCAGAAGCCAGCCACCGGCGCACTGACGGTGTTCTCAGCGGATTTCAAGCAGGATTCCTTCTTGGCACTTTCTTTTAAATTGCTGGTCTTGATAAGACCACGGACGTGGTAACGCAGATCATCAAGATTGAAGGGTTTGCACATACGTCGGCGTGCACAGGAAGATGTCAGTGCGTTCAACCCTATACAGCATCGCATTCCTCTGTTACTAAACTTCTCTCAAAACATTTTCATACCAACGTGTACACAGTCTATTCCCTTCAGCTATTTTATTCTTTTATGCAACCTCTGTTGTAAATATTTTACTTTTTTTACAGCAGCTCTATTCGCAGAGAGTTTCCTTTTCTACAAACCAAGGACACTTCCCACCCAAGATTTTTGGTTCAACAGTGTTAAAAGCACAGTTGCCAGTTGTTCGCCTCTATTTGTGGGGCTCTGCTTTCGGAGCGCATAAAATTGTGCCCTCGCGGAGAGGTGTCCGCCACCTTTGCACTGGTTATCTCTCCAGTCTTCTGTCTTGCCAAAGCCTTTTAAGTGGAGTTTTTTTTTTCGTTGCACGATACCACAGGAAGCGTCATCTATGATGACACTGCCGATATGTCACTAATTTATTTTATACCATGCAAGATTTTTTGAGTGCTCAACTATCTAGTGTGATTTTCAGCTGCGAACTTCAAAAGCAGAATATTGTTCCGTCCACGCTACATGCAGAAGAGGAGTGTGCAAACCCTTTGAAAATAGCAAAATCGAAGATCCATAGAGTTTTCTAGTTTTTTATCTGTATTTATGTGGCATTGACAACTTTTTCAACTATTCTTTACTCGCACATATGTTTCCCATTCCAGGTTAACCCTTTTCACAAAGTACCATCGATTGACGATGGAGGATTCTGTGTTTACGAGAGGTGAGTCCCTGGATCTGCTTTCTAGTTCATGTGTGCACTCTGTTGTTATTAAATAATTTTCTTATCTTCGAGAACAGCGGATTTCTCACAGTAATGTAACAAAATTTGCTTCGGAAAGAACGCTGCGGACGCTTCTATAGGTAAACCAGTTCAAGTAGCATGAATCATAATCTCAGTGAAGAATTGTGGTAAAGCCAGGCCACGTGAGACACGGGCTGCCTCCTCTTGAAAAATCACGTCGTTTTTATGGTTGTGATGTCAGCAATGGACGTCCCACTACGAGAAACACCAGGGAAACAAGCATTGCAGGCATAGATATCGATGTTAATTGTAGGAAACTCCTTCATGACACTCCATCCTACTATTCGTGGAGGTTTCATGCGCCGTTTTCTACACCAACGTGTCGCCTAACCGTAATATTGAAGAGGGGCGCACCTGAAGACATCATACCAAGTTTCTCTAATCATACCTTGTAATGTGGGCCCTTTAAACAGTGAAGCTGTTCTTGCCCGAGGCAGTCACGGGACCTGGCATGATAACGCGGGCGCAGATATGTGGAGAGGGCATAGCCTGGCGATGGGGAGAGCAAGTGTCAAGCACGCGTGGAGAAAGGAATTAGAGTTCTAATACCAGACTTCTATTCAGGCAAATTATTGTTTAACTTGTAAGTCTGGTTGCAACTTTTACAGTTCTCGACATTGTTGGGCAGACAGAAAACATTAGACATTTTGGAGGCCGTACATCAATGCATAGGTGTTATTTGCATTTTACTTTTAATTAAAAATACGGGGCTGCTTCGTTTCTGCTATATTTAATAAAAAACATGCCTTGAATAAATGTGTTGGGGTCAACATCTACAAAGCGCTTACTAACGCCATCTCGTGGCGGGGTTCCCACTTCAAAAGTAACAAAACGTTCCGATAGATGGCGCAAACAAGAGGATATGGCCAAATTGAATTGGAGTGAACGGGCTTTATGAAGCTTAGCCTTTCGATTAGAGTACGTACTCTGTGAACATCAGCGTTTGCGAGAATAATTCAGTAAAGGTGGGCTAATTTTTAAAAATAATGCCGATATTCGGTATCGCATGGCTTCCACTTCTTGTCGTTGAGCTTATGCAACTGAATTTTTCAAAATTTCTACTTGCACCACAAATATAGTTCTAGACTCCGATATACCTTAGTCGTTAAGATGGTGCACACGGTTTTCGAAATACATTTTTGCCCACGTTGTATTTTTTGGGAATGTAGTTTCACAACGTCCTGAGATTTTCATTAAATAACGATGACCGCATAGGCACAACAACGCTAACGACGTTAAAGAGAAACTGAAGTGAATTTGTAAACCTGTTTTTTTTATTTCCACTGCCTAGCATGGCTCGAATAAATACAGTTTGCCTCGTTTATCCGGTCGATAAAGCAATATTTATTTATAGATCCTGAAAAAAATATATACCACGCGATATTGGCGGTGGTTGTAACAACTAACAGCAGTGACACGTATTCGAGTTGCGATGTCATTGTACGATGTTCAAAATTTTAATTCAAACCTATTTCGGTTTTGGTTTGTGGAAACAACATGTTTAGCGTGCAAACTTATTGGTAGTTGGGCATTCAAGATATCCCAGTAATGGAAATACCGCGCTTGGGCCATCTTTCATGTATGATTCGTCAGATAAGCCTCCGAGCACCGCTCAGAATCGTAACGTTCACCAGCCAATGGTAGTGAACGTTAGTGGCTGAAGGCCCAGCGCGGCATCGGAGACGCTGAATTACGAGGCGGTTCGCAACCACCTTTGGAACTCTCCTGGCTCGTCCCTGTGTCCTAAAAGGTGTGTTCGCACCAGGCCAAGGGTCGGCTAATTCGGTACTGTGCCCGTAAGCGTTCGGTGCTTATGTCAACACCACGCCAACCAGAACTGCCCAGCGCGTCAGTGTGAATCCAGTAGAAACTGGTGAATCCAGTAGAAACAATATTTCCTAAGTACAAAAAACCAACTCCAAACAAATTCACAGCATATCCACGGGGTGAATGATGATGAGTGGGCGAAGCTCCTGAGGGGAAATCATCGGTAAAACCATGACTCTTCAGTGAAAGTTCGCCCACTACATCTGTGTCCGAACGTAACGTCTAGAAAGTCTCGCTTAAACCGCGCGTCGGCACCTTGGTGCTGAGCTCGCCTGATGCGTTTTGCAGACGCCTCACGAGCTCTCACTGCATCGGGGTCTGCCTGCCGATACGCGCGCTTTCTCGCCGCTTCCCTTTCTCTGACGTTTTGGAGATCCTCTTCGCGCCGCAGCCGTGCCGCTTCGCGTACGGCAGGGTCCTCGCGCCGTTGTCGTGACGCTTGGGCCTCTCGTTCTCGAACGCTGGGATCTTGGCGGCGTCGTCGCGCAGCCAGACGACACGCTTCGGCCTCCCGCTCTCGCACGGCAGGATCTTGGCGGCGGCGTCGCGCAGCTTCACGGAGCGCTTCTGCCTCGCGGGCTCGCACATCTGCAGCCTTATCCATCGGGCGACTCCGAGCGCGCGCCAACAGCGAACGGATTTTATTACAACGCTCCCCGCCATCTAGTAAACAATCCAAGAACTAAACTAGAGGTAGCCACGCCATCTAGTAAACAATCCAAGCGCATCTTTTCATCATATACAAGTACCGCCATCTAGTAAACAATCCAAGAACTAAAGTAGAGGTAGCCACGCCATCTAGTAAACAATCCAAGAACTAAACTAGAGGTGGCTACATACATGCGTCGAGGATGGACATACCCATGCCTTAAGGAGCTCCGCCCCTAAAAAGCAAATCATATCGGGTTTTCGAACTTTCTGGTTGCGAAGCAATGCACGCAGTGCTTCATACCACCCAGCCACATGCGCAGCGATGTCTGGTGCGAAATAGGCAGTATAAATCTTACAGCCATTTCATTTTTTTAGTCACAGCATTCCCAATAGTGTAAATCACTATTTCTTGAATAACGCGCATACATTAATCATCATAATCATCATCATCACCATCATCCTGCTCAGGTCCACTGAGCAGGAAAGCCTCTCCCATTGACCTCCAATCGATCCTGTCCTGCGTTGCTCGAGTCCACAGCTTGCCACTGAAGTTCCGTATTTCATCCCTCCATCGTGTTATTGGCCTTCCTTTCTTCTATGCCCATCCCTTGGTAGCCATTCTGTTACCCCGATTACCCACCGGTTGTCGGTTCGTCCCTCAACATGGCCAGCCTAGTTCTATTTATTTCTCCTTTTCTTTATTTGCACTAGTATACCGTCAATTGTAGCTTGTTCTCTGATTCAGGTAGAGCATTTCTTCTCTCTCAGTGCGATACCGCACATTATTCGTTCCATGACCCGCTGAGCCTACCTGAGTTTCCCGAGTTTGCTTTCTAGTTGTTTAGGAAGGCGCTAAGTTTCAGCTCCATATGTCATCAGCGGCAGTAGCACTTGCAGATTTTTCTGTGGTGTGATAGCTTACTTTTCATTATGTGGGAGTGTTTTCCGAGTGCTCCCCAAGCCATCCTGCGCCGGATTTTTCTCCCCTGGTTGAGGTGAGCACTAACCATCCGTCCGAGGTAGTTGCATTCTTTTATTTCTTCTAGCGTCTGGTTTCCAAGCTGATGAGGACGTTCTTTGAATGCTTATTCCTTATTACTTTCGATTTATTCATATTTATTCGTTCCTGCAGTAAGCGTATACCAAATTTCCACGAAAATCTTATCTCTAGCGACTGCGTTCCTTAGGCAGCAAGAGTGATCGAAAATGTGTGGTCGTGCTGCTGACCGCTGCGCTAGCTCACCTTGCGCAAAAGTGCTTCCCACCCGCCGCGGTGGCTCAGTGGCTAAGGCGTTGCGCTGCTGAGCACGAGGTCGCGGGTTCGATTCCCGGCCGCGGCGGCCGCTTTTCTGATGGAGGCGAAAAGCAAAAACGCCCGTGTGTACGAGATTTCGGCGCACGATAAAGATCCCCAGGTGGTCAAAATTAATCCGGAGTCCTCCACTACGGCGCGCCTCATCGCCTGCGTTGCGTCGGCGCGTTAAACCGTACGATCAATCAATCAAAAAAGTGCTTCCCCTACCTTGGTTTTACACTTTACAATGAAAGTTTCGGTTGATTCGATATTTTTAAGTGCATATGCTCTTCCCCCGCCGTCTTCACTGCTCTTCACCCGCCGTCAATTGGCTTCAGATTTTTAGCATACCAGTCAGCGAAGCATAGTATGTGCGCGTGTGTCGAGCTACTTGGAATTCATAAACTTTTCTGAGCTTGATACAGTCTACCAACTAACAAACTAAATACACACCCAGGCACAAATCGTGTAGTGGCTTAGTTTCAACTGAGCGAACGAACTGCGACGACCCGCCGGCGGCCAGCCGACTGACTCTGTCAGAGGGTCGGTGAGTCGTGCAGTAGCGTAGTCAAGCCAAGCCATCACGAGCGAGCGCCATACGAAACGTCATTGAAAATTACCAAGGATAATGCAGAGACGAGGAGAGTCCTTTCGAATCGATTTTTTATACTAAATAAAGTCTCCTAAATGCAGCTGGAGTGGTCGAAGCATGACCTAGAGACTCCAGACTAGAATTTTCGCAAGTAATCCTACAAAGTTTATGAATCACTTCATTGTCCCTTTAAGCAGGGGCGGCAAGTACGTTCTTTGTGGCAGCAACGGAATTAGCCACTTCACGTGAAATCGTTGTGCGGGTTTGCTACTACGGCCAATTAGATTCATGCGAAACCATAAATAACTCATTGAGTGAAGGTCTTGGATGGCCGAGAACAACAACAACGCTACTGCGAAGAGTTCTAATGCACTAGCAACGCACTATTAAAAATTACACCATCTTCCCGTAGGGGAACCCTGAGTAGTATTCGAAGCAGGCATGAGGTCAATTCAAGTGCCCATTAGTTTTCAGTTCGTCGTTTCCGTGAAGTTTGGGGTACGCAGCAACCGTTATATTTACCGTTTCGTTTCCATGGTAACTACCACACTTTTCACTTAACGTAAATACGAAATGGGAAATTGCGTTGACCCCATGGCTCTTTCGCATACTACTCAGGGTTCCCCTACGGGAAGATGGTGTAGTTTTATTGGAGGGAAAGGCGTGTTAGAGTGGAGAGGCATTAACGAGAGAGAGAGAGGTAGAGAGAGAGAGACGTTGTGCGTGGTATGAGTTTGACTTTATTTAAGCATTATCATCATCATGTTCAACGAAGGTGACGTCGAGCTGTGGTTTGCGTTCCGTTTTGATTATGACCACCTTATGGTCTGTGAAATGCAAAGTCAAGGGCTGTTGTAGTGAATGAACCCTAAAGTTGCTGAAGATGAGGTCGATGCACGTTTCCCGGATGGTTGTGGGCTGCTTGTAATCACGGCCCGCCGAGACCTGCCGACGCACGCCGCTGCCGACGACGATGAAACGTCGAAGGCGCGTGAAGCGTGCTCGTCTCGTGCCGGCCCAGGAAGACACCGGCAACACTGTCGCTCCAGGAGCCCTTAAAGGGGAAGCGTGCTCGTCTCGTGCCGGCCCAGGAAGACACCGGCAACACTGTCGCTCCAGGAGCCATAGAAGGGGCCGGGGTTTCAGCAAGCCGAGCATGCGCAATGGGGGTATGGACGGCGCAACAACGACAACGACAAGGGAGAGACATAGCACCGACCATGAGATGCTTCGCATCTAAAACATGAGGAAAGGACTAAGCTTCTAGGCAACGTTTGGACCGCTGTGGAGGCAGGTGGAAAGCGGAGAGTGTAGCTGCGGCTTGGAGTGCCGTGTTCGGTGGCATGTCGATCCCCTCGCCACTAACCTCACCCAATGCCTCAGCAGCCACAAATAATCGCAACGAAATGCTGGCAGGAGAAGCCAGGTGCTTTCCATTTTACATTAATGTTTTTCCATATACGGTTGGTTAGGGAGAAGTACTTAGGTGTTCCCAGAAGTTTTAGGGGCTAAGCCCCTTAGTGGCTGCGGCTTTCGGCGATTCATGTCGTCATTGTGATCCTCGTATTATGCATTCACAGAACTAAAACACCGGTACACTCGTTTACGCCTCGCGCTAGACAGCCTCGTGCTTCAAAGACAAGACTTTTACAGCAAAGCTGTATACCTCCACCTCGGAACGCTTTCATCTCCGTTTTGCAAGAACGCCAAGGCACCAGGAATGTTTTTATACAATGCATGCTTCACCCCTCCCCAGGTTTCACGTTAGTAGAGATGGCCCGGGATTTTTTTTATAGAATGCCTTCATTCTTTCCGTGCTTCGGGCGCCGTAGGGGTACGAATACCTTGCAAAAGAACAAAAATGTGCCGCCTCGCCTTCTTGCTGATTAACATTTGCAGTACCAAGTACGCCTCTTCGGCTCCCCTGTCGGGAAGCACTTTTTCGACCACATTTCGTGACAAGTACCCATAAAAAATTCGTCACTTGTCTGTTCATTTCGTTGCAAATGTCGACGACAGACGATAGTCGTCTGGCGCCCCTGCCCAGTAAATGCCTCGCTTCTCTTTCTGTTCACCTGTCATGCTGTTCCTCTCCTGTCTCGCTCCTTGCAAGATGAACCGGCTAGAGTTTAGCTCAAGCCAATTTAAATATGCCGCGTTCCACTGCTCCAGGCCGGATGCCTCGATGCCGTACGGGGGAGACGAGAGTGAATCGAGGCGCCATACCCTGACGTTTATAGAATCACGTTTCCCTGCACCACGTGCGTTCCAAAGGGAACGTGGAACCTCTAGACTGGAATCTTTTGTTTCGGTTGCCGTTTGATTTCTTAAAATGCCACCTGGAGCTTTTGTGACGCTGGTTACAGCAGGCGATGGAGGGAATTTTTTTGCTACAGTGGATGTAGTATTTCTTTTGCTATCGCAAAAATCAAGTATTTATGAAGTTTTTATAAAGGAACACTGCAAGTATCACATATGTATTTATTTTCTGGCTCGTATTTGCGTATGTTTTGTTCTTATTCAGCAATGTTGACGGGTAGGAACGTTTCCACCGGACGTAGACGTTTAGATTCGACTGTGGGTATATAAACGTATCCTGCAGCTCCTCGTCAACTTTGGCCGGGTGGCTGAATGTAGGGACAGACAGACAGACAGACAGACAGACAGACAGACAGACAGACAGACAGACAGACAGACAGACAGACAGACAGACCGACAGACAGACAGACAGACACAGACAGACAGACAGACAGACAGACAGACAGACAGACCAAACTTTATGTGTTCAAGTACCCCAGGAAAGACAATCGCGTTTAAAAATGAATTTTTACTGCATTTCACTCCGGCTGAAATACTCCTGTAAGGGAACCAGCGTCACGCTAGTGTCTTGGTCTTGGCAATAAATACGAAGGAGGTGTGAAGGCATCGCTTGAACGATGCATTTCTGATCGCACAAGCCAGGCACGGTCATCGCGCGGTTTCCAACTGGCCACAATAACCCAATGTTCTATCATGCTTGATCAAATGAAAGTAACACTGCATCTCACGGTCTGTATGGGACTGCTGTAAAGAAAGCGCCGCCTCGCTTTTGTCTACGTATCGCAAGTACGAGCGATAGGAGAGAGAGAGAAAGAGAGAGAAAGAAACTTTAATCACAGTTGAAATGAGCATATTTGTGGTCGGGGTCTTCAGTCCAAGACTCCGTTGCTACGGCCGGCTGTCTTCGCCCTTTCCGCTACCAAAACCTGCGTTTCAGGAGAAGAGCTGGCCAGCGTACTCTCCCACTGCTCGCGTGAGGGGTTGGTTGGGAAGTTATCGCTGTAAAGGTACGCTGCTCAGCGCACAAGCCACAGATGGTCATAGCGTAGTTTTCAACTCGTTGTTATTAACCAGCACACTGCATGCTTTAGGCCTACAAATGCCCAGAAAGTGCAGTCAACTTTGATTTTCACTATTTTTTCAGCACCGCCATTGCGTACTACCTGATGCGGAAGTACGCCCCACAGTCGGACCTCTACCCCAAATGTCTACAAGCTTGCACCCGGATCGACCAGACCTTGGCCACTCTTGCAGGCTCTATTCAAACTGATTCGCGAGCTTTCTTCGTAAGCATTGTTCAACGCCACCAAAATGTAGCCTACCGCACTGCACCACCTTGTTTTTTATTGCCGGGGTATTTGTTGTCTTAGTTTTCAGCCGCTCATTCATTTGCTGTACTGGCTTGCGCTTTCACGGTGACCCTGGCTACTCCTTTTCAAGCGAGTGCCTACTGAACGATGTCGCCAAAAACCGGGGGCTTGTAATGGTTCGCTTAGACTCTCAACGGTAACTTCAGCGCCTGTCCGTAGCCGGTCACGTGGTGTGGCGCCATACGCGTTACACTTGCGCTCCGGCTGCTTAAAGTTATTGCTACGGGATGAATGTCCATACATAGTCATGGCTCCTTTACCCTTTGACGCCTTCGTATTTACAGGGCTAATTTAAAACACCGTGACATCGGTCCATTTTTTCGATCACTATTATTCTTATTGCTGTTATTGCAGTAATATTATTTTAATGCACCCTAACAGAGTAGAACTTCCTGCTGGGGAAGTTGGTGGGTAGTTCCCATGTTTCGAAGCGCAACGAATAAACGCTGACGGTCCTGTCCTGTCTGCTCTACGCTCACCTTCCGTGTTTCGTTGCGCTTCAAGCCATGTGCACCTTAGCAGCCGATCTAAATGTATTGTGCAGCGTTCCCGCTTTTTCCTGAAAACGAAGCCAACGGACCAAGAGACTGCAGGCTACGAGGAGAACGTGCTGAAAGGCTACGAGAAGCTTGTGGGCGAAGGAAAATTTGCTGTCGGCGACAAGCTGTCCCTGGCCGATATAGCCCTCGTCGCTTATCTAGCCATACCCATCGAGGTAAGGCTATGTCTACGTCTAGGTTGTGTCTTCATCGCAGCCTTAATGGTTCTGCTCCTCCTGCGAGCACGTCCTACGTATTCCCCTTGCTCAGTCCAAGCGAAACCGACGCTGACGACCGAAGTTTAAACACTGTGTTCGTCCCAGAAAAATGCGCCAACGAGAAACTTAGAATGCAGGTTCTGGCGTCCTGTTTCTTTTAAAGAGCAGCTTTTTATGCCTGACTGATGGCGTTTAATGTCGCTACATAACACACCCCAGGAAATACAACTTACACAATGGGTTTCACACAACTATGATGATAATGATGAGCGATGGCACGTCAAACGCCCCACGAAAAAGTGCTTCCCGCGCTCTGAATCGAACATGTGTCACTCGCGATATCAAGCCGACGTCTATCCGATGGCGCCATTCTAACACATTGGAAGCAGTTTTAATTTAAATCGAAGCCTTCTTGGTCTCATTGATGGGGACCACCCCGCCACCAAAACTCCGGGGACCTCTACAATTTTAACGAATCCCTCACGAGAAATATGAGCGCTTCAACCGTCGTTGTCATATCACGAAGGAGCGTCAGTTTTTTTATTATTATGGCCCGCGAAGGAATTTTAAAAACTTGAATAAAACTTTGGAAAAAGCCCTCACCCTCAAGCTATCACGGTGCATTCTTATAGAAAATAAATGAACGGGGACAGCGGCACCCGAGACATTTTGTTGAGCGCACGATGCTGATACCGGTCTTGTCCCATTGCTGCCACGACCAGTCACGTGCGAATAGCATTCTTTTTAAAACGCCCATCTGTGTGACACTAAAGAGTGCAACGCGAATGAATACGTGTATGCCCCTCCGCACTCGTATAAGACGACGACTCAGGAGAGCGCCGCTGGTGGACTGCACCGCATTCATTGTATATGCGCCCTCCCCCAGCGCCTGACCGTCTCCCGTCGAGCAGCGACCTTGAGAGTGATGTTGTAAAAACAGTAGTCTTTCTTGGGCTACTAAAACCGAAAACGTTTTGTCAGCCTCCGTATGGCTGCCTCTCCCCCAGGCTAGCCATCCGGCAAGAACGTTAAAAGAATTCTTGAACGAGATGTTTCTATAGGCAAAACTTTTCAAATGACTAAATTTGGAACAGATTTCATATTGGTCGACATTGCTAAACAAACAGTGACATTCGGCATATTTGAGGTAAAACATAAATGCACAACTGGTGCTCGCAGTCGACGTTTAATTCAAAGTAAATTAGTTTACCCAGTTGGGTAAAAATCAAGACAAGTTGCTTCCTTGCAATCTGTGTGAAACATACACTGAAAGCAATCGAGGTGGAATGCAAAAGATAAACACATGTATTCTCGGAATGCATCAGGACGTTATCAACGCACCGCTAGCCTGGAAAAACACCAGCTTACTTCCAATTCCAAGCAATAGTGATGACAAAGAGTTTAATCGTTGCAGACCTACTTTCCGTTGTGTGCAACTTCGTCACTAAGGTAAACAAGTTGTTTATCAAGTTGTTTGTTATGGCTGCGAAAAGCGAGGGCATTGGCTGAATTTAAGAAAGGCTACACAATGATAGACCACATTCATTCCAAGAACCAGGTAATGGACAAATATAACGCGGCGTACATTTGCTTTCATATCTGCTTGCATATACTTTTGCACATTTGTTCGCATGTGATAATATTTGAGTTTATTTGTCTTTACCGAATTAGCACTATTCTTGCTAAAGTTTTTTGCTAAAAGTATCCTTCCAATTTGTGTGCGCGTTATTGTGAGGCTCTAAACCAAAATCGGCGTCAAAGCGACCAGCAGCATTTTCACAGACACAGACTGCGTCCAAAAATGCAACTTTATCTAATACAAACATTCCGTCGGCATCGAGTGAGTAATTATTGGTGAAAGCATTCCTCAATGGGCAGCCCTTCAAGCGCTGTTGCCCATACTTCTGCGGCTGCACTTAACACCTCGTTTCACCGAGCGGCATCATACACACTGGCCGCCCCGGAGACGTGAATGGGCCATTTACGTAAACAAAATGGAGCCACATTTTCATGCAGGGTTAAACCGGCCCTGCGCTATTACGTTTTCGAGAACTTCAAGGCTCCCAGGTGAAATTCACAAATTAGGAGCAAATGAAGCAACGGCCCGCTAAGATTATAAAGGCCAAGGCACTTGACATCACAAACCCTGTCCATGTTCCCTTCTCAGTTTTAATGCGAGAAGGAGCTGGACAGGCAACTTTATGAAATGCATGGGATTTTCTCAGCCACAGTTGCCTGCGTGAAATAAAATGTATTTCGCCAGTTACGTCGTGTCGTGTCTTTTACACCCGCGCGGTAGAATCGGAATAAAATTATTATTTCTTCAAATTTTTCTACGCAAACCCACCTGCGCGTCATAATCGGAAGCGCGTTAGAATGGTGTAAAAGGGCATGTGCCATTTGTAGACTACGAAAAAAGCGCGATTCAGAAGGCACCGTAGTAGTAATGGGAGCCTCGAGAGACCGGGATGTAGATACGGCTTGCACACGGCTCGTGGAGTATGTATAGGGCGTGCGTCAGGCACAATATATTCTGATTAGACTTTGAACAGTGGTACGCTCCCTATGGGAAAAGGGTCAGATGAGGAAGCGTCATCTTCGGAAATTGTTGAAAGTCTGTCTACAGGTGGTATTTAGAAAGTCTGATTGAGAAAAGAGAAAGATACCCGTTAATAGGGAATATCTATTCCGCTCACGGCACACGAGTAGAACTGGTGCCCGCTAACAACGCATAACTCATTCTGAAGGAGCTGTGGTGTAAAGATTCCCAGTCTGCCTGCCCAATCAATTCGCGCCAAAAGACAAAAAAATACCGATTAAAGAGAAACAAACCCGCAAAGTAGCAGTAAAAACACTTTGATAGGTATCGCCAGGAGAAACCATAATGCTTTCGCCTTCAAACCTGATAAGCAGATGCACGTGCACCAGGAATTTTTTCCATTTGTTCAGCCATCCGTAAATGATGTGCTGAATCTTGAAGTGCTTGAAGTACGCTAAGGCTTAGCTACTGCATGAACTTTCGTGTAGTTACACATTTACAGAGGGCCTTTAAGGTCCTTTTGCATCTATGGTCTACTTTTTTTTTATTGCGGAAGTTTGCTATTCAGCATAAGGGGAAATAAAATGTACAGATACACCCCGAATTCGCAAAGGAATCGGAGCAGGGGGCCATGATGTGGTCCTTGTATCCCTGCCATGAAATCTGGCTGACGTCCGGGGCGCGGGCCGAAGGTGGCGATGTGCACAGCGCGTAGGTTTCGCAGACCAGGGCAACTCCACACCAGGTGCTCTTCTGTAGCCTGTTCAACTGGAGCGGGGCAAAAGGGGCCGGTGCTGCATACTGCTTATAATTATTGACGTTTAGCACTACGCCAACACTGTGGTACTGTTGCCTAGCCGTGACGTTTCCCAAATTCTGATCACGATTTTGGAACTGCGATCTTTTGAAGTTCAAGCACAGTGCACTCCACAATTACAAGTAATGCTATCAACGACATGGCGCCCGTTTCGCCTGTGACTACCGCTTATCCTCACTATAGAAAATTTTTCATTTGCGCTGAGCATTACGCAGTCTTAGCACTCAGATTTCGATTCCCTCGGGTTTTGATTCCATGACACGACGAACCACCGACACGGCTCCACGCGTGGTCTGAAGCACACCCAGAGGAGCACGTGCAGTGATTTTGAGGCTACTTCTGTCATGGTACCGAAAACACGGTCCCGTTAAAGTAGCCAACAAGCTTCGCGTACGACGTCGTTGTTTAACATTTCGTATCTTTCTTTTTTATTTTCAGGTCGGTGTCGTCGACTCTGGCAAGTTCCCCAAGCTGCACAGCTACTACCAGCGTGTCAAGTCCTTGCTGCCGTATTTCGAGGAAGTGTACAGGCCAGCGATCACCCACGCTCAACAGACATGGAAACAAATGAAATGATTTACAGTGTGGGCTAGAAACAGTTCGAGGCTTTCGTAAAAACCAAATAAACGCCCTGCTCTTGAAACAACGCATCGGCATCATGCGTATTGGTCAATAAAATCATAATGCACAAGACAATAAACGAAAACCAAAGGATGTGACATTGCGCGCCGGTGCACACCTTCTGAGCTATATCATTTAAAACTAGTTCTTTTATCACAAGGTGTTTTATTTCTTGTCTATCCGTTCCCATCAAAATGTCAAAGTAATTCGTTCTCCAGAGTGATGAGGCGGCTTGTGCTCTTGCCTGAGAGGTTGGAAACTTTCGCGTCTACAGACTCAACCATGCCACACAAGCCAGGCGCTAACGGCTAACACTGATAACCCACAAATGTTTGCGTAGAGAAAAAAGGGTACAAAGCCGTCGTCACGTCATCACGGCTTGAAAGCCCATCATGAAACAGGTGCCCTAACTTGGGGACTGCAATGCTCCCCGGGAGCGACATTATTTCTGCAGAGCACACAAGATGAAGCTAATACAAACTGTGCGGCCCAGAAACAGCACCATACGCAAGGACAATATGGTTCCCTGAGTCGTATTCAGTGTTTAAACACATTGACCTTCCCTTATCGTTACAAATTAATTTACGGAGGCGTAAGGCACCCTAGTGTCTCTTCCCGTTGAGCCTTTTCAAATAGTGTCAGAATCACTGGGTTACTTCCACATCATCGCAGTCTGCGCGTGCGTCTCTCAGACTGCAAATGGTGAACCTCTTATGATCTTATTGGATTTCACGCCTGTGAAAAGCAAACAAGGACGAAAGTGGAAACCTCCCAAATACATCCGTCAATCGCGTCCTCCCGTAGCTCCACGGCTCCTTATCGACTACCGATTTATGCCCAGGAGTGGACCATACAACCACGATCACCCCGGACTCAATATAGGTGGTTGATGCCGATGGAGAACAATAAAAAAGTTCGATAGTGGGAGGTTGCGCAGGCACTCGGACCCAGAGGGTGGCAAGCAGAGATGTGTGAAGCGGTAACGTCGGTAAACCATAAAGCAAACTTAAGATGTCTCTCACCGGCACATCCTCGTGTTTCTTTGCGATAATGCTTACCGTCTTGTCCGAGCTGAGCCCAACTTTCAACGGCCCTCTATGTCGGAGAGGGCGGTGCGGCATGCCCTGCTTAGTCGGGCGGAAGCGTCACAATGGTTCAAAGGTTTTGACAGACATCTGTCAACTGCCCCCTGCAATGTGCCATGGGACGAACACAATGGAACCAGCACCGAATGCATGGACATAGATTAAATTGAGTCTCCAAAAATGATTGTAAAATATATACTGCCTCTGCCGGTACCACTTGCGTATAACCAGCCTTTGCCAATCGTGAAATAAATGAATAGGCCAAACGGCAAGAGAGGTTTGAACCACCCGAAGGTGGAAATAAAATAAAGTGGGAAAAATGCTACTAAGCGACACCACAGCCAGGAGAGCGGGCCCGGGAAGACTCCCCTGATCTCCCCTGGGAAGTAGCAGGAAGGGTTGGGATGAGGGAAAGGGAAGTGGGAGAAGGGAAGGGGTTATGGGAAATAGGAAGGGATTGGGGACAGCGGTCTTTTGTTCTGATCCTTGATGTCCGACTCCTTTTCAGGACTGAGTTGACTCAGAGAGGTCATCAGACAGTGCCAATATCGCCAATCTTCCGGCCCCTGCACGGGGTAACCGCTACCCTTTGGGCTTGTGAGCTTTGCCCCGACCATCGGAGACAGGAAAGTCAGCCTAGCTTGAGGGCTGGAAGCGTAGTTCCTCCCAAACCCTCGGATCTGCTGCCGGAGTTTACTCATGGTACACAGTTGATGGTCCTGGGAAGCAACTCTGCACTCTCGCCCCTAAGACTTCAGGTCACGGCGGCTTGCCCAAGGCCGTCGGCTTAGTTCGCCCCTGAGACATTAGGTTACAAGGGTTTGTCAGTCCCTCGGCCAGCGACCAGTCCGCACTTGGGCCCCATATCGCATTGTAGGTTACAGAGGTTGCGCAGCCCCCGGCCTCTACATACGGACTGTACGGTTGAATGCAATATTTGCTGATGGTAACATTGAACTCCCAGCCTCCTCTCACGCTGGATTACAGGGGCGCGTTACTACCCCCGGCCGTTGGGTCATAATGGGGTCAACCCCGAGCCAACAAGAGTCATAGTTACTTGGACCGCCCATTTCTGGGACTGGTATAACTTTGCGCTCTCGCCCCGAGACTTCAGGTTACAAGGGGTCATCCATCTCCCTTGGCGTGACGGACCGGCCCGCATTTAGGCTCCCTCATGCGTTGTGGGTTACAGGAGTTGCGGCGCTCCCAGCCTCACATACAGACTGTACCGCCCGCCCCTGAGACTGCGGTTACAAGGGATCGTCAATCCCTCGGCCAGTGACCGGTTCGCATTTAGGCCCCCTCTCGCCTTGTGGGTTACAGGGTTCGCTCCGCCCGGCCTGTAGGCGAACTGTACACGTGAGCGCAATAGTTAGCAACGTTGACCCTCTGGCCTCCTCCCACGCTGGATTACAGGGGCGCGTTACCACCCCCGGCCTTGGCTCCCTCTCACGCTGGATTACGGGGGCTCGTTACTTCCCCTAGCCAGAGAGGGTCATAGTTGATCGACCGTGACCACTTTCAGCCCCAACTGCATCACCAAGAGAGTGTTTAGCCCGCAGCCACCAACCCCTTGCGAAGGACCTGATTCTCGTTCACCAGGAACCTCCGAGGCGGCAGCCAGGAGCACAATCCCCGTGCTGAAGGTGCGGTGTCCTCGAATTTCAAAGGACTCTTTTCTGCGGAACTCCCCGTCCTCCTGCACTCTCGCCCCCGAGACGAGTTACAAGGGCCGAAACCCTCGGCCTGCAGACTGAAGGCCCCTTGCCTGAAGGCCCCTTCCAAGCACCGGTTACAGAGGTTCGCAACACCCCCGGCCCCATGCTGGTATACCCCTCGCTTCAGCAATGGTGCGCCCAGCATGGACGAACTGTACTGCGTGAGCGCAGTCGTAACTTCGCCACATAGACCCCCGGGCCTCCTCCACGCTGGATGACAGAGGCGCGTTACCACCCCCAGCCTTTGGCCTCCTCCCACACTGGATTACGGGGGCTCGCTACTTCCCCTAGCCAAAGAGAGTCTTAGTTGATCCGCAGAAATTTCAACCGCGAATTTTTCCGAATTACCATTCCAAGCACCAACCTCGGTAGCCACCCAGGCTGTCCGGGCCTGCGTCCGCATCACGCATCGGTGTTCTTGGAAGGCACTTGCCCTCAAAGTACCTTGAGAGCCGCTGCAAACTCCCTTGGGTGTTGAATACCCAATACAGTGGGCCTGGTACACCACTGGCTCCTGCCGTTGCGACGGACCAAAGCAGGACAGCCGAAACCGACCGACGCAGCCCAGTCCGCCGGCAGGGGGGGCCACGAGCAGGCCGGCAGTAAGATTTCCTCCCCCCCCCCCCCCCCCCCGAATGCATGGACAGCAGGAAGATGTCGTAGGTCAACTGGCATCCACACGGATATAGGCACATGACTAACTCAGCTCACCCGCCGCGGTGGCTCAGTGGCTAAGGCGTTGCGCTGCTGAGCACGAGGTCGCGGGTTCGATTCCCGGCCGCGGCGGCCGCTTTTCTGATGGAGGCGAAAAGCAAAAACGCCCGTGTGTACGAGATTTCGGCGCACGTTAAAGATCCCCAGGTGGTCAAAATTAATCCGGAGCCCTCCACTACGGCGCGCCTCATCGCCTGGGTTGCGTCGGCGCGTTAAACCCCCACAATCAATCAATCAACTCAGCTCAGGCGCGGCTAAAACCTTCCCTGCCAATAAACTTTCAAGGCCTCAATACTGGTCATGCCTACTGGTCACGTTCTGTTGGACGGGGCTGTCGATTCTTTGTTTTCCAATGTAGACACTCCAATATCCATTTCATGAAAAAATGATTTGCCTTGGAGGGTAATTTATTTGTATCTTGTTACCACATGTTAAATAGGTAATGGTATCTTGTCCTTGTTGAAATAGTATGAATTTTGAGTGCTTAGTGTCGATCAGCAAGACTGGCTCAGCAACGACTGTCCAATTCACGGCTATATTGACTTTTGATCTGTTACCCACGAGAGCCAAAACTGCGCGCCGCCTTTGACTTTTTACGGCGCCATTTTTGTTTGGCATTAACAGGCACAAGCACCACAAGCGCCGTGCACAAACTCCTTTAGCGAGTTTCCAGCGTGGACAGGACAATTATTCAGCAGCAAGTTGATCATATGGATACCGCCTAATACGGACAACCGCCTATGGACATCGTAGGAGGGCGGCAATCAAAAGGGATGTCTATTTTTTACCACGCAAATACGACGACCTCCACTCTTTTTATAGCGACAACTACAGTCGCTCCGACGGTCTTCATTAGCGGTACTGGTACATATCTGGGTGGCATGAACCTGGGGAAAACTACCTTCCCAACGTCTGACACTAGACACTAGTCCAAGGTAATACCTACCGGCCCCTGGAACGCTCCAGCTACTTTCGACCGCATGGTGTGCTCGGTGCTTCGTCGCTCTCTGTTATCTGAATGGCATTATTCTTTTTAACAGCGAAGCTGTAGAAGCTTGAGGTTGGTCCGGTGGCGTTAGCAAAAAGATTCTAAGAAAAAAACTCCTCCGGCGCGAGGCGGCCGCCGCGTCCTCGACAACGGATGTGTCATATTCGGTTCAATTTCGAATATGGCGCCGGTTAAGCGGCGGCGGAACGTCAGTGAATTGCAGAAAATACGGAGTTACAAGCTCGCGTACATTTTACATTAATGGACGAATATTCATTGCTCTTTGCGGGGCTAACGATGACACCACGCAATAACTTCAGCGAATCTCGAACACCAAAACTGGGCCTTCCAGCAGGTCCTGCAGGCGCTCGCAAGGCGTGCCACTCGCGAGTCGGCAACGGCGAGCTCACCTCTCGGATGAGTAGCCACCAGGATGACGCCGAGGCCCGCGTCGCGGCGCGTAAAAACGTCGTTCTGCCGGCTTAAATAAAGTTTATCCAATCAATCCAAGCATGACCACGCATAAACTTGGACGAACCGAGAATAAGCTATAGGTGGGGCCGCCAGCTTCGTTGTTTGCGCAGTCTTGGCGCAACTAATGTGAATCTGCTCCAATTTTTTGTCTGCTGCCTTTGAAACCAATCTCAAACACCTTGCGGACATTCCGATACTCTTCTAACGGGTGGGTCTGCAGCTCAACTGTTGGAAGTGTCATTTCGGCGGCAAGAAAATCGTTGTCCTAGAACACCTCGTCGAAGCCAGGAGGGCTCAACTTGACCAATACGTTTCGAGACTTCCCAAAACCACGCTTTGCGAAAGACCTTTTCAGCTTCACAGGGTTCGTCCACTGTTCTCACCGCTTTATCACGGACTTTCCGCATGTTGCACGTTCTCTCACGACCATCCTCAAGAATTTTTTTACCTTTTTCCGGGAGGTCTGACAAAGCGGCTGTGGTTTCGTCCCCGATCCCTTTCTTAGAACTTCGCCTGGTTTGACGTATTCTGACGACAATGTGCCTGCAAAACTTCACCCAGATGCCAGCAGAAATGTGCTATCGCCTATCCCAACCGACTTTTTTCCGCCCCGAGCGGAACTGTTCTATCGCGGCATCTAGTTTCTCGTTCAAGCGGTCGTCCACAAGTTCCACCCTTACTTGCATGGCCGACCATTCGCAGTCGTGACTGACCACCACGTGTTTTGTTAGCTTCCTCCTCTGAAAGATCCTGTAGTACGGCCAGGGCACTGGGCGCTTGAATTAGAAGAGTAAACATTAGATGCCAAACAGAAGACTGGTCTCTTGCATCAAGATGCCGACAGCCTGTCTCGCCATTCTGTTCACCTATCTGACAAGTCTGACGACAATGATACAGCTATCTTTACTTATCTAGCTGTTTTCACATTACGAATGAACAAAGTCATGTCTTGGGGCGCCTCGCTGCCGTAAATGATTTTGTATCTATGATTTGTCCCGCGGCGAGACGGCCTTTTTCACCGTTTTACTTCCTTCCCAGACGTGAGCCCAACCCTTCCACTGGATACCTTGTTGTGTCTATAATAGCCACTCGTCTCTGTGTTCGGAATACGTCCGTGATGCCACTACTCGCGCTTACCATGCACGGCAGATAGGTCTGCCTTTATTAATCTGAAGGCTCACTCACAAACCCACCTATGACCGTGGACATCGCACGACGCACTTGGCGCCGAGATACTCGCCCTCCTTTAAACTCCAACCAGTTCGGTTGGCGTTTTTAGAACTTCTTCCTTAATGTATTGGCGGTGAGCGCGAACACAGGCGGCGCTGCGGAGCGCGGCTCCGTGACGTCACCTTAGGGATTCTCGCATCTGTCGTCTGCTTCACTCAGGATTGCTCTCCCTGCTGTTTCTTTGCGCTCGGTCAACGTCTGACGCTTGTCCGCACCAGAATTGGCGTGTGGGTAACTTTTTATCATAATAATAGGCTTAAAATCGCATACACTAGCTCATGGTGTCAATTAAAGTATAGTTTTGGATACCGCTACGGGAGAAACATTGCCGGCGCCACCCCATTCCTTGCGAAGCAGGTCCTGTGCGGAGCGCGAAGAGTCGGAGCTAGGCGTTAGCTTCTCATGTAAAAGGAACAGTCAGCTCCTAATAACCGACAACAGCGAAAATGGAAGACCAAAACAAATTCTAGGCCTTCAGGGCTGTCGGCTTTGGCAGAAGGCATCACGATTCCCGGTAATCATATGTAAGGCAAAACAGTTTTTGCAACCTTGCCGAACGCTCGAACGCGTTTTGTCACATCACTTTACGTTGTCAAGGCATGAAGGTTTGCCGACATGCACTATAAACTGCAAAAACTGTAGGTTGAGTTCCAAATAACCCAGTGTGCTGATTCTATGCCAGGCATCTTACCAGTATGGAGGTTTAGTGAGCAAAACGAGTCACGTCTTCGTTAAATTTATAGTAACACATATATGTTTGTTAAGACCTGGAGGGATATTGCGGAACATTTTGCACAGCCATATGTTCCCGATATTCGGATATGCGTTATAGGAAAACTGCACTCAAGAGGAGGAGGAGGAGTAAGGGGAGGAGGGGAAAACTTTGTTTAACAATTAAGTCGATCTGGTTAGTGGGCCGGGTCCTCAGCCCAGGACAAGAGAGTAAAAATAA
Organism: Haemaphysalis longicornis; assembly: GCF_048455015.1. Lineage (NCBI taxonomy): Eukaryota > Metazoa > Arthropoda > Arachnida > Ixodida > Ixodidae > Haemaphysalis > Haemaphysalis longicornis. The sequence goes on along the minus strand of NW_027526335.1, from coordinate 169,470,573 downwards.
TTTTCTTCAAATCATACAACGCCATCCCGAGTAGAATAGGATTTGTTCTTCGCGCCTGGAAGGGTTGAAAAGCAATAAATAGTAATTGGAATTCTTCGGTTTCGAGTCTTGTAATATATGAAGGTATACTATTTATTACGTTAGTTAGCGAGTATATCATGCCTTCAACACCGTAATCATGTCATCATTGTTCGAGTTGACAGTCAGTTCGTTATGATAACGATATATATAATTACGATAGAAATTCGGAGCACAAAAGCCTCCTTCGAGTACTGTGGACCACGCTGTATAGGGCGCGATCGCGGTGGCGTAGCACAAACCTTCTCACTGTATTTGCATGTGAATAAACAAAGCACGCTGCGGATATGCACCTTCTTGCACGCAGCCGTAATGAAAGCCAATTTGTGAAGAAGGGAATGTATGCCATACAAAATGAAGGAAATATCCACACGACCTTTGTGAGGCTCCCAAACATCCCGAAACCTCCTAATAAGAAGTTGGTGACGGCGCAGAAAAATAATGCGTTGGGCAGAAAAAAAAGCAGGAAACATTAATCCGATACAAGACAACAACGAAAGAAACAGAAGAAAGCCACTTTATTTCCTGCTGTGCGATGCGCGTGTAGAGGCCGCTGCTTGGAACGTATTATTAGACTGTTGAGTCTTCATAGGATCATCTCAAAAATACTGCAGGGAAGCCTACGCATTTTAAATACTTATCGAGAATCTCTGATCGCTGATCCTCGCGAATAAGCAAGAAAGGACGGGTTACACACGATCTTCTGACCGATGCTCTGAAGAAAGTTGTTCTCTATCTCTTCGTGTGTTGGAAACTTGTGGGGGACACAGCTTCAAATTATTCAGATGCGGCAGAAGCTGGCAAAATAACTGAGTCGCTAGAAATACGCTTTTTAACGCACTACAGCAACGAAGCGGGCGATTTCTATCCCAGGCACTGTTGCCCCTCACTAGCGGAGTGTAGCAGACGACAGCGGCGCGAATCCCTAAGCCGACGTCAGAGCCAGGGGGCGCCACTCAAAGATCTCACCGCCAATACCGGCGATTATCGCTTTTTCGTCACAGACGTGAACTCTGCGATGCCTGGTTTCACCAACCCCGTCGAGTCGTCCCTCATTTACTGACATTGCTCACGTCGCGCGGCTCAAGCCCTGCTAATAATTGGACACAAGTTGCTCATAGCGTGTGCGACGCTTCCGTCACCGAGGAATCATGCCACGGCGCGTCTGAAAGAGGAACGAAGAAGGCTGGCTGTTGGCCCAATATGCAACAGGAAAAGGAAACCAGCGTTTAATGCCCGTTACCGGATATTCGGCTTAGCGCGGGGTTAGCTATACCGGACGCCGGCATCATAGGGCCCAGCTGGAGTAGTGTTACCGTTGTAAATACCGTAAATGCATTCCCGCTGCGTCCTCGCCTCGGTACAATACGAAGCTTGCGGTTCCTTGCTATGGCCTGATATTCGTCGGGACGAGCACAAACAGGGTGTCCTTAAAATGAATATAAAGCGCGCCGCTGTAATTGTGCTACAAGTAGAGGTAAAACTGATCCATGACTTCGTCAAAATCCTTCCGTTCGAAGAAAGACGCGGTAGGCGCTGCCATATTCCTGTCGACACTACAGCAATCGAATGCCAGTGGTGGTGAGGTGGATGGTATGTAATAAACAGCGCTGACACCAATGCCAAAGCACGAAGACCGACCAAGACATTGTGCCAGCACCAATATCTGAGTTTGAAGACACACCGACATTTTTAACTCTATCACAGAGTCAGACTGGGCACTCCTTGGATTCAGCAAGCATTCGGCTTTGCTGGCCAAATTATTTAACAGGAAAGAAACGCAACACAAAATATTTGATGAATTAGTCCATTAGCGTCGCGAAGTCCCGCTCTATGAAATAAGTGCTCTATCCAGACGCCGCTGGTTTTGACCCACACAGCCAAGATCAAAAGTTTACGGACCAGAGAAATTGCAATTTTAGGGTATTTCTCTTCCTGATGCAGCCCAACAAACTGCCGAATGCATGCGAGATGACTTATAAGTACTGAACTAGTGAAAAGTACCACGCATAGTACTCCGGGCTGCCGTGCGGCAGAGAAATAACTCAACATTTCTGCTTTCGTGGTCCGTAAACGTCTGTTGTTGAGTGTACATGACAAACTCACCGTCCCTAGCTCTAACATTTCGGCATGGTAAAAAGCGCACTAGATGGGGACAGAAGAAAAGACAGTGACACGGGACGAGCGCTAAACATCAACTGAGGCTTTATTGACAAGAAAGGTTATATACATACACACAAATGCGCAGAAACACTAAAAAGATACGTAAGGCGCATCTTTCACAGAAAATGTGATTGACGCTGTAGGTAGGCTTTTTCTTTAGTGTGCAAAGCCAGCGACGGAGTGCTTACGGATTCGTAATTTTTCTTGATAATACAGAACGCCTCGAAGATTTCTCTTTGTAGTTGCGTCCTAAAGCTGCGCAGGACGCGTGTTCCCTGAAAGTCAGGCGTGCAAGAGCACCCCCGGCAGTGATCTGCCAAATGTCCTCCCTCCGCCAATGAGTTTACGGCTGCGCCGAGCTCTCTCAATCTTTCATTAATGCAGCTTCCGGTCTGTCCGACGTAGAATTTTCCGCAATCCAGTTTAATCGTGTACGTCACACCTACTTTTCATTCCACGAAGCGTGTGGTGTGCTTAGTTGTGCAGCCAGCCTTCCCAGCTTCGTTGTTCACGGCTTTGCACATACGTGCAAGCTTGCCTGGCGCCGAAAAAACAACCTGGGTGCCGCACCTTCCCGCCACTTTTTTGAGCCAGTGGGACAGGTTGTGCACGCACGGCACGACCACAGGCCGCGCCTTCTGGCGTTTAGGTTGATTCACTCTAGCCTGGCTCCCTGAATTTGCTTCTTTGATCAAGCTTCCAGCTATGGAAGTCAGCAATTCTGCAGGAAAACCGGCATTGCGCAGGCGTCGAGCTTGGTGCTGAAGGCTACATGCAACTTGGTGGCAACAGGACTTTTTGAGAGCAGCGCGCATGCAGTTTTTTGGCGATACCCCTTTTCACAATCTTGGAATGGGCCGAATAGTAGTTATTGAGTGGTTTTTTTGGACCGGGAACGCTATCTCTAGCACACCTGACCGTCATGGAAAATGATGCTTAAATCAAGGAACTGAAGGCATCCGTCTTCAGGTAACACAAAGGTGAATTTTAGCCTTTTTCCACATGAATTAAAAATGCCCAGAGCTTGGTTCACGAGTTCAGCCAAATCCTCAGCACGCACATCCTTCAAAAGAACCAGGTAGTCATCTACACACCGAAAGACGTTTAGAACCTTAGCACCGCAGACTGTGTCAAGCCACGTGTGAATACGCTTGTCACAAAAGGATAAAAACAGGTCACTTAAAATTTGGGCAATACATGAACCAATATAAATCCCCTCCTTTTGAAGAAAGGGTGTACCATTAAAAGCAACTGTTGTAGAGGACAGATAAAATCTCAATAATTCCATACAATTGCCAATATTAAAACCAATAGAATTCTGAAAGCAACACAGCCAAAGTTGTCGATGCTTTCACGAACGGCACAAAAAAAAGTTCACTTTATGGGATTGAGTAGAACAGGTCTACAACGTCTATGGAAAAGGCATGCAGCGGCTGCTGAGGATATTCGTATTCAGAAATAAAGGTCAAAACGCTTTCTGAGTTAAGATGACTTAAGATGCCTTTGCAAAAATCTATTTTCCTTGCCATGAATCCCTCTCCGTCACAATCACCCTGAATGGAATCCCCTTTTTGTGCGTTTTTGCTGAAAAAAACATATCTAAGAAGCCTTTTTTCGCACCAGCGATGGTTTTCTTCGGGCTTTGCAAGTTAATCTCATCACAAAGAGCCATTGCCTTGTTACTTAATTCTTTATTTGAGCACTTAACTGGAATAAAATTCTTCGATACAGCTTGCTGTGCTTTTTCAGAAAAGTCACCCTTAGGAAGCACTACAAATCCACCCTCTTTATCTGACACCAGGAGCGCTAAGTTATTCTTCTTTATGAGAGTTCCTTGCCATGAATTCCTCTCCGTCACAATCGCCCTGAATGGAATCCCCTTTTTGTGCGTTTTTGCTGAAAAAAAAACATATCTAAGAAGTCTTTTTTCGCACGTACCAATGATGGTTTTCTTCAGGCTTTGCAAGTTAATCTCATCACAAAGAGCCAATGCCTTCTTCCTTAATTATTTCTTTGAGCACTTAAGTGTAATAAAATTCTTCGATACAGCTTGCTGTGCTTTTTCATAAAAATCGCCCTTAGGAAGCATTACAAATACACCCTCTTTATCTGACACCAGGAGCGCTAAGTTATTATTCTTCAAAATGTTTATGGTGTCCCGGACTTGGAGGCTAGCATTGCTGCTGGGTCTTCTAGACATAAGGCAGTCCGCACCTTCTGAAAGAACCGGGTTTTGTTCATCTGGCAGAACTCCATTAGCGACATTCCTTACTACAGAAAGCAGTTCTACAGGATTTTCATGGACCTCGGTGCAAAACTTAGGTCACTTGTCCAACACATTTTGTACATTTTCAGGTAAAGCACAATCTCCGAGGAGCGTCACCTTTCCAGAACGGCAGTCCTTCTTCTCACGCGCTCTGGTCCAGGCAAGCAGGGACGGTAGAGTTCTTGCCCACAGAAACTCGGTCACTTTTGCTGCTTCGCGAGAGAACGTCCGGAACATGGATTCACGCAGTTGGTTGCCGTTGACCAGGGATGCCGAAAGAATGCGAAGACACACTTGGTAGTGACAGTTCTGGTGCCGCAACTCAGAGCGCCACAGGTTCAATATTCTTCTAGTATGGCGCAACGCCGGCACACAAGGCGCGAAAAGTTTCAACACCTCAAGAGGGATGAGCTGGTGGTTGATGCAGAAGGTTACCGCACGAGCACGATACGCTGTAATGGCGGCAAGGCTGGTGGGTTTAAAAACGAATTGAATGCCTGCGTAAAGAGCAGAAACAAAATAAAATGAGTCTTCTTATTATAAATTGTACCAGTGAAGGCGTCCAACTGAACGAACATGCTAATTACTTTTCAAACCTCCTACGGTTTCGTCACCACCACAAGCTCTATCTGTCAAACGATATATGGCGCCACGCTACCAGGCGTCGGCACCACCACAACTTTCCCATCATACGCACTTCTAATCTCTCGAACGGTCGCCTTCCATTCAAGCTCAGCAACACCCGCAGACGCACGTCGCGCCAACATGTCAAGGAACACAATCATAAATGTGTTGTTTTAATGGTCAAGCCTAATTTAGGATGGTAAAACAGAAAAAACCACAACCACATTCGGATTGGCTGCTGAGGGAATGGTTTCGCCCAGCGGAAGTCAGTCTTGAGGATATCCTCAATCTTGCTCCAAATAGAGCCTTCCCTTGCATTCCCAGCACAATCCGCAACACCCTTGCAGCTTCATAAACTACCTGCGTCGATTCTTTAGCTGGGTTTACGCTTTCCCATTTCACTAGGAATCTCGTTTAGTTTTAGCTCGGTTTCCCTTGTGTGCACAGGGGCGTGGCGACCACAACATTGTGATTCCCACCCGCCTATGCTCAATTGTGCTTGACGCGTGCTTTTCCCTCCACGATGAGAAGCGATTCCCTGATGATGTCACGGTAGAAGTAGCAAACAACTTCAGCAATTACATTAGTACTATTGACAATTTCCTAAATAGCTTCTTTCCACCCTCACTCGTTCATTCATATTTATCAATAAAGGCTAATAATGACTGTCATTCTGTCCCCATAACCGAAGGCGAAATTTTGTCATTGGTTAGTGGATTTCAATTAACAAAGCAATTGGTCATTATGGCATCCATACAAAGGTTTTAAAAAACAAATCATGTACTGTGCACCCCACTGTGTCACATTTTAATCATGCCTTTGGGTCTCATGGTTACCCAAATGGACTAAAACTTGCGAAGGTCGTACCAGTGTTTAAATCGTGGGATCCAAATGATCCTTAAGTTACCGACCAATATCCATACTAAGCATAATTACTGCCCTTTTAGAAATGCTTATCTCAGCACAGATAAATCTATTTCTACATGCGAACTACATATTCTGTCCTCAACATCATGGTTTTATTGCACATAGATCTACAGCCACAGCCGTTCTGACCTTGTGCCAGATCCTTAACTCCGCCCTTCACGAAAACGAAATTGCAGTAACAATCTTTTTTTAGATATGAGGAATTCATTTGATACGGTTTGCCATACAGTGTTGTTGAAGAAATTGGAAACATGTGGATTCGTTAATGGCTCGAACAAACCCTTTCAAAGCTATTTATCATATAGAAAACAGAAAGTAGGAATATGTAACTCATTCTCCGTATAAAGCAATCCCATCTTGAGTACCTCAAGACTCCGTGCTGGGGCGAATTTTATTCTCTATTTTCATAAATGACCTTGCTTAGTCCGTTGCGTCTTCAGAAGTTTTTTTTATGTACGCAGAGACTGTTTTACTTGCAGTTGGTGAAGCTTTGCCAACCCTTCAAAGTAAATATCATAGCGAATTTATCAGACCTCTCAATGCAGTTCTTGTATAACAAATTAACTATTATTAATATTAAATGAAGACGTCATTTCTCTTTCAAGATCTAAATACATTTATTTTAGCTAAGGAAAATTGTAGAGTTTAAAACGTGTTTTGTATTCAGTACTTCGGAGTTATTTTTATCAAAACGTGCACTGGGGAGAACAAATTGATAGCGTATGTAGTAAACTTGCTTTTGATAGCTACACACTAATATATACCCGTCAGAACTTTCCACTGACTATTCTTCGCTGCCTATACTTCTCATTATTACACTTCCATGTAAATTACTGTGTTGAAACTTGGAGCCGTGAGCTATTTACCTCTGCTTCAATGACTCCAAAGGCGAGCATTAAGTATAAAGAAAATTTCACCATCTTCCCGTAGGGGAGCCCTGAGTAGTATGCGAAGCAGCCATGGGGTCGACTCAAGTTCCCATTAGTTTTCAGTTCGATCGCGGCGTTGCGGGAGCAGAATGAGGGGAGCGGAGAGCGCGCGCGCGCGTCATTTATACCGCGTAGCTACAGGGACGCCCCCAGCGGAGTATGCAGCGGCTACAAGTCGCGCCTCTAACCCTAAGTTGCTTCGCATTATCGAGCGCGGAGCCGCAGGTGTTGCCATTCGTTGCGCAATCCCGGAGAGGAGAGGAGAGGAGGAGAGGAGAGGAGGAATGCCGGAGAGGTGAGGAGATGGGACAAGGAGATGAGAGGAGGGGCAGAAGGATGCGCATGCGCAGTGGGGGTGTGGACGCCCCACAATGGCGGACGCACAACGGCAGAGGTAACAGGCGTGACCATAAGCTGCTCCGCATCTAATAACACATTATTCTTTTGATCACCCAAATAACGCATTATTTTGCGAACTTCGAGCGGTGTCTTTCACATCTCTACGTGAATTGCAATTTTATTGAACAGCACCGTAACTTCTAACTCTCAACGGCCCTTAACTTTGTTTTCTTTGCCGACTCCTACGGCGAGATATGCTACAAACGGAAATGTTCACCTTCTTGTTTGGAAAAACGTGTATGGTGAAAGGTTGATTATGTTCAGTGGTGCTGAAGGATGTAAGTGTGTTGTCTATTAACGATTGAAACTAAACTTGCAGGAATGGTTGAATTGACGTGGAAAATATTTCACTTGTTTAATCAACATGTATAGTTTTCTGTGGTTACGTATTTTCTTATAATTTACTTTTCTGCGATCTACCTTGTTTTGCAATTCAATATTGGATGTATGTATTTGACCGGACTCTAGTTTTTGGTTATCGGTCCAAACACTTGTATCAATTGCCAGAACCATTTAATAAAATTGCCCTATGATGAAAAATAAAGCTAAAGCCTAGCCTGCATAGCAGACAAATATAATAAGAAAAGTAGTGTGGTCTTCGTGGCCTCTGTACAATGCAGGGTACCTGCAAAACTGTTGCTGACAGTCTCACTCTCTCAGCTGACCTTCTGCGCTTCGAGCAAATGAATTGTGAATGCAGCAGCTTCATCCGAAACGCTGCCTCCACGACGGAGTATCGCTTCACTTCTCATGTATTAAAACTTAAAGGCACATGAAAGCTATATGCCCTCTGCAGCCTCTTTCTCAGCTCTCACAACATTTCAAGACATGGTGATCGTCATTTAAAAGCCAAACACTACTTCATTTGTGTTTTCCTTAGCGCTCCAGGCTGCTGACCTTTCTTTCTGTATTTATTCAACAGGTCCCTCATTCCTGCATACATTAGGTACAGCCATGAGCTTACGTTTACGGACCATGAGAGCGGTGACCAAAGCTACCCGCTGCGCCGTCTATATGGGCGGCGCCTGCTGCCGAGAGCGCGCACAGCACAGGCGCCACCTATACAATACAATACAATACAATACAATACAATACAATGAGGTTTATTTTCCACCAATGTCACTACAGAGCACCCATAAACTCAGCACCCATATAGCTGTTTTTTTAACTTCTCCGCGATCTATATTAAGGCCTACGACAATCGGTTTCAGAGATAGGGCGGTGCACTGCAGTGTTCCCCTAACCAGCGTAGTTCTCCTGATACTGATTTATTGAAGCAAGAGCAGTCGCGAAGAAGCGAGGGATAGTGGCATGCACACGATACTGATCGGCCGCGCCTGCGCAGTGGGCGGTTCTCGACAGAAGGCGCCGCGCAAACAGACGGCGCAACGGTTAGCTTTCACCAGCGGTCCCATGGACCATAAACTTAAGCTCGCGCCTGTAAACACGTATCGAAGACCTCGGTTCACGCAGTTTTTGTGCCGATTGCAGGGCAAGAGGGTTTCCCGCCCCCGCATTTTTCTTGACAGGCTGTAGACGCTCGAGTCACGGCCTGGGTGGTTAAAGAGGAGGTCCTTTACCACCGAGTTGTCGGAGCGGTGCTAACTGCCCCACCAAGAGAGAGAGAGGGGGGAGGGAGGGAGAGGGAAAGAGATAAATCTAATCGGCCCAGGTAATGGGGAGGAGCCGGCGACCAAGGTCCAGGGCCCCCCAGTGCGACTTCTCATCCTGGTGCCTGCTGTTCATGGCGGTTTACGTCTAGAGCAGGTCGGGACGGATGATCCAGGACCTCCGCTCCTCCGCCCGTACGGCCACGACTTCCAGGACCAGTTGAACCTCGATCCTTGCTGGGACTTATAACAGCAGCCTCCAATCCTTCCCGTTTTAAAGCGACACATTTTTGGTCTCGCTGATTACGATGTCGTTACCAAAACGCACGGCAGGAAAGCCAACACTTTACACAACGGGAGGGTACATGATGAGGACGAAACAAGAAACGCAGTGTCTGGAGTTACGTCCGACGGAACCCAAAATTGAAAACTAGAGTTACGTCCGACGGAACTTTAAGCCAGTTTCTAGAGTTACGTCCGACGGAACCCAGAATTGAAAACTAGGGTTACGTCCGACGTAACTTTAAGCCAGCTTCTAGAGTTACGTCCGACGTAACCCAAAATTGAGAACTAAAGTTACGTCCGACGGAACTATAAGCCAGTTTCTAGAGTTACGTCTGACGTAACCCAAAATTGCAAACTAAAGTTACGTCCGACGGAACTATAAGCCAGTTTCTAGAGTTACGTCCAACGAAACCCAAAATTGAAAACTAGAGCTGCGTCCGACGTAACTTTAAGCGAGCTTCTAAAGTTACATCCGACGGAACTTTAGGCCAATGTTTTGAGATACGTCCGGCGAACGTAAAGCATTAAAAAAAATTACAGCTAACGGCACCAAATACCATGACGCTCCATAGGTGTAATCTGTCACTTCTACGATACACGACGTACGATGTACGATGCAGCGCTGTGGGTTCGAATCCCAGCTGGGTTGATGGATTTTTCAATTAAATAATTCAAAAATTTTCTGTACTAGTCCTTGTAGACTTCTTTCCATATCCAACACATGCAAGGAAAGGAGAAGGCAGGAATTAACAAAAATAGAATGTCTTGCCCTGGGCGCAGTGCCAGTTTGTAGGGTCTGCAGTTTGTGCCGAGAACGAATTTCCATGGGTCAAGAGTCTTTTAATACATGTAATTAATTAGGCTGGGCGTCAGTTAATATTTTACCCCGATTAATCGGTAGCGATTAATGCGATTATGCATAGATGTTGTGTTGGTTTGGCAGAAAAAAGACCAAAAATAATTATTGATCAATATGCTCACATGCTTGTTCAGACACATTCCACATGAGGTAAGTACGTCATCATCACGACTCATGATGCGGGCGACACGCTAGTCAGCTCGTTCGTCACTCACACTTTTCTAGAATCGGGAACATCAGCACCCGCCGTGAGTGCCGATGGCGCCGATTCATCGTGCTTTTCTTAATACAGAAATAGTTTATACAATGGGTTTTTTGTACCGTGTATATTTGTAGTTCTTATTTGAAATTTTGGCCTCTGGCATGAAAATACACGAGTTGAGAGGTACAGTCTAAGAGTTGTCGATGAAATATTAAAGAGTTTTAGCAGTCCGTCTGTTCCGCCATGTACGTACTTACCGCGTTGACCAGGACCCGTCTGGGCACTTGTGCATTTGTCGCGGTAGGGGGAATAGTTCCGGGGGCCGGCCTTCGCCATGCCCGCGCATTTGTCACGGCGGGGTGCGCCTCCTCGCCCTTCCGCGCGCGCAGGCGCAGTCGGGTCCCGGTCAACACGGTAACTACGTACCCGACGGAACAGACGGACTGCTACGGTCCGTCTGTTCCGTCGTGTATGGGTTAGCGGGTTGACGGGGCCCGTCTGGGCACTTGTGTATACGTCGCGGTAGGAGGATTAGTTCCCCGGGCCTGCCTTCGCCACGTACGCGCCTCCTCGCCCTTCCGCACGTGCGGCGCAGACGGGTCCTGGTCAACCCGGTAACAATGTAAAAAAATGTGAGTGACGAACGAGCTGATAAGCGTCGCGTCCGCATCATGCGCCGTGATGATGACGTACTTACCTCATCCGGAATGTGTCTGAACAAGTGTATGAGATACATAATTATTTTTGGTCATTTTTTTTTCTAAAAAAAACCACACAACCGAATAATCCATGCATAATCGAATTAATCGATGTCAATTAATCGGGTTGAAATATTAACTGACACCCAACCATTACTCTTGAACCATGTAAATTGGTTCAAGAGTCTTCAAGACCTGTAAATTTTCTGTGCTTTACGTTATGCCGGACGTAACTCAAAACATTAGCCTAAAGTTCCGTCGGACGTAACTTCAGTTTTCAATTTGGGGTTCCGTCAGACGTAACTCTAGAAACCAGCTTAAAGTTCCGTCGGCCGTAACTCTAGTTTTCAATTTTGGGTTCCGTCGGACGTAACTCCAGAAACGGGCCTAAAGTTCCGTCGGACGTAACCCTAGTTTTCAATTCTGGATTACGTCGGACGTAACTCTAGAAACTGGATTAAAGTTACGTCAGACGTAACCCTAATTTTCAATTCTGAGTTCCGTCGGACGTAACTTTAGAAACTGGCTTAAAGTTCCGTCGGACGTAACTCTAGTTTTCGATTTTGGGTTCCGTCGGACGTAACTCTAGACACTGCGAACAAGAAAAAACCGCTTCCCGTGGTCAGAACTGAACCTGGGTCCCTCACGTTATAAAGCCGGCGTCTATCCGACTGCGCCATCATCGCACTCGGGTCGCCCAGCATTTCATTTGGATTCGCTGGGCGGGCGTTGGCTTTGAACTTTGGCTGAGTTGAAGTGTTTTTTTGTGGAGTTTAACGCGTCGAGGCTACAAATGGGCCATAAGGCACGCCGAAATCTCTACAAACGGGCGCTTTTGCTTTTCGCCTCCATCAGAAAAGCCGCCAGGGTGACCGGGATTGAACCCACGCCATTGGGCTCGCCAGCACAACACCATAGCCCCTGACCCACCAAGGCGGGCGGCAGAGTTCAGTGGACTTTGGCATTGGACTTTGACAGTTTGTATTTCGGAAGACGACGATGGTGGGTGGGTGGGGGTCGCTCAGCATTCTCATTCGCTGTCGTGTGAGCTTGTACTTCGACTCGCCGGCAGTTTGCACTTTGATCGTTGACGCTTGGACTTTGATTGCAGCGGCTTTGAGTTTGGCACTTTCCATTTCGATTTTCGCACGCAAAAAAAAGTTTCGTCTTTCAATAATCGTAGTCATTGGACGGAGGGGCTTCTGATTTTTAGAATACAACTGTCAGTCTACGCTCTGGGGCGCTGCCATAAACCGTGTTTGACTGTGGCTCATTCAGCGCATATGGCTTCAAGCCATTATCCTAAGGATACCACACCGAGCTTAGGATGCAGCAGCATGAGCACACATACCTCCGAAAGTGGCGGAGAATACAGCCGCCAAGTTGTGTTGTGGGTTTTATTTTTTTTTTCGGTAGCCTGGGTGCGTTTGTCCGCTTCAAATGTTTTCAAAAAGAAGGGCTACCTCCATCCAAAACAGAGTGAACCACTTCACCCATGCTTTTCTTCGCTTTTAAGGCGTGCGTGCGTGCGTGCGTGTGTGTGTGGGGGGGGGGGTGTTAAACCACATGAGCACACCCATCACCCGCCACCATATCTCCTGATTGCCCTTTGTTTTGCAAGAACTAGTACACCCTCAATTATCGCAGCTCACGCATAAATGTGAGTGAGTGAATCAACTTGTGAGTGAGCCTGAGGCGTATCAACAACTTGCGTCTCTAAAAGTTTAAGCGATTCGGGTACACTATCCCCGCTTATTAATAACACTACTGGCATAACGATTCATGCTTGCTTCAGAGTTCCACACTATCCCGCCGTCAGCCGAACGTTCTCCGCGAAAGATACCGCAGCTGTCCAGTCAGTACCCAGCTGGGACATGCCGCACATCTAACGCACTTTAAGGGCTCATTTCAGCGGATGCAGTTTCGAGCCACACAGAGTCAGTGCGAAAGTTGTACAGGTACGCATCCGGCGTGAAACCATGCGAACGCCCAAAAAGAGGTCATTGCATCGGCTAGCGATTGAGAAAACCACCGCCTCGCAGGAGACGCACTCCACAGTCGCACCGGATGTGAGCGTCGTAAAGCCTGGAGCGACCGTTTTGGTTTGTGTAATTGCAGAAGAAAATGTGGCTCGGATATTTCCTGCTTTTGCGCTTCTCGTGCTCGCTACCCTCTGAAGGGAAGAGGACAACTATCAGCACTGGCCAACGAGACGGGGTCAATTAACTGTTGTGAAATACAAAAAAAGCTCGCGGATGCGTGTGAACTTGTGAATCTCACCCAGAAAACCATGTTATGCCTTCGAACTTCTCAGGCTATGGGTTCTGGGATTTACGGGTTCCCGCTTATTGGAAGTCAATTCTGCCCCCTTCAAATTTCGATTTACGAACTTAGAGCTGCCGTTATAACCGAATTAAGAAAGAATAAGTCAATTCTGCCCCCTCCAAATTTCGATTTACGAACTTAGAGCTGCCGTTATAACCGAAGAAAGAAAGAATAAGACCCGAGAGTTGAGGCGAGCACAACTCCCGCAGTGCGCGGCACATTGTTCTTTATTGTGTCCCTGCATTACGCATTCGGATCACGCCGCCGACAAAACCTTTTCTGCGTTGTGTTGCTGCGACGCCACCGATGTTCTCTAAATTCATTTAAAGGGACACTGAAGTGATGTGTAAACATTGCGAGATTACTTGCGCAAATTGTAGTCCGCAGTCCCCAGGCCATGTTTCGACCACCCTGGGCGCGTTTACGCGATTTTATTTAGTAGAAAAAGTAATTCGAAAATGCTGTCCTCCTCTCTTTACGCTCGCCCATTTTCTGCGGCGTTTTCGTGTGACGTCGCGAGGAGCCGAGCTCGCAATTGGCTGCGCTACTGCACGGCTCCCCGGCCTTCAGATGAGACAGTCGGTCCAACGTTTCGTCCGCCGGCCGCCGACGGGTCGTCGCAATTCGTTCGCTCAGTTGAAACGAAGCCAGGACACGTTTGTAAATGGAAGAATCTGCCTTTCTTTACTTGGTTAGTTTGTACACTGTATCTAGCTCCAAGTCAAGGTCGCTTCACACAAGCGCTGCACAAGCGCACATGCGACGCTTCGCTGACTGGTACGCCAGTAAGAAAATATAAGGCCTCTTGAAGGCGGGAGAAGAGTCAGCGAAGTCAATATAGGTACTAAGGCAATAAAATCAACTGATATTTTTACCGTACAGCGTAAAACTAGGGTGCGGGAAGCACTTTTTTGCGCTGGGCGAACAAGCACAGCGGTCAGCAGCACGACTACGCATCTGCGAACGCTTTTCCGTCTACGAAATGCAATTGCTAGACGTGAGCTATTGTGGAAACTCGGGCGACGCTTACTGCACGAGCGCAATACAACAAATAGTCACCTAAGCTGCTTGAAATGCCAAAACTAAATAAAAGTGTAAACTCGTTGTACAATATATACCCTATCTTAGCAATGGCTGAGGAGCCCGCTCCGTGGCCGAGTGGTCTGGGGCGCCAGGTATGCCACCCCAAGTATTTTGCAAGTCACGAGTTCGAATCGCCGCGGCTACGTGCTTTTTTTTTTTGTAAGTTAACTTTTTCGTTTTCCACCGATGTTTTCTATATTGAGTTCACCTTTTTTTGGGCCGCAACGTTCATGGCTCCACGAACTAGTTCACAAAACGCGCGCAGGCTGGCACTGGCGCGCTAGCGAGTTCTCGTTGGCGTGCTGTTGCCATAAGCACCGACTCTTGCAGGCAGTAGGCACAGGCCAGAATGAACAGACCCTTGGCCTGGTGCGAACACGCTTTTTACGATACAGGCATGAGGGAGGCAAGCTCCAAATATGCAAATATGGGGGAAAAGCGCATGACATTTGGGCGTCTAGGGGTACGCGGAAGGCGTTCCTGCACTGCGTAGGTCTCGGCTAGTGAATGCTACGATTCCAAGCCGTCCTGGGAGGCTTATCTTTAAAATTTTTACAGCTGACAACATGGCAGAAGCGCGGTACGATGATTACTGAGTTATTGAGAATGCCCATCCAACAACGCCACCGGTTCTGTTTTACAGAACCGAAACCGAAACCGAAACTTGTTTGGTTGCTCACCTTGGGCATCGTCCCATCACGGTGCCCGCTCCTCCCAACGTCACAGCTTTAGTTGGTGCGGCCGCCGCAAACCGCGCATGGTAGTATTTCTTCTTTCGCGCTTTGTAAAATAATTACCGATTTGTCAACCGGATAAACGATGAAAAGTGTGCCAATTTGAGCCAGTCTACGCAGTGCAAGCAAAAACGGGAGCTTGACAAATTCACTTCAGTGTCCCTTTAAAGCTTTGAAACTTCATTCATAGAAG
The DNA here is from genome assembly GCF_048455015.1 of Haemaphysalis longicornis. Taxonomy (NCBI): domain Eukaryota; kingdom Metazoa; phylum Arthropoda; class Arachnida; order Ixodida; family Ixodidae; genus Haemaphysalis; species Haemaphysalis longicornis. Next base: position 169,455,198 of record NW_027526335.1, on the reverse strand, counting down.
TTGTCTGTGGTACAAAAGCAAAAGGAAGATGTACTCTGCCGCACAGCGGCCTACTACGCCTGCAATCGACATTGCGCAGCCATGATGATGGCAAAAGAATGAAATATGACCAAAAGGAACAACGTTATGCAATTCCTTTCAAAAAGCGGGATTGGGAACATCAAGTGCTACGCAGCAGCAGGAAACTGAACACATTGCGCATAAATTGTTTCCACAAAGTACAACAGTGCACTCTTCAATACCGTTTAAGGGAAATAATGCCGTTTTATACCTTAAGTTTATTGAAAGAATTAAATTGTAGAATTATGTCAACTATGACATCTCCCTCTCCCTAACTGTAGCATTGGGAAAACTCTAGTACTTGCTTTCCATAATTTGTTCTAATAAATGCGGTCTTACGAACACCTATTCGAAGATTGTAACGGGTGTTAACTGGAATGTAGGGACCAAGAAACGACCTGTCTCTGTTCATTTCGCAACGCATGTGAACAGCAAGTTTAAGCTCAATTAAAGTTGCGGGAAATACGTCATTATCTGTGGAGCAGCTATGCTTTTTTGCTCCGTATAATGATCGTGCCCTATTTAAACCTGTGACTTTTGTGTAACTATTGATCAAATGCTACGTACTGCCCCTCCACGTGGTACCTACGCCAACCCTCATCCTCAAAAATAAATGTACGCCGGTCAAAATTTGCAAAAGATGGTTGGAGTCAACAGGTTAAAAACCATTTTTGCATCCAACACAACCACAAAGTCTAAACTTGGAATTTTTAGTTGGGCATTCATACTTGATCCAAGTGCGCAGTGATCATATCTACCTAATTGAGTTACTCCGGCGTCACGATTAATAAATTAACCATAAATTCTGCCCTGAATATGCATGAAGGTCGTTAAGAGCAAGTGAATTTCCCTGGTGTAAACATCCTCAAAGAAAATATTGACACATTCACACACTTGTGTCAATATCGGCACGGAAATTACTTGCAAGTTAGCGTACAATTATGTTCCGTGCTCAAAATTGCAACAATCAGCTTACAGTTAAGAGAGCCGTCGTCATCGTTATAATCATCATCAGCCTACCCAAGTCCATTCCAGGACGAAGGCCTCTCCCATTGGCGTATATGCGTTTCCTAGTCAGTACAGCCAGCCGTCACCTGAGCTTGTGTGTGGAGGTTATATCACAGCATAAACGTACCTAAAGCATACAAAACCATCCGAACTGAAATAAATAACAGCCAAAACGGACCTGCAATGGTTGAAAACCACAATGTAGAAAAATATTCAACAGAAATAGCCGAAACCGACCTAAAAGGGGAAACCCGAAAAAGCGTACAAGAAGCAGTAGCTGAAACTGACCTAAAGGCAACGAAAGTACCCAAATTTCATTTATAATGCACAAAGAAGTCATAAATAAATTAGATGCGAGATAAAAAATGTTGATAAACAAGTATTACAAACCCTTGAAATTGAAAAAAAAGCGGTAACGGGATTTGCACCGGGTTAAGATGATTGCTTTACAGGAGCGGAACAACTACACTATGACACCAAGCGGTTCTGAGTGAATAAATTGAGGGCCACATGCACGTGGACATCGCTCCAAACATGCCCCTAGATGGCGCCACGCGTCGCTTGGCTGTGCTGACTAGGAAACGCCTATACGCCTCCCATTGACCTCCAACCGCTCCTGTCCTGCGCCGCTCGAGTCCATTCTTTGCCTCCGAGTTTCTTTATTTGAACCCTCTAACGGATTACTGGCATTCCCCTTCTTCTACATCCATCTCTTGATATCCATTCTGTTATCCTAATTGTCCAGCGGTTGTCAGTTCGCCTCACTACATGACCAGAGCAGGTACATTTCTTCTTCTGTATTTGAGCTATGATATCATCTACTCTAGTTTGTTCTCTGACCCAGGTAGCTCGTTTCCTGTCCCTGAGTGTTACTCCTAACATTATTCGTTCCATAGCCCATTGAGCCGACCTAAGTTTGCTTTTTTGTTGTTTAGTAAGAGGCCAAGTTTTAGCTGCATACGTCATCACCGGCAGTATGCACTGGTTGTAGATTTTTCTTTTGTGTGACAGAGGTAGCTTACTTTTCATTAGATGGGAGTGCTTGCCGAGTGCTCCCCAACCTATAACTATTCTGCGTCGGCTTTCTCTTTCGTGGTTGGGGTCAGCACTAATCATCTGTCCGAAGTAGTTGTATTCTTTTACTTCTTCTAGCGTTTCCTTCCCTAAGCTGAAGAGGACGTGTCTAGCATGCTTATTCTCATTACTATAGCTTTACTCATATGTATTTTTAACCCCGCGGGCGTGCTCTCTGATTGTAATTTCTCAAGCACTGTTTGCAGGTGTTCAGTCTGACTCAGCACACTATGTCGTTTTTAAACTTCGAATGGATCAAACAATCCCCGTTCATCCTTAATCCTATGTTTTCCCACTCAAGCTCTCTAATTACCCCCTCCAGGCGTGCTGTGAATAGTTCTGGAGAGACGGTATTTCCATCTCTTACTCCCTTCCGGATCGGGATTTTATTGCTTTGCTTGTGGAGGGTTATCGTGCCCGTGCATTCTTCATATATGTGTTCTAGAAGTTTTATGTGGGTCTCTTCTGTTACCAGGTCTTTTAGTGCTTCTAGCACGGCTGCGGTGAGTACGGATTCAGACGCTTTCTCATAGTCGCTAAATGCCATGTAGAGGGATTTATTGCATTCTGCGGGTTTTTCTATCACTTGACTGACAACACGAATGTGATTCATAGTTGAGTACCCTTTTCTAAACCCAGCCAGCTTGGTTGTCGGAAATCCAAACTGTCACCTATGCGACTAACTATAACTTTGGTAAAAACCTTGAGCACAATAGAGAGCAGGCTGATGGGTCTGTAATTCTTGAGGTCCTTGGAATCTCCCTTTTTATTAATGGGAATAATGCTGATGTTTTTCCAGACTATGAAGAAATTTTGCGTCTTCAAACCTTCTGAAGTAAGAGTACACGATTTAAGCCACACTACACAAAATAAAAAAACACGGGATTAACTAATGTGCTAAACTACTAAAACGTTGACCTGAAATGTTGCTGTAGTACGCCAGCCATTCGCAGAGAGAGCTCTAGTCTGACATGCATCCGGAAGGCATTAGCCGCTATATGCATCCTGCCTTAACCGCTCGCAGGCCGCGTCAACAGAGCAATTTTTCCGCAATTTGCTCTTCATGTTAAATGTCAGCAACATCCTGCGCAGGTCCCATGAAACATGCTCCCTCCTGCCCGCCTTCCCCTCATCCTGCGATCGATTAAATGGACGTCAGGTGATGATCCGATGCCCAGTCGCACATCAGCCGCCTCGCTCCTTGGTCGTCCAGGCTTTTGCCCCTTCTCTGCCGCCAACATGCCCGTCGTGCTGCACTACTTGGACGGTGCCTCGCCCTGCCTCTTCGTCCGTTCCGTGGCCAAACACATTGGCCTCGAGATAGATATTAAGGACGTCGACTACTACACAAAGGAACACCTAGGCGAGAAATACCTCAAGGTACGAGCCCTCGCTTGATTTTTTATTTTTATTTGATTGTAGGGTTTAACGCGCCGACGCAACGCAGGCGATGAGGCGTGCCGTAGTGGAGGGCTCCGGATTAATTTTGACCACCTGGGGATCTTTAACGTGCGCCGAAATCTCGAACACACGGGCGTTTTTGCTTTTCGCCTCCATCAGAAAAGCGGCCGCCGCGGCCGGGAATCGAACCCGCGACCTCGTGCTCAGCAGCGCAACGCCTTAGCCGCTGAGCCACCGCGGCGGGTCCCTAGCTTAAGCTTAACCTTTTAGATTTCGTGTTTGTGGAAGATACTTGGTGGTTTGGCACGCTTGGTATTGTTCCTAGAATGGTTCAACAGGTGCGGTAATTTATGAGCGGCTATATTGTGACGTGGTAGCGAAGGGAATGTATTGTTTGGTGCCGGTAAAGCAAATGAGACGAACGATGGTTTAGGATGATCAGCGATCTGATTACAGTATGTACAGCGCGGCCATGACAGCGCACAGCCATGCTGCCTTCTCCCAGCCCCTCCGTCGTCATTTGCAAGTTCGTCCTTTTTTCCTTCTCGTAACTAACCCCCCGGCTGGAAGCGACCATCCCGGTAGAGGCCACAACAAAGACAAGTGCGATAAGGTTGAGCGATGCGATGACCATAAAACCGTGATGATTGCCTGCAGCCATGGACGTCGATGATCTAGTCGACGATGCCTAGTCCCGCAGCAGCGACGTCGTCAAGGCAGCGACGAAGCGTCTCAGTTAGTCGGATCCCCACCGGAAGAGAGGGCTGGGGACATGGCATCTTTCCTTGGTCTCACCTATTCTCACTTTGTCGCGGCTGATGTTGTTGGTGTGGTCACGGGCTGGGGAAGCGAGGCAGGGACGTTGTCGGATGCTGGTTGCGGCAAGGCTGGGGCTGCCCGACACAGTTCACGCTCCGTCGACGACTGCGCCCGGCCCGAGACGTTGCGATCCATGGACCCGGAAGGGGATGACTTCGCACCGTCCACGAAGATGTTACCTGGCGGCAGAACAAATGAGACGAATGATGGTCAAGGATGTTAAGCGATCTATTTACAGTTTGTACATGGCGACCATGGTTGTTTGGTTGGTACCCTTTAATCACCGTGCATACCCACCTGGAGGATCTCCAGGAAACTGCCTGTAACGATTAGGCTGTGATCCGTTTTATTTTAGAGTAAAAAATAATAAAGAAAGAGGAGAAGATTGAGACAACTAAAAAGGAATTTTGGAATTTAACAGATTCATCAGGACAAAAATCAAGAATGAAAAAAATTTCACCATGTTCCCGTAGGGGAACCCTGAGTAGTATGCGAAGCAGCCATGGGGTCCACTCAAGTTCCCATTAGTTCAACTGCGCGAGCCCTCGTTGCATCAGTAGCAGCGTCTTGGCGGCGTTGACGTTTCCTTTCGGCTTCGCGAGCCCGAAATTCGGGATCGGCCTGTTGCCGCTGCCGTTTCGTGGCAGTGGGTCGAGCCCTCTTCTCCGCGGCGCTGACACTGGCGTTGACGCTGACTCATCACGGCGTTGTGGGAGGAGAATGAGGGGAGCGAAATGAGTCATTCATACCGCGGAACTACAGTGGCGCCCCCAGCGGAGTATGCAGCGGCTACCGCAGGTGTTGCCATTCGTTGCGCAATCCCAGGGAGGAGAAGAGCTTCGGAGAAGAGAGGAGGAGTGCCGGAGAGGAGCGGAGCGTCGGAGAGGAGAGGAGGAATGCCTCGCATACTACTCAGGGTTCCCTTACGGGAAGATGACGACGGTGGTTGAACGCGAAGCTATCTCGTGATGGATTCTTTGGTTGGCCAATCCCTAGGGGCATCCTGCCACAATCATCACCAGCGGGAACTACTCAGGGTTCCCCTACGGGAAGACGACGACGGTGGTTGAACGCGAAGCTATCTCGTGATGGATTCTTTGGTCGGCCAATCCCTAGGGGCATCCTGCCACAATCATCATCAGCGGTGCCTGGCCAGGCATGTGCAGTGGGGGTGTGGACGCTGCACGGCGGAGGGAAGGACATAGCTTTGACCATAAGATGCTCCGCATCTAAAATTGCTGTCTAGCAGGGCCCCCGGCCTGTCGCCGCGACAGCGCCCAGCCAGGCCGCGTGGTGCCCACAGCTTTGTTGTCATTTGCAACGCCGTCATCTTTTCTTTCTCGTAACAGCTGCGATGTCCCCGGAACAGCACGCGCACGAACATCACCGAGTGTCTTCGTCTTCCTCCGGCAACCTATGGGCCGGTTTAGCACAGAGGCGCGTACCCGTCGAGAGGTGTTGCCCACTGGTCCAATTGAGAGTCAAAGTAGCCAAGGAAAAGAGTCCGTGACAACGTCATACCCATAGATTATTAGCTGTATCACATGGTAGGAATCTTCGGCAACATTGTGACGTAATCATTTAAGTGACTGCTTACAAAGAAAACAGGGATGATTTCCTCCGCACTAGAACTTCGTTGAATCATGCATTAACTGTGACCCTAACCCAGAACCCACTTTTTCCTGTAAAGCCAACTGCGAAAGAGAACCTTGCGGTCGGAAGAATGTTCCAAGGTAGGAGAGCAATTACAGCTTCGCCGAACACCGCTCCACTAAATTTGGGTATAAAATGCTTAACCGAAACCTGTTCTTTACATAGGACCTGCGCAAAAACCTGAAGCGTTCCTAATGTAACTACCTGTCACCGTCACTACAGCCCCAAGTATTTTTTTGAGGTGCGAGTTGTGTAAACGATTCCCGTAGAAGCTGCTTTTACGGCGCCATCGGGTGCACGTGGTGAATTCCCCGTTTAAACAAAGACGTGCCATTTCTATTGTGCATCTGAAGGACGCGTATGCTCGGGACAACCGGATGGAGCGTAAGAGAGGTTCTTGTTTATCGTCCGGCCACCAACAAACGATTAAAAGTCTACATTTTTTGCGGAAACAATCCGTCGCTTGTGGTTCATCTTCTGCACTTATTCGTTCCACTTTCTGTCCACTCACTTAACCGAGAAGGTTTCATTGTCAAGAATTGCATCACCATCGTCCCCAGCACTCTTCAAAAAAATTTATTAATCGCCGATACAAAGACCCGCTGTGCTAAATACTACACGGGTCGCCTAAACCATACACACTGCATGTATCACTTCACTTACTACACCACTCACTACACACACAGTTCACTCCACAGTTCTCCATAGTTCACTAGTACACACACTATTAGAAGCACAATTACTCTGAAAGATCACTGTAGATCACATCCTCGAAAGTTCACAACAATACGTCAAGATCAATACAACAGTCAATAGGGTAGAATAGACACTTCTATTTGTTTGTTTACCACACGGATAAACCGAGTGGACCACCGCTGAAGGAACTGCTCTTCCCCCAGCGCGGCGAGCTCAGCCTCCAGGTGATCGAATAGACGCGAGCGCATTTTCCGAAGCATTGGAAACATGTACTTTTGCGGCCGCGCTCTGAGAGCCGCAAAGCCGCGCCTTTTCCAGATGATCTGGGCACCAACGCACAGTAAAAACAGAACAAATGCGTCGCGCGACTTTGTGCGTGCGTCGAGTTTGTGTCCAAACATCCGAGCTAACAATTTCCAGTAGGTCTTTGCAACCTTGCAATCGAAAATCGCGTGCTGCAGGGTTTCACGCTGCCCGCACTGTGGGCACCTGTTGGAGGGTGCCACACCCCATTTTGCGATGCGGTCTGCCGTGGGCAGGACCCCCCAGCCGCGTTGCCAGCTGAAATCTCTGACGTCGGCCGGTAAAAATGAGGCCGTCAGCTGCTTCCACCTTACCGCCCTGCTCTTTCGGAGCTGGTCCTGAGTGAGCTGCGTCACTGCGAGGGTTTCGCAAATTTTACTCGGTGGTGTGTTGAAGACGTCAATGTCAGGGAGTTGCGTTGTACACTACAGTGCATATATGAGTGCTGCGGGGTGCTCTGCTTGGCCGTTGAGACTTCCGACATGTGTATGGATGGTTCAGCTTGCGCTACTGTTACGAAACGGGATTAGACAGAAACCTTTATTATTTACAACACCAAAACGCCTCTTCGTTATCCTCAATCTGTATTTGCACTTCAGATATCTTTGTTTCTTTTTTCTGAACTGCTATCTAAATGCACGTCGTATTTCCCGTTCCAGATCAACCCCTTTCACAAAATGCCGGCGATCGACGATGGAGGCTTTATCCTTTACGAGAGGTATGTCTCCAAAATCTGTTGCCTCGTTCCTTTGCGCGCGCAGTATATTTGCGTAACTTTGTTATCTGCGCGAAAAACACAGAAACTGTAGTGGAACTTGCGATTTCATGTTTGCGGTCGCCACCTGGTAACGTCAACTGGGCTAAAGTAGCCAGACTCAGGTGCCGTTGCTTTCCTGATCGAAATAATAATGCGCTGCTTGCGCAGTGCTTTCCGCGCCTCTTTGGGATCCAAGAGCGAAATTATAATTCCACCAACCAACGCTCGGGGACGAAAAAGTGGATGTCCAAAAGATTTGTCGCGTCGTGTTTGCACGTTGGTTAGTTAAAATATAGAACTATTGTACGATTTCACTATAGTTCCCATGGAAAGCCGACAAAAGGTCTTAGATCTCGAGGGCGTTAAGTAAGAGGAACTTGAGAATCGGAAATAAGGGATGAGCACGGTAGCTTGGTAGAAGCATCTTGCTTTGAATGACTACTACGGTTCAGTAAGCCCGGCAACAAATAATAAAACTAAAAGCTTCCACTCGATCACGCGCAGCCCGCATTCCCATAGCAAGCATTATTGGTTCAAAAGCGTGAATTGCTGAGCTAGTCGGTTCATGTACCGAAAATGAACAAGCGAATAGGATGCAGGAAAAGAAAAAGAAGACACACAAACAACACCGCTATAGCCTAACAACTCCGACGGTGTTGCTTGTATACATTTCTTTTCTCGTCCTGCGTCCTTTTCGCTTCTTTATTTTCAGGATAGGTTGTTGGTTCGCTCCGCCCTTGCGAGCCTTTTTACTCGTGTTACCTGCTTATCTCCCTTAAAGAACCCACGAAGACAAAATACTACAAGTTCAAATCATTCAAAGCACAGCCATGAATTTTTAGAAACTAGCCATGTATCCGCTTCCTTCTCTGCAAATGTCGTCCAAGGACGATAGTCCTCTGCCGCCACTGCCAAATAAAGCGTCTCCTCTTCCCCGTGCACCTCTCACGCTCTTCCCTTACCGTTGCGCTTCGCCCATGATAAACACCGTGAAGGTCTAATCATGTCAATCCGCCTCTTTCATTGCGGTGTGCTGCCACCTAGTGTGCCTAGCGGAAGTTGAAGCTGTAGGGTTTGCCGGCGTTTCCTCCGGCTGCATTCTCGTTGTATGCACGGCAATCCCACATTACGGCGAGGAGCAGCCGAAGTTTTTCTTCTGTGTTGGTGTTATAACGCCTTAAGATGACAGCCCCTGGTCATCACATAATACCGGGCGGCTTCTTATCACTGAATGAGGGCTGGCAGAGAAATCTCGGACAGATCCGTGTGCCGTCCGAGTAGCAGAGCGAGCAGTACTTGGAGTCGTCTGGCATGAAGTGCGATCGCCAGCTCAACAAAGGCCGGTAGTTCGCAAAATGCCTTTAAGCGCTGGACACATGTACGATTGGTACACGCGATTCGCATGCGACTGATCGTTACGACTGTCGCCACGACTAGTCGTACGCGTGAATTTGAGACAGCCCGATGCGCGCATGAGATGCGTCGTCGGCGTCGCTCCGCCCATTGTTTTTGCTCCATGGTCAACTACGATGATCGCTTAGCTGAATTTGTAGATTCTGCGCGTTTGTTCGCAAGAAATGGATAAAGCAAGCAATCGTGAAGCGTTTTCTGCCTTCGGAAACAGTCCGCGCACACGCCGGCCGCGCCTGCCAGCTCGGCACACTCAGCGGCTCGAACCGGCGCAGACCACGGTAGCAACCGCGCTTGTCGCTGCTCTTCTGAATCAATCTGATCGCTAAAAAGTTCCACATGCGAGAAAGTAGGTGTTAGTGTGGTGAAAAATTGTGCTAGGGATTGTTGTCAGGGCTTATTTTAAAAGCGGCGATCAGATATATCTGCCGCGATGGAAGCCTACGCTGACCGGTCGCCGCGGCGCGCGGTGCGCCGAGCGGCCGAGAGATGGCGATACCTGCGCGGAAGCATCGAAACAGGCTACGCAGATGTCTTGGTCACCGATCGCTCAAACGGCAGCCATAACTTAAATACAGTTCCACATGCGAGAAAGGGGGTGATAGTGTAGTGAAAAGTTGTGTTGCGGATTGTCATTCGCAGTTGCACAGATAGCAGCGATCAAATATCTGCCAGGATGCTAAGCCTAAACTTCCCATCACCCGAGCCGACGCGAGCGACGCAAGCCGCCGTAGCCGATCGCGTGCGGCCGACGGGAAGCGATAGAAGCCGACACCGTTCCCTTTTCGGCACTCCGAGTTACAGCGGAACGCAGCACAAGTTGTGGACATTGTTCCGCGCATAACGAGCATGCACACACAAAAAATCAAACGATGTAAATACAACCACGACCCCTTCCCGCTTGTGCGGTAGCTGTGGGGAATGTCGTCTGCTGCCCCTACTGGACTGCTTAGGGACTTGGCCGCTAGGGGATTGCGCATGCGCAGTGGGGTTGTGAAAGAGGCGGATTCAATTTCCGCGCGTTCGCACGGCTGGCGCGTGATGTACTGGAATCTCTCGTTACTGTTGTAAATCTTGGAATGCCACCACGAGGAGACGCCGTAAGCGCTTTTTTCATCATGCATATGACAACGTAAATAGAGAACGTCTGTGGAGAATGCTGGAACTCCAGGGATTAGATTACGAGGTAATAAAGGTCCTTATAGCAATTCGTAAAGATAACAGAGTGCACTTGGCGTGGGAAGGGCAGAAATGCGCACAGCAGGTCAACACCCATCGGGGACTGAAACAGGGATGTCCTTTGAGCCCAATACTGTTTATGCTGTACATGGCAGGGTTTGAAGAGAAACTAGAAGAAGGTCAATTAGGGTTCAACCTAACGAATATGTTGCAAGGCGAAGTGGTACAACGGCGTATTCCGGGAATGTTATACGCAGACGACTTTCTTCTTTTAGCTGATAACCAGACCGACATGCAACGGCTCATAAATATTAGCGGTCAGGAAGCCACCGACCTCGGGTTAACTTTTAGCGCAGAAAAATCGGGAATAATGGTTTTCAATGACCCTAGCACTTACGCGGTGTCAATCCAGCATGTCGAATTACCCAGAGTCAAGGAATATAAATATTTGGGAGTGGGGATAAACGAAGGGGGTAACTACTTAAGAACGCACGAGGAGCAACGTAAGGGTAAGGGAAAGCGAAACGCAGCTATAATGAAGCATAGAGCTCTGTGGGGATATAACAAATATGAAGTAGTGAGATGAATTTGAAAAAGAGTAATGGTTCCGGGTCTCAGATTTGCGAATGCAGTACTCTGCTTAAAATCAGACGCTCTAGCAGGCCTTGAAGTGAACCAGAGAACGGTAGGCCGTTTGGCCTTAAGAGCGCATGGCAAAACAACTAACGAAGCAGTGCGGGGAGATATGGGATGGGCGTCGTTTGAAGTTCGAGAAGCGCAGAGTAAAGTATGTTTTGAGAGGAGGCTGAGAGCAACGGATCAACATATGTGGACAGCAAAAGTTTTTAGGCACCTAGACATGAAAAGCGTGGACACGCAGTGGCTAAGGAAGACTGGAAGGCTAACGTTGAAATACGGAAAGAACAGTGGAGAATCCAAGACAGCCAAGACAACCTAAAAAGAGGCAAGGCAGGTAGAAACGAATAAATGGAGCAAAAAAAAATGGAAGCCAAAACTTCGTTAGAGATGTACACGGCTGAAAAATTAGACAACAGAAAGGAAAATTTCTACGATAATTCCAAAGGCAGTGCTTTGCTTTTTGACGGTAGAGCAGGTTGCTTGCGAACGAAGAGCTTTGTGTGTTCACAAAATGGTGGGGTATGCGTGGTCTGCGGAAAAGAAACACAAACTATGCCGCACATAGTGTAAGAATGCGAGAGTATCCATCCGAATCTAGAGGGAAATATTCGGCTTCCAGAAGCCCTAGAATTTAGGGTAGCACAGAGGCAGCTAACTTCAAGGCTGTCGAGGCGACGAAAAGGATTCTAATGCGGGTGGACGAAAAGCAGAGAGGGGTATACTGCATAGGACAGCTACCACCTGTAACAGCAAAAAATAAGTATTTTGTGCCTAATAAGTTTTTGTGCCTGCCCTAAGAGCAGCGCTAGTACTAAACGAAGAGTGTAAAACATAGGCATATAGTTGTTGTTGTTGTTTTTTTGTAAGATGACGCGTCACCACCCCGCTACAAAGGAGATACCACTATCAATCATCAATCATGTATACTTCAGAGTTAAATTACCTTTTTAAGGCGTATTTTCATTTGTTATTGTAAAAATCAAGCACCCATGTACTTATAATTGAAAGAACAATGAAAATGCCCCTTGAGTATTGATGCCTTCCTTCAAATATGCCTAATGTTTTCTATTTATTGAACAATGTTTACCAGTACGAACATTGCCACGAGATTTAGTAGTTTGAAAAGGTTTGCCCACATAAACGTCTCGTTCAAGAATTTGTTTAACTTTTGGAGGAACACCCAGACCGACCAAAATTTTCGCGTTTAAGTGGCAGAAGAAAAACTATCATTTTTAAACCCAATCTGTGAATCAGCCTAAAGCCTGTGACCGCCGCATGCTCTCCATAGTACCTTCTATGGGCCGGTGGTGACATGAACGCGGTTGCCTCACTCCGACATGAAAAAGGGTTTCAGTTTCAGTTTCAGTTTCAGTTTATTGTTTCAGTAGAAATGGTACAGTGCATCAATAACTCTAGGAGGTCCCATAGTCATAGACTGGGCAAGGGCCTCCTACCAACAAGTACGAACGAAAAGTACACCTGACGCGGTTAACAGCAGTAACAATCCTAAAATACACGAAGAACATGATTACACAATCCAGCCAAATAATGTTACTAAAAATCAGAATTATTATACAAAAAGGTAATTAAAGGGGGATATTCATCAACATACCAATTATACAAGTACATAATAACAGTCGTTAGGCCAAAATTATCCAGCGAAGCTGCCTCTTGACAAGCAGTCAAGCACCAAATATAATTACCAAAACGCACAAGCTTTGGACACTTTACATCGGATGGATGCGGGATAGTTACCTTAGTTCATAGTTTTTGCAGGAATTTGGGTGTCTTTCTGCCGTGTAGAGATATGAATCACTTTATGTGACAGAGAAATCAACACATTTGGTCTTGCTCAACGATGACCAATAGACGCCTCTAGTCATTCGAGTAGTCTCTTAGAAATTGTTATTATAGTTCCAAATGAGAATGAAATGTGTATTTCCTTTCTTCGTCAGAAAGGGACTGCTATAAGCAAACATGCACCGTGCTGTTGTCTGGATCTGGAAAAGCACGCCCTTGCCACCACACAACCCGCCGATCGGCTTCCCGTAGTTCCCGAATGGTTACAATGAACCAATGCACTGCATGCTTTAGCCCTGTCACGGCCAAACAACGAGAAAAAGCGGCCACATTTGTCTTTTATCGTTTTTTTCAGCAACGCCATCGCTTACTACCTCGTGCGGAAGTACGCCCCGCAGTCGGACCTCTATCCCGGCTGCGTGAAATTTTGCGCCCGCATCGACCAGACGTTGGCGGCTCTTTCAAGCACCATCCACCCTCAAGCGGTTGCTTTCACGGTAAGCCTTACGTGGGCTTGGTCTCCATTGTGAGCGTACTTGTGTTTTTTTTTTTTTCAGCAGCTCGTTCTTGCAACACTATCCTGTTTTTAACAGTGTCACGTACTAGTCGCTTTCACCGCGCTTTGAACAGTGCGGCAGTGCACCTTAGGCTTGTAATGGTTACCTAGAACTCGCATCAGTCAACATATAGGCTCTTAAGAGTTCGTTACTGAACACTGTAAGCCACCACTAACGCATTAAAAAAAATTAAAAACAGAAGGTTGGACATTCGAACGCAACTCCCACTGACGCTTCATTAGCCAACGCAGAGGGTCACCAACACAAAACAGCGCAACAGGTCTCCCTAAAGTATCTGGAGAGTTTGAATCGGTTGCCAATGGAGGCGCTACAGGTGTCGCTATGCTTGAATTAGTGCCCCCTTTTCTGAAATTTGCGATTATTTTAGGGGCGAAGGGGCTCGGGCTGTCGGCGTCTCCTGTCGTCGTCTTACGTCGTCGCGGTAAATCAAGTTGGCAAACGAGGGTCAAAAAACAAGTGTATAATGAATAAATCGGTTCAAAATGAACTAACATGATTTAAACTAATTTTAAATATAGAAATTATCTGACTTCGATTCCATTATAAAACAGAATTTTTTTAAAATTCCGTCTCAGAAATTGTTTTCAAACGCCAGGTTTTTTTCTGTAAAGCATACATCTTAGCATGCTGGGGCGTGTGAAACGAAGACAACTTACGGCCAGTCTGTCTCTCATTTATTTCTTTAAACCCGGTTCAACGCAAGAGAGGGCGCCACCGCCTTAGCAAGCAAGCGATTGCTCCTCCCACCAGCGCTTCTCCGGCGCCCAATCAGCGCGCGCCGTGAGGCAAGATAGAGACAATCTTTGAATAGACTTATACACTGCGTGCTTCACCCCACCCCAAATTTCACGTGAGTAGAGATGGCCCGGTATTTTTTTTTTTTTTTTGAAGAATAACACTTCTTGCCTTGTAGTTCAACCGTGGTTTCTTTAGAGACGAAAAGTTTGCCCATAAATTACGGTGAAATCCCTTTTTTTCTGCTGGCTTAAAAGGGCGATTTAAAGTTCGTGACCCTAGCAAAACGGCTCCATATTAACGCCAGAATTATACACCGCATTTTGACTGCATCTTGGAAAATGATGCGCAGCACTCTTGCGGACTGTAAGAAGGAAGGAAGAAAACTTTATTAAGAAAGGATGGCCCGAAGCCGCAGGGGAAGGATGGCCCACTGTATTAAACTACCTTGTCGATCGGGCACCAGTTTTGCAAAACGTCGTTTTTTTTTTAACAGCGAACCTCTTTACCAACTCGTTATTTTTCCTTTCCGCAGTTAAAAACACCAAGAAAATGCTGAGCGTGCCTGAGCGCGTGCTTCGCGGCGACCGCCGTGAAGTTTAATAATCCAAGAAAATGCCTAGCGCCTGTGCGTGCGTGCCACGCGCAGATCGCCAGTGTCCTCGGTGCACGTTTGTCAAGCCAAGCGTACCCACTTAGGGAAATTAGGCAAGATTGCACCCCCCCCCCCCCACTTCGCAAAAAAGAACTGCAGCGTTCGCCAGAATACTGACAACACTTTCGCTATCGCAATCACACTGCTCACGTTACTCGCTAGTTATAGCTGCGCCCACTTTTTAGGGCTGTGCGTTCGTCATTCGTTTTATTTTATTATTTGCGATACAGTGCCCGTTGACATAAAAATGACCTATTTACAGATAGATATGGGCACCCGTCTCTCGGAGGAAGGCAAGAAGGGAGCGGTGGTGGTGTCCCGGCAGCCACCGCTTTAGAGATCGGGGGTCTTCCAGGATAAAGGCCTGTGCATCTAAGGTGCCGACTTCTACCTGAGTCCAATGAAGGACACGCCCATATTAGATTGTCTGCATCAGCTTAGTCGGCAGGAGGTGCAGAGAAGGAGCAGGTGTCATCGAATGGGCCGTGCTGGCGTAGTGGCTACGCCCGGGTCACAGCTGGTGAAATAGCCATTCCAGCGCGAAGTTTGCGCAGTGAAGCCTCTTCCCAGCAAGAAAGTCTACTGGGGAGGTCCTTTCCACTCGGTGGGATGAGGGCACGTGTGGCACGACGCAGATCGTCCCCCCGTTGGGGAAAGTTTGCTAGTGGACCGGTTGTTACTATTGGCAGCGGCTGAGGAATACACGTAGGCTGACAAGCCCTCCACTGCAATGTGAACGGGGAGCGTATTCCGCCGAACCCACAACAGCCGGAGAAGGCAGGAGTGCGTGTCTGGTAGTGCGCCATTCGCATACGCTAGGATGTAGTCTTAGAAGTTCGCCGGCTCAGTCGCAGAGATGGGTCGGCCACAGGTCGGCCACACGCAAGATGAGGAGGCCGATCGCCTCGAGGCTCGCCGCGCTAGGGATCGAAAACGGAAACGAGTACAGAGAGCCAACACGGACTACGTGGCCACAGAGCGTGCTGCTCAGTGCTCACCTCACTCGATGATGATTAATAAACACACCTCTAACTCAGCGGTGTCAGCGTGGTGAAAACTGGCAATGCGTACACAACGTTCATCGTCTAATGATAACTCACGCGTTACTGTGAGCTTTCCTATACAGGGGGATCAAAGTTAAGTCGATAGGTTTCTTTTTTTTTAATATCGCGCTTAGATTTACGTTAATACCACCTCTACAGTGAGGTTATGCGCCCAGGGGGACACAGAATTAGGTGGTAACTATTGATGTCAGTGCCTTAATTAACTAAAATTTAATAATTAACTTTTTATTGGCTGCAGTAAGCAGGCATGTTTGTATCATAAAGTTAGACGCAATCGTCTTTCTACGAAGTTTCGTTAGGCCGGCTTCTTCTAGCGCATCTGTGCTCCGAGAGATCCGACTGCGAATTTGAATTGCCGTTCCCATAATTGCGCGTGCTAGGCAGTAAGGGCCGCAGCAAAGCTCGCCTTTTCGTGGCATGCCTGCTGTGTACGGTGCTCAGTTTCCGAACGCGGTGGAGGCATAGGCAGAATTGGTAACTGGCACCCTTTCAGTCTTGGCTGGCGTTATTTGCTGCTGTACTCGAGAACTCGGAACCGCTATCGAAACACGGAACAAAATGGAGGAGCCTTGCGCCGGTCTTCACTGCCTAGAATGCGTAATCATGCGAATGGCAAATAAACTTCGCAATTCGACATCTCGGAGCCCGGATGCGCTAGAAGAATTCTGCCAAATGAAACTTCGTAAAAAGACGATTGCGTCTAACTTTTCAATACAAACATGCCTGCTTACTGCAGCCAATAAAAAGTAATTATTCAATTTTAGTTAATTAAGCCACCGACATCAATAATTACTACCCAATTCTGTGTCCCTCTGGGCGCATGACCTCACTGTAGAGGGGGTGTTCCTGTAAATCTGAGCGCCTAATTTTAAATAAACCTGTCGACTAAGTAAGAAGTAAAGGTCTTTGCGGCAGCGAAGACGAAGCAAATCGGTGCAACCATGGACTTAATCCCTCGTGATGGTCGTAAAGGTTGCGCACAACTTCGTTACCTTCAATCAAACTTGTAGCCTTAACTTTGAATGGAGCTGGAATATTTCGACTAAACGTGGTGGCGGATGTATCGTCATAGTTACTGCACTCTAAATTTATTTGCGTCCTTAAAGCTGACTTTTTGTCCATATATATATATATATATATATATATATATATATATATATATATATATATATATATATATATATATATATATATATATATATATATATATATATATATATATATATATATA
The DNA here is from genome assembly GCF_048455015.1 of Haemaphysalis longicornis. NCBI lineage: Eukaryota > Metazoa > Arthropoda > Arachnida > Ixodida > Ixodidae > Haemaphysalis > Haemaphysalis longicornis. The sequence goes on along the minus strand of NW_027526335.1, from coordinate 169,438,136 downwards.
TACCACCCTTAGTCCTTAGCAAAAGCACAGGAAAAACATGCTTGTAAAGGTTTTATAAACGACAAAACACCCTCTAAAAGGGTGCTGTCTGGTGTTTTCGTTATAGTGTAAGAGCGTTGATTATAGGCAGCGAAAATTCCCCTTAAGTTTGTACATATGTGCAGCAACTGCAGTGCATCAGTTCCGATCATCTGAGAAGTATCGCGGGCCCTTTGGGCACTCACAGGGCCTTCGCGACATATATTAAGCCCAAGTAATCGAGGTTGGTTATAGCGGAGTTGACGGAATCTTTCATTGGTATTGCTAATGCATCACCATTTTATTTCATTTCCTGCCTGGGCATCTTTAATTTCTAGCGCGCTTTCTTGAAACACTCCGGACTTCGCAGCCCACGCCTCTAATTTTGCGCATTGGTTCACTTCGGGCTGCGTTCCGCTGCTTGAATAAATAGTTTAGCCCATTCATCCCGGCCGGGAAGCGAGCACGCTCATGCGGCGGCACAGCGGTTTAGCTGCCAGAACCTCCTCGACTCTTCCGAGCGTTTGCTCTACACGGGGAGCAAGGACAGGCCAGTCCCATATAATGAAATAGCTAACCCCTATCGTTTAGGCCGCCTCAAATACCCACCGCCACATCACTCCGTGACCAGGTGGCAATCTGTGGCACGAATTATTTTCAGTCTAACACATTCCCCAACCCCGCCGACTACAACCTCCTCTTTCCTGACCTCTATAAAGACTCATGCCAGTGGTGCGCCGCGAAATCTAACCTCCATCATAATATTTGCGGCTGCCCACAGCATCCCACTTGCACAACACCCACAACAGAGATTTTCGGCATAAATACTTTGTAGAAGTGAGATGCAATGCTGCTCAGCTCCGACGCGGAGTCCCACGAGTCGCCCGACTGGTTGAGGATACCGCAAGGGCCCACGGGCTCCTGGCCGACATCTGATCGGAGAGGACCCACTGAACACCCCATCCCGGCCCTCTCCATCCCCTTTTTTGGGCGCAGTGAAGTTTGTTCATTGTCCTCACACCCTCCTTAGCTCTTTGCATCAAGTTTCGGTTGTTGAGAGCCTCTGAAAGCTGGATCGTTGCAAAAACTATATGTAGTAATGCGCATACTGCTCGGGGTATTTTCGCTCTTGCTTCTTTACTAGGCGGTAGAGCCGCAACGGAGTCATTTTAGTTATGTGATTACGAGCAAAACGAAACATGGGATACCAGCGGCAACTTATAAGTACGGCTTCTCATTTTCACGTTATGATTCAGAATTAAAGACGCAAACTAAAGAAGTCCCAATGTATTTGTTGGACTGAAAAATTGGAGCGCTGCGTTCAGGCGAACCCATTGATAGCTTGAATTCAGCGGTTTCCCTGTAAGGCATTGCGGAGACAATTTCCTGAAAAGACTTAACAACGCCAACTCTACTTCAGAAGACATGAATGCGAATGTCGCAGATATTTGTTCACTATCCCGTAACGAGTAATCCTGGAAGTTCCGAGCACTCGCTCTTACCCACACGCACTACTCCTACTACTACTACTACTACTACTACTACTACTACTACTACTACTACTACTACTACTAATACTACTACGAGGGAGAGAGAGAGAGCTATATCGAATACTGAATAACTACGACCTGAATGAAACAACCATATTTGGAGAAGAGCAGATCGTCCCGAAAAGGGGTTAGCAGTGAAAAAGCAAAAGTAAACCGAGAAATAAATACACTGCATCTACCGTTCCGTAATCGCTTTTTTAGCGCCGTGCACTTTTGTAATCGCAGTGTTACTTTCAAAAACGCCGACACACGCCAGGAGAAAGCTTATGGTGTTGGTGGTAACGGTGGTGGTGATGGTGGCGGCCATGATATATATACTGTACCGTATCATGTGTTTTGCAGATGGGCCGCTTTTTCCTGCACAAAAAGCCAACCGACCAAGAGACGGCTGCCTACGAGGAGAATGTGCTCAGGGGTATCGAGAAGCTCCTGGGCGGAGGAAAATTCGCTGCAGGCGACAAGCTGTCTCTGGCCGATCTCGCCGTTTTCGCTTATCTGGCCATAGCCCTAGAGGTAAGCCGCGGTTCTGTGTCATCTCGTCGTCGTCGCGGCCGTGGCGAATCCGTCGATATTGTCTCCTGCGACCGCCGCCAACCGGCACGCACTTCCGAAGTGGGAAACAAAAGCGAGGGTGTGCCTTAGTGAGAAAAGGTCCACACGAGAGGCCAACCAGAGTACGTTCTCGGAGGCCAGGACTCCTCTGCACGTCGCGCGGGGCAGCGAGAACTGTGCGCCGTGCGTGGTCTGAAAGGGAGCTAACGTACGCGTGAACTTGCCGCTGATCAACAGTGCCGCTCAAGAAATAGGCTTTCGCCGACCACTTGTGTGAACGGCGCATGGGGACAGGTGGAAGTCCCCATGCCTTTATGCACAGTTAACTTTTTAAAACCCTTTTTTGGCCACAAAGGGTATAGCGTAAGTGGAAAAAAGGTTTTGGGAGGCCATTACAGAATTTTTTTTAATCTGAACATCCCCATTCGTAGCTGTACACCCTTTTTTGTGGAAAAAAGGGGGTTGACCAACTTCAACACCCTTGGTTTTTGGTAGGGCATTGAAAGGGTGTGGAAAAGGTGTTCAGCCGTTGATTCATTATGGCCACGCATCATGTCTAATTACACTGCGATTTATCAGACATCCCTTCGTACCCTCCTGCCCACCTCATAAGAAATGTTCAAAAGCAAAAACATATTGTGCAGTGATGGCTCTTTTCCATGGACTTTGCGCCTCCTGGCCAAAGTTTAGCTTTGGCACGTGAAACGTCAATTTGAACTTTTAAAATTAAGAAATACTAGAACTAAACATAAAATATTTACGCCCTTATTGCTTAAAAAGGTGTTGTATAAGTGGAATAAGGATGTTGGAAAGTTACACCATTACACCATTTTTCTTAGGTTAGAACGCCATAATTTGTAGCTTTACACTCTTTTTGTGTGGCGAAAACGGTGTTGACCGACTGCAACACCATTGATTTTCTGTAGGGTGTTGAAAGGATGTGACATATGTGTTCAGTTGCAAAAAAAAAAAAAAATAACCAGCGGAGCTGGGGGTCAAACCAGCTTCTTCTGGCATTGCTAAGTTTTGCAAGGTTTTGGTAAGCTGTGCCAGAGTCCTTCAAAGCATTGAAGGACTCTGGCTGTGCTAAGCTTTTTTTAGATTGTGCAATGTTCTTGCTACGCTAGGAAAAGTGCTGAGGGGTGAGGCCGAGTTTAGCCGAATTTTACCAGGCTGTTCCCGTTTGTCCTCCACACTGACAGCGGATCCAAGGGGGAAACAAGCTAGGTCGGCCCCCAGCCCTGCTGTTTCTCTGGCTTTGCACCACCGGTGCAAGTTGCACCAATTTTTTTTTACGTTTTGGAATCCCAAAAATACTAATGGTATACAAAGAGGTGCGCATACACATGCGCCCCTTGTGCGCGCACTCGAACGGGCTCGAAAGCCGGCTTCACTGATATACTACCCAACCTTTGGTGGTGTAACCTTTACAGGGGGTGCAGTTCTTTGTCTTGGTTTTTTTTTTTTTGCTAACGCCACCGAACCTGGCGCAAGATTAAACCACTCCGCTGCTAATAAATTATGCCAAGTCGTGTTGTTTGATACATCGTGGGGTACAAAATATCCCTTCCCTTGTAAAAATATTCTGTCCACCCATGTAAAACGGGTCTAAAATGCCTGCAAAGTTGGAGATATTTTACACCTTTCTTCTTAGTCGGCAGTATCACACTTTTTTCTCAGTTTCCGACACCCTAATTTGTAGCTGTACACGTTTGTGTGAAAAAGGGCGTTGAAATAATGAATACCCTTTCTGGTGATTGTTCGAATGGTGTGGAATAAGAATTTGGTATTTAATAATATTCTACGACTTGTTCAACATAATAACTACCTCCCGATTAGAACGTTTTTGCAAAGCCACAAGCTGACTTCGTTATGCTCACATTATTATGCATAATCTCAAAATTAGCGCTAATATCTGATTTTCGCGACAAGCCCACCGACTATATCGGAGGACATTCCTCTGCTGGCTATAAAAGCACGAGCAGATGTATTTGTAAGTAAGTTTGTAATCGCTCTCCCCATGCATCCGGTTGGTTTCCTTGCTCAATTGATTGTGGTCCCAAGTGCGACTTGTGCTTGTTTAATGTGTCCGTATGTCATGCTGCGGGCTAAGACGATCCATATTGTCACGCGTAGCAGCGCTGCTCACACCGTTCTCCAAGGGCCTTAAGACCTTACACGCTTTTAGGGTGTTCACAAGAACACCCTTTTTTTTTATCTCTACACCGTTTTTTAGCCAAAACTCATTTCAAAGGTGAGCGCCCTGGGACAAGATTTTTACTCTCTTTTCGGCAAGAAGGGTGCAATAAAGCTTAGTGTGTATGTAAGGAACACTTAGCTAGACTGTGATAGCAATAACAACAATGGTTTATTCATCACAACCAGTTACACAATGCTCCCGGAAGCTCCCCCTTAAAGGGGGCATGTAGACGAAACACAAGTTTGGTTCACTCGAAAGTTTGCGTCGTTAGAATTATACTGACACCACTTCTAAAGTAAACTTCGCTCCAATAAGCTATACAATTAGGGAAAAATGGAATGGTCGTGCGACTCACTAGCTCACTTCTGCACTAAAATATATGACGCCATCCGTGCACAGCCGTGCCATTGGCTCAAGGCCAGCGCAATCAAACTCAAGTAATGCAGTACTTGTAATCTTGCAGAACGAGCTATTTTCGCTTGAATGTAATGCATAGTCATTTTTTAGCAGCATGAATGGTGGTGTAAACAAGGGAAGTTGCGGAAGTGCACTTAAACATAGAAGTGCGTACTGCTGTCTCCTATAGCTGAGCAGCTCCCCGGCGTTTTGGGGTCTCAGTCTCACACGACAGTGGCCGATAGAGATAAGCGGCATTGCCTTACGTAACCCAGTTGGTCGAGCATACCCCACGTTTCACGAAGCGATTACTTTTTACCGTGACAAAATCAAGCCAGGGGAAAATAAGGTCTCAAAGAAAGCAAAGACGAACAGTGGTCAGGCACAGTGTGGTTGCGACATCTGGGAGGGCTGACGGTAAACTACAGGTTCCGCAGTCCGCTGCAGAGCATAACGCCACACTATTGTTCGCTTGAAGAACTGTTCTTGCTACTCCATGTTCATCGCAGACAGTGTCACGAAGCGCACGATTTGGCGCGAGAATCAAAATTTTAAATTTAATTGAATCATTTATTAATAAAGTATCGTTTACTGCCGGACAAGCCCTGGGGGCCGTGAAAACAAAATCTTTCGAATAAAACAAACATGTATTTTGTCCCACACACGCACGGGCATCAAGAGTCGCCTAGAAATCACAGGGCCTTGGATCTCCGGATGAACTGGTCACCAGGAGCAATAATGCCTGAATACTATGATTACCTTTTTTATGGAAACAGTTCTTTTTTACGGAAAGAGTTTTTTTATGGACGTCCCAAACGCCGCTCCCGCCTTACCAAGCCCAAGGACAAGTGGACTTGCGGCTCATGTCCTTACACCTGCAACAATTAGATGTCAGGGCCCTCAGAAATCTACTTCCGTACCAGTCTATGGTTACCTTTGCATAAAACTTCGATTTGAAGAAGCACTTGATCATCCAACTTCAGTAAAATATGCTGTTGGGCTAGTTGGTTCATTGCTTAAGGAAAATCTAGCGCTACAAACGAGGACAGAAAAAACGAAGAACGACGAGACAGATGCGCTTGTCTCGTCGTTCTTCGTTCTTTCTCTCCTCGTTTGCAGCGATCAATTTTCCTTAACCATCCAACTTCGCGAGCACACTGACACGACCAACCATACGCCCTATTGATACAGTACAGAGGGGAAGCTTACTACTCAAAGGGACCCTGCAACACTCTTTGAGCAGTGCAACTAATCCTGCGCGACGTTTAGATTACACTGCCAGGAATACCTGAGCCAAATATTACCCGTGCATGTGAAGCGGTGAGCGCGTAAATCACTGTGAATGACGCGGGAAAACCAACAGTGCTCCCCTCAATTTTCCCCATTAAGCACCCCTGGCATGGCCTAAACGACGTCATTGAGGCCATACCTATTGACTGTCGCTGGTGAGCTTCGCGGCTTATTGCTCGCATTTTCTGTGACGATCCGCCGTTGTCGGCACTGTGTACCAATCTCTTGGTTGGAAAAGGCGAAGGCGAAAGAGCAGGTATGGGACACAGTGCAAGAGAAGCACCTAGTGGTGATAATGAGGGGCTTAAAGGAGCCATGAAGAGAAAACAAAAGTTTGTTTTATTCGAAAGATTAGGTGTTTCATAGTACCCCAAGCGCTTTCCCGGAAGCAAATGATGCTTTATTCACTGAGAAATAAGGCAATTTAAGCCAAAATTTTAAATCTCCCGCTAAAATTGCACATTTGGTGACGTGAGCAATGGTGTCACACGGGCCGGTCCATGAAACAGATACTTAGTATGTCGACTCCATATAGCACCCACACGCGGGAGTCGACCGAGACGGCGGCCATTTTAAAAATGCTAGTAAAACCTAGTGCACCCGCAGCCCTAGTCATGGAATCGCCTGATCCGGAGAACAAAACTCTCGCCGAGGAGCTCCGGCTTGCATTTAACAACCTCACACCACTTGAACGCTCAACGCATCTAAGTGCACGAGCGGCAAGAGTTGTGGGATACGCGGTGGACGGGAAAGCGACCATTCCGCGATAGCCACAACAGACGAACGCCCTGCCGTCGGCACCGCTGCCTCGTCAGCGCCGTCGCCACGGACGAATACAGACTGGTACGTATGTGCCGTATTTTTATTACGGTTAATAATAGTTCAACTTCAGTAGCAGTATCGCTTATGCCAGTTGGCCGGTGTCGTGTATGGAAAGCCGTTCGCGCGAGCTCTCTGCTTCGACCAGAAAGATACGAGCGTCAATGCGCGGTGTTTACGGCATTTTTCCTCCAAGGTCAGAGCGCCTCGAACCCGAAAATTCGTCTGCGCGACGGCGAGATGTCGAGCTCGGCCAGGCGGTTGTTTCGTACGCATTGGCGCACACGCTTGCGTGTTCGTTCGGAACTTCAACCGTTTACTCCACCGTTTTTTGTCATAAAAAGAATGTGCAGTATGTTTCACGGGCATTTAGCTCGCTATGCAAACTGTAAGCCCTGCCTAACATGCGTTTGCTTTTGCCGGCCTCCGCCAATCGCAGAGCTTAGCCCATGTGACGGCATAGGTTCTGTTGCGGGAAATGAGCTGGTGAGTCGCATGACCATTCCCGTTTTTCCTAATTATGTAGCTTATTTGAGCGAAGTTTGCGTTATAAGTGGTGTCGTTATGGTTCTAACGAGGCAATCTTTCGAATGAACCAAACTTGTGTTTTCTCTTCATGGCTCCTTTAACCGAAAGAAAAAGCGTGGGGTGTCTAAGATTAGCTGCATAAACATGAACGGTGGCAGATCACGGGAAAAATGGTTAGAGGTTCGCGGTCAACTAGAAAAAACTGAAGTATATGCCTTTACAGAAACTTTTCTTCAAGATTTAGAAGAGCCCTCAGCAATGCATGAATATATATGGCAAGGCTGTAACATAACGGTAGGTACTAGAAGGGGGGGAGGGGTCGGCATGCTTATTCAACAGGGAGCCAATTGGCACAGAGTAAACGAAAACTGCGAAGAACATATGTGGGTTAAGGGCACGATAGCGGTAAGAGGGGGGGGGGGACAACATCTTTATTTGCCGGCTAAAAGGTCACGGTGGCTCTCACTCCCTCGCTAGGAGGGGGGTGCCGGCCGCGACTGCTGGCATGTGATCGCCGCCAGCGCAAACTGCGCGGCGGCTTTCTGTGCGTCCTTGTCCGTCTCGCGCACCGCACGAGCGAGATGGGGCGGTAGTATGTTCGTTTCCGCTTCCGCGTCGTTGCACTCCCACATCATGTGGGTCATGGTCGCCCTCGCGGCCCCGCACACCGCACACTGGTCCGTAATGAATTGTTCGGGCGTGACATGCACGGCCCACACCGGGGTCCACGTCGCCCCCTCTCGGTGTTGTAGGAGGAGCGCCGCCTCCTGCCGGGTGAGGTCCGGGTGCGGCGCAGGGTAGCGTTTACGTTGCTCCCTGTGCCACTCCAGGACCCCTCCGTACGTTGTAATCGGGGCGGGCTCCTGTTCTTCCACCCCCGCGTCGTCTTCGTTGTCGTTGTCGTTGTCTCTGGCGTCGTTGTTTTCCTTGGCCGCACGAGGTGACGCGGCGCGCGGGCCGACGGGGCGTCCGGTTAGCGCCCTCGCCGCCCTGTCCGCGTCCTCGTTGCGGTTGCGTACGGGTCCCACGCTGCCCATGTGGGCCGGGAACCATCGTAAGGTTATCGGCGTCCGCGAGTCCAGGGCTCCGCACACCCTCACTGCGTTCGCACACACTTGGTTCCTTGCGAAATTGGCGATTGCCTCCCTCGAGTCACTTAGCACGAAGAGAAACGCTGTTGGGAGTCGCCTATCTGTGGTCAGGTGGTGACAGGGAGGTTAGAGAAAAGAATGAAAAACTGGTAGGATGCATTAAGCGGAACCTCGATCAGTTAAGACAATCGGGAGAAGTGATTCTAGTGGGAGACTGATTCTAGTGGGAGACATGAATGCCCACATTGAGGACCTGGACGGATACACAGACCGCAACGGCAAACTCGTACTAGATATGTGTGAAGAACATAATCTCATTGTAGTAAACAGAGAATAAATGTGAGGGACAAATTACTTGGGAACGAGGGGAAAAGCAGTCCAGTATAGACTACAGCCTCCTTTCAGAAGGAGTGTATGAAAGGTTGACTCTAATGGAAATAGATGAAATAGGTGCCCACAGCTTAGGAAGTGACCATAAACGGATAACATTGACTGTTGAAAAACGGAAGGTCAAAACCAGAAAACGGTGGTACACGACTTGAAATTAAACGATGAGCAAATGGCTAATATTGCCAAAAGCCTGGCGACGGAAATCGAGAGACAACCGACGAAAGATTGGGAATACAGCGAACTGATTGGTTTCATTCAAGGAAAGATAAGGAACGCGAAAGAACGCAACTACTGGAAAGGAAAAAGAAAACCTAGAATCTGGTGGAACAAGGAAACCAAGGAAGCTATAACACAAAGGCAGCAAGCCTCGAAAGAGCACAGGGAGGCCAAGCGAGTGGGAATGCAAACCGAGGAAATAACTTTGAAGTGGAATTGGTACCGCCTTAAGAAGCTGGAACTACAAAAACTTGTACAGCAAAAACTTAAGCGAGAAAGTGAGCGATGGGTCTCGAATATACTGGCAAAGAATAAAGGCGCGCCGAGAAAGTTTTGGAATCATGAAAAGGAACTAAGGAAAAAGACCGAAGAAGTACAACGTCATGTCATAAACGGCGCAGGCCAGGTACTAAAAGGGGAAGCGGTATTTCACATACGCTAAATGATACAAGAGAAGTTCTGAACAACGGAGAGAGGGCTACAGCATTCAGGGAGTGGGGCAAGCGAAGTGCGTACAGATAGAGAGCTAAAGTTAGTTAGAGAATCTAAACTGGAAAAAAGCCGACGAAAATGTTCCAGCTAATACGGCAACAGGGACGGATGAAATTCATATACGGCTGGTCAACCTACTGGGTCCAAAAAGCAAGGCACAACTGATTCGAGCAATTGATAAAGTTATAAAAACTAAGCAAGTACCGGACAATTGGCGTAACAGCAGGATGAAGATGATATATAACGGTAAAGGAGACAGGGCTGATGCCAATTCGTACAGGCCTATTGCAGTTACCTCAGTGGCATACAGGATGGCAATGCTAGCTATAAAAGCGGAACTACAGGCGTGGATAGAGGGGAACAGCATACTGGGAGAAATGCAAAATGGTTTCAGACGAGACAGACGCTTAGAGGACAATTTATTAGTCCTAACCCAATGCATAGAGGGGTCATTGGTTCAGGATCGACCACTACGGATAGCACTTCTCGATATAAAGGGAGCCTACGACAACGTAGATAGAGAAATTCTATGGAGCAATATTGAGCGGAAGGGATTAGGCCAGGACTTTATACAGCTGTTGCAGGGAATTTACAATGAGAGCGAGGTGCAAATTACCTGGGAGGACCAAAAGTGCACGGAACCGGTAGTCACAAATAGAGGTTTAAAGCAGGGTTGTCCTGTGTCGCCATTGTTGTCATGCTGTGCATGGCTAGACTAGAATGAAAGCTTGAAGGCAGTAAAATAGGTTTCAATCTATGTTATAGCCACAAAGGACAGGAAGTGGAACAACATATCCCGGGACTGATATATGCAGATGATATAGTACTACTAGCAGATAGCAAACAGTGTCTGCAACAGCTCACAGATATCTGCGAGGAAGAAGCTGAACTGGGGTTTTAGCACAGCAAAGTCAGGAGTTCTAGTTTTTAATGACAACGCCCGTAACGAATCGGTATTCGTTCAAAAAGCAGCAATACTGTGGGTAACGGAATACAAATATCTGGGCATATGGTTAAACGAAGATCAGGCGTATCTAAAAACTCATGAAGAGCATTTAAGAATGAAAGGCAGAAGAAATGTCTCTATCATGAAGCACAGAGCACTGTGGGGATATAACAGATATGAAGTAGTGAGAGGAATCTGGAAGGGAGTAATGGTACCAGCACTCACCTTTTAAAACGCAGTAGTGTGTGTCAAATCAGATGTTCAATCAGGGCTAGAAGGAAATCAGAGGGCCGTAGGTCGATTGGCATTAGGAGCACACAGTAAAACAACAAATGAGGCAGTGCAGGGAGACATGGGATGGGCATCCTTCGAAGTGAGAGAAGCACAGAGCAAAATATGTTTTGAAGAACGACTTAGAAATATGGATGATCAGAGATGGACGGCCAAAGTGTTACGGTATCTTTACATGAAAAGCGTGGACACACAATGGAGGAAAAGAACCAAAAGGCCCAGGACAAAGTATATGAAACCTGGAAGTGCAGGGAAAACGACCAACGCAATAAAAAATGAAGTGAAAGAAACAGCGACAACGACCTGGAAAAAGAGGATGGATGCGAAGAAGTCCTTAGATATATACAGGATCGGGAAGCAGGAGATCGCAAGGGAAAAATTATTCGATAATACCAAAGGGAGTGCATTGCTTTTTGAAGCCCGGGCGGGTTGCTTGCGGACAAAAACGCTTATCCGCGAGCCGGTACAGGAAGAACTATGCGCAGGCTGCGGGAATGAGCCAGAAACCATGCGACATATTGTAACGGAGTGCAAAAGTATCCGTCCAGCCCTCAGTGATGGAGCCATCCAGCTTCCGGAAGCCCTTGGCTTTAAGGTTAGGGGAAAAGTGAATTGGACAGCAGTAGAGGCTAGTAAAAGAAGGTTAGAATGTTGGTGGGAAAAGAGCAGAGAACAATCTGGAAAGACATGCGAACAAAGAAGTCAGACTAGCACAAAAATTTCGTAAAAGTATTTTCTTTTTATTTTGACATAACTTTTTTATGTATTTTGTTTGTATTTTTTTCTTGGTGAGGTGATTCTACAGTGGCGTTGCGACTAAGGCCGCTGTGCAATGCCACCCGTTAGAAAGGGGAAGCCACTAAGCATCATCAAGCATCATCATCATCATCATGGTTTCGGGAAAAAATTGTTCCCACGGGGTGTGCGAATAGGGACACCCGTTAAGTTTGATGATGATGATGATCGTTGTGGCCAGAAGCCTTTTGTATCGGGCGGACACCGAAATGTCCAAGCCAGGTGAAAAAGTTAAATACATATAAAAAAGAAAAAAAACGGCTGAATGCCTAAAGTCATTGCACCGTCTCCACCAGCGAGAAAACTAAAGGTAGCAGTTTTCCTGCAGTCTTGTGCATATGGTAAACTGCATGCGTATGTACGTCCACTGCACTGTCACCATTCACTGCAGTTGACTTGTGCGTTCACTGCACCGTCACCACAGCCGCACCCAGCCGAACCGATCGCTGCCAGAGTTGCAATCGTTCTTTCGTTGTATGTACGTCCATGGCATTGTCGACGCCGTCCTCGAACCCTAGCGCCTGTTGTACAGTGGCGTTGACTCTGGCGGGTGGGCGCAGCTTGCATCAGTGCAGCACCAGGTGCTCCATGCTTTCCTCGTGGTCGCCGCATGCCCTGAACTTTGCTGCTTGTTGCTGTCGTAGCGCCGGCACATAGCCTCCTTTAGTAAGTTATATAGGAGGCTTATATAGACGCCTGGATTCCTCTCCCTCTTTTCGGTGACCTTATAGTCCTCTTGCCTTTTCAGACAATTTGCTTCGCGATACGCTGCCCCTTTACGCTTCCGAATGGCTTCGATCTGTCTCCCACGTGTTTGGTCGTTGCTCGTTCCAGCAGCTATGTGCTGGGACAGTCGACGCCGACGATGGTGGATTTCGCTGCCTGTCTGTTCGCTTGCTTGGCTGAGTTCTTCCCCTGCCTGGATACTTTATCTGCCGTGCACTGGCGTGGCCGGTCACACTTTGCTACTGCTCAGTTAAAGGATGTGTTTCGCAACGCCTCGGCACTAACGCCAGCTAATTAGCTGAGTTGGCATCTAATGCTTTTGCCTTAACCGAACTTTGCAACACTTTTGATAAACTCTTTCGCTATTTTCTTCGCGCCATAAAGCACTGCGAAAGCCATACTTATCGCCAGCACTCAGTGGCAGCGCGTGATTTGTTCGTCGGAGCAGATTCACCTTGCGTTTCTGCTTTGCTTTTTCTGGATTTCTTTTTGAAGTGGCTATCGAATGCATTCATTGCTGCAACTGAAAGAAAGCGGGCCAATAGTCGCCACACCGCTTCAATGACGCAATTCGAGCGCGCGAAGAACGCCAATACCAAGGAAAAGAGAAAATTTTTGAGCAAGCTTCTAAGTTGCCTGATGGGCATAGAGGGTAATGTTTTGGCTGCGGTTCTTTGTGATCTTCCATCATAAGTACTGGTTGTGTTTGTCCACTGCGTTATGAAAGCATTAAGGATATAGAAAAAATGTTGAACAGAGCGTCGTGGGGTCTTTGTGATATTGGGAGTAAAGGCGTCAACGAAACAACTATCGTGGCGAATGGAGATATCGTTAAGCCTCGCCACAACGACTCATGATGCTGTCTTATCTGTATACGCCACCTAGGTTGGATGCCGCGACCACAGAGCCACAGCCAAGACTCAGCGCACGGGATTAATCGCGGGAGCACGTGTACTGGTTTCAAGAAAACGTCTGCCCAATACCAAGAATACGGTCCCTTTTAACAAAATGATGTATTGCCTGTTTCGGTTGCCCACGTGGTTGTTTAGGATTTCGATTTTTTTTCCTTTTTTCAGATTCCTTTCGTCGACACTGCCAAGTTCCCCGAGCTAACCGGCTACTACCAGCGTGTGAAGGCTATGCTTCCATATTTCGAGGAAGTATACAGGCCAGCAATCGCCCATGCACAAAAGGGATGGAAAATGATGAAGTGATTTACAGTTTGAGCAGACACCTGCTCGGGACATTAAAGAACAAAAAAACACGAATAAAAACCCCGCTCTGCAAACAAAGAATCAGATTCACGAGTATTTCTTAATCAAAAAAATTACAGACGGTTTGGTAACACCTACCAGAAAATATCGTGCGAAAGTAGCATGCATTAGTGCTTATAAAGCGTTGTTCAATGCCCCACCGAAGCTATGTTCTGCTCTCTGAGCATGTGGCACTTTTGCAGGCCTCATTATTCTACTACCGCTAATATATGCACAAAATTCAGAGTATGGGCACTCAATAGGCTCGCGAACCGACCACCCACCAAGCGCGTCACATCACACCCAGTCCGAATGTATTTATTATTTCCCGCACAGAACTCTAACTACGCTCAGTCCTCTAAAACCCCTCACACGCCCGGGAAGAATTACGGATAACAAAATCTGTACCAACTCGGCCATGCACCCCTCATATAATGCATAAATGGCCAGCCCCTCCCCCCCAACTTCCCTACCCCAGCGTTGCGCCTACTACAACATTGATCTCACGACGAACTCGTTTCATTTCCACTCAGAATGTACTACTTTCATCTGTGGCCTAGCGCGACTCCTAACAAACGCCTCCCCCAGCCGCTACAGAAGCTTGCCACCTGCATCGAGTGAGGAGGAATCCCTCCCTCTTGATGCGATCGTCGAATACGCCTTAGCGATTGGCCTTCACGGGCTCGTGTAAGGGTCATAGACCCCCCCCCCCCCCCCCCTCTGAAATATTTTGTCTGAAACATTTGCGGTGCTCCGAAAATATATACACTGTGAGGGCTCCTGTCGACTGACTGCATCTCCAGTGACTGCAACGTGTGCCTACCCATTCATGCTGGTTAACATACCACGTGCAGGCAACACTGCTACATGTGCGCCTTGGCCCTCGTGCCCCCCTTCGGCATACTCCACACCCGGCCTGCAGTTCGAACCCCTCCTTTCTCCGAAAGGAGAAACCGACCACCGCTTGCGCTCATCACACCGACGTGTCACGTTCACCATAAGCACCGCAACCGCAGCTTCTCCACTTGCTTCCAATCGAAGCCATCAGCTCCGGGCCGACCCTTTCGCCATTATGGATAAGACATTATGGATAACTGGAGACAAGGCTACGAGTGTGCAAATACTTTTCGAGACGACTTGCCCATCCCGCTGCCTCGAGTCGATGGGGAAAAGCTGGTGGAAGTTTACAGTGCTAAGGATGACTTTGCATTCACTATCACTGCGAAGAAGACGACGGCCTCTTCGATGCATATGACGACAATTACTAGCACCGCACCTATGCAAACAATGATACTGAAGTTCGACTATGTGTCCGGCAATGCTCACAAGAGCTTCGTCATTCAAGTCTTGCGTGTGCGGGCAAGCTTCCCTGAATTTTTTGTTTGCATTGCATAAACTGGCTCGAATAAACTTTTCATCGTTTATCCGGTCGATAAAGCAGTGTTTGTTTATAAAGTCTGAAATGAGAAAAATGCCATGCGACATTTTCGGTGGCCGCAAGAACTTACCCCAGTGACGCATATTTGAGTTGCGGGGCCCTATTCTCGACTGCACAAATTGCCGGCAACTCGCCATTTTTCCGGCAATTTGCCGAAAGTCTTTTTTGATTGGCTTTCAATTTTGGTCACGTGCTTTCGGTTGACAAAGCGGTTGTGTGTGCTGTCGTCATGTTGACGTTTTATGACGTTTACGGGCACCAGTTCTAAAGTTTGCCTTATTTCTCTTCACTGAAAGCGCATAATTCTTGGCCGGCAATGAAAAACCAGACAAAAAGCACTAGACATGACAACGTAGGCCTGTCTTTGCTATTCAACAATACTGCTTGTAATACACACCCCCTCTGTGATTGGCTGAGAAGGCGTGACGTAATTTATACAGTTGGCGGGAACGATTACGTCATGCATTGGCAACTTCAGTCTGCGTAAAAGTGACGTAAGGCTACGTAACAGCTTGAAAATGGCGGCTGTTTTTGTCGCAAAATACAAGCAAAATAGGGCAAAATATTTCCCCGGCTTACGGCGCCGCGAAATGTGCGGCAATTTTCAGCAGGCGCAGTTTCACGTGCGCGCTGTTTAAAGCATGTTTCCTACCGAAACAAATTATAGTTTCAACTGCTTCCAAGTCAGCGATCATGGAACATACAAATAACATGCAGTATTTTGCTTTTATGTTTGGCGATGAAATAAAAATTATTTGTTTGGCGTAACCGCAACATAAGAGGGCAGTACAAGCCTCTCCATGACAAAGAGAACCCAATGCATGGCATTTGTCCATACTTGGGTCACAGCTGTTGGGTCACATGATCGACCTGAAGAGAAAAATAACAAAGAAAAGTGACTATTTGGTTCATTACAACGCTGATTGAAGTCGAGCGTGACGAATGAGTGAATCGGCTACATCGGTGCGCTCCGCGGTTATCAGGCGTAGCGCTTCGCTGCTCTTATGTGTCATAGAAGCGATGGTCGCGGCCGTCTTTTTCTGTGATCACGACATAAACTTGTAACATAGCAGCAGACGATGGCGTGGCGGCGGTGGCAGCAGGGAAGGTGATAACGCAACAAAGCTTGCATTGAAGCAGAGAGCCCAGCTATGTTAATAAAAGCGATTGAAAGAAATAAATAGATACGGCAAAAAATTGTGTGATGTTCTTTAGCTCAACATCCGCCTTTCGCTCGCTTTTGGATCAACGTTACTCGATCGCCTTGTGGTGTTGGCGCCAAATTTGACCTACAGAAATGTGTTTTTCTTGTTAGCCTCAGCTACCGTCTTAATTTTTATAGCACATGCCTAGTGTTTGATATCTTTCTTGCACAATATTTGATACCTTTGTAGCGATCTTTATGAGTGACTCGTCAAATTACACTGCATGTCGTAATAGCTATAGGTGCAGTACGTCACTGATTGCTTACGCCGTGCTTACGCAAAAAAACATGGGCGAAATGCCGGCAATTTGTGCAGTCGAGAATAGGGCCCGCGATGTGATTAGACGACGGCCAAGATTATAATTTAAGCCAGTTTCGGTGTCGGTTCTGAGCAACAACAGTGTTGGCATCCGACGTTATCGTTGTCTGTGCATCCCTGATATCTCAAGAATCGACATTCCGCGCTAGCATCATGTTGTTGTAGGCTGTAGAATGCGTCATCTAAGTTTGGCAGCACCGCTTGGAATCATAACGTTCACTACCCAATCTTACGCAGCGGCTGAGCGCCCTCCGCGTCATCGTAAGATGTTTTGCATCCCCATTTGTAGCTTTCATGGCTCGTGCCTGTCTTAAAAGGCGTGTTCTCACCAGGCCGAGGGTCGACTGATTTGGCACTGCGCCCGGAAGTAGTCGGTGCTTATGTCAACACCACGCCAACGAGAACTCGTCAGCGCATCAGTTTCAGTCGGCACGGAGTCTACCAACTGTGCCGTGAAGCAATTAAAGTTGCAAAGCAAAATGGTCAGATTCAGTATAGAAAGCATTGCTCAAGTATAAAATAATAATAATAATCTTTATTCATCACCAAAGCAACGCTACAGCGAAACGGGCTCATCTACGCCAATAGCGGCTTGTGTGATGTGGCCCTTCATCGTAAGAAGCCATGTGATTTCTTTGTAAATGTACAATATTCAAAGCCATCGAAAGAGAAAAGTGATTAGTAAAATTGAACATATTTGCAGGCAATCGGAGTAAAGGAGCAGTGCACTCCGTACGGAGCAGCGAAACATCAGAATACAAACAAAGATACAAGAATTACATATTTACATTTGACTCTTGCAGTAGATATAAACACTTTGACATTGCAAGGAGAAAAGTAATGAGAAATTAGAACACCTTTACAGTAAATAAAAGCAAAACCGCCGTGTACTCAAAACAGTAGTGAAAGCAGGTCACAATACCAGAAAACGCTTTGACAACTATGTAGTTGTTCTCGAATGGCCAAAGGCATTTTGGGGAGGGGGTCTCCAAACCTCCTTACGTCCATTTCGTTCTGTGCCACAAACCCTCTGGGACGAGGTAGAAAAATGGCTTTGCCACAACGCATAAGGTCCTCTTACATTTTTAGTTGAAAACCGTCTCGGGACATTACGAAATAAAAAACACGAATAAATACCCCGCTCTGCAAACTAAGAATCGTATTCACGGGTATCTATCTCTCAACAAAAAAAATGGCCACGTATCGGCTCCTTCGGTTGCAAATGTCGACGAAAGACGATAGTGGACTGGCGTTCCTGGCCAGCAAAAACCTTCTTTCTCTTTCTGGCTCACGTCTCATGCTGTTCCTTTCCCGTCTCGTTCCTCCCAAGATGAACACGGTAGAAGTTTGCTGAAGTTAATTTAAATTTACCGTGTTCCACTGCTCCAAGTCGGGTGCCCAAATGTCCGCGCTGCCGTACGGCGGAGACGTGCGTGAATTGAGGCACTCTACAATGTTGATAGAACCACGTTGCCCTATTCCACGAGAGTTCCAAACGGAACGCTCGTGGAATAGGGCAACGTGGGAACCCATCTAGTCGAACCTTTCGTTGCTGTTTCTCTTTCATTTTTTAAATGACGCCAGGTAGCGCAGGCAACAGCAGCCGATGGTTTTCTGCAGTTAATGTAGTATAGTGCATTTGCTATCGTAAAAACCAAACATACGTGAATTTTTGAATAAAGGAGCGCTGCAAATGTCACTCATGTATTGATTTTCTGCCTACCATTTGCGTAAAAATTAGCAGTGGCTTAGCACGGCTATGCCAGGATATGCGGACTGCGAGTTAAGTTCAGCTGGTTATTCTTAGGGTTCCTGGTGGTCTAGGATTAGCTGATTATTATGCTTACTGCTGCTAAAACGATTTCCAATCCAATCTAATCCAGTCCAGTCCAGTCCAGTCCAGTCGTCTACTGCTCCTCCCGCATGAGTAGCACGGTTCTCCAGGAGTCACGCGAAACGGCTATCAAGCGGCTCCGGCAAAGCGTCAGGCTTGGCTACTGCGCAACGGAGGCGCCCAGCTGCGCACGCGCAAGCGCCAGTGCGTCTGCGTGGCTATGACGTCACTCCCTTGGAATGTGCAGACCCAATTCTCTACACACCCGTACTCCAATTGGATTGGATTTCCCATCTAATCCAATACAATCCAGTCCAATCCAATCAAATGCTCCTTGCACTTGCGCAGCAGAGCCCTTCAAGGTCCACGCGAAACTGCTCAACCTCGGCCACTGTAGTTTACGCTACAATATCTTGCCTTTTCCAAACGATGTTGACAGGTATGAACATTAACACCGGACTTAGACGTTTAGATTTTGCTGTCGGTATACGCATATAAGACTATTGCGCAGTTTCATTTTCACTTTAGATGGCTGGCCGAATCGGGTCACAGATAGACAGACAGACCAAAATTTCTGCATTTCAGTAGCACAAAATGGACTATTGTCTTTAAAATTCACAGACTGTTTGCTAGCACCCACCACAAAATATTGTCCGAAAGTAGCATACATTAGTGCTTATAAAGCGCTGTTCAATGCCCAACAGAGGCTATATTCTACTCTGGGCATGTAGCACTTTGGTAGGCCTCATTATTCTGCTACCACTAATATGTGCTCAGGATTCAGATTATGGACACTCAACAGGCTCGCGAACCAACCACCCACCCTAAGATCACACGCAGTTCGGATGCGTTTATTTTTCCCCGCACATTGAAATAACTACCCCTAGTCCCCTAAACACCCTAACATGGCCTGGGGAAAATTATGGCTAAGAAAATCTATGATGCCAACTCGCCCCACTCATATCGTCTATAAATGAAAAGGCCTCCCACTTCTCTCCCGCAGCGTTGCTCCAACTACAATACCCATTGCCCGCCGAACTTGTTTCATTTACTCTTGAAATGTACCAATTTCATCTCTGGCCAAGCGCGACTCCTAACAATTCTCTCCCCAGCTGGGCTGAAGCAGACCACCTGCAGCGAGTAAAGAGGCATCATTCCCTCTTGAAAATATCGTCGAATACAGCTTAGCGAATGGCCTATGCAAGGTCATGTGGGCGCCGTAAACAGGGGAGCAGGGGGGTTCTGCCCCCACCCCCCCCTCCGCCCTCCGCTCTGAAATATTTTGTCTTAAACATTTTCGGTGATCACACAATATGTACACTGAGGGTTCCTGTCAACTGACTGCAGCTCCAGTGATTGCAACGTGTGCCCACCCATTGAGTTGGTTGACTCCATGCTCAGACAACACTACCACATGTGCGCCTTGCCCCTCGTGCCACCGCTCGACACCCGGCCTGCAGTTCGAAGCCCTTCTTTTCTCCAAAGGGAGAAACTAGAAACTGACCACCGCTTGCGCTCCTTGCACCATGTCACATAGACCATCAGCTTAGCGACCGCAGCCTCCCAATCGCTCCCAGTTGAAGCCCCGGGCCGTCCCTTTCACCCCGAAGCCAGCGATGGCCCTCATGGTCTTTGGAAGTGTCACCCCGATGCAAGTAAGGTAGCAGTGTTGTCATGTTGGAAGCCACCGGTATAGGCAGAGGTCAGGATCTCGCAAGGGATGTACAGAACCCACCGAAGCACTTAAAAAAAAAGACACTGAAGTGAATGTGCCAAACTTCCATTTTAACAGCGGAGCTGTCGTTACTGGCCGTAAGTTCGTTCGGTGTTGCAGGAAAAAAATACAAAAAAAAATGCCGAGCACTCTTGAATGCGTGCCTCGCAGCAACCACCGAGCGCCCCAGCACGCCCAGTGGCTTTAGCAAGAAAAAAAAAAAACACTCCACCATTCGCCGTAATCGCGGCAACCGTTGCTCGGAAGGAGAAATACACGTCATAGCGCACGCTCCTCATTCGTTGCCCTCGTGTCATCGTGCGCACGCGCTCGGTACCGAAGAAGAGCCCTCGCGCGCAAGCGTCTAAACGACACCCTCATTGGGAGGGGTTCCCGCAGCCGCCGCATTCTCTATACTCGGTTACAACTCAAGAACGGCACCACCTCATGTAGTGTATCGCTCCGCCAAAGCGCCGTACCCGTGACGTCAGTGTGCGCGCGTTTTGAAAGGGGTTTGCTATGAATGCTTGATATCGTCTGCCTTGTCTCATGCACCGACAAGTGGGCAAGTTGGTATGGAGACATACTAAATAAAAGCGCAGAAAAACGCGGGACAAAGAGAAGAAGCGCTCGTCCTGCGTAGTTCTCTTTGTCCCGCGTTTTTTTTGCGCCTTTATTTAGTATGTCTCACGCAGTTTGTTTGTCGTCACTGGAATCGTTTATAAGCATATTAAGTCCAAAAAATCGCGGGCACGGCTCGCGTCATGTTCAAAATATTCCCAGTAACGCCCTACTTGCGCCGCGCGGAGAAACATCCGGCTACGGTGATAAGGCACAGCGGCAACTTCCGGTGCCGTTCTTAAGTTGTCACTGAGTATAGAAGCCATTATGGATAATGGGTGACAAGGCTACGAGTGTGCCAATCCTTTCACAGACGCCTTGCTGAACTGCCACCACTGCCTCGAGTTGACGGCGAAAAGATGGTGGAAGTCTGCAGTGCCAAGGGCGACTTTGCATCCACCACTCGCCACGAAGAGGACGACGACCTCTTCAATGCATATGGCAACGATTACTAGCACCGCCACTATGCAAGTAAACAACGATACTGAAACTTATGTGTCCGGCAATGCTCACCTACAACAGCTTCGCCATTCAAGTCGTGCGATGGCGTGCAAGCTTCCCCGAATTTTTTGTTCGCACAGCATAGACTGGCTCAAATAAACTTTTGGTCGTTCATTGGGTGGATAAGGCAGTATTTATAAATAATTCTGAAACGAGAAAAATACCATGCGACATTCGCGGCGGCCGGCGCTACTAACTGCAGCGACGCATATTCGAGTTGCGATGTGATTGGACGATGGCCAAGATTATAATTTAAGCCAGTTTAGGTTTTGAGTTTTGTGCAACAAAATGCTTGGCATCCAACGTTACCGTTGGTTGGGCACAGTTTTAATGGATAAACAGAGGGTATCTACTTGGCTGAAACAGTTACATTTTTTAACCTTTGTGTTTGCTTTCAGACAAAAAGAAACTGGTTACACATTTAGCAGCTAAAACACTTTATTTACAACTTGAGGAATTCTTTGAATACAAATGCACTTGCTTTAGATCCCAGCCGCGAAACTCGAAAACTGGCGAGAAAAGTATCCACTTTCTCCCAAATTTGGGCGGTGAAAAATTGTAAGCAAATGTTACAACATACTGAAAAATGAAAATGGTCTGCCTAAAAGCACACTAAAACACTTAAAAGCACACGACATACTGACAAATGAAAGTGGTCTGCTTAAAACACTTAAAAAACACTTAAAAGCACACTAAAAAGCAAACAGGGCATTTGAAATATATTCAAAAACAAGAAGTGCTTATACTCCACGTAAGCAGTTTGGTATGCAGAAACCGTCGTAACCTTCCAAACATTCGTTTTTCCCTGCTCGTTCCTCCAACTTGCATGGCATAGAATGAAAAAAAAAAAAAAAATGCAATGCCCGTGCAATGTTTTCGTTAAAAGTTAAAAACGAAGTGTCCACGTGCGTGCCAGCGAAACACACATAGACAGGAACAATTGAGCATTCGTCTCAGCTCTCGTCACTTGAACGTTCCATGACTGCCCATTGTCTTTGGCGAGCACAGCCTCTTGTTCGCACTCGTCTTCCCAGACTGCTCTCATTAAACCACTTCCAGGGCAGTTTCCAGGCATGCTCGACGGCAGACTCATCCTCAGGTGGCCGACTCCTCCAAGGTCGAGGCCTCCTCGAGTTGTGGCGCAGCCACCCCTAAGACGACTTCCCCGGCAATGGACAGCAGCATGCCGGGGATGCTGACAGCAGCCACCTCGGAGCGCAGCTCCAGCACACCTCCGTGGTCCAGGGAGAATAACCGGGAGAAGATGACGCCTCGCAACCGCAGCCGCTCGTAGGGCCCCGAGAGAACCGACGACGAAGCAATCCGATACAGACGCTGCAACGTCTGCCGCCCCGCAATCTCGGCCACCTCCTCGGTCACCGGCACCTCAGCAAGCACACTGGCTCTGCGAGAGACAGGAGAGGAGTGCTGCGTTTCAGGCTGCAACTTGAGTTACAAGACCAGAGGCAGCCGGAGCAACCTTTCACTGTTTTCGGTGCCAACAAGCCCCTGCCTTAGACGGCAATGGGAGAAAAAAAAAAAAAACTTGCCAATGGGCCAAAAATCTCCCGATGAATTCGAGCGCACCTTGCGAGCTACACTTTTCTCCCGAATCGGTGAAGCGGGATTACGTGCGCATAATAAATGGCCGAGACGCGAGAAGGGCCCGTGCACGACCAATGTTGGCTGCACCTGAACATGCAAAAGGCCTAGGCGGCACAGCTTCCCAGCCAGAGGAAGGATTTTCTTCGAAAGCCCCAAGAATTGACCATCCAGGAAGCCTCAAAAGCAACAAACAGTTCGAGCAGGTTGGTGAGGCACCCCTGTGCATGGTTTATGTGCCTGATACGGGTGCGCTACGCCAGATTCACACTCCTCCAGGCTGGAAAAAAAAACTCTCCTTCCCAAACTTTGATGGTGTATGTTGTGCAACAGTGAAAAGGCCGCAATTTCTTGTGGAATGCACCTCATCGGAAAAGCCCGTGCAGAGAAAATTGAGCTGTCTTTGCCGGAGGCTGCAACGGAGGTGAAAACGGTGAACTCTGTGTCGCGGAGCAGTGACCAGGGAGAGCCTTCGAGGAGTAGAATTCCCGCTGACTGGGCAAATGGCAGCTTCTGTATGCATGTACAAACCAGTTTTCTACAGCACCAACTGTGAAAGTTAAGTCCCCGAAGAAGGTACGTACACTAAGAGATAACACTGCTTAATTATGCCACACGCAGACCTTTCATTTTTTTAAAGCGGCTGATCACCAAATACAAAATTAGAGGTGCTTACTTATCAGAGGTGCGTGGTACTTGTGCATGGTGACGGGCAGCCAGTAGCATAGGACTTGCTCTCTCTGAGGGTCGCAGGCAACAACAGCCCATCCATTATTTTTTTTTTTTGTTATAAATGCGTGAACTGCACTTGGTGCTTCGCACAAAAAATGTGCAATCAACTTTTGCCTTCAATTGAAGCCCGGCTGGAGCTCATTAGTTGCTGCCTGCTATTAATGCCAACGGACCGAGGCATTCCCTCCTCCTGCTCTTCCCCATGCGGCCCCCCGATGGACGGCACGTTCGCAGGAAACAAAAACAGTGTGCTGAAATTTACTTTGTGTGCAGTTTAATGCCACAGCCTGTTCTTTGCATGTGTGTGCTGCTGATGGGTTACAAAAATTATACGGAGGCCTTAGAAGACTTAGGTTGTGGAACTCGCCAGTGTAATGCAGTGCAGGCTACCAAGGCACTCGCCATGGGTTCGAGCGAGCCAAACCGTAAGGCAGGGTGGCCCTTGCCATGTCTGTGCAGTCACTCCAAAAGAACAAAGCAGCTCCACAGAACCGGTTTTAATTCATGGTTTCCCACGATGCAACAAGCAGTCTTAGTAGAGCACTCCTAGCTCTGGGGCAGAGAGGGGGGCACCTGCCGGCTGTACGCATCAAGCCCCAAAGCCTGACCATGTGGGGCAGGGAATCAGTTGATCCAGCAGCGGGAGCAACCGAAGCGCCGTGCACGATGGATTCTGGAGATAACTGGAATGGACCACCAGACTGACCTAGCAACCAATAACAACTCAATCATCACCTGCGCACGCAGGGAGCGCAAAGCCAGTGGGCGCATGCAAATCAGACTCCCGGTACGAATGCCGACCGCACGCTGGTGGGAATACGGTGGCCGCTTCAAGTCGAAGCTGCGAAGCGAGCAACACGCATCGTACCTGTCAGAGCCGGTGCTTGGCCGTCTCTCGCAGGCAACACCGGCGCGCGTGCGCGGCCACAAGTGAGTTTCCTAAAGGCAGCACCACTACCTCACACCCCACGCGATCCACAGATCACCGCACATTAATCAACCTGTACCCTCTTACAGTAAGAGAGGGAGCGAGGAGTACTGCTCGCCCCGCTGCAATGCGGGCCTTCATAATGGGAGCAGTCGCATTAATATCCCCACAAAGTATACCGTATTTTTACGCGTATAACCCGCACCAAAAACGCGAAAATTTCAGTGGCACAGTAGGGGTGCGGATATTACGCAGAATGCGTTGTGCCATGAAGCTCCTACGCAGTAACACTAACTAAGCCTTCCATGGCAGTGATTTCGCAAAGCATACACGGACAAGGAAGAAAAAACCGAGCGCACTCTAACAACTGAATTTTATTAGTTAATTGTGACTTTTGCTTCGCAATCAATGTATTCTACTTGCTAAATATCGGCTTTTTCTGTCTGCATAGTATGTGATGTGTAGCTTGAGCGGTAGCATTCGTGCAGCCTTTCCTGTATCAAGTGGGCGGGCAATATGCGAGGATTTTTCTGTTCCGGCAGGCTGAAAGTGGGGGCGTGGATTATATGAAGACGCGGGTTGTACGCGTGAAAACATGGTATGGGGTATCTGTGCACCAGTGCGAGGGAATTGTTCACCATCTCAGGCATTAGCAATAAGTAGAAAATTTCAAACTTAAATTTGGTCGTCCATTCAGCTGCGCTTAGTTTCTGTTTTGTTAGTTTCTGTTTTGTTCCTTCAGGAGGCACGTACGTGCACACCGTGTGCCAGGGCAAGGCTCTGACTGATGCGGAAGAAATACAAGGCAAAAGTGATCATCTTGGCTACCCAAAGGAAGACTTCGCAAATGAAAGTTTTTTGGCAAAGACACCGGAGAATGAGGGAATTTCAAAAAATGTCTTGAGGAAAAAAATGCAGGAACTGGAAGAAGATAACGTCAAAGAAAGGATCGCGGACCCTCCACGAAACCAACCACAGTCGGCCTTTCTTTTTTTTTTTTCGCGCCTCTAGGAGAACAAGCATTCGAGGAATGGATTTCACCCAAGATTGGGTACTGGTGCATACTAATCGACATCATAAGCGCCAAGTTGTACAGACACATGCCAAAAAACAAAATTCCCATCTTTCCTCGTAAAAACACGCTCAGGAAGTACCTAGAGTCATACAGAACGGGCTTCAGCTTCTGTGCTAAAGTAAGGAGTGACCAAAAACGTGGATCCTTTCAAACTGCACACAGGCCTTGTTGGCGACAAAATTAAGCTTTCCGAACATCTGTCTGTCACGCCATCAGCAAGAATGGACGAATTTGTCAACCCCGGGAGATTTACAGCCAACAGCCAGAAACATGAGCCCTGTAACCACGGAATGCTAATCATGTTCTGTCCGTTTGCCCCCAAGTGGACTCAAATCCTTGCGGTGTTCGCAACTCACGGAAACGTCGAAGGAGAACTTTTGCCCACAATTCTAATTGAGGCGGTTATTCTTGCAGAAGATGCCGGCCTCCTCGTTGACTTGATAACATGTGGCGGCGCCTCGTGGAATCGTAAAATGTGGAAAGTCTTGGGAATCGAGGCGACTTCAACCAACATCAGGTCCCATATCAGGCATCCCCGAGATCCAAGTCAGTTCCTGCACTTCATGTCCAATTTTCCGCACTTGATCAAGTGCTTGCACAACAACCTTGTGCACAACAACAACATCCCCGATGGCTTGGTAAGAGTGCGTGCATTAGTAATTTTGGTCTATTAGCTGCTGCTTAAAATACCCAGCTCATATGAACTCTCGTACTGCAAAGTCGATTATGTATCGGATGAAAAAAATAACTTCGTAATGAAATAGTTGTTATGAGCATTATGCATACCTATATGCCAAACCCCAAAACTAACATCATTACGGCTGACTTCAAACGCACATGGCAGCAAACCTTAAATAATTTATTTTTAAAGTTACTTACGTATCTCTCATCTTCTGTCGTCAGAGTATTCGAGCGTTGCGCCAAATTTCTACCGCACCCACTTGTGAAAACAACACAGACGCAAAATGTGCAATGTTTACCTTCCAGGTCTCGCTGGATATTGTCAGAGATGTGTTGACGGGAGCAGCGTCACCCTTCGGGTCATGCACGGTATCCAGGAAACACACATCAAACCCGATAACTTCGAGAAAATGCATGTAAATTACGCCTAACAGCTTTTTGGAAACCAAGTTCTTCGTGGGCTCCATTCCTTCAAGGAGGAGTTGAAACCAAAATGGGGCAGCATTAAGCCTATGATACGTTTCACTTTCTAGGTAGAAGTTAATGTTATTCAAAAAACCCCACCATATGCATTTACTGAGTCACCATCACCGAGGAGATAGCGGAGGCTGGCCCGAAAGATTTTCGAAAAATAGTTACTGCCTTAATAGGGATGTTTGTGCCTTAGGCGCAGCAATGCGCGGACAAACGCGTGTGCATACAAGTACTGCCATGGTTATAAAATTTTTTTTAAAAACACAGTGAAGTGGTGCACTAAATGTTAAGTTTAGTCAGCATGATTAACTTGTTCGAGGTCCCTCAGCAGATAGGAAAATAAAGCGCTTAACAGTCACTCATGAAAACTACACAACAGTTTTGATAGCGGAATCTCTTTCCCTGACACTCATCTTTATGTCTATACTCGGTGACAACTCGGTGCCGCTGTGCCTTATCACCGTAGCCGGATGTTTCTCTGCGCGGCGCAAGTAGGGCGTTACTGGGAATATTTCGAACATGGCGTGAGCCGTTCCCGTGATTTTTTGGACTTAATATGCTTATAAACTTCTCCAGTGACGACAAACAAACTGCGTGAGACAAGGCAGACGATATCACGCATTCATAGCAAACCCCTTTCAAAACGCGCGCGCACTGACGTCACGGGTCCGGCGCTTTGGAGGAGTGATACACTACATTAGGTGGTGCCGTCCTTGAGTTGTAACCGAGTGTAGCGTACATCGGTTTCCGGGGGTACAAAACGTATACCATGGCAGTATTCGGTGTACCTCCATGCACGCAAGTGTTTTTACACATTTTTTTTTTTTATTTCCAGGATGATCAGCAGCGTCATCAACAGCAGCACTCTATCACTACTGGACTACCTGAGGAAGCACGCAGGTGTCCTGTATTTTCTAACATCCAAAATAAACAAAAAGACCCCGTTGAAAATGCTTTTGGGGTCGCCAGGCAGTGCGGTGGCAATAGTAATGATCACCCGACGCCCCAGAAATTTCTTGTTAGTGTAAACTGCATCAGCTTCTGCAACCTCGTTTTGTCCCCAGATCAAAGAAACGCTCAGCCAGCAGTTCTGCGATCTCTTGTAGGCCCCTGCCTGAACACAACACCCACTACAAAAAAAAAAAAAAAAAAAAAATCAAGCTTTAGTTGACGAATTACCCGGCAACCTAGAATTTGACGCTGTTGGGCAAGTGCTACAACTCTGTTTCACAAGATGATTACTCACTTTTGCGGTAGCGAAAAGTGATCGTAGGCTTTTGCACTATACAAGCGGATACGCAGCCAGAAAATGCATGCTCCAATTTAAAGTGCGCTTGACACAAACAGCAGCTACAGCCCAGATGAGCTGACCAAACTCTGCGACTACGATGCGCTGCCGTACCCATCTTTGTTTTTTCCGAGGTTTATTTATTGCGTTCCTAGAAGACAAATTCACCGAATGCTTCAGCACTACTCATATGCACCATTTTGAAAGAAAGAGAAATCGGAATGATTGGCTGTGACGAACACCGCCATCGGCTGACAATGCAGGTAATGAGCTTTTATTTGCTTGCACGCATGCATTTTTTTGTGAACGCTGCCAACCAATCATGCACTTCACGACGGAAGGCAGCGCGTACTGTATTTTTGTACTTATAACCCGCCCCTGCATATAATCCGCACCCCCCCCCCCTTTTAGTCCGCCGGAAAAGAAAAAAAAGAACTCCTCGCGTATTGCTTGCACATTTGATACAGGAAAGGCTGCGCCAAAGCCACTGCTCAAGCAACACATCACATACTATGCAGACAGAAAAAGCGTATATTTAGCAAGCAGGGTATACTGACTGCAAGGCGAAAGTCGCAATTCACTCAGTGTCACTGCTCTCGCCAGAGCTATCACTTGAGCCGCAGTCCTGGCTGTTGTGCACAAGGTCATCTTCACGGCACAACGTGCAACGCCGTGAAGCTGCACTAAAGAAAGAACCCCGTGCATCATTATCCGCACCCCTACTTTGCCACTGAAACTTTCGCATTTTTCGTGCAGGCTATACACGTGAGAATACGGTAACAGGAAGAAGAGCAAGTGCTCATAAGCTAGTGCACTCGTTGGCTGAGCGTGCGCTTTTCCTTTGGCATGAAAGTTCCATTTTATTCTCGCTCGCGTCAGTTTCCTTTCGTTTATATAGTAGCGGCTCAGAGACACCAGCCAACATACACCTATGTCGCTCGCCAATTAATTCCCTCCCAGCTTCACATTTGCAAAACAAAGGAGGAGGAGGAAAAAGAACAGCTGTAGAAATGTGCAGCGAGCTGGAATTACAGAATGCACTTTCAAGAGACAACAAGCATAAGCTTGGGCCACAAATGTTTACAATGTTCTGCTCGTGCCATTGAGAGATTTCATATCGTTTTCAAGGGGCGCCTGTATAAAGGACAACGTAGTAGTGTTCTAGTCAGTAGCTGCCAAATATATCAGTGTGGCAGTTGTAGTACGTACCTGGCAAAGCATTTGCTATCCTTGAACACTGGTGGTGGCAGGGTGAGAATAAGAGGGGATTTTAACTCTTCAGGCAACTACGAGGTCAAGTTCTTTTCCTTTCCACACGTTTTGCAAGTAGGAGCCAGCCCACATAGCTACAAAACTCGTACAGAACAATCTCAAGTGTCAAACAAAGCTTTTTTTTTACATTTTCCGTGTGCTTATTGCTTTTGTTTCTCTGCCATTTGCATGTTGTGTCGTTTTAAACCATGGAATTGGTGCACGAATCGGCAGCCACAGTCTAAATGCTGTATGCAATAAAGTGAAATGTTTATGAAAACATGGATCGAGGGCTTATTTGCATGTAAACGATAAGTACTGTTTTTCCAATGCGCTTACTTTTAAAATCTGTTGTGGTCTCTGCTGTCGACAGGAACGTAAGTAACACAAAAATAAAAGTGCCATATCATAACGAGAGTCTAATTAGTGTTCAGTTTGCAATCACACCGTCTGTTTTACGATTCCGCAGCTTGGTGGACGGAACGGGGACGGTGGACAGACGCTACGGAGACGTATTTGTAGAAAGAGAGAGAGAGAGAGATGTTATTTTGTCTTTCGGGGATCAGGCATTGGGGCTGGAAGAGGCCCAAACGGCCGCCGCAACTGCCAGAGCCCGGGAGGTGGTCAGGACTTTGCCCGACTCCCCCCGTTCGCCAGTCGGGACCCATCTGCTCCCAGATGTGAGGGAAGGGAAGAGGGGTATGGGGGCGCGGGGCATTCGCAGAGGGAATTATAGCGAGTGTCGAGTGCCCCGCAGGTGGGGAAGGTAGGGGTGGCAAAGAGGTGTGGACAAAAGTGTATCATACCGTATTTTTGCGCATACAACCTGCCCCTGCATATAACCAGCACCGCTACATTCAGCCCGGCAGAAAAAAAAAGAAAAATCCTTGCGTATTGCCCCAGAGCGGACCCGAGCGGACCAGCGGGACATCACCCCAGACATCACCTGGGCTGACAAGGGCCTAGTGACGGAACGGAGACGCGGGGCGGACCAAATGGGCTCAGACCACTACCCGCTCTGGCTGGAGCCGTCTGTGGGGGCTGCACAGGCCGCTCTCGCCGGTCCAAAGCAATAGATTGGGATGCGTTCCGGAAAGCAGTGGCAGAACATGACAAGAGGGTCCCGGTGACCCGGCGGCTCCTTAGATCAGCACAGGAGGCCACACGACATCTGATGGTAGACGAGTCAGCTCCTACCCCGGATAAGCACTTACTGAACCTATGGACCACACGGGAGAGCCTTCACAAAATCTACCTGGCCAATGGCCGGCAATACGGGGATCTCCTCCGAGTGCGCAACAAAACTGCTCAGGCTCGCCGATATGCCAAGCAGCTTGCCCGTTCGAGGTGGTTTGCATACTGCGAAACCTTTGACAAGCACACCAGCACTCGCAAGTTACAGCAAACCCACCGAACCATGTCCAGCAAGCACAAAACACTAAACTCGGCCCTCAACATACAAATGGCCTTAGACCTGATGCCAGAAGAATTCGAGGTGGCCGTTGCTGAGGCATTCTTCCCACAACCGGCCATCCCAGCAGACCCACGCACCTATGAACCAAGGAAACCAGCTAGTGACCTAGGAGCTGAGGCACCATTCACTCTGCAAGAGCTGACACGGGCCCTGGATGCTGCCAATGTGCGCAGTGCTCCAGGCGGGGATGGTATCATTTGGCAAATGCTCCTCAACGTTGACAAACCACAGAAGCTCCTGCTGCTGGACAAGCTGAACGAGATTTGGCGAACTGGGAGCATCCCAGCAGAATGGAAACATTCGATTATCTACCCCATCCCAAAGTCAGGGAAAAAACCCACAGCATTAAGAATCTCCGACCTATAGCTCTAACGTCAACGCTATGCAAGCTCCTCGAGCGCATGGTGCTGACTTGGCTCGCATACCACCTCGAGGAGGAGAACCCAGCTTTTTTCGATCCAGCCCAGACTGGCTTCCGACCAGGGCTGTGCACTCAAGACAGCCTTCTGTTACTGCGCCAGTTGGTAGGAGGGAGGCGTTGGGTTCGCCTTAGGTTCCTGGCATCCTCCTGGCAGTAGACTTGCAGAAGGCCTTCGACGCGGTGGCGCACACAGCGATACTGACGGCTCTCGATGGGGCTGGAGTTGGCACACGAATCATGAACTTTGTGCGATTATTCCTGCTAGTCCAAACGTTTGAGGTCAAATCTGGCCCAGGCCACCCAAGGACGTTCTCAAATGCCAGGGGAGTGCCGCAGGGTGCCATCTTGTCTCCAGTCCTCTTTAACATCGTGATGCGAGGGCTGGCTGTAGAGCTACGAAAAATTCCACACCTGGGCTTGACATTCTACGCGGATGACATCACGCTGTGGGTGGACCCCAAGGGCACGCACTTGAACACAGCAGATGTACAGGGAATCGTGCAATAAGCCTTGGACACCATCGATGACTACCTCCCTTTCACTGGCATGCAGCCGTCACCGGAAAAGACTAACCTCCTCCTGGTAGGTGGCTACGACTCGGAGCGAGCGAAGATAAGCCTTACACTGGCTGGCAAGACCATCACCCGACCAGCGGAGCGGTGGGTGAGGACCCTTGGGGTTCCCCTCAGTGAGGTTGGTGGACCGAAGGAATGGATCCATTAGCTTAAGCCAACGTGGCGCCGACACCTCCACCTCATTCGCTGCATAGGCAACCACTTTGGCGGTGCCGGCACACGCACCATCAGGACATTATGCCTGGCAACCCTCACTTCTAAGGCATGCTACGGAGCAGCTTGCTTCATATTGAACCAAACACGCTACGCACAACTGGAGGTCCTCCATCTCGAATGTCTCCGCGCAATAACTGGCCTGCTGCGTCACACAAAAAGAGCTCTACAGGTACTCCGGCCTCCCTCCCCTCAAAGCCTTTATCGAAGCACACAATGAAGGCCACGAACTACGACGGCAAAACACAACTGCGGGCAGGGGACTCCTCACCCTCACAAAAGAACTACCCCCCCATGCACCCAAACTGCCATGCCTGCTGGAGCCTTGGCTCGATGTGCTCCTCAAGCTTCCAAAACCACTCTCCAAAAAGTTCCATCAGCAGGATCATGAAGCTGAGCGTAGAGCAGCAGCTGCCCGTACTGACAGAACCTGGAACTCTGTGTTCACTGCAGCCACCTGGGACCCTATCCCACACAGAGCCAGGCTAGCTGTGGGCACATCTCCCCAATCGGCACATGCAGACAGATCCACGCGTATGAGCACCAACCCAGCCCAGACCAGATTTCACTGTCCGCCATCCTGTGTGCAGTAGACGAGGTTTGTGGGGAGAACCGCCGAGGACTGAGGCAGACAGGGGAGAGGGTGGTGATCTACACAGACAGTAGAGAGGCCATAAAAATCCTTGGCCGCACCCCCAGGACTGGCACGCTTGCTCACGGGATCGAAATGGCAAGCACAGTGCTGTACCAGCACTATGGAGAGGAGGTGAGGGTGGACTGGGTACCAGGTCACGCCGGTGGCATTGGCGATGGAGCCGCACAAGCGTTGGCGAGCGAGCTAATGGACAACCACTCCATCCTGGTGACCCAGACTATGCTCGCACCAGACGACCCCGACCCAAGAGCCAAAATTCTGGCAGCCAAGAAGGAGCGAAGGCGTGCCCTTTGGCAGCACATCCCCACCAACCACCACCTACTGCCCCGAGGACTGCCCCGGGGGGCTCAGGTCCTCATCCACAAAGCACGTGCAGGGGCCGCACTAACAGAAGACGTGCTCGCCAAATGGCGGGCCCACCACCGATGCAGGCACGGGGCTACCGACGACGACAGCGACGACGGTGACAAGGAGCAGGGCCCCATAGTGAGCTGCTCCACATGCACCATGGAAGTGTGCCCAACAGTGACCCACTTGCTGTGGGAGTGCCCTGGCTACCAGAACCTCCGTGCCCAGTACCTGCCACCGCACATCAGAACTCTGCATCAATGGACCACCCTCAACAACAACAGCCGCGACACCCTGCTCTCTCTCTGGGTGTTCGCTCATGAGACAGGCATCGATCGCCGCATGCGATTGCAAATGTACACCATGTACACGCATGTGTGTACGCACTTCTTTCTCTTCTTTCTTTGTTTCTGTCTTTTCTCCGACACCCTTCTTCGCCCCTATTAGACCAAAGAGCCATTCCATAATAAATGAAGACTTTTCATTCATTCATTGCCTGCCCATTTGATACACAAAAGGCTGCACCAAAGCTACTGCTCAAGCAACTCGTCAAATGAAGCGCTTCGCTAGAGCTATCACTTGAGCCGCAGTCCTCACTGTTGTACACAAGGTCATCTTCGATTCCATCCTTGTTTCAGTTTATTTTTTTCTTGTTTTCGTTCTTGGTTTTTCTTCCCTGTCCTTGCATGTTTTGCACAATCGCTGCCATGGAAGGCTTAGTCAGTGTTACTGCGTCGGAGCTTCATGGCACAACGTGCGTTGCCGTGAAGCTGCACTAAAGGAAAAACTCCTGCATTATCCGCGCCCCTACTTTGCCACTGACGTTTTTGCATTTTTGGTGTGGGTTATATGTGCGAAAATACGGTATGTGTTTGGTGTAGGAAAAGTGTGTGCACTTGTAAGATGCACAACATGTGGCCTGCCTCCGGGAAGGAAGGGGCGCGGGTGCAGGGGCCGGTTTTGTGGCGAAGGATGCGGTACGCACACATCCGTAATAGCTGCCTCAAAATGCACCCCACTTATCAGAGCAATAATGAGTGACGAAGAGTTAACTAAAAGCTCACTTTTAACGTAATCTTGGCTCACCCGCTCGAGTAGGTCACTGCTAACAAATTACCCTAGGTGGAGAAACAATCGAATTTATAGGTAGCATCTGCCTGGCTGCTGTAGGGTTTTTTTTTTTTGCTTACGTTCCAACTGATGAAAAAAGTACACCGCTGGATTTCAACCCGTCCTCTACTGATATACGGAGGGGACTCGACGGTGCTTAACGTTCAGGGTGATGGATGATTTCCGAGAGGAGATTATGATTTCAACAAAACAAAAGAGGGAGAAAGTGTATCCCATAGACATGTTATGACCCTTGTTAACCCTTTCAGCCCTGGTAGTGTCAATTGACGCCATCACATACAAGTTCTTCTAGCACATAAAGAACGGAGCCACAACTGCTCGTTTTTAGGGGAATTGTTCCTCATTGATGCCTACTGCGATAGATATCACTGTCGTTTCATTTTAGTGCAGCTGCACGCCACAAAGGAGAAGAAGCTCCACTGAAGACGAAATTACGACACTGAGGCTGAACATTAAGCGCTGGTGACAATAAATTGCTCTCTTTGAGCATGGCCATCCTCATTTCACCCATGTTCATTTGACAGCTGCGGTGTGGAAATCACTTTCCCTAGAGCTCAGTGGGCATAAAACTAACTGCTCAACAGAATTCGCCCATAAGATGTTTAAAGTAGGCCTTCCACTTTAGCAAGAGTTTGTAAGCGCTGCTCCACACAGAGAAGCAGTCGGCTCAACTCACGGTCACGACTTCATCTCCAATGTTGTGGCTGCAGCACTCGCCCATTCTGCACAGCCTTCGTGCATAAAAAGAAAGTAATGCAAAGGTTTCACAGGACCTGTCCGCTATTGCACAACCGACGTATCCCTCAACAACACCGAACGGACGAAAAGAGGCGTAACCTCAAACCAGCATCTCGCCTGATCAGTGCGCGCGTCCGGTGCGGTTCAAGGACATGGGTTCACGGGTGCATGGACACAGGTTCAATTTTCCAACAACAACGTTTTGTAGTAACCGAAAAAAAAAAAGCAAAATGGAAATAAAGTGAGCTCTGCTATCATATTTAATTAGACGCTCTGGAAGAAGCACTGGTTTTACGATGACGCAGGAACTATTATCGGCTATTGGAATTTCGTTACCCAAGAATTAAAACTTTTAAATCGCACGATTTTCGCGACCAGGTCAAGCACAAATTTTGCTTTAAGTAAAGAGGCAACTCCCATAGCAGTTGTTTCTGGGGAACGAGCAAGGTTGTGAAAGCTCAATAACTGATTAAATGAACTGTAAAATCGAAACCTTGATTTTGCGAAGTTTACTACAATTTAATGAAATTTGCGCCTCCCAACGAGATACTTGGTAACAAGAGACATTCGAAAATTGTTTGATTTGTTTTCCTATGTTCACCATGTCAGCAACACTGCATACAAGAGACATGGTTACAAGAGACACTCTGTTCCTAAACGCAACTTTTTTTGAGTTCCTAGAAAAAGTTCTTCACTAATTAGAAGAGACACGATGAAAGGGGGGCCTTATATGAAGGACCTTGTGGAAAACTTCCCTGAAAGACGAAGGCTGGGCCTGCATCCAAGAGACCACAGAGGTTCCAGAAACTTCTGAGGAGCGCGTCTGCAGGTGTGCACCTTGTATGTTTGAGGAGCCTACAGATCATGTAACCCTCACACAAGTAAATGGTGCCCTAGAGGATGAACCAGAGGAGTAGGATGATGAGGCTATTGTAGGACAGAAAGTGTCGGCAGTTGAGGCTGACAACTGTGCAAGAGCCCTTTAACGGTACTGTGAATGGTACCGGTGCTTTAACGATACCGGTGCTGGCAAAGTGAAGCGCTTTGCCTACAAAAGTTTGGCAGGAAGCTAATACAATCTGTAGTTCCTAAAACTACTAAGAACGACTTCCTTAAGCCATAGTGAGAATTTCGTTGTCAACCTGTCTGGATACGGTTTGAGGTTAGAGAGTTATAGCGGAGCGGAGAACCGCTTCGGGTACAGTACCCGGTAGGCGACCAGCGCCACTGCGGGTGCACCGAGGCGAAAAAAACTGGTTGTGCGCATGCGCAGGCATACCGGGTACCGTACCAGGACTGTTTCTGCGCTCTGCTATAACTCTCTACTGATTTATAACAATGTGGTCATGTCCAACTCCGCGCAGCTTTTAAAATTTCGGTTTCAAGAGACCTTGGTTACAAAAGACATGTTCTCCGGGTCCTTTGAGTGCCTGTTCTAACGAGGTTTTACTGTATCGAGGTTTAGCTGTAGTTAGGCGCCAGGTGTATCGCCATTAGAGCACTTAGAATCAGCCGCCGCGAACATGCACCGATGCACTCCGCTATAAGTGACGAGCTTTCCCACACTACACCAGTGACATGCAGAGAAGCAAGAGAAACCATGGCTTCTGTTTAGCACAAAAGTAGAGAAACAAGAGAGGGACACGATAGGAGATAGGCAAACAAATTGCTTTTCTGCTTTTTGGCGCTAAACGAAGCTATACATCACCACCGCCAACTAGCCCAAACTTACAAAAGGAACTAAAATATGGCACCACATAGCCAAGCCAAGCGCGGAGGAATAACCCATGATGAAAGAGCCCCAACCAAGCCCCCAGAGGGAAGTTGTGAACAGCACCCAACACGTGGTCCTGCGAGTTCTCTCCACCTCTCCCTTAGGTAGCACACAGGGAACTTTGAGCAGACGACACATTGGGTCTCGTCGGCACCCTGGCCACCACTTCACTTTCTCTCCCATCTTTCAGCCATGCGGCCACTTGTACTCTCTGTCTCTGTCAAAGCTCTAAGTCCAGTGTTCTATACGCGAATGCACAACGAAACAATACTCGCACTCTACTGATGCCAAGGAGTGCTTCTCATCTCCTTGGCGTTAGGCCAAGTTTATCCTCCTGCTTCTTTTCACATCCCGATAACGATCAGGCTGCAGTGGTCATTACTCTCTAGATGAGAAATCCCAGCTGCGTACTCACATAGTACCCGGTTTCCAAACCAAAAGGTGTGCAAAACGTATCCTATTTTTATGTTGTGTGGGTATTCAGAACTGTGGACCCTCGACATACAAACTACGCACAGCTGTTTCAGTGCACGATATTGCCAAATAGGCAAGAAAACTGCAGTTACGATTTCTCTGGGGCTTTCATCCTCATATTGTGGCATGACACCGTGTTAAGAAGCCAATCAAAGCTCCCACCTGTCTGCACAGCACGTCGGCGTAGAATCGGCCTGCAAAGGGCCACATACAGCTATGTCGGTGGTGTCATGATGACATTCGCACACAACTGAACGCAGAATGTCTGACCTGTGATTGACAGATCAGCATGGCCGAATTGCCAGTCAAAAATATTTGTGTGCCCAAGTGAGTGGTGCAGGCACGAGTAACCAAGTAAACAACAACACAAGCAAACGGGTAACAAGTAAACTCAATATTTGCAGACTGTAATAAACTCAATATTTGCAGACTGTTTCATTTTAGTCTAAACTATCGTTCTGCTAGCCGATGTTCTTGCTCAAGCTTGCCGACATATGTAATCGCACAGCCTCTAACGTGATTGAAGCGGGCACTAACTTCCCGACCTGATGAGATAAATGGCCTTGAAACGAGGATTCGCTGCGTGAACAAGTTTATCAGAGGAACTCCGAGTAGCAAAAAATTTTTTTTAATTTGCCTTTTTGTTTTTTAAACTCGCCAAATTTTTTAAACCTCCCTCACCAAGAGTAAAATAACAAGCAAGAAAGAGTGATAGTCATACCTCGCCTCGGCAAAGTTGGCGTGACTCACTCAAACTCACTCACAATTTTTTTTTTGCAAATCACCACCCACTCAAAGTCAGAACTCACATTGAGCGCAAAACTCAGAACTCACTCGGACTCAGAACTCGCTCGGACTCAGAACTCAAAATGGACTCAGAACCCCCAAAAAAACTTAAAATGGGACTCGGAACTCACTAGGTCTCAGGCGTACTCAAACTCAATCGGACTCAAACTCCTCACCAAGCCACACAAGCCTGACGCTCACTCAAACTCACGCGTGAGTTTGAGTCCAAATGAGTCTAAGTGAGTGGACTCGTGAATGAATTTGCCGACCTCTGGTGATAGTGCACGTTGCAGGGTTTCGATTCCACACAGTTAGATCGCTTTCCTGCAATAAATAATGTTCTCAACGCTATCTAGTCCGCTGGATATACTCGCCCTCGGCTTACTGCAAAATCATTCAACAGGAAGTTGCTGGTTAAAGCTCTGGGTAGATCAGAATTTATGGAAGACCAGAGTGCTGGACTAAAAATACCAAATGCCTTTTCCGCTGCATTTTTCAACTCGTCGCTCTCGTAACACCCATGGTCAAAGGGCTAAGGTAACCGACTCGCATGCAAACAAGCCCGGTGGCCGCAAGTTCGAAATGCACGCAAGGAAACTTTTCCTTTCTTCTTGCTTGAACCGGTTTGTGCCATCTGATACGACAAACATAAGGGAACGAAGAGAATTCGACAGCACAACACTAACTCCAGCTGGAAAACTGTGTGCAAAGAGCCAGTAGGTCTGAGTTCTGCTAGTAGAGTTGCCGAAGAAACCGTGTCACTGGTCACAAGGATAGAAAACTGTTTGTGGCAATCAATAAAGGATGCATTATTTTCGCAATATGTGGTCCACTCCAGTGCTGAATAATATGCACAATGAGCACTTAACACTCGCCTATCTTTAGGATGACATCACTGCAAGCTGGACTGTGCCGACCAACAGTGGCGCGTGATCTCTTGAGACGCACATTGAAGGGAGCATTTCAAAGACGTCTCATAAAATGCATGAGCAATTAATTGCAAGAATATTTTGGATTCTAGTTCCTAAAAGGTTGTTCAAGCAGATAAAATTACGCAAAGGCAAATTCATTTTTTGCTCACGACTTCAACCCTTTCGCTGTCACTTGCGTACCGGCACGTTTTCGCATTCCCCCTCTGCAGTGTCACTGACGTACCGGTACGTCCTCCAATGTGCATTCAAAAATTCGCGCCATAACGCAGAGCGGGTGCGGATGGACTGTTTGCGCCACCTGTCAGACCTTTCTAGTAGCTCGTATTTTCACTTGCTAGCTCTTTGAACGGTACATTGAAGAGCATGGAGCGTCTGCACCCACCTTTCGTTGAGGGGAGCTTGGCTGCTCCGCGCACTGTACTCTGTCAGGATGAGTGACCATGTGGCACGAGTGCGATTGCAAGGGTTGTTCTGCCATCTACAACGGGTTCATAGATTTTTTTTTTTTTTAATCTGTTCCCGCGTCAGCTACGCCGTTGCCTTTCCAATAGATCGAAACACGACTCAGTCGCGGCTTTTGCTGGCTCATTTCTGTGTGTTGCGCAGGCTGCTGAACGTGCTCCCTGAATGCATGCGGTCACTTTCGGATGGCTGACCGCGCGGGGCCTTCGACTGCGGACACAAGCGATGGTTCTTAGATTCCAATTCAAATAAAATCCAAGCTCGGATTCACATTCTGAGAGTTTCTCATTCGAGGAAGGGGTGATGAGAGTTCCACAGGATCAGATTCCGATGTTGAAACGGTGGTGGGGTCGTCCCAGAAGCGGGCACGGCAAACTGAAAATATCTGGAAGAAAAGCAATTTCTCACCTGCGCTCTTCCTTTTTGACGCGTTAAGTTATAAACGCTGTCATAGTCAAATAAATCACTGTTCCCTCCCTCATATTCCGGAAACCAAGCCAACACTGGGAGAGTGCGTCGCGGCGAGAAACACCCGACAGTGAAAGGGTTAAATTCGTCGTAGACAATCTTGACGTGGCCTATGAACTTTTGACGAGCACTGTTACAGAGAAAACTCATTACCAAAGTCGGGCACGACCCCCGAGTGAAAAGCAAAAAAAAAGGGACACCGCTTACTCAAATCCGAGGTTGACGCCGCCCTCCAACCTCAGCTCGAGGCTGCTCTCCGGGGGGTCCTCGGACTTGGCCAGGGTCAAGCCATAAGCCGTAGCCATAGCCAGTTGCCAGGGGGCCAGCTGCAGGGGCTGCAGCTTTGCCTTGAACTCCCCGCCCAGGAGCTCAACCAGTAAGCCGCGCGCCTTTGGCTGCCCCGCGATGAGGACGAGTGCCACTTCCTGGGTGTTGCAGACGAAGCCACCGGCCAGCAACTCCGTTGATTTGCGGCTAGCCACCAGAAAGTAGACGCAGACCACCTCGCAGCCGACCGCCGACCCATCCACAAGCTGGCTGGGCCGCACCCGACGCACCAGGTGCCGATCACCGCTGCGTGGCAAGGAGCTGAATGATTGACTGATTGCATGGTTTAACCAACGCCGCCTGTATAAACATTGCCTGACACGTCACCCGCTTTCCAATGAGAGTGGTAGGGACGCTTAGTTCAAGCACTCATCCGGTACGTGGCGTGCGCCGGCGGACATCCCGCCTGACGTCACTGCTCGCGAGTTGCGAACACTGCCCCCACTTCTACAGCGTGTGTCTGTCAGCTTGCCTCAAAGGCGTCGGAGCACTGCCTGGGGAACACTAGAAAAACTGTCAACTAATTTGCATAGTTTCCGAGAAGCAGCACTGGCTGGCGGACATGAAAGCACGTAGGAAGGCTACGGAGTGGGAAAGGGTAGGAGAGAGCAACAGGCTGTTTGGCCATTTTTCGCTCACGCGTTAGGCAAGGATTATACAGGCAGCGTTGGTTTAATGTACCGAAGTCGCAACTGGGCTATGAGGCACTCTGTAGGGGAGGAGGGCTCCGGGTTGAGGGGGCACACTGCTCTTAAAACAGCCTCCTTTAATTGTCAATTCAACTCTGTGAAACTTGTCAGCCTTGCTGCCTTTTTTCCCACTGACTTCGAATATGCTGTTGTTTTTTGAGTCAGTGCATGAGTTACCAACGTAATTAGAGATAATTAGCCATTTTTGGAGGAACAATAGACGGAACAGTGTTCGTCATAAAACTGTAATCGTTCGTTTTTTCCAATGCTAGGAACCCTGGTGAGTGCAATAAGAGAATCGGTCTTCCGAGGCACCGCTTGGAACTAATTTTACAGCTCATTAAACTT
Organism: Haemaphysalis longicornis; assembly: GCF_048455015.1. Taxonomy (NCBI): domain Eukaryota; kingdom Metazoa; phylum Arthropoda; class Arachnida; order Ixodida; family Ixodidae; genus Haemaphysalis; species Haemaphysalis longicornis. The sequence continues at coordinate 169,397,106 of NW_027526335.1, read as the reverse complement.
TGGCGTTTGAAATGGGCATTCAAAATAGTTCCTTGCCACTCGTGCACGGAATAAGACTGACTGATTGTGGGGTTTAACGCGCCGACGCAACGCAGGCGATGAGGCGCGCCGTAGTGGAGGGCTCCGGATTAATTTTGACCACCTGGGGATCTTTATCGTGCGCCGAAATCTCGTACACACGGGCGTTTTTGCTTTTCGCCTCCATCAGAAAAGCGGCCGCCGCAGCCGGGAATCGAACCCGCGACCTCGTTCTCAGCAGCGCTGCAAATGTTCCCCACACCTGCTAACGGGTAGCCCTCGTGCCTTTGGGGTGGCCCAATGGTTAGGTTGTCGGTTGCATGGCGTTAAAGTGCCGGTTCAATTCCCCGGACTTCCCCGGCCACATGTTTCTTTTTTGAGGCTTTGAGGTTTACTGTCTACGACAGACGGATTACGTAGGCTAAACAGCTCTGCCGTTAAAAAGGCACCAATTCAGACGGAATAAGAATATCCTAACATTGTGCACTGGTGCCACCAACGTTTAATGAGCTGTAAAATTGCTTTCAAGCGGTGCATAAAAAAACCGATTCTCCCATTGAATGCACCAGGGTTCATAGTATTGAAAAATACAAAGATTACAGTTGTATGACTCACACTGCTTTGTCTATTGTTCCTCCAGAAATGACTAAGTATCTCTAATTATCCAGGAAAGTAACTGACTGACTCACAAAATAATGCAATATTTGAAATCAGTGGGATAAAAAAAGCTTGACTTACAAGTTGCATAGAGTTTACTTAACAATTAACTAAAGGAGGCTGTTTTAGGAGCTGGAGATCCTTATCACGTGCAGAAATCTCGACAAACGGATGTTTTTTTCTTTTCGCCCCCATCCGAAAAACACCCATTGTGGCCGGGATCAAACCTACTGCATTTATTCGAATAGAAGGCGAGGTTTTTTCCAAAATCCCTAGTCTCAAAGTCATACCCCGCCATATATTCAAAGCTCAGTACATATACATATATAAACATACATACATACATACAGCGAATCAGAATAGGAAATGAGGGGCTCGTTGAAAATAACACAGAAATAAGAGAGCATCAATCACCACCTTTACGGAGAGTCACCCAATCTCACTCCACTGGGACAGGCTAATTTGCGATCCACAGCCTTCATTGCGCTCGAATAGGAAAAGTTTTACAGAGCCGTGAAAATGTTATCAAAAACCTTGTTAGCTTATTTTAGAAATATGCTTACTGCTTCCGTATTGAAAGAAGGAAAAAAAAATCAACCTGCCTGCTAGACAGCGAGTGCTGCAAACTAGCTAAATCAAAATGTGTTTCTTGCTTTTTTTAGATGCAAGGCATCTCTTACACTCGGCCTGTCCCTCCATCCATCCGGCGTCCGTCCGCAACCCTCCTCCTTTCCCCTCGCCCGCCAGCTGCGTTAGCACGTTCTCCTCGCCATGCCAGCTGTGTGTTAGTGCGCATGCGTGTCTCTCATCCCTCTCTCTCGCAGAGCGGCTATATAACCGCGGTATCTGCAGCGCGCTCCTCAGTCGCTCCGTCAGTCGCTCTTGCTGCTACTGCTCCAATGAGTTGAAATGGACACATACATTTCCAATTACGCTGTAGCAGGTATGTTAGTGTGATTGAGCATCATTTAAAGGGACACTGAAGTGATATGTAAACATTGCGGGATTACTAGCGCAAATTGTAGTCCGGAGTCCCCAGGCCATGTTTCGACCACTCTAGGCGCGTTTACGCGATTTTATTTAGTAGAAAAACTAATTCGAAAATGCTGTCCTCCTCTCTTTACGCTCGCCCATTTTCTGTGGCGTTTTCGTGTGACGTCAGGAGGGGATGAGCTGGCAATTGGCCGCGCTACTGCACGGCTCCCCGGCCTTCAGACAGAGTCAGTCGGCCCAGCTTTCGTCCGCCGGCCACCGGCGGGTCGTCGCAATCAAGGAGGTTAAAAAAAATTGCTTGGTCGCAATTCGTTCGCTTAGTTGAAACGAAGCCAGGACACGTTTGTGAATGGAAGAATGTGCCTTTCTTTACTTGGTTTGTTTGTACACTGTATCTAGCTCCAAGTCAAGGTCGCTTCACACAAGCGCTGCACAAGCGCACATGCGACGCTTCGCTGACTGGTACGCCAGTAGGAAAATATAAGGCCTCTTGAAGGCGGGAGAAGAGTCAGCGAAGTCAATATAGGTACTAAAGAAATAAAATCAACTGATATTTTTACCGTACAGCGTAAAACTAGGGTGCGGGAAGCACTTTTTTGCGCTGGGCGAACAAGCACAGCGGTCAGCAGCACGACTACGCATCTGCGAACGCTTTTCCGTCTAAGAAATGCAATTGCTAGACGTGAGCTACTGTGGAAACTCGGGCAACGCTTACTGCACGAGCGCAGTACAACAAATAGTCACCTAAGCTGCTTGAAATGCCAAAACTAAATAAAAGTGTAAACCGGTTATACAATATATACCCTATATTAGCAAGGCTTTCGCATCCCACTCCGTGGCTCAGTTGTCTGGGGCGCTAGGTATATGCTAGTGTTTTGCAAGTCACGAGTTCGAATCCCCACGGTTACGTGCTTTTTTTTTTTTTTGCAAGTTAACATTTTTGTTTTCCGCCGATGTTTTCTATATTGAGTTCACCTTTTTTTGGGCCGCAACGTTCATGGCTACACGAACTAGTTCACAAAACGCGCGCAGGCTGGCACTGGCGCGCTAGCGAGTTCTCGTTGGCATTGCTGGCCAGTGGCATTGCTGGTCTCGTTACCAGTGCTGGCAGCACTGGTATTTCTTTAAATTCCAAAAAAGAATGGCAAGGTTGAAACACAGGCGCCACAAAAAAAAAAAAAAAAAGTTGCAGAAGACATTATGTTCATGTATTAAGACGTGGGCCCCAATACCATTAGTTTGTCGTTGAGACAGTTTTGGTACGGAGCTGACACATTCAACATTCGTTCTTTTTAGACGCTACAGCCAAGAGAGCGAGACCAGGGCATCGTTTACCGCATTTTCGCTCGTATAACCCGCCTCTGCATATAACCCGCACCCCCACTTTGCATCGATGAATATTACGGAAATGTATGCAGATTATTGTATTTTGTTGGCGGCGCTTTGAAAAACGATTTCCCTAGTTTTGTTGTGGCGGAAAAGTGGAGCTCCGGCCACCAAACAAAAGTAAAAGTAAAAGTATATATATATATATATTCCCGTGTATTGGCTCCATACTTTATACCTAAAAGAATGGACCAAAGCAACATTAAACATTTGTTTATGCAAAAGCTGGCGTATTCATGGGAGGTTGTGGCCGTTACTACACCAGGGTGGCCAATCCTGCTCTGGTGAGGGAGTGCATTACCCGCAATGGTCGCCGGGGTCAGGCCGCACCCCAAGCCCCTTTGTGCAATTCCATCAATACGCGGATTTTTTTTTTTTTTTTAATCCGGTGGGAATTGTCCGGCACCAGGATTCGAACCACGGTCCTTCTGCACGCGAGGCGGGTGTTCTACCTCTACGCCATCGCTGCACCACGGGAATAAATTGGTCACAGTTGGCACAGGACCGAGGTAATTGGAGAATAATGGGAGAGGCCTTTGCCCTGCAGTGGGCGTAGATAGGCTGGTGGTGATGATGATGATGATGATGATGATGCAAAAGCACTTCCCTAGCTGACTACGTAACTAGACGACTTGCCGGACACATTTTTTCAGTTGGTATATCGTTGAGCTGTGTGTGAAAAATAAACCCTGTCAATGGGATAACAGTGGCTTAGTTGCTATTACTGCTGTAGGGGCATCATGGCCCAACGCGTTTTGCGCTGAAGCTGCACCAAGGGAAATTGGTGAATATTTGGGTAAAATTTATAGCGCAACTACGACAAGGACAACACAAAGACGACAAACACAAGCGCTTGTGTTCGTTGTCTGTCTATTGTCCTTGTCGCAGTCGCACTTCAATGTTCACCAAACAAAGATGAGACACGCAGCGCCTGTGCGAGATCTCGTCTTCTCTTCACTATTGTTTGTGGTGCTGGGAGTTCACAAACTGTAGCCCAAACTGAAACAAGCTCCGGTTCGACCACGTACCTCAAGTCGCGCAGTGATGGCAGGGCGCCGCATACCACTGCTTTGAGTCGCTCAGTGCTAAAGTCAGAAAACGCTGGGGCACAGTGGCAGTGCCACGTCTGACCCAGCAGGGCATCGGACGCCGCCTCGTCGCCCATCCTGGCTGCCGGCTGGGGAGACTGCACAGCCGGCACCTGCAAGCACGAGGGAAGCGAGCGAGCCTTCACGAGCTGTGCACAAAACAGAAAAAACTCCTAGAGGCACTTAAGGCCTGTTCACCCTTGCGACGAAAGCGAGCGAAACCGACGGAAATTTCTGTCGCTTCCGACGCCTTGCATCGTTTTCGTCGCTCTCGCCTCCTCATCGCTCCATCGCTTTTGAAGCGGAAGCAGGAGGAGAGACTTCCCGACGTCATTTCCTGCCAAAGCACCCAGATGCTGCGTCTCCACAAGCGGCGAAACTCCCGTGAAGTCTCACTCCGAGCGCGAGACAATAAGCAAAAAATAACAGCAAAAAATCGTCGTTGCCGTCGCTTGATGTCGCGTGCTAGTGTGAAGGCGATCAAGCAAGGGTGGCGATCATGCAAGGGTGGCGATCGCTTTCGCCTTCGTCGCGTCGCTTCGTTGCAAGTGTGAACGGGCCTTTAAAGGGACCATGCAGACAAAACACAAGTTTGGTTCATTCGAAACATTGCCTCCTTAGAATCACATTGACACCACTTTCAACATAAACTTCGCTCAAATAAGCTACACAATTAGGAAAAAAGGAAATGGCCATGCGACCCACTAGATCATTCCCCGCAACAGAACCTATGATGTCATACCAGCCAGATCTGCGATTGGCTGAGGCCGGAAAAAAGCAAACGGAAGTTAGGCAGGGCTTATAAGTTTGCCGAACGAGCTATTGCCGTTTAAATTTAGGGCAGATTCTTTTTACAGCCGTGAGAATTGTGGGGTGACAATTGAAGTTACGAACAAACACGTGAACGCCAAGGCATTTAGAGCGGCACTTTGGTGGCTGACACTGCCTAACACAGCCGTCGGACGCGCTGGACTGGCCAGACAGAATGCTGATCAACTGACACGAGCGGTACGGTCACTTACATGACCATGTTCGTTGAGTCATAGCTTAAGTTTAAGGAAACGATTAGTATGAGCCATAATAAAAATGCGGCAGGTATAGAATTCCGGGCAGAAGAAAAGTGCAAACACTGGGACTTCAGTGGTATTCCAGCGCCACCTATGAAAGTGGGAAATAAACAAGATAACCAAACAGCCGTCTGTGGGATGGTAGCAGCCCTGGTCAGCAGGCTATCTTTAGTTGTTGGGCCCTCCTCTGGATACATCATTGTCATCACGAAAACACGATTTAGTGGAATTAAAATTTTGGCATAAAATGTTTAATTTCTCAGTGAATAAAGCATCGTTTGCTGCCGGACAAGTGCTGAGGGCACTATAAAACACCAAAACTTTCGAATAAAATAAAGTTGTAAAAGTTAAATTTTGTCTGCATGGCCCCTGCTTGGCCTGGCGATACTTATTAACAACTTTTTACCTCTAAATATAATTAGCGCCGCTTTCTTTGGTTTCGTTTCTTATTCTCTCAGTGGAAATTGCTTTGACCGGCTTCTACTTACATGGCACCCCAATCAGATGTTATAAGGCGTACAATATTCTTTAACTTTTACATTTCCATCTCAAAGTTATATTCTCTAACTTTTACATTTCCATTTCAAAGTTCTGTGAAGCGGGCACGTCGCCCCTCAAAGCTCCCAATTGCCGTCCCATACCCCGAGCGGGTATGTGCAACGAAGAAAAGAACAGTAACATTTGTTTTACCGCGGACAGCACGTAGAGATAGTACAGTGGTGTACAGGGCTGCAACTGTAGTGACCCGGGTTCAAATCCCATCAGATCATAAGCGTTTTTTTTTTCCTACTCTTTACAGTGCCGGCCATTTTCTTTTCATGATTGCACAACAACAACGGTGGTTTATGCGGAATGGGGCACTTAGTGCTTTTGCCTCTGAGAAATCTAGGTGGTATGCAACGAGAATTAAAAAATCCCGGGCCACCTCCACTAACGTGAAATCTGGCGAGGGACGAAGCATGCAGTGTATAAGTGTATGCTTGGTGCCTTGGCGTTTTTGCCAACGGAGATGAAACCATTGGGTGGTAGAGGTATGCAGCTTTGCTGTAAAAGTCTCGCATCTTTGAAGCACAAAGCTCTCTAGCGCGAGGCATAAACAGTGTCTCGGTGTTTTAGTTCCGTGACTAGTACACGAGAAGAACGACGACGACGACAGGAAATGCCGACAGCCCCAGCCGCTAAGGGGCTTCGCCCCTAAAACCTAAACAACCACATGCTTCGAGGTGCACGCCTTTTTGGCATTGAACAGCCACCACGCCACCTGTTTTCTCGATTTAGTTTACAGTAAAATTAGCCACTGCGATTGCATTTTTCAGTGACGTCTTTCCGTCTCGACCACTGTGAAGGACTGAGAATGAGGAAGAACACAAAGGTCCGTGCATGTTACACAAGATTTTGTGCCTGCTTTCTCGTCTAGAAAACAGCAACTACGCTCGACTCAATGCCAGTAAAAAAAAAGGCCCCAAAACAGACTTACCCAAGGTTCTTGCTACAGTGAATGCAAATGCTATCAACGATAGGTACAAAGGGAAGCTTACACCTACTTGGAAGGACTTCGTTTCACACGCCTAGTTGTTGCCGCCTTGAATTGTCTTTATGGCTGGCTCGCAAAAACTTCTTCCTGGCTTCCCTTTTGCACCAGGGCAATGGCACATGCCCTCACATCACCAGATCTAAAACAGTAAGCTGCTGGTTTGAGTTCAATGATAAGCCTTAAAGGGGCACTAAAGAAATTTTCTCCCTTTTTTGTGGCTGCATCCTTAGTCTAATATCCCAGCTACACTAGGGTCCGAATGTCATTTGAACCAAATGTCATTTGACTCAAATGGGGCGCTTTGAATGCCATTCAGAATCCGCCGTGCAACACTGCAATTTCAATGGCATTTGAAAGCTTGAGCATTTACTCGTCGTGCTGCATGGCGCTGCTGCTGTCGAGTTCTGTTTTTACACAATAATGTAACAATCAAATTTAGCGGCAGTCTTTCGTATTAAAATCATATGAAATTACCAATAACATTAACTTTGACACGGTTTTTGCTCAATTCTGAATCCCAATCGAGGTTTTCTGTGCTGTCTGGCCACACTGGTTCGTTGCTTGCTCGCACTGATGCCGAGAGTACGGAATTATTACATCTTGATATCCCGATTTAAGTGAACGAGAAGTAAACAAAGTCCCACAATTAAGAATATTTTGCCCGTTTCAAGTACAGCAGTAACGTATTTGTTTATGCTAACTTGTTTATGCTATGCACAGTTTATGCTAACTGTGCGCGAGAGTGCTAGAAATGGCATTTGAAATCCCAAATGTCTCCCTCGGTGCTCATTTGGCTGGAATGTCATTTGAGCCGAATGGCATTTCAAAATCTAGTGCAGCAGCACAACTTGGTACTTGAGTCAAATGACATTTGGTTCAAATGACATTCGGATGCTAGTGTAGCACGGGTATAAGGTGTGTCTCCTTTTACTTCAATATGCAGCAAAAATCTGGAGACGTAGTATATGTACTGAATTGTACATGTATTAAATAGGAGACAATACAAGAAAGGCAGCCATCACGGTTGCTTCACAAACTTTATCTACGATTTTAAGCTGGTTTCCAATGTAGTTTAAAGCCTCTTTGATCTTTGGAATCTTCTCTCCCCGTTTTTTATAGCTTATACTGAGCCCTTGTTTGTTTCGAGACAATTTTTACGAGCAAAAGCTGCTGCCCAGCTCTGTTGAATGTCACCACCGCAGAGTTTCCATAGTGTTGTCCCAGCTGATGGCACAGAAGTGGTGGAGAGGATGTTGTGAAAGAAACCGCACTCTTGTATTTAACAATCTCAAATGTGCAGGAATCATTAAACAGCAAAACATGGGACCTGCTGTGCATATTCTCAATTTAAAGCTACAAACATAAGTAGGCTACGTGCACAACTCCCTCGGCGTCACCCCTTAAAGGAGCCATGAAGACAAAATACAAGTTGGGTTTATTAGAAAGACTGCTTAGTCCCGATAACAATGATACGAATATCATCGCAATCTTCGAACAAATAACGGAGAAATTAAAGAAAACGTGTGAAGCAGTCGCGACCCCCTAGCCAATTTCCCCGCAACTTTTCTATGACGTCACGGAACCTTGTTTTTGCTTTTGGCGGCCGTCTAACTGACCTGCCGCGATGACACATGACTGGACGTCTGTAATGGGGCCTCTAGTTCCATTTGACCGCATCACTTGAATGCTAACGTGCAGTTAACGCACTGAAAATTATATTTTATTGTTGGCCCGTATGACGTCATTCTTGCTCATAACACGTTACTGTGGTGCAAAATTTGAAAGTCTTTAAATACTTGCTTTTTTTTTGTTAAAAAACATCTTTTGGGGCTGTAATGGAGCGGAGTGAGATACTGAATCCTAGTTCTTTCAAATAACACGAAGTTGTATTTTCCCTTCATGGCTCCTTTAAGAAACCAGCAATAGTTTTTCTATGCCATCCTCTCTGATTATTCGTTTCGCAAGTGTACTCCACTCTCCTCTTAGCCACTTCCTCCACAGAGACTGCTGAGAACACCCAAATGTGCATTAAGAGATGCACAGGAACCGGTCAACAGTTGTTCGTCATCAACTTTTCCCCTTGACGCTAACTTCGAATGACCGTATCTGCTTTACTTCGAATGACCGTATCTGCTTTCAGCGGTTCAGCGTGCGAACAAAGTAAGTAGCTGCATACTGTTCACCTTCTTATCCAATGAACCTAGAAAAATATAATAGAGATACACAAACCATTCTGTGATTCAGACTGCCGACAGCACAGTCACTGCAGTATGCATGGTTTGCTTAGCATGCCTTTTAAACCACAATAAACTATGTTCTAATCGGCATACTCTAGGTTTTACGCCTCCGCTTCTACTGCGAAAGTCGACTAAGCTCACATGCGTAAGGAGCTAAATAAAATGCGCCTGACTGAGGCATTTAGGCGCCGAAAAAACTAAGAAAATACATGCAAACACTGAAACAGAGCAAACTTACTGAAATGCTATTTGGGGATCGTCTGACAGCGCTCTCTCAAGGAGCTGCGAAGTTATGGCACTACCTGCATACTAGGAGTAGGAATACCATGGAGTGACAGCCCGAACAACTGCTGCATTCGCATACATCCGCATCGACGAGAGCAGTTAACCCAATAACGAAAACTAGAATGCTAACAATGTTTACTTACAAAAGGAACCGCACCTGCCAAAACGGAAGCGAGAGGGAGGTTAACCTAGACGTCGTGCTAGATTACGCACACGCACAAGGCAGTAAACCAACGTAGCGTCCCGTCCTCAAGCAAGAAGAGCCGGCAAGGCACGACAAATGCCCGCACTCTTCGATGAAACCCACGTCCAAACAAAGCACACGCAAGCACGCGGTCCGTTGTCATTTCGAGGCATCAGTGCCCACAATTTCTTTAGGGTTGTAGTGGGCTGATGCAGGCAAGCAGAACTTACCCGTCACACCGTCCACTGAAAACAGAGTCTCAGACCGCTCCGACCACCAACGGTTTCACACTCGCGCCGCTCCCGCCGGCGCCCATTTTTTTTTTAAATCCGCCTCGGTAGCGCAGTAGGCAGCAATAAGTGGAGTTGGTCGCTGGTCCAGTTAGCCGCGCAAGTCGCAGCAGACGCCGCTGGTGCTAGTGGCGCTGCAGTCGCACCTTTCTCCAACGTTTTTAGAATACCTTCTCCGCAACGGCTATCCCTGTCCGCACGCCTCGCGCAGATAACTTAAAATTGTCCGCACGCCTCGCGCGGATAACTTTAGAAGTAGTCCGCACTTCTCGAGCCCGATTGCAACGCTGCTTGGATGCGCCCACAAGATGTGAGCGCCATGGTGAGCGCGCCACGCGATCCTCCGCAAAGCAACAAAGGTGGCGCTGGGTATCCCGCGCCACTCGTCTACCGAGAAGCTGTTAGGCATGGCCAAACACAACACGGTGCATGACACGGTGGAAGAGTTGGTAGAAGCACAGAACAGGGAGGATTTTAGAGAAGCAAAGGTCTAGCTTTGCCTGTAGTGCCAGAAAAAGCGTAGTGGCGGCGTCGTGAACTACCCAGTACGCCCGCTTGATGGCGCTGTAAACACGGCTTTGTAAACATGGCGGATGCTTTTTGCACAGGCCGCTTGAGCTCCTTAATAACATGGCTGCCCTCGCACGGCGGCCGCCGGCTCGCTGCTCCACGGCCGGACTCGACTCTCCTCCTCCCGCGCGCGAAAGGGGCGTCGAGTCCGGCCGTGGCTGCTCCTGCTGGCTCCTGGCTGGCACGCTGGTCGCGTGTTTACTTGCGCCGCGCTAGTGAAGTGATGTTACGCCAGGTGACCAGATGGCCTCGACTGGCACAGACCACAGTGAGCAGCAAGTGAGAACAAATCGTTTATTGACATCCGCAAGTTTACAGAGGCCAGGACATCATTTCATTTCGATCGCTGCAATTGTACGTCGCTTTCGTGACAACATTTTTTTTTTTTTGCCACAACAACTCGTTCACTTGCGCTAAGATTTCGAACGAAGGGCACAAATGAAGTATTGACGGCGACAACGGTTTCCTTTGCACCGTCTTTCTAGCGGAGTGCATAACACTCACCTTCTGTTTGAAGAATCGAATATTCTGGCCTCGACAGCTGCCTTCCGATGCGGAATTTCCCACATTTGTCATTCCACAAGCACTCAATTCTCGTGTTTTGCCAGTCCTCTCAACAACTGATGGACGCAAAAGCACATAACAGCAATAACAGTCACGAAACCGGTGCTCCGCGCACATTGAAACGGTCGGCCGTTGCAGCGGTTTCAATTTGAATTGGCGGCTTTGTGGTTGCGAATTCAGAAACAAGGTGGTGCACCAGTCGGCTGTTCGTAAAAAGTTGCGTACATTTTTGCTCAACGGATGTTTGATGCGGAACTTGTTAATAGTATTTTTAAATAACACATTGTAAGCGAACTGTGTGGGCTCTTTGAGTCACGGAATGAATGTTTTGTATTCTATACCAAAAGTAACATTTTGCCTGCGCCGTCTGGTGGGCTTGATGGTCGAAAACAGCGCTTTAGGTTGGTCAAGGTTGGTCACGTGGGGCGTCGATTTTTACGCCGCCTATACGCCTCGAGATTCGCGATCGCTGCGCCGCCTGCCGCCGCTTCTCCGCGGCGTTTGCGGGATTAGCGCTGCGTGGCTGATAGGTGGTCATGCAGTGTTTTGGTTCTCTTTCGCTTATCTTTGACTTTCCGCGCACTAAACAACTTGTTATGGTGACGTCTGTAAGCAAACTGCACGTTTAGGGCACTTAAAAAAAACAGCTGCGTCTTGGTAGAGCGCTCTAACGCCAACAAGAGCTGCTCGGGGAGGCGGTTCTGCGCGCTTCTTGGCCGCTCTTGCGGGCCTCGGCGACGGCAGCAGCATATCACCGCTGTCACCTTCGAACACCTCAGCACAAGTGAATTCTATTTATTGTCGCCTCGTTTAGACCTGATATTGGCACTGTAAGAGGTTGATTCGTTTGGCAGCGCAGACAACAAATGCGGCTTTGCTTCGAATATGTACGTCGTAGAAAAATATGTTTCGGGGATGTGATAACCCAATAGCTGACAAAAACTTGTGCCTTTCATGGGAGTATAAGCCACGCGAAAATGTTAAGTACACTCGAAGGCCGTGCGTTGTCAAATATGTGCCCAATGAAGCTTTATAGCAAGCACCAAGATATAAGTTAATGAAACCACGGGAAAATGAATGGTCCGCAAGTCAGGAATAAATAGAATAGTCGTACGGGAATGAAAAAAAAAACCGAGTGCAGCCTGTGAAATACTAAAGACGTTTGTTTGAGCAAGGTAGTATTCACCAGACCAACTAGATGCGAAATGCACTATTTCGCTAGACATTCAGGGGGGGGGGGGGGGGGTGAGGAGGAGGACGCTCAACTATCGTTGTTTACAAATGCGGAGCGAAATCAACAAATGAACGTTTTAGTAATCACACACACAAGCTGCGTGTTCACTTTTCGTCTGTTTTTCGCCTTCAACGAACGGCTGATCACTCGGCGGACGCATTTTTTGAAGAATACAGGGTAGGCAGTTCACAAGCGATACGAGGTGTCGTTGGAAGAAATGATTGATTGATTGAGTTAACGCGCCGACGAAACGGAGGCGATGAGGCACGCCGTAGTGGAGGGCTCCGGATTAATTTTGACCACCTGGAGATCCTTAACGTGCGCCGAAATCTCGTACACACGGGCTCGTTGGAAGAGTGTCGTATCTGATAAGAGTCTCTGATTTCGGTTTATGCTAGATTCTGCAGTCTCCGTGTGTCATATGACGATGTTTCTAAGAAGAGTTTGGTCACGGACGCGGATTACTCTATAAGCCCATCTTCGCGCTTCTGCGGAGGATAAATGTAACAGATGAATCTTTGCGAGCGCTCACCTCGGGACAAGACGACACAGCATTAAATTTGTCGTCGTGTGCTGACTCCGGAGTGTAATTTTGCATTATCCATCGTACTTCTTTGGTACAATGTTTGTGAAATTTATGCCGCATGGTACTGGTTCATGGTTCATGCCGCATGGTTCATGGTACTGATCAATATCTGATTTGTGATATTGGCAGGCGTAACTTGCGTGCTGTCAGGTATGAGTGCTCCGCTGGATTTTCTAAGTGCACAAAGTCGATTTACATCATAGTGTGTATGGCCGCTACATGACCATCGGAGGAAACACTGCTTACGGAGACACTACCACTAAATTTCAGGGCAGCGGAATTGCAATCAGCTGCAGGCAAATGCTGGCTTCGGGACGCCGGCCTGTGACACACGCCCGGCGCTCATATACACCTCACTAAGATCGCGTCATAAACGTTTATACTCCCGTGAACACACCCCGCTTGCAAACAGAGTGCCTGCTCCACGTTATTCGGTATTTCGAACGCGGACAAACGGTAAATCGCTGTCTTGAACGAGCCCCAAAAGCAACGGCGACAGGGGGGAGCGGGCCGGGGACTCCCGCGCCTGCTTTCGAAACGGGCCGCTAGGGGGATTTCAGTGGCGCCCCTACAGGCCGCGCTCGAGGCGTATTCGCCACGAGCTCGACATGTAGGTGGCGACAGCGTCGCGCTGCTAGTGTGGATGCTCCGCTGAGCGGCCCGTAAGAATGCACACTGTGGGCGCGCTTCGTGCCTTTTTCTCGCCGTATGTGCGCTCGAAAGGTGCAAACAAGAGTGGTACGCTGTAGTTCGGTTCCTCAACGTTCAATGTAGAGCATGGAAGCGGCAGTCAGTTTTCATTACTACGCCAAAAAAAGCGACGACACATCGGGAATCTCAGAATGGCCGTAATTGTGACAATGAACTTGCACGCTGTGGCTCGTAGCAAGCTCGATCTTTCCAAACTATGGCTTTGAGCCTTCCATAAAAGCATAAATAGGAACAAATCAGGAAGTCTCGATCTCTGAAATTCAGTTTACAACGGCATACTCAATCGCTTTCACTGGTAGCATGGCGCATTCTTGCATTTGTGGGATGCCCTGAAATGGTAACACTACTTAACTGCCCCCAAATTCTTTCTAAGAGCTTACGATATTTTTTGTGTGTTCGAAAGACAACATAAAATTACTGAATTTTGGTCAGCGCAGAGATATAAATGTAACCGCTCTAACGGGTCTTTTAAATGAAAATTTAGCGACTCTGAAGGAAGGTTTGATGAATAACTGTTTCGGATCACTTATTTACGGCTTTCGTCGCAACTGAACTTGCGAATTGAATTGTCAACGCACGAAGTACAATCAACATCTCATGTTTAGCTAGGTTTTCGCAAAGTGACAAGCAGGTTTACAGTGTGCAAACCAAGCTTCTGGGACCTCACAGTGAGCACAAATTTTCTGTTACGGTGCTCTGTTGACCATTTGCGTTCCTTTTAAAATCTAACAGGTGCCTGCATGCAACAGCGAGATGTGTTTGCATTCTTCCGTATAAGGTCGCTTACGAACCCTAGAGATGGCAATAAATGAAGTTGCGCTGTTGCAGATGTAGTAAAACATTTCCTTTTTATTTCTCGTTGCGAATCAGCTCAATGGGTTCCCGGTAACTACTTTGTTTTGTGAACTGAATATCTCCTTTGTCTTGGCGTTTAATTCTTGAGGATTGGTTAAAAAATGAAATTCTGTGCATTTCGTTTTTTTTTTTTTTGGGGGGGGGGGGGGGGGGCGGTCCTGCCAACGTTGCAAGAGCAGCGAGAAGAGAACGCATGTAACGCGAAAAGCCAAACTATAGATAATGGTTATCAGTATTACTCACAATCGAAACTACACTAGGCGTCGTGTTCTGTAGCGGTGAAAAAGCAGTACTTTAACACGTATTTTCAAAACTGATTAACCCCCCTTTGGTCTGAGATTGTCCAGGAATATTGGCTCGCCTTTTTCAAAATTATATTGAAAGTAAGCATTGTGGGAAAAAATTAAAAAAAAAACAGCGAGTCATGGCACACACTCTTCACACATGTGGGCAACAACGTGCATTATATTACGCGTTTTCTCTACTTTCTTTAAACTTAGGTCCACCTTAAGAGGTTAAGACGTGACCAAATTAGGCATTTGGTTATGCTGAGTGAGACACGTTTCTGGACAAGGTGATTCATGTCTGAGTTGAAAATGATATATATGAAAATGACACACGAAATGCCACATTACTGACGCAAACTCACAACTGCTTAATTTTACCGAACCCCCCCCCCCTAAATACTTCGCGCATCCAGAGAAACGTATTTCAAATAATACGTAAAATTAGCAACTCGATACAGTTGAATAAATGTTTATTCCTCCTCCGTAGTATGAACAACGACTGTCCAAAAATGGTATTTATTTTTAAAAAGGTACGGGAAGGACACGATCACACAGGCGCTTGCGGGTATAAGATACGTGTCCGGTAATGTATGGGCGATAGCGCACGGGTCGTGTGCAGTGTAAATGTTTTTGTTCGTTTCTTCTTTCTATAAGGACACAGCGCAATTTTACAAGGGTGTGGAATTTGCACGCGTATGCACAGGTCTTGTCGCTTCTTACCCGTTTCGCGTACTAAACTTTTATCCTTTAAATAATCACCACGCCACCTTCAAAAAGCACCCTTCGACGTTCCCGAAACGGCAGACCACTGCACTCAACAATAAGAAAAGTGCAATGTGTGGAAGCAATGTTTATAACACGTTTCACACTCAAGCGGTGACCACGGCGAAGATGTTTCGTGGAAATTAAACCAGCGCATTAACCCGCAACGGCCGCTGATTATTGCGTTTCTAGAGGAAATGCGCAAGCAGAAGTAACTATGTCATTGGTCTCATTGCTTACTGCCAAACGAGCACACATATTGGTTGTTTTGTCGTGTGCAGCACGCGTCTTGCGCCACACGCAACGTGAAAAAGCAGACGACGCGAGAGCGCCATCCACACTAGGAGCGGTTCGTCCCGCCGCCGCCAGGGGCCGACTGTGTTCGCGCTCGGGGCGAATAGGGAAGACAGGGAACGTCCAAGCTTGCGAGCCCTGGTAGAAGCTCATCTGTCTACCCAGAGAGTGCGGCTCAGCCAAACCTCGGCGGGCCGAATGGTACTGGCCAAGCTGGGCTGGCAAGAGGCCGACCACAAGGAAATGGGACCTTTGCCCAAACTTTGGTATCAGAAAATCGAGAGCAAACCCCTGCCCAAAAACATGAGACCGGGTCGCAACGACGGGCGCAGAAAAGCCAGGGTCAAGGCCCTCATCGAAACGCTGAGACAAGCGGAAGAACAAGAAGGTGGAACGGGGATCACCCTCTACACGGACGCCTCTCTACCCAAGTTTTCGACACGAGCCGCGATCTCGGTCACGACGAAAGACGCTCTGGTGACGTGCGCATCTGTCAAAACGGCGTTCCCGGAAGAGGCGGCAATAGCCTTGGCGCTCACGTTGCCTAACGCGAGCAAAATAATCACAGACTCGCAAAAAGCGTATGCCAGCTATAGAAAAGGGCAGGTGTCTCTGACGGCACTCAGAATACTAGAGGGAGGAATACGGCGCATACCCGAGCAGAAAGTCGAACTTATATGGACACCGGCTCACTCAGGGCTGGAGGGCAACGAAATCGCCCACCAGCTTGCCCGAGAACTTGAACACCGGGCAGACGAGCACGAGCCGCAGGCCATAACGACCTACAAGGAGATCACCAGCCACTACAGGGAAGGCAGACGGCGGTACCCTGACCCGCACAAGTCGCTCAGCAGAACACAGCAAACGATATATCGCCAAATACAAGCAGGATCCTTCCCGCACCCCTATCTCCAAAGCAGAATGTACCCCGAGATATACGAGAAAGAGTGTAGATTCTGCGGGCAATTGGGCACGCTCCGGCACGTCATCGGAGAGTGCGATTTCACCGAGGCAATCCCTCCACCCCTTACCCAACCCTCAATCACCCTTCCCACACCCTTTAACGAGCGATGGGAGACCTTGCTAACCAGCCCCGCCTTGGAAGACCAGCTCGTCCTGATCTCCAGGGGCCAGGCAGCCGCGGTAGCATATGGGTCCCGTGAAGAGGGAACCACCCCATCCGGCACGTAGTCGCCGCAATTTTGTGTGGCTAAATAAAGTTGTTCTCTCTCTCTCTCTCTCGAATGCCTCATTGTTTGCCTATGCGTGTCCTAGGTAAAGTAGGTCGCATCAATAGTTATGGCTAGCTGTTGGAACTGTTTTGCATCGGGCAGTGGGCTTGTAGACGGGCGAAGTATGCGAAATGCCACGGCCGGCGCAGTGCTTCAATTCTTCGTACTGCATCTGTGTTCCGCAACAGTACTGACTTTCTCTGATGGTATTGAAAAGCGAAAACGCCTAGCTGTTTCTCATTATCTTAATTGGGATTAATCCTGAGCCCTCCACTACGGCACGCCTCATAGCCCACGTGTAGTTTCGGCGCTCTAAACCCATAAAATTTGAATTTTTGAATCGACCTTATGGGCCTGCAGCGGTCTCGTTCGTACGGAAAAGTTCAGTCATCGAAGCAACCGGGACTTGTCTGGTGCTCGTACGCAGGCCGCCGCCCCAGATCATGCCTGGATATTTCGCCGGCAGCCCGTATTTTTCCGCGACTGTTTTAGATGCAGAGCATCTGATTCACTCGCCTTGTCCCGCCGGCGTCGTCGTCGTCGTTGTCCACCCCTCCCCCATTCTCCTCGCCGCGCCAGCTGCGCTCTCGCCGCTCACCCCCTCTCCTCTCCGATAGGAACCCTCTCTCGCGAGGGGCATTGGATTGGATTCGATTGGCTTGGATTGTATTTGGATTAAATTGGATGGTGTTGCGTCATAGCCGCGGCAGACGCGCTGGGGCCGGCGCATGGAGGAAAGAAGAGGTTTCTTTCCTCCATGGGCCGGCGCATGTGCAGTACTCTCTCTTCCGCGGTTTCCTCTCCTTCGGGCTCGCTGCGCATATAACCGGTGTGCCGTTCTCCGGCGAAGCAACATCCACGCTTGGCTCAAACACCTAGAGTCCACGCCGCAGTACGCCAACGTCGTCGTCGACTGGGACCGGCTTACGCAGTCCCCTCAACGTTACGTTCGCGCTATAAAACGCGGTCCCTTCGCCGCTCCGCCTATGCGTCGCATCAGAGTCCTTCAATGATTGTTATGCCTAGTACGTCGCCTGTGAACAAAGGCGCACAACCTTCGGACGTGCTAAAAACATTCACGACTGCCCATGGACTTCCGGACTAGGAAGCCACCCCACAATTTATCTTTGCTCATTAAAGTTTCTTCTCTCAATACCTGTCCTAATGCATTGGTGCTTACACAAACGAGGTGCACGCGTAAGGATAATTGCGGAGGGGTGCAGCTCCAAAAGCGATGGCGCCCTCGGGTAAGCTCAGCCCACGGGACGCTAAAGGCGTGCGTTGTGTCCCTTTGTGTGTGGCATGTCACCACACAAAGAATAACTGGCCGGCTGAGTAGTTCTCAGCAGAGGAGATTGACTCATCACGGTATGGCCGGGGAACGGAGTGGTCCGCGCACTAACTTGAAGCGTAGAAAAAGACCACCAGCCATTGACGGGTGAAGACTGGTACGATAAAGGCCGGTAAGGGAAAATATCTTTGTGTGTGTAAGCAGAACCACGTGCCAGCGGCGGTGGCAGACAGTCAATACTCCTGCAAGTTAACTGAAGAAAGCGATGGGTCAGGGGCGAAATGTGTGCTTTAGCTGGATGCGGCAAAGTACTATCATCTGCGATACTGCCATAAGCTGCTACTGCGATAATCAACACGTACTGTTCCCGAACTTCCGTGCGTCCTCCCTTCCCTCTTTCGTTTTCACGTTTCTGTGGAGCCCGGGAGGGTGTTGACGTGGGATAATTCCTTGGTCTCAGCTTGCGCGCACTGCGTGTCCCCTTCTGAAAGCGGTGTTGCAGACAGTCATTTTCTGCGGCACGCTGCGGCTCGCTGCGGCTTGCCGCCCGAGTTCCCGACCTAATCCAAAACGTGAAGGCGCGACGGTCTCCAGCCCTGCAGACGGCGGTCGCGACAGTAACAAATACCCGTTGCCCATCTTCGACCTCAGTCACAACTAAAGCCCCTCCATTGCGTCCACGGTCGCTTTTTCCCTGGGCGGCGGGTGCCCAGAGCAGTGTATATTCAGGGGCCGTAGTCACAACGGCGATATGACAGAAATTCGCAAGGACAGCAGCGCCCTGGCTTTGCGAAGTGCCAACGCACAACAGAGGCCCAATTGTAAGTCATTTTCTTCCCCTGACCATTGATTTATCCTTGCGTTATCTCTGCAGTCATTTAATATTTAAATAATCGCTTCCTAATATTTACACAATGTCACAGTACCTTTATGCCTGCGAGCCAAAAAAATTGTATCTTGTTTTATTTCAAATGCAATATTTGCGTTTGAATTGGTTGTTGAAAGGAGCGCCCACAATGAAGCGGATAGGTAACTTTGAACGAAGGAAAACGTAAATTCAGCTCGTATCCGCCTGATTATCCATGATGCACAAAGTTGGCGAGGGTTAAAGTACATGAAGTGTTAAAATATATATTTGTTCTCGCTGCAGTTCTAGTAGTTTGGTTCATTTACATGCGACTACATGTAACGTAGCCGCTGTTGCATGGTGTGCCCGTCATCGCGACTTTTGTTGCCCCGTTACATACCGACGCGTGCATCCATGGACTGCTACACCCAATTTTAAAATAATCATAGCAGTGTGCGCAAGTGAAGGGCCTTCGTACTGGTGGCGACGAAACGAACGTGCCTTTCTAGTTGAATTTTCCTTGCCCTCTTTATGGTCTTTCTTTGAAGTTTTGTGGGCTCAAGAGTATCGTTCTTTCAATGCTCAATCGATTTGGCATGATGAGCGAATGTAGTCATTTAAAAAAAACAGGCTACAGACCACAGGCCATCTCAAGAACACCCGCACACTTCCGCGCTCCCCCCCCCACTCGCCTTCCCCCACATACGGGTGCGCGCTGATGTATTTGTGCCTGGATTTTGAACAAAAGTCAGCATTTCTGGCAGTAACCAAAATGACCGAGGAATCATCACCGTAAACAGGAATTATCTCCGCAAACTTTGAAATTTTTTGCCAATATATTATGTCGTAGCCGGAAACCATGCTTGAACATCACGGTCGCTGTCAACCAAGCGAATGCCTTAACTCTACTATTACTGTTCATTTCGTGATGAAACACGGT
The DNA here is from genome assembly GCF_048455015.1 of Haemaphysalis longicornis. Taxonomy (NCBI): domain Eukaryota; kingdom Metazoa; phylum Arthropoda; class Arachnida; order Ixodida; family Ixodidae; genus Haemaphysalis; species Haemaphysalis longicornis. Next base: position 169,377,194 of record NW_027526335.1, on the reverse strand, counting down.
AGTCTGTAGCATTTATGTACGCGAGGCCATGCCCTTACGCATGTTTTCTAGGTGCACTACTGGCAACAAAATGCTAACTTGTTTCGAGCATCGACCCACGCCCGAAGGTCATGCTGGCTCTGTACAAGTGCCCAATGCTCCGTTTTCTGGTGGACCAAGGAGCTTCCCAACATAGTTTCCATTTCCCGTGTCGCTAACGAAAACTACAAAATTCCTATGCGCCCTATACATTCCCGCCATTGCTGTTTTATCGTTCAGCTTTAAAACCGACAGTGTGTACTCGGCTGAACGATGCAGCGCACGCGTCCTCTAAAAAGTATGTTCTTTTATTAATGTTTCAAACCAGAATGGTAGGACCTCATTATAATTCTTTCCTCAGATCTTATGACCAAATTTCAAACGCAGCAAGATTTTGCTCAACTTGCATAGAACATGACCAACCGCAACAGTATGGTCAGACAATGCCGTCTTTGCATTATTATTTATTCTTGCTAAATTTAAAGTTCTATATAGCATTGAATAGTGAAATTTGCAGTGACTTTCTTTACCTTATCCAGGAGTGGTACCTACAATTATAGGGGATGGCCGCCCCAGAAAAGTTGCTGGATCGATAGCACCCGCCTTCCGGCAGACTAAAGGGCATTTATGCACGAAGCATAGAAAACTTGACAGAGAATAATGCAAGCATTTTAAAACACCGAGGGGGATCTCATTACAGGAGAGTCTACATTTGGGCTGTACCGAAATGTTAACCAGATTGATGTTGTTACAAAGCACCAGCTTTTCATGTCCGCCCTGCGTCTTTAGAAGCTACTAGGTGGACTGCGTCACAGAATCAAAACAGAAGCGAAAATTTCAACTGACAAGGCTTGACAAGACCAGTGGCTGAATTATTCTGCTTTGCGTGGGGGCTAATCCTACCATGTTCGTGCAATCAGACCAGCGCTACACATTCAATGTGGGCTGCACAAAATGAGCTCCATTGGCCTTACAATGAAAGCTGCTGTACGCGCGTAAAATGCCCATAAGCAAAAAATTTTCTTCTGCATTTTGCACAACAGTAACTAAATAAAAAAACTCATTCTCAAGGCCTAGCCGTTTTATTGCGGATGTCACACTCGTCGTACTGCACACGTTGAAATAAAGCAAGTAATCACATGAAACTATGGTCATTCAATGCATTCCCAGCTGAAAAAAAACCATTGGCCGACCAAATGGTCCAATTTGCCACCCAATGGGTCCAAATGGAATCCCAATGGGGCCAAATGGAAACCCAATTGGTCCAATTGGCCCTATTGGAGCGATCCGAAATGGGCCCATTGGCTCGATTAGGATGGCCAGTTGGCCCAATTGGACCCATTGGCTCCAACTATAACGTTAATACTACTGACTGCTCCAGCATGATGACCCCATCGGGGAGCCATTTTGGATAGTATCTGGATAGTATTCAATTACGACATCAATTGGCTGAAATTTAATTCTCTCTCTCACTCTTAATTTGAAACCTTCAGAAATGTTCAGAACTTCAACCTTTACAAATGTATATTTATGAGGAAATTAATTTTGATATTACAATCATCAATTCAAGATAAAGTCCTTAAAAAACATAACAAACAAACACTAATGAAAACTTTCCGACACGAGTAGCAAAATTGTTTTGAAACAAAACCCCGATCCGATCCAATCCAATCGAATCCAATCCATAGACGGACAGTGGACAAGTTGTATTCAACGTGGTGTTGGCGGTGTAGGTTGTAGGCGTGTTGGTCGGTTGCACACGCAGTCTTCTCTGACTGCATTGGAAATGTAGGGTGGTCTGCAAGAGTGTGAGAAGTGGCGACGATGATGTCGCACACCCATAGCAGTGTGCTTCAAGATGCATCTTTACGCTGAACGCCGCTAAGCCTCGCACCGAAGGAAGCGTGTCTTTTTATGTGAGTATACTGTTTATATGTGAGTTTTCCTTACCATTTTCACTCCTCATAGCGTGAGCGGTGTTATTAAGAATTAATTTGTCTGCCTAAATATATTTCAGGGCTGTTCATGTTACGATTGACGGGTTCACGACATCGCCGCGCAACGCAGTTCGCCATGCACGGGACGTTGTTGAAGAGGTGAGCTCACGCCACGCAACATTTCAGTGCCTTGTTGTTTTAATGCGCGAAACTGCGGTTTATTATAAAGTTAACCCATTGTTCGCTTTTGCCACTCACTTTGTGAAGGTCCAGCCAGCCTGCGGCGAGCGGAGCGCGGCATGGACAATGGCCTGTGAAAAATTGCTTAAACGACGAACTGTCTGCATGCTGTGTATACAAACAGAGCAATAAAGATATTCATTCATTCCAAGAGTTCTTGTATTTGTGATACAGGTAACCAGCGCACTGCAGCGGCAGCTCAGATGGAGTGGCTGCGGCAGTGGGATGAACCAACTAAAAGTGCAACAAGTTGGCGGCCAATGGGAAGACCTATTGGCGTTCCAATGTGTCGGCCTATAGGTCGCCTAATTGGACGGCCAATGGGTCGCCCAATTGGCCAGCCAATGGGTACGCCAATGGGTGCCTAAAACATTATTGGCCGACCAATTGGCCGACCTATTGGAACGCCAATAGGTCGGCCAATGGTTTTTTTCGGCTGGGTTGTCTGCACAAGGTGCCCGTGCGTGCAGTATACGTCCCGTATCACGGGCGCAGGTTTGCACCACGTTGTCTGCGGATTTTTTCCCCGTTTACAACTTCACCTGGCCCTAAAATAACATCATAATCAACACCAATATCATGAGCGAGACCTCACACAGCCCACTTGAAGACAGAATATAACCTTGTCAAATTTGAAAGAACTCGCCTTTGACTACTCTCTCAGCTCCATTACAGACACAGAAGACGTTTTTCAACCGAAGCAAGGCAACACATAAAAAAAATTTGCAAATTTCTTGATGCAGTGACGTAATATCGGTAGCAGTGATGTAGTTTAGGCCAGCACTAAGACGTAGTTATAAGTTAGCAGCAAGTTAAAATTGACATGATAGGATCAATTGAACTAGAGGCCCTTTAACAATCGCGCGATCATGTTTTGTGGCGGTGGTTTAGGTCGTTGGGCGCCAATCGTACCAACAGGATCCTGTGACGTCATAAAGAAATTGCCGGAAAGTGGCTGGCTGGAGATTCGCCACTGCTTCTTAGGTTTTCTTTAATATCTCGACTATTCCTTTGAAGCTTGCGATAAGATTGGTAGAATTGCTATCCGGACAATGGAGTCTATTTAATGAACCAACCATGTATTTTGTCTTAGCCTTTAGGGATGCTTACAAACTACCGTGATTTTTGTCTTGTGGGGGGGGGGGGGCGGCGCTTGAGAACAACTTTAACCCCCCCCCCCCGAAAAAAAATCCTGGCTACGCGCCTGCCCAGATTGTTCTCTGCTCTTTTCCCACCAACATTCTAACCTTCTTTTACTAACCTCTACTGCTGTCCAATTCACTTTTCCGCTAACCTTAAAGCCAAGTGCTTCCGGAAGCTTGATGGCTCCATCACTGAGGACTGGAGGGATACTTTTGCACTCCTTACAATATGTCGCATGATTTCTGGCTCATTCCCGCAGCCTGCGCATAGTTCTTCCTGTACCGGCTCGCGGATAAGCGTTTTTGTCCGCAAGCAACCCGCCCGGTCTTCAAAAAGCAATGCACTCCCTTTGGTATTATCGAATAATTTTCCCCTTGTTATCTCCTGCTTCCCGATCCTGTAGATATCTAAGGACTTCTTCGCATCCATCCTCTTTTTCCAGGTCGTTGTTTCTGTTTCTTTCACTTCATTTTTTATTGCCTTGGTCGTTTCCCCTGCACTTCCAGGTTTCATATACTTTGTCCTGAGCCTTTTGGTTCTTTTCCTCCATTGTGTGTCCACGCTTTTCATGTAAAGATACCGCAACACTTTGGCCGCCCATCTCTGATCATCCATATTTCTAAGTCGTTCTTCAAAACATATTTTGCTCTGTGCTTCACTTACTTCGAAGGATGCCCATCCCACGTCTCCCTGCACTGCCTCATTTGTTGTTTTGCTGTGTGCTCCTAATGCCAATCGACCTACGGCCCTCTGATTTACTTCTAGCCCTGATTAAATCTCTGATTTGACACACACTACTGCGTTTAAAAAGGCGAGTGCTGGTACCATTACTCCCTTCCAGATTCCTCTCACTACTTCATATCTGTTATATTCCCACAGTGCTCTGTGCTTCATGATAGAGGCGTTTCTTCTCCCTTTCATTCTTAAATGCTCCTCATGAGTTTTTAGATACGCCTGACCTTCGTTTAACCATATGCCCAGATATTTGTATTCCGTTACCCACGGTATTGCTACTTTTTGAACGAATACCGATTCGTTACGGGCGTTGTCATTAAAAACTAGAACTCCCGACTTTGCTGTGCTAAAACCCCAGTTCAGTAGCTTCTTCCTCGCAGATATCTGTGAGCTGTTGCAGACACTGTTTGCTACCTGCTAGTAGTACTATATCATCTGCATACATCAGTCCCGGGATATGTTGTTCCACTTCCTGTCCTTTGTGGCTATAACATAGATTGAAACATATTTTACTGCCTTCAAGCTTTCTTTCTAGTCTAGCCATGCACAGCATGAACAGCAATGGCGACACAGGACAACCCTGCTTTAAACCTGTATTTGTGACTACCGGTTCCGTGCACTTTTGGTCCTCCCAGGTAATTTGCACCTCGCTCTCATTGTAAATTCCCTGCAACAGCTGTATAAAGTCCTGACCTAATCCCTCCCGCTCAAGTATGCTCCATAGAAGTTCTCTATCTACGTTGTCGTAGGCTCCCTTTATATCGAGAAATGCTATTCATAGTGGTCGCTCCTGAGCCATTGACACCTCTACGCATCGGGTTAGGACAAATAAATTGTCCTCTAAGCGTCTGTCTCGTCTAAAACCATTTTGTAGTTCTCCCAGTATGCTGTTCCCCTCTATCCCCGCCTGTAGTTCCGCTTTTATGGCTTGCATTGCCAGCCTGTATGCCACTGAGGTAACTGTAATAGGCCTGTACGAATTGGCATCAGATCTGTCTCCTTTACCTTTATATATCATCTTCATACTGCTCTTACGCCAATTGTCCGGTACTTGCTTAGTTTTTATCCCTTTTTCGATTGCTCGAATCAGTTGTGACTTGCTTTTTGGACCCAGTAGGTTGATCAGCCGGATAGGAATTTCATCCGTCCCTGTCGCAGTACTAGCTGGAACATTTTCTTCGGTTTTTTTCCAGTTTAGATTCTCCAACTTTAGCTCTCTATCTACGCACTTCGCTTGCCCCACTCCCTGAATGCTAGTGGGACAAGTCCCCAGTCCCCGAACGCTAGCGCCACGAGGGAGTCGAGCGGCGGCAAACGTAAATACCGCCACTCACGACCTCGCCCGTTGAATTCCAGGCGACGCGGCAGGTCACACCTTGCGTGCGCTCATCCAGCGGCCGTGGTTGTGAACTGAAATAACGACGCGTCTGAAGCACGAAGTGTCGTCTGCTTCTGCGCGTCGTCTGCTGCTGCGCGAAGCGCCAACTCTCCAAACCAGCGCTTCGGGTAGAGAGCGCGCGCATTTCACGCGCCGTTTCCTCTTCCGGCGTCTACACGTCACTCCCCTGTCATGGCAGACGAGTTGGTGCGATAAGCGCCGGGCGTTTTTCCTGCGCTTCAGGGACTCGGCGCGTGATCCGCCGCCTTCGTCGGTCCGGGGCCCTTCACTGGGGCTTCGAGGTTGGCGCCGCTGCTCTGCGCGGCGGCGGATATGATATCCTCGTGGGCCTACAAGGACGTGCCGTCTGGTGGGAACCACGGGTCAGCAGCCATGTCATCGAGACACCCTACCGAGGCGGGCGACGCCGGCGCCACGGCCGCCGAGTCGGTGCCGGGCTTCTTCTCTTCCGACCTGCGTCGCCACGAAGACCTGAAGAACATGTTGGACAGCAGCAAGGACGGGCTGAAGCTGGAGGCCATGAAGCGCATCATCGGAATGATCGCCAAGGGCAAGGACGCCTCCGAGCTGTTCCCGGCCGTGGTCAAGAACGTGGTGTCCAAGAACCTCGAGGTGAAGAAGCTCGTCTACGTCTACCTGGTGCGCTACGCCGAGGAGCAGCAGGACCTGGCGCTGCTGTCCATCTCGACGTTCCAGCGGGCGCTGCGCGACCCCAACCAGCTGATCCGGGCGAGCGCGCTGCGAGTGCTGTCCAGCATCCGCGTGCCGGTCATCGTGCCCATCATGATGCTGGCCATCAAAGACGCCGTGAGCGACATGTCGCCGTACGTGCGCAAGACGGCGGCGCACGCGATCCCCAAGCTGCACCGGCTCGACCCGGACCAGAAGGAGCAGCTGGTCGAGGTGATCGAGAAGCTGCTGGCCGACAAGACGACGCTGGTGGTCGGCAGCGCCGTCATGGCCTTCGACGAGGTCTGCCCCGAGCGTATCGACCTGGTGCACCGAAACTATCGCAAGCTGTGCAACCTGCTCGTCGACGTCGAGGAGTGGGGTCAGGTGGAGATTATCCTCATGCTGACGCGCTACGCGAGGACGCAGTTCGTCGACCCCAACGCGTCCCCCTCGTCGGCCGCCGGAGACGCCGAGGACGCCTCGCGAGTGGACGATGACGACGACCGCGGCCCCAGCATCGACCCGGACCTGCGACTCCTTCTGCGCAACTGCAAACCGCTGCTGCAGAGCCGCAACTCGGCCGTCGTGATGGCCGTCGCGCAGCTCTATTACCACGTTGCGCCGCGCTCCGAGGTGGCATTAGTTGTCAAGTCCCTGATCCGTCTGCTGAGAAGCCACCGCGAGATCCAGACGATTGTGCTCAGCAACATAGCGACCATGTCGACGCGCTGCCGTGGCCTGTTTGAGCCGTTCCTGCGCAGCTTCTTCGTGCGCTCCAGCGACCCGACACACATCAAGCTGCTCAAGCTCGAAGTCCTCACCAACTTGGCCGGGGAGACCAACGTGCCAGTGATCCTGCGCGAGTTCCAGACCTACGTGGCCAGCTCTGACACCGAGTTTGTGGCAGCCACCATCCAGTCTATCGGACGTTGTGCAAGCACCATCCCCGAAGTGGCTGACACCTGCCTCAACGGCCTGGTGGCCCTTCTGTCCAACCGGAATGAAACTGTCGTTGCAGAGAGCGTTGTTGTCATCAAGAAGCTCCTGCAGATGAAGCCCTCTGAGCACCGGGACATCATTGGCCACATGGCCAAGCTCATGGACAGCATCACAGTTCCAATGGCCCGAGCGTCCATCCTGTGGCTTCTGGGAGAGTATGCTGATAGGGTTCCCAAGATCGCACCTGATGTGTTGCGAAAAGTAGCCAAGACGTTTATCCAGGAGGAGGACATTGTTAAGTTGCAGACGCTCAATCTCGCTTCCAAGCTTTACCTCACGAACCCGAAGCAGACGAAGCTTATCATGCAGTATGTGTTCAGCCTTGCCAAGTACGACCAAAACTACGACATCCGGGACCGCGTGCGGTTCCTGCGTCAACTGGTGACGCCCCAGGGCGACACTGGTGCCACACTGCACAAGCACGCCAAGAAGTTCCTGCTCGCTTCCAAGCCTGCGCCTGTGCTGCAGTCGAAGTTCGAAGACAGGGACCACTACCAGATTGGTTCGCTCTCGCACTTTATCAATGCCAGGGCGAACGAGTACCAGGAGCTTCCGGACTTTCCGGAGGTTGCACCCGACCCATCGGTGCGCAATGTGGAGGTTCCGGTCGCCTGGCAGGAAACAAAGACCTCCAAGAAGAAGAAGCAGGTCGTCAAGAAGAAGTCCTTTTACTCTGAGACTGACTCGAGCTCTCCAGCGGACGAGTCCAGTTCTGGCTCCAGTGAAGAGTCGTCAGATGAGGAGACTGCTTCTGGAAGTGAAACTGCTTCGGACGAATCCGAGAGCGGGGTGGGCGAGAGCTCGGATGAGTCTGCCGACAGCCATGCCAATGGAGCTGCCAAGAGCGAGGGAGAGACAAGCTCGGGTTCGAGCAGCGAAGAGGAAGACTCGGAAAGTTCGAGCAGCGATGAGGACGACGTGCCACCCAAGAAGGCCACTGCTGCACCTGCTTCGAGAAAGAACCTGGACCTCCTCCTTGACTTGGACGACGTGACGAGTGTTCCTACTTCCGCCACTCTCCTGCCACTCAGTGTCCACTCCATTACGGCTGCCACAGCACCCGGAAAAACGGAAGCCCCCCGTTTCTTCACGGCGTCAGCACCGGCTTACGTACCCACCGAGTGGAAGGAGCTGCTTAACAAGGTTTCGGGGGCAGGCCTTGCCATCAACTACCGGTTCAGCCGAGCCCCACACCTGTTCTCCCCAAAGATGGCCTCGGTTGAGTTGACGCTGACCAACCATGGCGAAGAAGAGCTTAAAGGTGTCCAAATCCCCGATCGTGCCAAAGGCCCCGGGGTTTCGTCCGAAGTGAAGGGCATCCCACCCGAGTCCTTGGCCCCGGGTGCAACCCGTACGGCTACTCTCGGCGTAGACTTCGGCGACAGCACACAGCCTGTCACGTTGGAGGTGAGCGTCGAAGATGGTGCCTGTCACGCACTGACCCTTCAGCCACCGGTCGGCGAGATCCTCCGCCCCGTACGCATAGACCGCGGCGAGTTTCTCACCCAGCAGGGCCGGCTACGTGGCATGAACGAGCACGGCTGCAACCTGGAGAAGACGCCCGAGAGGGCGGAGGAAGTCAGGCGACGCGTCTACCATGCGGCCAATGTGCTTGCCGTCGAAGGCGAAGACGCCGGGTGGGTGCGCTTTGCAGGCCAGACCTTGGCCTCGGGTTCGCTGGTGCTGGTCAGCGTGCGTCTTTCACAGGACGCCGTCCGAGCGACGTTGACCGTCCACTGCGACAAGATGGTCGTTGGCTCGATGTTGATGCAGGAGCTTCGCGCTGCGCTGTCGTGAGCCAGTTTCCATTAGGCTTAGTGTCTCCAAACTAGATTTAAAGTCCTGTTACTGATTTTGTGTGAATTGTGCGCTATCTGTAAAGCAACGGGCGAGCGAACACGTGGTAGCTTACTTCTCTGCGGTCCAAACGTTTTTTCTAGCGGCTTTGGGGTGAACCTTTGTGACTCCGCTAGGAACACTAACACTAAAAGAAGAGTACCTTGGCATGCAAAATGTCATCCATGTCTGTCTTTGGTAACTGTTCTTCGAGTATTGTCTGCAAACTGCGATCTGAAGTCTTGCATGCAGTGCCTGTGCTGTTTTTTTTGCTAGCACTGGTAGCTGCTTAAGTATTGGGCTGATATTTGCCTCAGATGCAAGCACTCGTCTTTCCTTTTCTTCTTTTTTTTTTTTTGAGTGAAGCAGTTTATATTGCTGGAAACAGTAATTTGAAGGAGCTGTGTAATACAAAATGTGATGCTTATATTGTCCCTAAAACATGAATTGTGGAAGCCTGGTTTACTGCATATAAAGATGTATATTTTGTGAGAAATTGAGTGTCTGTTGCCCCTGTTCTTTGAGAGGCCTATGAAAGTGAAAATGCACACTTAACAGAGAAGCAACTGGTGGTCAGGTTTTCACAAACTTTATTGAAAGCCTTGTACTGCAAAGGCACACCATTTGTAATGCTGACATGCGAAAAGGGCACATTGTTGGCCTTTTCCAAAACTAACATAGGTTTACGGTTTACAAAAACGCTGTCGCTTCATCTCAGCTTTTTTTTTGGCAACTGTTGATACAGCTTTGTTTTAATGAGTGTTAATTCTCCTCTTCCTTGAAACTACCATCCTCATCCCTGGGATCCTGGGCTCAGATCTCGAATATCACTTTTAAGGGCCACGCAGTTACAATTTACAGTGCATTTCATCATAAGTGGCTACTGTCTCAAGCTGGAGCAGCTAATTCACTTGTTAAAGGAGCCATGAAGAGAAAATACAACTTCGTTTAATTTGAAAGAACGAATTCAGTATCTCACTCAGGTCCATTACAGCCACAAAAGATGTTTTTTTAACGAAAAAAAAGCAAGAAGTAATTGAAAACTTTCAAATTTTGCGCCACAGTGACGTGTTATGAGCAAGAATGACGTCATACGGGCCAACAATAAAATATAATTTTCAATGCGTTAACTGCACGTTAGCATTCAAGTGATGCGGTCAAATGGACCTAGAGGCCCCATTACAGACGTCCAGTCATGTGTCGTCGCGACAGGTGAGTTAGGTGGCCGCCAATCGCACAAACAAGGTTCCGTTACGTCATAGAAAAGTTGCGGGAAATTGGCTAGGGGGTCGCGACTGCTTCACACATTTTCTTTAATATCCGTTATTTGTTGTTCGAAGATTGCGATGATATTGGTATCATTGTTATCGGGACTAAGGAGTCTTTCTAATAAACCCAACTTGTATTTTGTCTTCATGGCTCCTTTAACCACATGAATGCAGGAATGCAAGATGGGTTTCCAGAAGACTGCTCCTACAAATAAGATTGCAAACCCCTAATGGTTTGTAATGCTCGAAAAATTGGTAAGGTACTTGTCGGGGAATTTTGACGTTGGTGTCTACATTTGGAGTGATGAACGGGACTGTGGCGTGGTTCCTCATTTTCCCGCCGTATCTTAACCCTTTCAGCCGTGGCATCCTGTATTTAGGGCATGAACGAAAAGTCTTCTAGCAATTTGAGGAAAAAAAAACAAAAAAAAAACAATAGAGCTAGTTTTCTGGTAAAAAGTTCTTCAAGGATGCTTGTTTAGATAGATGTCACCATTGTTCGTTTTTTGCTATAGCGCCGAATGCTCGGAGGATGAAGGCATTGCAGTGAAGGCCAAACTGACGTCAGGGTGACCCCAAGGACCGAAGTTCTAGTTTGATGACGTGGCAGTAAATCTAAAAATACTTGCACTACCAGCCTTATTTTTTTTTTGTGCGAGCTCAATGAATTGCTGTTAACTTGCTTTCCAGAATTTAGGAAAACAAGGAAAAAAAATTTCTGCTGTAAAATTAAATTTGAATTGCCTGATGGCCTAATTATACTTGTAAATTGCTAATTACTTGCATCACAAGATCAGTTTTTCATTTTAAATTTACAGGGTCCAATTAGCAAAGAAAACTAAAAAATATTACAATGGAAACAAAAAATCTAGGCCTGAAATAGTTAAAGTGACAGTAAAGAGAGTTGTAAACTTCGTCTGATAACTGATGAAATCGAAACTTGTGGGCCCTGTTATGAATTCTTTCGGAGTGTACACGTTTTCTAAGAAAGGTTTGTGCGGAAATGCGGTGTGCCTTGTACCTCCCTGCTGGTTTCGTAATTGGAGATATTATAGCAACTTGTACAATGAGTGCTTGAACAAACAGGTCAACATTCATCATGAAATGGGGAAAGACAAACACTGAGGAGGCTGAGATAGCATGAAAACACATTGCCAACATTAAGTGACAGCGTTATGGTACTAGTTGGCGCAACAGCTGTGAACAGGTGGTAGTGTTTTTCCCATCTACCGCCCATCACAGAAAAAGTAAGGCTGTAAAGTTCGTCGAAGTGGACAAATAATACGATTCCACGGGATAGGCAAAATGATAAGGCCACAAATAAAACTTTGACTAATGCACTTCAATGTTGGCAAGCCACGCTGCTTGTCACCACGTTCAAAATTAAAATTAAGGATTTCAGAAAAGCAGGCTGCGAATTGGTGTTAAAAATCAGCACGCTCACCACGTCAAGGAGCTGTTTGATGGAATCTTTGTAAATTTTCTGACTGCCAGAAAAATTTGTCCTAATGTTTTACACCGGTGTTTATTAGTGCCTGCGTGTGGGTGCCTGCATATATTCATTGCATGACTGCAGAGGTTGTGCGGAAAGAGCAGCTTGTTGGCGTGTTGGGCAAAAGCGTTTTGACAGACTGGGAACACGATATTTCACGTTTGCTTCCCCCCCCACCCCCAAAAAAGGTGCACTGTTGCCTTGAGACTCAAAGTGGCACCAGTGGAAACACAACACCGCTGGATTAACAACCGGTTTATTCAGAAGACGCTACACTTATATGCCTCCCCCGCATATCTGCACACATTGAACAAAATGAAAAGAAGGAAGTTACGTTGATTAGAACTGATATTCATTTTAGATTATGACAACCGAAGGATCGCTGAAACTAATCTGTTTATTTTTTCTTATTACTCTCGCTCACATCTTGATTTCTCATGACTTATAATGAGATAAAGCTGAGGGACACAATTCTGAAAAACTTTAGCGTGAGCTGCTCGGAGCGTTCTCGATGAAAATAAATACACAATAAATACACACATTTGCATCAGCGATCCTTCGGTTGTCGTAACTAAAAAGGAGTATCGGTTCTCGTCTATGCAACTTTCTTTTTCTACTTTGTTGTTCACTTAGTTCAATGTGCGCGCATGCACAGGGGAAGCATATAAATGTAGTTTCTCTTGAATAAATCAGTGGTTAGTCCGGCGGTGTTGTGTGTGTGCCTCCTCCTATTGTCCTGTGCCCTTTTTGCTGGCTCCACGTGAGGTACAGTGGAACCCCGGTTGTACGTCCCTACGTTTTACGACAAAACCCCAGTTTTATGACGGAATAGTTGAGTTCCGGTGCAGTCCCCGTAGAGATAGTGCTTTGATCCTTTGATGCTGAAAACATTTATTTTTTGCTTACTATCGCAAAAACGTTGTTGTGATCTAAGAGGACTCCAGGCATTACAAATGTGAAGGCAGAAAAAAATTAGGTTCACTAGGACGGACACAATGACGTGTCTAGGGTTGCCACCTGCCCAGTTTTGGACCAGCCCAACCGGTTTGTAAAGACGATAGTGTTTCTTGGGCAACTTAAATCCAGAAATTTTGGTCTGTCTGTATGTCTGTCTGTCTGTGACTCGATATAGCCACCCGGCCAAACTGAAACAATGCTGGCGCTATATTCTTATATAGTCACAGCTAAATCTACCCGTCTAAGTCCGGTGTAATGTTCATACCTGTCAACATTGTTGAAGAACAAGACACTACGCAAATGTAAGAGAACAAATTAGTACATAAGTGATATTTGCAGTGTTCCTTTATAAAAAATCATACATGCTTGACTTTGGGGAAATTAAATACTTCATCAACTCCAGAAAAAAAATTCACTTTGCCGTCGCCTGCTGTCGCCCGCGCCACTATAGCTTCTGGCGCCATTTTAAGAAATCAACCGGCAACAGTTACGCAAGTTTCCACTAGATAGGTTCCACGTTCTGGTTGCAACGCACGTGGAGTAGGGAAACTCGGTTCTATAAACGTTGAAGTAGGGCGCCTCGATTCATGCGCTTCTTCGCCGTACGGCAGCGTTGGCATCGAGACACCCGGTTTAGAGCAGTGGAACGCAGGAAATTTAAAATTATTTAAGCAAACCTTTGGCGTCTTTACCTTGGGAGGAGCGTGACGCACGAGGAACAACATAAGAGGTGAGCGGGAAAGCGAAGGGAGGCATTTACTTGGCAAAAGTCGATAAAGACTATCGTCTTTTGACGACATTTGCAACGAAAGAAGCAGATACGCGGCCAATTTTTTAACAGTGGGCCAGTTGCCGGTCCATACTTAAAACCGGCCATCATTGGCCGGTGTTTTGGCCTTCGTGCCGTGGTTATGTTCGTTTTGGCGTTTTATAAGCGTCGATTCAAAAACTAAGGCGATAAATATGTGTCGACAAGCTGTGCAAAGACAGGCGAGCAGAGAAAATACGCGGGCTAGCGCGCTGCCCGAGATGGAGGGGGACCTAAGGAAGGAACAAAACAACGAAATGCTGCCGCCGCGGTCAGCAATTGCGATCACTTTGCAGTGAAGCACATATACCAAGCAATAACCAAGCTCTCAATCCCTTTTAGTACAAACGTTGTGTTGATTTCTTTCTAAGAAAACACGATAATAAATGGTACTGCATGTCAAAACCATGGCGTTTTTTTCAACACAAATTAAACATTCTTCATACCACACCCCCCCTCCCAAAGGGCCGTTTTTTTTTTTTCGGGGAAAGGTGGCAACCCTAGACGTGTCACTCCAGCACAACACTGAGAACTTGCTGCTCCATACCACACTTGAATGAGAATGCTACCGTGATCAGCATAGTCTATGGTTTAGGTGGAGATCGTAAACATAAAGTAGGTATTGTTATCACTTGTAATAACAACAAAATTGCACAATTTTGCTTGTCATGAGCCCATCGAGCTGCCGGGCTTGATGCGAGTCGACACGCATAAACTTTCACTTTTTGAAAGCCCACGTACGTTCTTCCATTAAGATGGCGTTAAATGCCCAAAACCCCACAGCCTGGAGAAAAAAAAAGTTGTTTAGGTTGTTGCTCCTGAACAACTCTGGGTATTAATGGGTTAAAAACCTCGGTTATCCGACGACCCACGCGAAGCGCATGACCGACTGACGGACGAAATGAGAGCTGCGGGCCTGTTTTGCGGACCCTGAGCCCGCTCAATCGCTTCTCTCCGGCATAGCTTTTTTTCTCCGTCGCATCTTTCATTTCTCTCCCCTGCAACAGCTAAAGCCCCTCTGTTACCAACAGCAGCTCTCCTCCTGCACAATCACTCTCCCCTCTCGTCACCGGCGTCTCCTCCTCTTGTTGTGCAGTGGTCGTCGAGGCAGCGTGCAGGTGTTCATTTCTTCCACTGGCGGGAATAGCGGCAGTGGACTGCGGTACAAGGTTTCTTTTAATTCAGCATGATTGGCACCTGTACTGCACTATTCTTTTCACGGTTACTTTTTTTAGTGATCTGGGTTTGCGAGCCCTGCAAAGCATTAATTAGCTTGTAGTTTACATTGACCTTTCTTGAAAATCTGTCCCATGAAACAACTGTATTTGTAGGCATAATTGTTGCTCACATTTTACGCTACCCGCATTTGTGCTGCACCTAGCCCAGCGATGCACTGTTTTGCTTGGGGATGCTCACTGCAAACAGTGCACAACTGTGCTCCCTCTCCCCCCCTCTCACGCAGTGAGGGAGACGTTCCCTGCTAGGGGAGTGTTAAACCAGGCAGTGAGTGCATATCAATTTGCAAAGTGGAGCAGCTGAGAAAACTGTGAATGAAAGATTGATGGGGGAGAACTACTTGTTTGGCACGGTGGTGGTCCGTGGTTGGAAGAGCCAGATGGCAGGAGAAGAAAGTGCTCTTGATGCCGCTAAGAGAGACTGACCACTTTCATGGCTTGGCAGATGGCATCAATACCGGTTCAACAATGGAATTATATTCAAGCTGATGATGATGCACTCATCCGTGGTGTTCCCAGCAGTGTTGCGGAAGTTGCCTCCAGCTCTTTGCAGACACAAAGCAATGGACCAGTAGTGTTTTTGTTTTGTTAGAGCCGCAACGAATTAGAGTGCCACGTCTCTCGATCTTCACTGGAGCCATAACTGAACTCGTCAAATCAGGGAGCTTTTCTTTTTTTTTGTTTTTGTATGTGTGCGCACGAGAGAGAAAGTGAGAGAGAGAGAGAGAGTGAGGCTGAATTGTGGAGAGAATGAAAAAGACACAAATGTATGAAGAAATGACATTCAAAATGCAACAAAACTAAAATTGAAAGATGAATAAGGAAGTGGTGTCAACAGTGCAGAGGAAGTAGCGAATGCCAAGCCAACAAAAGGAAAAATTACGTACATGGCAATGCAAACGCGTATAGATCTAGGGATTACCATCACTGCCTCTTATATTTTGAGCACGTGTGTCAGTTTTGACGGTACTTACTCAGTGGGATTGGGCAATAATGACGGCGGCCATTAGAAGTTGCAGATCAAAGTTCTGCCTTTTTTTTTTTTTTTTAAAGCCCTGCTTATGCAGCACTGCAGTTTTGACGACGTATGCTGCTGGGGACGTGAACAAAAATAGTACACTAAACTCTCATTAAACATAAATTTCTTTATTTAAACTACTACTATTTTGTTCAAAATATTGGGCCCTTCATACCTGTTTTATTGAGTCACCCCTGCTTACATATTGTAACTGGGGCTTACAATATAAGCCTTTTTTCAATTCATCACAACGTTCCAGACAATTATTCCTCGATTTTGCTGTGGGAAGACTCCTAGTTTCAGCAGGTATTTATTAACAAAAAAAAAAGCCAGTTTGAGTTTCAATATGCAAAGTTTAAGTGCTTCTGGTACATTCTGGGCAAGGTAGTTTGCCAATGCAACCTGATTACATTTTGCACAAAGAGCATTAGTGGCTTTAAAATAAGATGTTGAGAAAAGGTGGCTATTACATTACAAAGTTCAAATAGGAACTACAGAACCTGTCCAAATGATATGCAGAAGTACCAACATGACAATACCACCAAGCTGTCCCGTGTTGCAGCCGAATATCCGCTGAGCATTGCAATTCACCAGACAAAACCTACTTCGATGCCACCTGGAGAAGACAAGCCGTATTCGAATAGAACACCTTGAAACTGGTTGACCAACACTTGCCATTTTAGTTGTAAATCAGTGCGCTCTTCAGCTCGAAACAACTAGCCTCCTGGTTTGCTCAGTTGGTAGAGGGACTGTTCTAGTTAGACGGTGGCCCCGGGTTCAAATCCTGGACCAGGACAAAGTTTTCTTTGTGAAGTTCCTCAAAAAGCTGTACAGCTTTCCATTGTAGCCATGTGGCTGCTTTTCTGGTAAATGTCAAATTTTATCTTTTCAAACACAAGATACGCTTTTTCAATGCTAGTTCCAGTGCTTTCCCAGGATTAAGTACCGTATTTTCGCACGTATAACCCGCACCGAAAATGTAAAAACTTCAGGGGTGAGGTAGAGGTGCGGATTGTTATATGCAACGTACTGTATTTCCTTTAGTGCAACTTCACTGCAATGTGCGTTTGACCGTGATGCCCCTACAGCAGAAATAGCGATTAAGCCACTGTAATCCCATTGACAGTGCTTATTTTGCACACACACAGCTCAACAATATAACAACCTGAAAAAATGTATGCGGCAAGTCATCTAGTTACGTAGCCAGTTAGGTGAATTCTTTTGCATAAACAAATGTGTATGATGTTCTTTGAGTAGTAGCTTTGGTCTATCCTTTTATGTGGGCAATATGCGGACATATATTTTTTTTTATTCGTCGACGGAAAGGGGGAGGGCGGGTTATACGCGCGAAAATGCGGTAACACCACAGAGGAGAATGGGTTAAAATTTTCCAGTAGTGAAATTGATCACCGCAGTCTCGATCAGGTGCATTATTTCAGCCCGCGACCTCGATTGATAGGCTTTGCACTCGACAGATACTGCCAGACGAGTTGCAGAAGCTAGTGCTGTCCCGGTAAAAACACACGACACAAATTGCAAAACAGAAGTGCATGTATTTATACAGGGTACAGCGCGTGAGACTGCGTCACGAACACAATTTATACAACCATTTGAGCACTGTTGGCTGATACACAACAAATTGCTTCAATCTCTCGACTGCAGGCATCGGTGGATGCCTTTTACCCACGCGATCAACTTGATCTCTCATGTGAGCATCCCTCTATGAACTTGCAGAGAGCACAGACCTGCAGTTGTACGCGGGAACAAAAAAGTGCAACAGAAAATGTTCACTTCAGAACACAGTGTTTCCGCTAGTTACAAACTAGCTCGCAAGGCGGGCTCATTGCTAAGTAAGCTGGTGTGCTCTCCAAGCACTAGAATGTGCTGGCATCCGACGCGAGTCAGAAACAAACGACGAGAAGAAACAATTGTGCTTGAAGAACTTAAGGCGACATTGCTAAAACAACATTCTAGAGATGTGAACTTGATCTGTAGACAGTATTTACGTGCAGATGAAATTCAAAGAAGTACAGAAGCTCTGCCACAACTGCTGAGAAAGCCTCAAACTCTTAAAATTTTAAATCTCTGGCCGACAGCAATTTTATGCATGAAGTGCGCCCAAGAGATACCAATGTGTTGTCAAAAACAAAATACAAGAATAGATATTAAAAAGGGCACTACTGCGCAAACATTTCAATAAAAGAGAAAGATACAAAAAGGATATAACACAAATATTATTTTGTGCGTCTAGGCATTTACAACTGGGTGTGTACAGTCTATTAATGAGCATCTAGTTACGACCACTGTATTTCGTGCCCAGCTTAAATCCAAATTCAAATTGATTTTAGCTAGAGCCGCGATTTATTACCATTGCCACAGCTGAAAGCTCTGCACAAATTCAGATCACGAAATGTTCAGTTTGATGCGCACCTAAGGTCGTGAGCAGACGTGCTTCCGCATTTTTACTCTCTTTAAAAACACTGGTCAGGTGTCACAACAAAAATATATATAAAACAAAGAAATGAAGGTAGTCTGGCCAAACCACTCCAGAAACGAAACGCTTAGAACGGTGGTGGACTCAGACTTGTGCGATCACGCAGTGATTAATCTCAAAATTAAACCGAGCATATCACGAGGGACTAGCAATCGACGCAAAATAATCAAAATAAAACGCGCATTTCATTTTCGCCGCCGTGTAATAAAAGCACCAAGTTGATAGCACCACTTCGGAAAGCTAGAGAGTTTTGCAAATAAGGAATGCTCGCACCGATAGGAAAAATAAATGCACATTAAATCAAAAACGGAATGTGGCGGTCACATCAGTCCCCTGCAGAGGTCGACTCGCAGTAAAGACACTAAGAGGCTGTATAGATGTCAACAGTTATTAGAGAGACTAGATGGATGAAAGCAACTTGGCCTATCACAGTGCATTTGCAGCCTATAGTCCATCCCCCACAAAACCACTCGTGTGTAAAATGTCACAACACATCATACACCATAAGCGTACATACAGAGTGGAGGGAGGAGGAGGGGGCGGGGGGGAGGATGCTGCTGTCTGTTTAACTTAAAAAGGTCAGAAGTTTCGTGCCAACCCCTATTTGTCCTCATTATTCTGCGACATTTCAGTGAGAATGCTACGCTGAGTGAAGACATTGTGCAGGAATCCCCCCCCCCCCCCCCCCCCACCTCCTCCTAATTCAAACTTCTGTGCGTTTCAGTTCACATGCGTCACATTTTTGTCCATTTTTAAGCATCCTACAAAGAACTCTAGTGCTTCATCGAGTAGAAACAGAAGCAGTGCAGTGACATGACACTAAGAACCGCAGCGAAATGCAAAAAACAAAACAATGGAACTGAAAAACGGCACAAGCAAAGGCCACAAGGTGCTAAAAAGAGCACAACAAAACGAAAAGTGGAGACAGAAAAAAACAGACCACGCATTTTCACGATGAACGGCTGGTAGCATGCGACAGTGATTGCAAAACAAGCAAGAGAACACATCTGACACAAAACTGCTGACACTTCCGATGGATCGGACAATAAATGAGTAGTAAAAAAAAGAGAGACAGGTGCAGAATGGGCCTAGAGCGAAATTACTCATTCTGTTTACCGTAACCTGTTTGCTTAATATTCACATGCGCCACAAATGAATAATCTTGCCAATGTTGCATAGCCAAATAACAAAGCGCTTAACAACAATTAAAAATAGAAGAGATGCATCTGAATTAACCTCCACCCCTGAAGTGCGATATAAGTTTGTGCATCTTCTCCTACAGGAATCGTGCTTAGCGCGATGAACTGCAAGTATGCTACCAATAACCCAAAGATGCCCTCCTTGAAACCCCTCGGTTTGAAATGAAAATGACATATCAACCGAGGGTCAGACACCAGCTGTTCTTTAAAAACACAGAACACTCTTGCG
Organism: Haemaphysalis longicornis; assembly: GCF_048455015.1. Taxonomy (NCBI): domain Eukaryota; kingdom Metazoa; phylum Arthropoda; class Arachnida; order Ixodida; family Ixodidae; genus Haemaphysalis; species Haemaphysalis longicornis. The sequence continues at coordinate 169,357,515 of NW_027526335.1, read as the reverse complement.
CTAATGCTTACTCTTTGGAAAATGGGCTCTCTGCTTCTGCCTAAAATTATGCGGTTATCATAACAGTGCACACTTGAAACACTCCCGCAGAGTACACCGCCAACAAAACGCACAATGACATGACATGCTTACATCAAGGAAATGGTTTGGCGAGAGAGAAGTGTCCCCACAAGAATGAAACTTAAGTACGGGACAGTGAATCATGCCATTGCTACTGTTACTGAGCGAAGTACAATTAAAAAGAATCTCAGCAAGCGAGTTATTACCACATCTGTTTGCCAGAAGGAGTGAACCCACCACACATGGCAAATTGTCCAGCAGGCTACAACATCACATCTCCAGTGTTGATTGTGTATGTTCATGAAATACCGCGTTTTGTGTCAGAGGTAGCAGCTAGGAGTTTCTTAACTACCTGAACTGTATTCGGACTATTTAAAATGTAAAAAATCGGTTACAATATGCGAAGATCCCTCTGAAGATCCCTTGCCACTAACTCAAAGTTATTTTTGCGTAACTAATCACATAAAACGAATTCACTGCCAGAAAAAAGAGCTATTTTGAGTCTAAATTGCGACTACTGAAGATGTTTGTTACCTTCAGAACTAAACTTAGGCGGCGCTGTCAGTTCTACACAACACTAAAATGCGCAAGTAAAAACAAAACCCCCACGAAAAGAGTTTCTCCACCCACCGCCACCACAGCAGTACAAGTGCTACTGCTGCTTGTTTAGCCTACAGACTTCTTTACATCTTGCACTCAATAAATAATCACTGGGTTATCACCGGTAAAGCAATGCAATGCAGACTCGTTAATTCAAACTTCGATTTAACGAGCAAACTAAGGCAGAATGAGGTCAGGTTTGAATGAACCCGAGCTTGAGTGAATGCCCGTGTATCACTCAGGGTTTCAGCGCCAGTCACAAAAATAACATCACAACCTTGCCCACGGCAGTTTTTTGAGCTACGGAGGTGTCACACAACACACTAACTCAAGTTATTCATCTTCGTAACTGATCGAGAAATAAGGCACTCGTCAAAGGCTGGCCCATGCCTTGGTTGACATCGGCCAAGGTGAGACAGCATAATTATGTCGACTATATTGTTTAGTGCAGAGTATTGTTAAGTACACAGATTGCCATTAAAAGCTAACAAAAAATATCTGTAACAGCTTGGCAAAAATATTGTAGTCAAAGTAATACCCGTACCACGCGTACACGAAAAATGAAAAGTGATCATTAAACTTTAGTATTCGAAATTATTTGGTTTGATTGTAGGGTTTAACGCGCTGACGCAACGTAGGCAATGAGGAGCGCCGTAGTGGAGGGCTCCGGATTAATTTTGACCACCTGGGGATCTTTAACGTGCGCTGAAATCTCGTACAAACAGGCGTTCTTGCTTTTCGCCTCCATCAGAAAAGCGGCCGCGGCGGCCGGGAATCGAACCCGCGACCTCGTGCTCAGCAGCGCAACGCCTTAGCCACTGAACCACCGCGGGAGGTGGTGTGGTGTTTGAAATGGGCACTCGAAATGGTTCCTTGCCACTGGTGCCACAAAGTTTAACGAGCTGTAAAATTAGTTCCAAGCGGTGCATCAAAAAACCGATTCTCTTATTGCATACACCAGGGTTCATAGTATTGGAAAACACAAAGATTATAGTTTTATGACTACCACTGTTTTGTCTATTGTTCCTCCAAAAATGAAGAATTATCTCTAACCATCTTGGGAACTAATTGACTGACTCAAACAATAATGGCATATTTGAAATCAGTAAGAAAAAAAAGCTGCAAGACTGACAAGTTTCACAGAGTTTACTTGAAACGTAAAAGAAGACCCACCCCCTTCACGCCTTAAGTTACCGAATGACATTATTTGTGCGGGCCGTGCTACACGTGCAAACGCAAAGGCATTAAATGTGTTAGGCACACGGGTGATAATGACCAAAAAGAGAAATGCACTCATTTTTAGAAGTTCTCAACGTAGAGAAAAACTTCTTACAAGGGTTAAAAATGTTTTTTGTGAAAGAAAACGTTATGAGAATTCGTGCTTTCTAAAATATGGTGTGAGCCGTTCCTAAAAGTGGTTTCAGCAGCTGCCGTCGCCTGCCAGCAGTAGCCAAGTCCGAAAAATTCAAAACAACAGGTAACACGATGTTTTGCCTTTTGCCGCTGATTCGGTGAACCTCGTCTTCTTCAGAACTTCACCCCCAGGAGTGCACAGCAAATCGTCTCCATTTTCACGTCAACACTCTGGTTTAGAGAGTTTCGTTGGTTTCATTTGGTGCTCATTGCGTTCGAGAGTAGGCAGATTTAAGGCGCTCGTGAAGGCGAATGAGTTGTGCGGAACTCCTTAAACCAAAAATGACATTAGGGCGAATGGCATCAGATTTTTGCATGTACCAGCGAATGAATGGCATTAAAACTTAAGGCATTAAGCACTTAATGTCATTTTTTGTGTACGTGTGGCACGGGTATAAGGTTCATCTACGCCTTGGTTCGAGGCCCGACGCTGCCGTTATTCCAAACCTCTGCTCAACAGTTGGGCTACCTGGAAGCACAAGCGGTGGAGTAATTAGGAAGTCCCACCCTGGTAGCTCAGTTGGTAAAGCGACTGTTCTGGATAAGCGGTGTTCTGGGTTTGAATCCCAGACCATGGCGAATTTTCCTACCACTGCAAAGTTTTCCAAGATTGTGTTCACGTTTTGAGATATTGCAAAATGCACACAAAGAAACAAGCTTCAAAACAAGACCAAGATGGCGGCGATCGGTCGGCTGCTTCGCCCGCGGGGCGCGCGGGAATTTGAAGCAACTTTTGCCCAATTCGGGGCATTTTGTGCCCCCCAAGGCGTTTCAAAACATAATTTTAGAGTATTTCCCGATGGAATTTCGCGTTGATATTTTGAAAACAGGTGCTTGAAGGTACAATAATTCCAAAAATTTGATTTTCTCAAAATGATATTTTGGCCATTTTTTACCATTCTAAGACCCGCGTCCCCCCTTAAGCTGTAGCAACCAGAACTACCATACAAAGAAGCCAAAGCCAAAGCCACACTGAGTTGAAAGGAAGACTAAACAAGCTGCTTTCCTGCCTGATTTTTCATCTAGTGTTACCTGTAGGGGACCAGATGACTTATCTTCTCGGTCGAGGCAGTATGTTCCCTAGATAAACAAAACTAGTGCTTGCCTCGATGAAAGCATGACCCCAATTGGGTGGCAGGCAGGCCAGAGCAGCACTAGTGCAGAGCTGAGACGACACCAGAGTAAGTACTGTCACGTGCAGCCCAAAGCTGCACCCACGGCAGTGCACGGGTTTTACAATGTGCTGCTCTTAGCAATGCCGAGTCCTCACCCAATGCGATTGAGATCAGGCCAGCTTATCCGAGGCTCTTGCTTGTAACGTGTAAACAATGCATTTGTCATTTGCTTTTTCGAAACAATTGGGTTCTTACGATTAGCAGTCTGAGATCAGTTTCTGCCTCGCTAGCTATTTTCTCTAAGTGTTAAAATATAAACAGGTGTGCAGCAGCGGTAGACATTTCAAATTGGTGAGACTTACCGGGATGCCAGAGAGGGTCACCTCTTACATAAAATCATGCTAAAACCTTACACGGCTGAACAAGTAACAATGCCACTCATGTACCTTGGCTATCTATCCACCCATCCCCCCCAAAAAAGGGATTTTCTTTTTTGGGTCTCATGCTTACACATGTAAAAAGAAATGTTGCCTTTCTGACCCCCCAAGCAATGACACGAGAAGTTTAACACACTGGGCTGCATTAACGCAGCTTTCTTGCTTCACTTGCATTATACGTCGCAACATTACAGACAACCCAAAAAGTTGTCCTCCATCAACATAAACCAAAAAAACAAAGTCAAACGGAATGTCTCGAATCGTAACACAAGTAGGCAACATTTCTGACATAGCTGGAATTGTAAGTCCTTTTTCAAACATCTACGCCAGTAACACGCAACCGCGTGTCTATTTTATGTATCAACCAGGCACCTGTAGGCATTCGTACAGGTGCTCTGGCCATCAAAAGAGGGGCACTGCTGTCACATCTTGAAAATCTTGCCCACAAACCTTCCCTCTGACTTGAAGATGCCAGAAATACCATCCACCGGGAAGGAAACCGGTCACATCACTTTCATCGCTACGATAGACGTCATATCACTGAGACCGTAGCAGGAACTTGAGGTTATGACTGTTACACGCAACGTCGCAGACTTTCCAGACAGGGTCACAACGAACCCAGTCTACCTGACGGGAAGTCCAAAAAGTCCGACACCGGCTGCGTCCGCGTCACATGAGGTGCATCTCGGCAGCCACTGCGCGGAAGTCGTCGCCGGGGTCCTCGTCGGAGTCAGACTCTGGGTGCGGGAAGCTGACCAGGCTGTTCTTGCTGGTGGGCGCCACCCCCCACTCCTCCACCGCGGCAGACCCAAACAGCACGAAGCTGATGGCCCCAAACGTGTAGATGGCCGAGGCCAGCAGGAACAACTTGCGCCACTGCGCCAGGCTCTCCTGCGTCGAGGAGGGAAGAAGAAAAGCAGTTCACTCTTTTTTCATTCTGCAATGCAGCAGGAGAGTTTATTCGGCCCTAACTCATGCCTGAGGGGTGTCTTGCTATCTTCTGAGGTGCATCCAGCAAGGGCAGTTGCGGTTGTCACGTGAGTGCGAACAGAACACGTGAACAAAAGGGTGCCTATTTTGTTTTCTGTGTCGAAGTTAAGAGGAGAGCAGGCAACGCATGTTGCGTCATATGGCTGATTCCATCTTTTTTTCTTTCTTTATCGCTACTCCCCAGCTGCGCCAGTTGATCAGCGCACCTGGCAAAAACACACTATAAACGGTATTGTGCCTCGGGCAACTGCGTTTGAGGCAGTACGCATACGCGCTGAGTTCTATGGGAGGCAAATCGGTGGTCACAAAAATCCGTGTTATATCCGGTCCTGCACTGTAAGTGGTTACATTATAAATGGTCTACACTGTATATCAACACTGGTCTACACTGGTAGTCTACATTGGTTTACACTGTCTACACTGTAATGGTCTACACATGCTACTCTTTTTCCGTACTATGATTAAAGGAACGCTCCGAGCAGTGCGGCTGGCGTGGACAGTGCGATGCGCGGCACACTGCAGACTGAGCGGAGTGTGGCCTGACCGCTTGGCTAATCGGGATATCGCATGAGGCAGCGCACAGGTGATATTACAAAAACACTTATAACAAAACCAGCTCATTTTCAGTGCCTCGGCGAAGTACAAGTCCTCGCAACCTGCAAGATTGTAAATGAACTATGATTGGCATCAAGAGAGCACTCAGTGACATCTCCAAAGCTCTTCTGCTTTTCAGTTGCTTCTCTCCAATAAACCATTCTCCAATGCTTGGCTTTATGAGCCCATCTTCTTTTTTTTTATAGAGCAAAAAAAAAAATTACACGTAGAAAAGAACACGCAGGATGGCGCATGAATGGTGATACACTCTGGGAATAAGCGTGACAAAGATGTGTCGTCTTTGTCGCAGTTATTGCCAGAACGTAACAACAAATTGCCCAACTTTTGTGTTATAAAGGAGCAGCTCCCCTTCACTCTCCCATCACTCACGTCGTGCTCGATGAAGTATCCGGTGACCAGGGGCGCCAGCATGCCGGACAGGTTGCCCATGCAGTTCACTATGCCCATCACAGTGCCTAGGGGGGGGAAAAAGGAAAGAAAGGATGAGTACAGAGCCTGCCGTAAGCAAATCTACTCGAGAACAGCACAGCACATTGGAGACACTGTTCCCAGTAGCACAAGTGGCCTCGCTGCCACATTCACAGGCAATGCTGTGGAATTTTTCGACAGCAATGCCAGCTACCACATACCGTATTTTCACGATTCTAACGCGCACACTTTTTTTTGCTAAAAGTAGCCTTCAAATTTGTGTGAACGTTACAATCGGGCTCGAAGCCAAAGTGGCCAGCAGAATTGCCATGGACACAAAGTCTTCCCAAAAACCAATTCTAAACCTGTGTGGTAGAATCGAGGTGAAGTAATTTTTTTTCGAAATTTCCCACATAAACTTACCTGCACGTTACAATCGGGGGCACGTTACATTCGTGCAAATACGGTACATACCACTGACGAAGGTCAGGCAGGGCCCATTACATTAGCATGTGCCTTATTAACAGTTGGCCTTCTGTGGGTGCCACCACACTGTTATACAGTGTTGGAGTGCCGTTCTTACGATTTGGAGCCCATCTACAATCTACAATTTGGAGCCCATTTGGAGTTGCTGGGCAAGCCAGTACAACATTTTTTCTTCTTGCTTTCTCAAGCGTGACTTACTTTCAACAGTGACACCACTCTGCACCCGCGTAGTCATTTCTATCACTGCCTACAACATCACAACAGAAAGTAACGGCGAGAAATAACAGGGACTCCGTAAACGCGCAAGGGCTGGGTGCACGTGTACGCTTGCGCTACAGTTGCCTGCCTGGGCAACCACTCACCGGCAAAGTCCGGCGCGATGTCCAGCGCCAGCGGGCTCTGTCCTCCAACGGTGAAGCCATACAGAGCCATGCCAGCCACTAGGCAGGCCAGGGCGGCCCTCGCGTCACACCCGACCAGGGGAACCAGCGATAGGCACACCGCGGGCCCAATCAGCCCTGCACCAGACCAGACGATGATGTCACATCACATGCACATGTACAGGCGCCATCATAAGTAATTGGAACACAGTCTCGTAAATTTACAAGAATTTCTTCTTCCGGAAACTGCGTGGCTGTGTTCGTGTGCATTTAAAGGAGTCCCCCCTAATAGAAACAGCTTTCTCTAAACCGGTAATGGCCATCACAATGCCAGTAAGCCAAATAATTTGTGCTATTCGCAAATCCTTGTTCCAAATACTTATGACGGCACCTGTGCAGTTTTCTAGGCCACGCCTTAGGTTTACAGGCCACAAAGAATTTCACAGGCAAAGCTTAACGTTCAACAGTGACCGGAGTATTTTATGACAGTAAGAAAGACGGGCGTTTTCTCCCGCTTCCTACCATAAAACGTTTCAGCCTTGCTCGAGAGGTAAGCTTGGGCTCAGAATTTTTGGTCACCTATTTTGTTCCGGCATGGCCTAAAAAATTTTGAAAAAGACTGTACGCCAGACACATGCCCCATGTGGAAATTTGCGCACCGCACTTCTGTACTGTGTAGCACGGAGGGTCTAACAACCACAAATACCACAGCAGAGAACAAAATGTTACGAAGACAATCACTGCACGGCTGTGTGGAAGAACCCTTCACGACACTTCGACATGAGGAGTGATTAAGGACATCCATGAAATACATAGCCTCGGATGTGTTCGCCGTTTGAGTGTCCATGCCATACAGAAGTGTAGTGAGCCTAGCTGCACTCGGTGTGCATATGGATGCAAGTGTGCGCACAGCACCAAATGGTGCTGAAGAATCCACTGCCTGTAGCACTCACATTGAAGAAGGGCACACCACTGATTCAGCTTTCATTCAACCTTAAAGGAGCTATGAAGAGAAAACAAAAGTTTGTTTTATTTGAAAGATTAGGTGTTTCATAGTACCCCAAGCGCTTTCCCGGAAGCAAATTATACTTTATTCACTGAGAAATAAGGCAATTTAAGCCAAAATTTTAAATCTCCCGCTAAAATTGCACATTCCGTGACGTGAACCATGGCGTCATACGAGCCGGTCCATGAAACATATACTTAGTATGTCGACTCCATATAGCACCCACACGCGGGAGTCGACCGAGACGGTGGCCATTTTAAAAATACTAAAAAAAACCTAGTGCACCCGCAGCCCTAGTCATGGAATCACCTGATCCGGAGAACAAAACTCTCGCCGAGGAGCTCGGGCTTGCATTTAACAACCTCACACCACTTGAACGCTCAATGCTTCTAAGTGCACGAGCGGCAAGAGTTGTGGGATACGCGGTAGACGGGAAAGCGACCATTCCGCGATAGCCACAACAGACGAACGCCCTGCCGTCGGCACCGCTGCCTCGTCAGCCCCGTCGCGACGGACGAATACAGACTGGTACGTATGTGTCGTATTTTTATTACGATTAATAATAGTTCAATTTCAGTAGCAGTATCACTTATGCCAGTTGGCCGTTGTCGTGTATGGAAAGCTGTTCGCGCAAGCTCTCTGCTTCGACCAGAAAGATACGAGCGTCAATGCACGGTGTTTACGGCATTTTTTTCCCCCAAGGTCAGAGCGCTTTGACGGCGATCTGACGAAGTTGGCGACGAGCGCCAGCATGTCCCAGGAGTGAGCTAACGTAAGGGTCCCTGCCGTAATCACTTCCTCGGAAATGAAGCGAGCACACTCGTACTTCCTTTAGCTCTCTTTCTCCTCCGTTTGCAAAGTTCACAAAACGTAGCCACTTGCTTTGTCGAGGTTCATCGTTGGGCAGCACATGAAAGGAGATCTCCTCACCGGGGATGTCGCACTCCCTCGACGATTTGCCCGTACTGCATGGGCATTTCAAAACGTAGCAACGAAATTTCATTGTAAAGTACTCGAACAAACTGAAGTTTTCAGTGGTTGTAAACTGGAAACGAGCTCCTAACAATAGCAGCAAGCCAACACCATTCCGAAACTGCGACGACTGTCACTATCTCATCACTGCTTGCTGTTCCTTACTCCCCTCGTTTCTATTTTTACCTTTGCTGGTTGGCGATATGACGGCCAACCTCCTGTGAAGCGATTACGATACCAAGCAAGGTCGCGGCTGTGCGTGCTGGGACGGTTCATTGGCCCCTAAAAGCCTCGAACCCGAAAATTCGTCTGCGCGACAGCGAGATGTCGAGCTCGGTCGGCGGTAGTTTCGTACGCTTTGGCGCACACACTTGCGTGTTCGTTCGGAACTTTAAAACCGTTTACTCCACCGTTCTTTGTCATAAAAAGAATGTGCAGTATGTTTCACGGGCATTTAGCTCGCTATGCAAACTGTAAGCCCTGCCTAACATGCGTTTGCTTTTGCCGGCCTCCGCCAATCGCAGAGCATTCTCGAGTGACATCATAGGTTCTGTTGCGGAAAATGAGCTGTTGGGTCGCATGGTCATTTCCTTTTTTCCTAATTATGTAGCTTATTTGAGGGAAGTTTGCGTTATAAGTGGTGTCGTTATGGTTCTAACGAGGCAATCTTTCGAATGAACCAAACTTGTGTTTTCTCTTCATGGCTCCTTTAAAACTGGTGAAAGCGTGAAAGCCTTCTTGCCTTTGAGCTGTTCTGTCGCAACTCGGCACAGCTTTGAGCCCTTTCCTGCTTTCTGGCGCAGTGTTGTGCTGAAAAACAACGACTGCATTGAAAAGATGCAAACAGTGCAGCTCTATCATTCGACAGGACGGTCAAAAAGTTGCCATAAAATGTCGATTACCACACAAGGAGGGGGACATATACTGAATGTCGCACTGTAAAACATAGGTTTGCATAGCTGGGCACCATCACCATCATCATCAACAGCCTACTCGGGGCTGCAAAAGACCCAACACAAATAAATGGGTGCAAGTCGGATTGCGTGCACCCGTTCATGTTGTGCCTTTTATTTGTAACGTGTTTAACATATCCAAACCTATCTGCAACATCACGGAGCCTCGCACAATGTATCGAAACCTATGTTCAACACGTACAAACTGGCCCAAAGAAGTGTTCATAACGTTTATCGTAAGTGCACAAAAAACACATGGACACAGAAGACAAGGACAAGAAGTGCTTTACTGAGTTGCACTGTAAGTGGCGCATTCACAAGGCTGCTCTCAGCACTGGTGAAGGAAACCTGTCAACAACTACCAGGTGTCCTTAGACATCACCTAATATGTGCAAGGGCGAAAGCCTTGACATGCATACACTGCAAGGTTTCTTTGGGGCAATGAAGGTGAAAATGTGGACATGCTTAAACAGGAAGCCACCAGAAAAACAGTGGTTCCAGCAGTTCTTCAAAAGGAAGATGCCTGCGGGTGTTCCATTAGCTGGGAGCAGCAGAAGTCCGGCACAGAATAGGTATAAGCTGGGGATAGGGTTTCCACCTGGCCGGTTTTTGACCGGCCCGACCAGTTTTTTAGACAGCGGGCCGGTTGACGGTCCACACCTAAAACCGGCCATCATTTGCCAGTTTTTTGGCCATTGGACCATGATTATGATCGTTTTGGCGCTTTATAAGCGTCAATTCAGCAACTACGACGATAAACATGTGCCGACAAGCTGCGCAAAGACACGTGAACAAAGAAAATACGTCACGTGTTTCCAGAAAATCACGTTCACAGTTCCTTTTTGATACTTTTACTCACTTTTTTAGGCTGATTTCTCACTAGCAAAACGCTACAATACCCAGCATTGCATGGCGAAAAGAAACACACGTGGCATCTGTTTTTCAACACAAATCCGAACTTCTATATACACCCCCCCCCCCCTCCGCTCCCCCCGGAGGGCCGGTTTTCTTTTGGGGGAAAGGTGGCAACCGTAACTGGGGAGCACTCGGCAAACACTCCAAAATAATGAAAAGTATAAGCTACCTCTGTCACTCAGAAGCGGAATATACAACCAGTGCATACTGCCAGTGACGAGATATGGAGTTTAAACTTGGCGACACACCACACAACTGGAAAGCAAACTCAGGTCTGCTCAATGGGCCATGGAACGAACAATGTTAGCAGTAACACTCAACGACAAGAAACGAGCTGCGTCGATCAGAGAGCAAACTAGAGTAGACGATATCATAGCTCAAATACAGAAGAAGAAATGGACTTGGGCTGGCCATGTAGCGAGACGAACCGACAGCCGGTGGACAATTAGGGTATCAGAGAGGCTACCGAAAGACGGGCCTAAAAGAAGGGCAAGGCCAATAACTCGAAGGGGGGAAAAAAAGGGGAAAAAAACAAAAAAAAAAAAACAAGGGAATTTGGAGGCAAAGATTGAACTTGAACGCCACAAGACAGGAGCGGCTGGAGGTTGGTGAGGGAGGCCTTCTTCCTGCAGCGGACCCGTGATGCCAACCCAGCTTCCCAGATATAGATTGGACTCGCTTTGCATCGACTAAGCCTTGAGGCTATGGAATAAACTAAAACACAACAACCCAGTAGGCTGTTGTTGTTGATGATGATGAGGTGTCTGGGGCCCACCACCTGTTAGTGACTGCCCATGCTCAGAGATATTATGCTTCCCCTTCACATTGCCAGGCCTCTCGTGGTCATGTGGTAACTCTAGTACATTCCGTGTCCTCGAGTTTTGGGTCGACTTTTGGCCCAACCTTTTTAGGCATACACGGGCACAGAGAGAGCGAGGGAGAACGTGAGAGATAGAGCAACAGAGATAGAGAGTGAGAAAGAGTGCGGGAGCGAGAGAGAGCAAGAGAGAGCACGAGAGCGAGAGGGAGAGAGTTTACTGAAATCAAGAAATGGGCTTGTATTGAAGCTTGAGACACATAAGGCTCTTTCACCTTAGTAACGTGCGATGATGACAAACAAGGGGGGGAAAAAAAAAGGCAGCGAGTGCTGCACATACCTATGGTCTGGAAGAGCTTGCGGATGACAGTGACGGGCATGACCTGCCTCTTCCGCAGGGCGTCCGCGACGGGGGCACACAGCAACATGCTGATGGCGCCCGCTATGTGCACCGCCGCATTCTCGTACCCGTTCTGCATTACAATCCACGCACACACCCCATCAGGCCGACTCGGAGGGACCCACATCCGTTCTACGAAGGACACTGAACTGAACTGAACTGAACTGAACCAGAAGGACACGCTATTGGTCAAGCCTGTCGACTACTGGTAACAGTGTGCCCTCTCCTCCTCGAGTAATGGCTCGTCACTGAAATCCACATCGCATTAAGTGAGAGTGCGCATGAAGGGTGCTGCTTTTAGGGGCGAAGCCCCTTAGGGGCTGAGGCTGTTGGCGTCTCCTGTCGTCGTCGTTGTTGTAATCATCGTTCGTCTCATGTAGTCGCGGTAGTAAAACACCGGGAAACTCGTTTATGCCTCGCGCTGGAGCGCTTTGTGCTCCAAAGACAAGCGGCCTTTCCAGCAAAGCTGTATACCTCCACCCCCCTACGGTGCCATCTCTGTTGGCAAAGATGCCAAGGCGCCAAGAGTACACTTTTACACTGCACGCTTCGCCCCTCCCCAGGCTTCACGTTAGTGGAGATGTCCCGGGATTTTTTTTTTTTATCCGTCTTGTACTCCTGTTCATTTAGTCCCTGAAACCTGTTCATATTTGTGAAATGCTTGCTGTTAAAATTTCAATTTTCTCTTTGAGGCATCTCATTCCCTTTCTTTTGTTTGGCAACAGGTTGGGAGCACAGGCAAGGGCTTTGTTCCGTGCCAGTTATGGCATTTCGAATTCACGGCACAGCCTTCCCTGCCAACTCTACAAAGCAACCAGCAAGGCGCACAGTATGTAACACTTGCTCACACGAGGTAGATATTATGTCTCCAAACAAGAATCAGCAGCAACTCCCCAATATCTGATGCATTTAGTCTTAAGCTTGAGGGCGAAAACTGTGCGGGAACATACCGTAATTACCCGATTCTAACGCGCCCCCGATTCTAACGCGCACCCGATTTTCCTGGCAAAAAAACCGAAAAAATTTGCACCTCCGATTGCAACGCGCACGGAACTTTGTGAGCAAGAAAAACGAATGCGAGAGAAACGGGCGATTTATTTCTCGAAATAATCTCACTCATCTCACTCCTCGTCGCTCTCAGCTGACCACATCTCGTTCTTGGTGCCGTCAAGCGCGTTCGCGATGCCACACTTCATAACGAACGTTCAAACATGATCGATGGGATCGTGGCCCATGCCTCGCACGCCCATCCTGCGAGCTTCTCCAGAGGCGCATGCTTCAGCCGACCGCTCGTTTTGAACGTGTGAGAGCCGCTGCCGCCATTGCTGTTATCAAGCGCGCAAGTGGAACGATTTGACTATTTGTGTGAACGCCGATAGAAAAGCCTAGGCGCCTATGCTATAGTGCCTAGAATATTCTAGGCACTATACTTATGCTTCCTGCGTCTGAAAAATCGTTGCTAAAAGCTTTGGCGCCTGCTTGAGATGGCGATGGTGATGGGCGGGACGAAATTTCCGTTGTTTCGGCAGTTTCGGTTCCGTATCCGATTCTAACGCGCATGCAATTTTTCGACCTATTTTTCCGGAAAAAAAGTGCGCGTTAGAATCGGGTAATTACGGTAATTCCAATGCCCTATTCTTGCTCTCACTGCAGCAAGCCTCATGCCATCGTGTTCCCAATAAACTTTACTCCATCATCATCATCATTTCCACCGGCACCAGCACAATGGTGATGGTTGTCGTCATCCCTGTTATCATATTCATCATCACAGAACATTTTGTAAGACATACAAAGAAGTCAGCACTTGGTTTGGCGCAAACCTTTGTGAAACCACACGTTCTAAGTAACAAAAGGAAAACAAGGAAAGTTGCCCAATTTGCAGCCTCCCTCTAATCGTAGCATTTTACTACAGAGACTTAAATAGTCCCTATAAAAAAAGGAGAAATACACATGTGTGCAGGGGACATTACAACATGCAGTATGAACACGAGCCCAAAGTGCGTTGTTGTGCACTAGCCATCGCAGCGCAGTGTAATAGAAGCGTCGAGGTGATGACACGGCTCTCGAAAAACCGTACAAATAATGCAGTGCGAGAGGAGCAGCTCGCACTGCTCAGCCTGTAGGCTGCTTACGCGTACTGATTCAGCACACACATTGAGCGATTGGAGCACTCTTCCTGCACACTGAAGATCAGTGACCCTTCTTACATTGTTCTAATTTTTGTTGTTCTCACTCACTCTGACACCAAAAACACTTTGTGCACATTGTCCTCATTGTTTGCTCTTAATACACAAACTGTACAGTCCAGCAGGCTACCAGTAACTGCGTCTTGCTAAAAATGTATTAGTACCCCTCCCGCATGCAGCAAGCATTTCCCAGGTGATAAATTAAGCCCCAGCCCCCCCCCCCCCCCCCCCCCCCCTAAAAAGCAGAGCCCCCATGAACACCTGTGTCATCCTCCCTCCCGTTTTTAGTGCTTTTTTTCCGCGTAGCACTCGGCAATTTTCTCGCACATTTAGCGCAAGCACTCGCGCTTCACCACTGTTGCACCATGCCGCAATAATAGGTCAGTGCGATACAAAAACTGTACCCAACAGGGGCTGTTGATTACATATGAAGTTAACGCGCGAACCTGGGAGCACAGCGCGCTCGACAGTGCCTGGGTTTGTACGCTGACTGCCAGATGGTCAAACTTTTGTCTTGCAAAGCAGTACACCTCTACCATCCAAGCAGATTTTTGTCAGCAGAAAAGCAGATGTCAGCAGAAAACTATCATCATTAGGAAGGCGTCCAAATACTCACTGACAGCAAGCACATACCTACCGAGGAGGACTGGCCATGCCAGTAAACATTACGGTTGCGTAAGCTACTCCGAGTGCAAAAGTACTCAAAAGCATAAAAATCACGTAGTGACGTCACCACGCTTTCAAATATATAAAAAAAGGAGACCAGGGGCGGTATTCTCGAGTTTTGTCTCTTTTGCGTCCCTTTGAAAAGTGTCCCTTTTGGTGAGCCCTGATTGGCTAAAAGCAAACAACCGTAAGTGACGTAACGCAAGTGCAACAAACCTATTGCCAACGCTTACTGCTTAACCGGAAGTACGTCACGATGAAAGGGACGCAAAAGGGACGTTTTCAAAAGGTACAGTTACGAGAATACCGCCCCAGTATAGTGCCTCCTTCAGTTCACTCCAGGCTACCTTGGGTAGATCACGTAAAGTAAAGCTGTCAGAACAACAATCAGAAGAAGATCGCGAATGTCGTTGTGGTGAACTACATTTCCCTTGTCTCTGGTTTCAGTCTTCGCAGAGCCACGTGCGAGACTTCAAGTGAGGTAGCATGGGTAATTGTTGTGGGTGTCGTTTAAAGCTTTGCAGTCCAACTCCCTTCACAGAGCGGAATGGAGTCACATTTTTAAAATGGCCGTGCTCTCCAAACACAGAGAACATGTGCGCAACACTCAAGTGCTGCTATGTGCTACTGTAGCAAGGGTGTCTCAACAGCAGTTTTCCCACATGACAGATGGAAGCAAAGTAGGTGTATGCCTTAAAAGGAACATTACTTTGCCTTTCCCTCTCCTTCGTGTAAAGAAACTAAACGTCATTTCCCTAAGGTGAATGCGAGTGGTATCTTATCACTCAAGTGAGGGCAATGCCACTTGGTCGTTTCCTAGGTTATAGTAGTGGTACACTGCACAAACATGAGGAGATCAGGCCACACGAGACAAAACCCGCTACATGTACGCTAACCTCCTCTGCCAACTGTCACCCCCAGCGCATACTGCGGAGCTTGTACCACACTCTCCACTAGCACATACAGCAGCTTCCATGCCTAAGGCATATGTGACGGGACCTCCGCTGTGCCAAGCACACCCGACGCGCCTGGGCAGCGTTCTTGCTCATGCGACATTCTTTCACTCCTCGATCTCGACTAGCAGGACTCGCATTATGGAAGAACCACAGAGTACGAAACAGGGCAGGAAGGCAAACTTTGTTTTCTGGGGCAGCTAAATAACGTCACAAGTGAGTGGTGCAGGTTACACGAGTGGCATCTGTCGCAGGAGAAGGAACTGTGTGGCTGTTACGATCGGCATTCCACTGCGCAGCCAAAACGCCGCGTAGCTACGGAGGAAATGCGGCCATTATCACTTTGTCCATCAAGTGCCGCTACCCTCTCCTTCACTGCCGCAGCAGTTCCACTCAATGTGAAAGCTGTGGGAAGTGCAGAGCAGTGATTCGCCATAATGGTCTGTAGCGCCGTTATCCGCTCACTGCTACCACCCAACGCATTTCGAATTTCCCGCCTCCGTAGTGCTCGCGTGCCCCGTGCCTGAAACTGCACCAGTGGGAGTTCTTTTCTTTCTGTGCTTGCTTTTTCTCCCGCACGTGCTGGCGTTGCACTGCCACTTTTTTCCGCTTACTACCGTAAAAACCAACCCAGCGAGGGTTTCTAACTAAATGAATGCGAGCGCTGGTGATCAATTACGTATATTTTGCCTGAAATGTACCTGCAGTTTTCTTTGTGCTAAACAACGAGTAGATGTATGACAAACGCCAGCAGTTCACGAGTTTTGAACACTTATGACTACGCAAAACGCTTTGAGTTCGAAGCCTCTGAGGTCCACCGTGACGACAGCTGCTACAACGGAACGCCGTGTGGCTCTACTTGGGTCCAGCAAGTGAGCTACGACGACAAGGCGAGCCCCTGAAATGCTCTGCACTTAAAACTTCATAGTCCACGTTGCTTTTCGTGATGACATTACCCCGTTGTGTGCCCACAATGAACCGCAACGGGTGTTTAACCTCCTAAATATGTTCTTGCTTCGTGGACAGAATGACAACTGCCATTGTAGTTCTTTTGAGTTTGACGCAACGAGCCAACATGTGCTTACGCTGCCGATGGGCCGGTGCAGCACCCCCTGCAGGTAGTTGGGCAGGTCGATCAGGAGCAGGTAGAAGCCCCAGTTTCCGCAGAACATGGTCACCCCCAGGGCCCACACGCTGCGCGAACGCAGCAGGCGCCCCCAGGGCACCGCACTGTGTGGCTGCGACAGAGGAGAGAACAAGGGGCAAGGGGGGAAGAAAATGCGGTCACGTCACGAACAGTCACCCTTGTTTCACAATACTGCGACATTCACGTCCCACCCCGAGTGTTTGTGCAGGTGCCTAGAGTACCTACGCCTCTAACGAGACGTTTGGGCAGCCTCACATTGGTGTTCACACAGATCTCAACTAAAGCAGATGCTACAAACTAGCAAACAAACCTAAGAGAAACAGAATTCAGGGTGTGAAGAGAGACACCGTTGAATAAGTTGCCATATTTTTTGCGCATATAACCTGCACCAAAAATGCAAAAATTTCAGTGGCGAAGTAGGGGTACGGATAATACGCAGGGTTTTTCCTTTAGTGCACCTTCACGGGAATGCACGTTGTGCCGTGATGCTCCTACACAGTAACACTGACAGCGATTGCGCAAGACACACAAGGACAAGAAAGAAAAAACAAGGACGATCGCAATCTAACAACTGAATTTTATTAGTGAATTGTGACTTTCACTTTGCACTCAGTGTGTTCTACTTGCTAAATATACGCTGCTTCTGTCTACACAGTATGTGATGTGTTGCTTGAGCAGTAGCTTTGGTGCAGCCTTTCCCGTATCAAATGTGTGGACAATACGAGAGGATTTTTTTTCTTTTCCGCTGGACTGAAAGGGGGGGTGCGGGTTATACACTCGAAAATACGGTAGTTGTGGCTAAATTTCATCCATGTCCAAGACAATTTGCCTGAACAGTAGTGATGCACAAGCCATTTGCGGGAAATGACGTCGAGCACTGTACCCTTCCAGCACCCAATGATGCTCCCAGTTTCACAAAAGATTGGGCAGCAAGATCTACGTCTTCCTTTGTCCCTGTTTTTTGAGCGCTTTTGTTTTCCACCAAGATGAACACATACCAACTAGCCCAACTTTCCGTTCTTCTGCAGCAAGATGGTTTGCCTCCCCAACAGCTTGACTTCATCGAGCCAAAGATGTCTGAGAGAGCATGCGTATGGCAAGAGCAATCGTCAACTTGAGCTATTGATGGGCTGAGAGCTATAGAAGATATAAATGGCCTCACTTCAAACAACCAAAATTTGAGGAAAAGGGCAGCCCAGCACAGCACATAGGTAAGAATGCCTTAAACCACTCAACAACAGCCCAGTCATGCCCAGTGCAGGGTAATGGCCTCTCCCAAGACCATTTTTTGTCCCTACACCCCACCCTGTCACTCCCCCTTTAAATCACCCCTTGCCCTCCCTTACTTCTCTGAAGAACTATAGTCTGCAGAACCTGACAGTAATAGAAAAAGGACAATGGGAAAAGTGCTTACCTGCAACTCAGTTCATTTGAAGCCTTACTGGGTTTATTGATGCTTCAAAAAAGTTCAGTTGCAAGTGAGCACTTGTCCCCACCATCCTCCTCTTGTCATTTTGTTGTTCACGTTCTAAGTGTTTTGTTAAATTCTCCTACTTTGGGCCTGGCACCAAAATTTGAGGCAAGGGGAGGGGATGGGGGGTGAAATTTATGACAACAATACTGCATGCGGGAGAAGGGGGGCTTTCAGCACTGTTTTCAAGGGGCTAAGAAGCAAGCTTTCAACTCCAACTTTTAATGAAATATGACACCGCAAAAAAAAAAAAAAAAAAGACCCAACTATGATATGTGCACCCCTACAAAAATTACAATAGAAATTTGTATTGGTTCAATAGAAACAATGTATCGTGTGTTGAGTTGAGTTGTGTTTGATGGCACATAAGCAAGTAAGGCTATCATGCACCAAACAGGTGACTGTGTGTTTACTTTTGTGTGTGTTTGCTTGTTTTTAGAACATTTAGAGCTTGTTCAAGAGCTTTGCTTATTTTAGAAAACAAACGAGAGGAAATTTCCACAAAGGCATTGTCTCCTAGAAGTAACATAGAACTGCGGAAAATGTTTTTGTGGAAACATTTGCGGAAACTGCGGAAAACTAATGGCCCTGGCATGCATTTGGCCATATTGCAATTGGTGCTGCAATGGGCTCATGATACCAATAAATTTATAGGCCTAGGCTAATGTACCAATACACACGTCTAGGTACCAACACACCTACAGGACTAGGCCCAATGCTCCTATAGACTGATACACCAATAGCTATTCAAATCAATAACTCAGTAGGCAACTGGTTTGCCTTTGTGCAGGTTTAAATGCAACACACGGTGAATGGAAGACCGGTAAGGGTGAAGGAAGACAGGAAATGCAAAAGAAGAGGAGGAGGCCGCACAGTACCTGCTGCGCTGCGCACGAGCTCCCCCGGTGCCGCTGTATGTGCTGCAGCTCCCGGCTGGAGATGCCTGGGTGCATCTCGGGCCACTCGTGCACCAGCCACATCCACAGCACAAACCACACGCACCCCGCCAGGCCTGCATGGGCAGCGCGGTGAGTGGAGGGGTGGGTCTCACCACCATTGGAGAGAAGCCAACACAAAAGCTAAGTAAGCCAAGTCAAGACAAGACTGCCTCGTACCTACAGTCAAGAGTTCTTCGGTATGCACCAGCTGCAAAACTGCACTTTCAAATACAGGACGCACGAGCAGCCCACTTCTTTCAAGCTGACGGGCAACTGTATTGGCACAGCACCTACGGGACCAAGAACTGAACGTTGCCAAACATTTAACTTAATAAACCAAGGCTGGCTTTTCAAATTAGGAAACACTAAATTAGGAAATCATTACTTATGTTTCCATAATTTTTCTTCCATGACTTGTGGCAGCAGGTGCAAGCATTTCAGCACTAGTTCAACCACAAGTTGAGAGATGGTAGTCCACTTGCCCCGTTTGCCCTCAGAGCAAGGGGGCCAACCGCGGACAGGGTTTTGACACATGGCGCCTATCTGGGACTTCACAACTGGTGATATTGAGTAACTCAGTCTGCAGCAAGGGGAACAGCCAGTTTGCAGGTCGTTCCATAGCATCATGCCTGAAGAGGCTGTTCCAATGCAATGTAACCTAACATCGCGTAGCCTGACCTGACCTAACCTTAACATTACTTAAACCTAATCAAACCCCGAATTAACTAAACCTGACCTAACTAGATTTTTTTCAGTTTCATTTCATTCAATATGTACGTGACACTACGGAATGACCTGCAAAGGACTCTTCCATGGCAGTGTGTCTACAATTATGAGGGCCCCGTCATCACAAAGAAGCCAATGAAGAAGCCAAATGAAGATAAGTTTACCCGCGGGCCAAGCCAAACCAAGCCAGGAATGGACTGGCCTGGCTTGTGTTGTGGGTAATACCCCATGTAAATACTTAGAAGCAATACAGACATACTGCAAGGTGTGCTTGGCCCATATAACCGACGCTAACATGAAGAAAACACACATTAAGCATGCTTTACCCTAGGTATTTGAATGGGTTCATTAGCTTTAGGACTATCATAACAAGAAGCATATACAGTAGGGGTGTGCGAATACCGAATAGTAATATTCCAATCGAATATCGAATATAAATTTTTTTTAGAGGCCTACATTTTCTACAGGATTTTGGGCAAAAACAGATGCTACTTCGCATGTTTGGGAGCCATGACGTTCATTTTCAACCCAAAGAACACACTTTTCAAACTCTCATTCGCAGCAGTCCAGTCGCTGAACCCACTGCGAGACATTTCAGGAATTTGGAGCGGGCATGATCACATCTGACAAAGATAACGACTTGCACTGGGGTTGCTTTACTGCAATCATAGCCAATGGCTAGACAGCGCCTCTTAACACCTAAGCGAGCACTTTGCAGGCATGAACAGTATGACGGGAAAACATGGCAGAACCACAATCGCGGACCACAATGAGGCACTTCTTCAGAAGCTAGCACATCGGGAGCGTCAATCGTGAACAATACACTGCGGAAGGAAAGCTTGCACTACATTCGCTGCACATGAACCTGTGCTATCTCCTGTGGTCCAAAAAAACAAACAAAAAAATGCAGCAGACTACACCAACTGCATTTAAAAAAGGCAGAAGACGAAGGCGCTGTCAAAAACAATAAAAGTGGCAGCGATTGCTTTGCTGAAAGCTGCCCTAAGATGCAAATATCCGGCCGCAGTATTCAAAGTGGCTGCCAGAGCTGACGGCGACAGCACGAAGGAAAGATCGGAAAGATCGTATTGATGCGATTGGAAATTACTCCGCGCAGCGGCATAAAATTTACGGCCTCTGCAAGGTGCGCTCGTCAAAAGCGCGATGTGGATGAAACTTGCCGAGCAGACGGTGCACCAGCAGTGCGTTTGCGTGGGCCGATATCTCACTTTCACAGAGCTGGACACATCAGGAAAATCCACTCGACTATTCGAAAAATCAAATAGTAGATATTCGATTTGCGAATCGAATTATAGTATAACCTCGTTACAGGAGACACTGTTACAAGAGACACTTGGTTATAAGAGACATACGAATGAAGACTGTTTGGTTGGTTTTCCTATGTTCGCCATGTTAGCAACATCGCATATAAGAGACCTTACCTTGGTTACCAGAGACACGTTTCTTGGTTCCCTTAATTTAGGTCTCTTGTAACGACATTTCACTGCATATACGCAGAGGTACTATTCGATACGCATTCAAATATTCGAGTATTCGCACACCACCAGTATACAGTAATGCCGTACTATGTGTTGTGCTTTTGCTTTAACAAAGCAAGGCTGGAACGAGACACATTAAGTACAACACAAGGCTCAAGGAGGTGGAATTATGCATGCTTTAGTAGGCTGCTATCACAACTGCCACTTTCGAGGCCTGTGGAAAAAAAATTTAAGAAAAAAGTGGTAAACCTGTTTCCACAGTCGTTGATATTTCCAAGATTGATACTACAACTGACATACAAATGAACTGAAACAGTCAGTTTCCTCGTAAGTAATTGCTATAGGCCCACTTTTGTACTGAAACAGTCAGTTTCCTCATAAGTAATTGCTATAGGCCCACTTTTGTACTGAAACAGTCAGTTTCCTCATAAGTAATTGCTATAGGCCCACTTTTGTACTGAAACAGTCAGTTTCCTCATAAGTAATTGCTATAGGCCCGCTTCACAGCCCGGCATCCCGGAGATAGGGTGGCACTAGACTTGGTGGTAATAACTGCCACTAACATAGTAACTGCCACCGTAAGAATAGTGTCAGCTGAAAAGCTATATACGCCCCCCAGAGGCGAAGTGCCTAGTTTTTCCTACAGCCGTTCGCTCCATATCTTTTACAGCATTATCCACCCTTTGTTCAAGAGCCTTTTATTTTATGTTGCTCCCACTTCCATTACCGGCCTCTCAGTAAAAAAAAGTGCAAGCCTTGTTTGGGCATAACATTTTAGGCCAAGCCCACCACCATCTACCGGTTAGGATGAAATGTCATCTGTGGTTGCACGGACCTTTCTCCGCTAGTTTGAAAATGAGTTTGCTGTGTAGTTCAGAAAACTTGCAATGATACCAGCTACAACAGCTTATTGAATATAAAAACAGACAGCCAGGGCGACATCAATTTCACTACACGTAATAAAGAAAAATAAGCCATGTATTGCAAAGGCCCAACAATTCACTACAGGACGTAACAAGAAACACAGCTTCACAGTATGGGCTAAATCCAAATACAATATTCAGAGGCAAAATTCATTTCCTGAAAGCTTGATAAAAAAAACCGTGACCTGCTATTAAAAGATGCCATTAATCATTTCCCAACGCATTTACAATAATTACAAGTAACATTAATAACATTCCAGACACACTAATATACTGCTATAAATGGACTTGACGTTTTTTTTAATGCAATAGATTGCCCTACGGCATAACAGGGAGGTTTATAGAAATGGACTTGACTCAATGTAACCTTAAAGAGGCCCTAAACAGGATTCCGAAGGCTGCGATCTTATGGGCGCAATTCTTGGAGCACTATCCAGGGAACATTTTCCCGCACAAATAATTTGAAAATGTTAAGTTTAAGCCGAGCTATTGTTCACGAACAAGAGGCAGCCATAAGGCCTTTGGCTTTCACTCTTTCTGTGTGCCTCGAAGCACTGTGGACGCCACAAGCCCACCAGCTCGGAGCAAGACCACATACAGGCCCTTGTGCTCCATGATACCCACAGTCCTTGGTTCTGCTCGGCGCAGCAAGCCTCAGAGTGGTACGTTGTCATCTTCGGCAGTGCTGCTACAGCCCTACTACTGGTTGTGTGGGGACACCACTGGATGCGTTGCTTCTCGCGCCCGCTGTGCCAGCGCCCACACATTAGTTTTAGAATAGGGGAACGAAGTGTTTCAGGTCAGACAGGCAGGCCCCCAAGCACAACACGCTCGCTCACGACAATTTTTGAAGATGTCCAACAAAAACTAGCGCCCCGCTTGCGTTTCTCCGATGCGTCAAACAGGTCCCCCTGTGGCCAGTCTGGGTAGAGAAGGCTTAGGATCGCTGCAGTTATTTCATCGCCGCTTTCACAAGCCGTGCTGACGATGATCCCAAGAGCACTTTTTCAACACACTACACCATTGGTGTATTACCATTAGGCGTCAAAAAAGAAAGAGCAAAGTTTCACCTCTTTTCTGACATGACATGAAATTACTGTAAAAGCTCCTAAAGAACACCCACTTAAAGTACAGAGATATCAAGTGAGAAATAAGGCAGGGGCGATCTTTTGGGTCAGGTGCGAAGAACTAAAAAAAAATGGCTGCACTGCGAACCAAAACCGCGGATATATCAAGAAAAAATACCAGATGGGCGTATTTCACCTCAAACGCGGTAAGGACCAATAAGTGACCGCATCAACACATGAACAGATGACTCACGTTTATTTTGTTCACTCATCGGTGCTACAGCCATCGATTTTAGGGTGTGGGTGATCTTTGGGGTCTTTTAGCAAATTGAATATTCCCCCCCCAAAGGGGGTGGGTGATGTTTCGGGGGTGGGACTTTATGGAACTTTACGGTAACTACTCCCAACGTCAAAAGGGACACAAAAGCAGACGTGAGGGACACGGGCGACATCGCGCGTACGCATACGCACCAAGGCTGTAGAAGGCGCTGGGCCAGCCCCAGGAACTGGCGCAGAGCTGCGCCGTCAGGGGCAGGGTGACCACGGTGCCCAGAGAGGTGCCCACCGCGTTGAGGCTCACCATGCGGCTGCGCTCGTGCACAGGCGACCAGTGCGACAGCAGCGTCAGCGATGAGGGGAACACCACACCCTGTCGCACAAGCGTGAGACGCGTTACAAAAGGCCCTTCTTCGAACAACAGCGTAAAAACACAGACGCTTCGAAGATGTTGTTCAAAGATGTTCAACCAATACCAACTCGCCCAAATGTTGATCCTTCTGCAGTACAAAAGGCACTCACAGGATGGCGCCACTGGCCCACTCCGTGACTAGCTGGCTCCACCACCGAACGTGTGCACATACGACCACGTGGTCTTTAAGGGGGAAACACTTCTCTTAAAACTCGCGTAATGAACCCTCTCCCCACTTTTCTTCCTGAGAATTTACTTTTTGTCACTTTGAATAGCAAATGCAGCGAGAATATGCTTTTATCTCAGCATGGTTGATAATGCCGTAGACGATCGCAGTAACTTGATATCACGCTAGAGTACGCGCAGAAATGCTAAAAACGCATTATAACAAAAAAGAAACCTCAGCGGTAGCCGGACACGTGAGCGCAAATGCCGTGGCTCACAAGTTAAAAATAGCGCGCTTGCGTAGCGCCACCTGCTGAAACGGACCTTCTTGCGTCATGAAAACGCTGCAGCGTGTGAACAAAGCACAAAACGTACTCCGCACTCCTTCCCTGCTCTTTGCTCTACCTAGGCCGGTTCTGGTGGCATGCGAACAAAGCACTAAACGTACCCCGCCCTTCTCTGCTCTTGCTGTTCCGTGGTTTTGTTGTTCAGCTGTGTTCCAACCTTTTTTTGTGCTCCTGGTGTGCGCTGTACGATGGGCTAGTATGTGAGCTACACAGGCAGTTTTAAACTGAAGGTGGTGGAGCATGCGTTGATGCACATGGAAACTGCATGGCTGGGCAGCATTTCAGTGTTGACCCAGTGCCTGCGAAACATTTTTGGGGCGATGAACAGGGATGCCCGTGTGTTTCGCGGCCCCAAAGAAAAGAAGTTTCCTGGTGTGGGAAACAAGTGTTAAGAGAGCCTTGACAGCGCGGTAGATGGTGCGCTGTTGGCCGACAATGAATGTGAAGCTGCAAGCGACGACAGCTCCATGGTGAGTAGGGGGTCACATGCATGTTGGAAATAAAAAAGAAATTTGATTACACCTACATGTTTTTACCAAAATGATAAGGCTCTCATAGCGCTTCTCTTAGCAGCTTTATTGTATGAAATTTTAAGTTTTAAAAATCTGTTGAAATTTTTTCTCGCATAATAAACCCTCCCCCCCAAATTCATGCCAAATTTTCGAAAAAAAAAAAGTGGTTCATTACGCGAGTAAATACGGTAAACCCTGTGAAACTTGTCAGTCTTGCTGCTTTTACATTCAATGATTTCAAAAATGACATTATCTTCTGAGTCAATTAGTTACCAAGATAATTAGAGATAGTCATTTTTGGAGGAACAATAGACAAAATAGTGTTGGTCATAAAACTGTTATCTTTACATTTTCCAATACTACGAACCCTGGTGAATGCAATAAGAGAAGCAGTTTTTTTGATGCATCGCTTGGAACTAACTTTACAGTTCATTATTAAACTTTGGAGCTTGAAATGGGCATTCGAAATGGTTCCTTGCCACTGGTGCCACCAACGTTTAGTGAGCTGTAAAATTAGTTTCAAGAGGTGAATTAAAAAACCGAATCTCTTATTGCATTCACCAGGGTTCGTAGTATCGGAAAATGTAAAGATTGCAGTTTTACGACCAACACTGTTTTGTCTATTGTTCCTCCAAAAATGACTATCTCTAATTACCTTGGGAACAAACCGAATTGACAGACTCAAAAAATAATGGCGCACTTAAAATCAGTGGGGAAAAAGCAGCAAGACTGACAAGTTTCACAGGGTTTACTTAAAAATTAAATGAAGTTGTTTTTAAGAGCAGTGTCCACCCCCTTGAGTGGAAAAACAAATGGGAGAGTTTGACTCGTCCCTTCGAGCTTTTATCTTCGTTCAGTTATTTAATTTTTCCCTTTATCTGCAGACAACAAAAAGGTGCTTGCACAAGGTGGCGCCACTTGCCCCAGTGGAACACGTCTAACCGTGAACATGCAACAACCAGAGCACGGCCTTTGAGCAGACAACAGGGATAGCTTGAGTTTGCCCCTTCCAATCAAGCGCTTTTACATATTTTTACTTGTATCACTCCTCAGTTTCTTTGAAGGTTCGTCTTTAAACAACACACATACTGAAAAACGTCACCAGAACTTACACGTGTATGCAACCGATTCTACCAGCAAGAAACACAAATGCATGCATGGCTAATGTGTTTCACCAACAGTGAGAAATATTTTAGGCAGCACTAATATTCGGCAAGAAAGAATAAAGAGATCAGGACTGGCAGCTCATCCTGCCCCGACAAAATCATCAAATGCACAAGATGCCACTACTAGCACGCTGCCTGCAGCTTTTATCTCCTACTCTTGGCCGACTCCACGTGTGAGTAAGCGGCACTAGAGAGAAAGAGGGAGAGAGACCTCAGCGATGCCCTCCCCGAAGCGGAGCGCCATGAGTGCCGCCGAGTGGAGGCGGGCGGCCCAGGGGGTGAGCAGGGTCAGCAGGGCGGCCAGCAGGATGCCTGCGCCCAGCAGCCGCTTGGCACCAAACCGGTCGGCCAGCCGGCCGCCCGGCACCTGGGTCAGCACGTAGCCGTAGAAGAACGAGCCCAGCACCAGGCCCTGGGTGCGCTCGTCCCACCCAAACTCCCCTGAGGCCTGGGCAAAAGAAGCGAAGGGAAGAGAAGAGAAAGAGAAAGAAGGAGGAGAAGGAGAAAGAGAAGAGAAGGGAATAGAAGGGAAAGGAAAGAGAAGAGGTGAAATAGAAGAGAAGAATGGAAGGAAAGAGAAGAGAAAAAGAAAAGAAGGGAAAGGAAAGAGAAGAGGAGAAAGAGAAAAGAAGGGAAAGCAAAGAGAAGAGGGAAGGGAACGGAAGAGAAAGAATGGAAGAGAAGAAGAGAAACAGAAGGAGAATGAAGAGGATGAGAAGAAGAAAGAGAACGAGAAGGTGAAAATAGAAGAGAAGGTACGAGGAGAAAGAGAGAAGGGGAGAGAAGGAGAAAGGAAAGAGAAGAGAAAGAGAACAGGGAAGGGAACGGAAGTGAAAGAATGGAAGAGAAGACAAACAGAAGGAGGATGAAGAGGGTGAGAAGGAGAACGAGAACGAGAAGGAGAAAATAAAAAAGAAGTGAAAAGGAGAAAGAGAGAAGGGAAGAGAAGGAGAAAGGAAAGAGAAGAGGAGAAAGAGAAAGAAGGGAAAGGAAAGAGAAGAGAAAGAGAAGAGGGAAGGGAACAGAAGAGAAAGAATGAAAGAGAAGAGAAACAGAAGGAGAATGAAGAGGATGAGAAGGAGAAAGAGAACGAGAAGGTGAAAATAGAAGAGAAGGTAACAGGGGAAAGTGAAGGAGGAAGAGGAGAAAGCAAAAAGAAGGAGAAAGAGAAGAGGGAAGGGAATGGAAGAGAAACAGAAGGAGGATGAAGAGGGTGAGAAGGAGAAAGAGAATGAGAAGGAGGAAATAGAAAAGAAGGGAGGAGGAGAAAGTTAAGGAGGAAGAGGAGCAAGAGAGAAGGGAAGAGAAGGAGGAAGGAAATAGAAGAGGAGAAACAAAAAGAAGGGAAAGGAAAGAGAAGAGAAGGAGAAAGAGAAGAGGGAAGGGAATGGAAGAGAAACAGGAGGAGGATGAAGAGGGTGAGAAGGAGAAAGAGAACAAAGTGAAAATGGAAGAGAAGGTAAGAGGAGAAAGTTAAGGAGGAAGAGGAGATAGAGAGAAGGGAAGATAAGGAGAAAGGAAAGAGAAGAGGAGAAAGAGAAAAGGAAAAAGAGAGAGAGAGAGAGAGAAGGGGAAGGAAAGAGAAGACGAGAAAAAGAAAAGGGAAATGAAAGAGAAATGAAGGAGAAAAAGGAGAAGGAAGGGAACAGAAGTGAAAGAATTGGAGAGAAGAGGAAGAGAAACAGAAGGAGGATGCAGAGAATGAGAAGGGAAGAGGAGAAAGAGAGAAGGGAAGAGAAGGAAAAAGGAAAGAAGAGAAATAGAAAAGGGAAAGAAAAGAGAAGAGGAGAAGGAGGAAAGAAGGGAAAGGAAAGAGAGGAGGAGAAAGAGAAAAGAAGAAAGAGGAAAGAGAAAAACACAAAGAGAAAAGGAAAAGGAAAGAGAGGGGAAGGAGAAAGAAGAGGGAAGGGAACAGAAGAGAAAGAATGGAAGAGAAGAGGAACAGGAGGAGGATGAAGAGGACAAGAAGGAGAAAGAGGACAAGAAGGGAAGAGGAGGAAGTGAAGGAGGAAGAGGAGAAAGAGAAAAGAAGGAAAAGGAAAGAGGAGGAGAAAGAGAAAAGAAGGGAAATGAAAGAGAAGGAGAAAGAGAAAAGAAGGGAAGAAAAGAGAACAGGAGAAAGAATAAGGGAAGGGAATAGAAGATAATGAATTGAAGAGAAGAAGAGAAACAGAAGGAGGATGAAGAGGACGAGAAGGAGAAAGAGAACGACAAGGAGAAAATAGGAGGAGAAAGTGAAGGAGGAAGAGAAGAAAGAGACAAGGGAAGAGAAGGAGAAAGGAAATGGAAGGGAAGATAAGGGAAGAGAAGGAGGGACAGAACAGACGGGAAGAGAAGAGGAAGAAAGAGGAGAAGAAAAGAGAAGGAAAAATAGGAAGATAAGGAGAAAGAATATTGAAGAGAAGGGACGAGAAGATAAGAAGAAAGAGAAGAGGAGGAAGAGAAGGAGAAAGAGAGGCAAAGGGAAGAGAAGAGAAGGAGAAAAAGAGAGAAGGAAAGGGAAGAAGAGAAAGAGAATGGAAGTAAAGGGAAAGGAAGAGAAGAGGAGAAAGAAGAGAAGGAAAGGGAACGAGAAGACAAATGAGAAGAGAAAAGAGAAGAGCAGACAAGAGAAGAGAAAGAGAAGCGAGGATGCATGTTACAATCTGGGGCAGTTGGTTATGCAGTTCCGCAACCGCGCCCACACATGCCTCACTTGCACTCATAATTATCACCACCACCATCATCATCATATCTAGGGCCACTGCAAACCGAAGGCCTGATGTACAGAACAAGAGAGACACCACCACTGGTGGTTTTTCAGTCTTGCAATTGACGCTGCAGATGTCCTCAATGCCACTCATCATTAACCCTGCCATCCTCATCGCCATATTCATGTAGGGTGCACTCGATTCACCCTGTACCTCTCGAACCAGTTTACCGCAGTGCAGTGTCGGTTCCGCCATCCTAAATGATCAGCGGAACCAGACATGCCCTCTTCTCTTCATCTGCTTCTGCAGCCCCTCGGCAGGGAGTGCAGGTAAAGCCATGAAACTAGTTTTGCACCCATCTGCACCACCCATGGGTCGAACGGAGCACTTCAGGTGCTGTGAGCTGCACCGTTCAAATGAATGGCAAAGTGCTGCACTGCCTGTACTGGTTCAAGTGGTACAGGCGAATTGAATGGACCCTCACATTGCAAGGCAAAGCCCTTTCTACTGACCTCCAGCCACCCCTGTCCTGGAGTGGCTGAGTCCATTCTTTGGCACGGAATTCACCGCACTTGGAAAGCAAAATTGTGTCACTTTTTCCTGCTGCGGAGGTGCGCCAGAGTACTTTTTTAACATTTTTTACATTTTTATATCTTTTACATCCTGCATATAGGTTTTTAAAAAATCCCCAATGAATGAACCCTTAAAAGCCATCCTTTCAAACTGATGAAACAACTTTAAATAGTCTTGAAACTACATCAGTGGTTTTTTAAGCCACGTGCCACTTTTGATCTTGTTCATGAACCATTCCAAGTAAGAAAAAAACGCTTCTCGATAATCCACGACAGCACACTCACCATGGCACAGTTTGCATAGACCCTAGTGCAATATTTTGCCTTAGCCTATACTAATGTGAAACTCTGTGGTAGTTGTAAAAACCTCCCACTGCATATGCATAGGGTTGTTCATTTTTGGGTTTTCTACTTTTTTTCAAAATCAGGGGGTAAAAATTGGGTGCTATTGTTCGAACCGACATTCGTGGAGAAAACAGGTGTTTTTGTGAAACAATTCCGAAATTTGGGGTTCCGAAATGCACTAAGGTTATTGTGATAACTCGGTTTATTATAGAGGGTATCACGAGATTTTAACTCTAATGCATTAAAGTTTATTTCAAGCTGGTAACCGGAGAGACTTCAGTGCTTTCTTGACAATGTTCTCCAAAATTTGGCATTTGCTTGGAAATTAATAAATCACGACAGTAAATAGCATTGATAAACCTTTAGCAAATGAAACATTTTATTCACAGAAGCTGGTCATCGATTGTTGCCCCATCCTCCTTGTTTACGTACATTATAGTGATCTCTTTGCACAACTTATTGGTTTTCATTCGAGGGCTGTCTGATCGCTGAATGTATCTCAAATGGTAGAAGGTTCTCTCGACACCTTTGGCTAGGCACAACAATGTCAGGGTAGCTTTTGATAGCCTCAGGTTGCTGCCGGTGGTAGAGTCATTCCAATACTCAACGAGTTCGGAGGGTGTTTTTGTGGGGCTTGTTTCCAGCAAGTACTGGTAGAGAACGGTGGACCATCAGACCAGAATTGTGCAGATTGCTCCTTTGAAAAAGCCCATTCGGGGATAAATCGGATTTAAACCGAACCTCTTGAAACATGTTTGGGGAGGAAGAATCAGGTAAAATTGGGTTTTACCCGAAAGCGTACAACCCTAGGTGTGCATCATTTACCACCACCATCACCACATTAAGATTTCCATGTGATTAAAACCCGCTGCAGTGGCTCAGTGGTTAAGGTGTTGAGCTGCTCAGCCCAAGGACATGGGTTTGATTCCCGGCCGCTTTTCCGATGGAAGTGAAAAGCAAAAACGCCTGCGTGTTCGAGATTTTGTTGCACGTTAGCGATCCCCAGGTGGTCGAAATTAATCCGGAGCCCTCCACTATGGCGCACTTTGTCACGTGTAGCGTTGGCGCATTAAACCTGATAACCAATCAACCGCATACCTGCCAACCTAGCAAGATTAGAATTCGGGAGACCGCATTGGGGGGGCACGGTGGGAGGGTAGGGGGATTAGTTTAGTATTACAAAATTACTAGAGAGACTCACATCAGAAAGTTGCAAGGTGTTTCCTTTGAGCTGCTTTGTTCTTACATCATAAAAAAACTCTACTCCTGGTTCTTGCAGCGGAGAGCACCAAACTTCTTTACTTGAGAAGGGAACTTCTCCCTCGCCTTCTTTTGGTCCGGTTATGAGTGCCTCTCGCGGCCGGCCTTTGTAAGCTAGTATAAACAACATTCCGGCAACATCTAGATACATGGTGCACTCGGTACAACAGTGCTTAGCATATACTTAGCGGTACTCTATGGTATGGTTATAAGGAACTAGAAGTATGGTGGCGACCACTCTTCTAAAGCGCCAACAGGCCACTTTTCGGGAAATTCGAGATAGCATTCGTATAATCAGGAGATGTGGTAAAAATTCGGGAGTCTCCTGGACAATTCAGGATAGTTGGCAGGTATGCAAT
The DNA here is from genome assembly GCF_048455015.1 of Haemaphysalis longicornis. Classification (NCBI taxonomy): domain Eukaryota; kingdom Metazoa; phylum Arthropoda; class Arachnida; order Ixodida; family Ixodidae; genus Haemaphysalis; species Haemaphysalis longicornis. The sequence goes on along the minus strand of NW_027526335.1, from coordinate 169,326,268 downwards.
CATTAGGTTAAAGCTTTAATCCCCGTTTTAAGCAGCCACGGTTTCCCGCGTGTCCTTCTTCTGCTACACTAGTGGCACGCTGCAAGCATTGCCCTGCCCTCCTTCCCCCCCTCCCCCAGACGCTGCTCTGTTGTCTGCCACTATAGCTGGTGGGTACCATGGTGGTGTCAGTGGTGGCGTTGAAGAGGGAGCCGTCGGGCGCCGGGCAGTCGGCGCCGCCCCGCGCCTTGCCCGCGGCCAGCACGGCCGTGCCGTTGACCATGGCCACAATGGCCACGCTGAGGTTCACCCGCAGCGCATACAGCAGGAAGAAGCCCCAGAACAGCAGCAGGCTCAGGGCGTACCGGGACGGGAGCAGCCGGCCTGCATTGTCACAACCCAGGTGGTACGGTATGTATGCGTATCGGTCAGCCAAAACAGTGACTCATACTACTTGCCACCCAGTAGGGTCATCCATGCCCCCCTTAAAAGGACAGCCAACCGCTTTTTGTGGGGTGCATGTCCTCTGGCTCACGTGAAAGCCAGCGATCTATATAAAGGGGACACCACGACGGCTTTCTAAATAAATTGGTGGAAATGCTCTCCATTTATACTATCTGAAGTCTGAACGGTGACATCATGCAGAGTCTAAACCAGACTCTGGTCTAAACCATACGTACACAAGCAGCTCCACTTCAATTTCAGTGTGTGATTCAAAAACCACCTAAAGGAATACGAAATATACTGCATTTTAATATTGTTTCAGCAAGACATGTTTTTAACTACTTTTTTTCCTCTCACATACAGTTAAAAGTATGTTGCTGCGCAGCTTTCTGCCATGTTTGCCAGCATTTGTTTTGACAGCGTACATAAGGCAACTAGACCTAAAATTCTCCTCTTAAACATTCTAAAGCCCTATGAGGAAAACTGTTTCGGTTCAAGGTGTTCGAAGTGACATACCCTGCAAAAGTTAGTCTGTCCCTTTAAGCAGTGGAACACTACGAAACAACTGTTTGTTTGCAGCAACACAACAACAACAAAAAAACATCACATAATTACCACTCTCGGGCGACAAGTCGGGAAGAAGCAAGCGGCTTTACAAAAGTCAGTGACAGAGGGCACCTCTGATAGCCCGATCTAGACCCTTGTCACTGCCGCCTATAGGGCACTGTACCCACAAAGGTCTTACTGGTCGCGCTCGTCACATTTCTCACAAAAATCGCTTTGTGTGGTTGCACCTCATTCCAATCCCTCCACTGATCAAATAATAGAGAAATTCACACAGTATAATCACAGGCACTCTGTCTCCCCCATTTTGGTGCGGCCTGCAGATTCGTCTTGCGAACAAACGAATGCACATGAAAGGAGAAGTTGACTCACTGGCCACGGCGGGAGGTGGGGGCGCTGCTCATCGACGAAGAAAGCACCTTGCACCTGCCTGCACCACCTCGTGCAAAGGTGTATTTTTTTCTACTCTGCGACACTTTTACCTTGCTGTCGTTCAGCCAGCCTCCAACATCTTTAAACGGCAGTGCAAATACACAGAAAGGAGGACAAGAAGACGACAGGAGGACACTGTCGTCCTGTCGTCTTCTTTCCCTCGTGTTGGTGTATTCATGCTGCTGTTTAAACATGTTTAACCAGTACCAACTCGCCCAAATGTCAATTTTTCTGCAGCCTGCAAGCTCGATTTTTTTTTTATTTTGGGGGAGGGGACGCGTTCTGCTGTTAGGCGTTTACTAGTCCCCTGATGAATTACACTGCACGCGTGCTGCTTCGAAAGTCGAATGTTTCACGAAACTTGGAACTGTGCTGCCATTAGCTGCCGTCCAAAAAAAACCTCCGGCATGCCTAGCTCCAGAATGTTTCCCAACAAGGGAGTGAGCAAAGGCAGCTAGCGGCAGTCAAGACCCAGGACCGTCGTGTGTTTGCTTTGCTTTACCGCAGACGACCACAAGGCCGGAATGAAATGCTTCCAACAGCCATGCCGGTTCATTTTCCATCCTGCCCAACTTACACGCAAGCGAGAATTTCAGGGGAACCAGCATTAGCGGAAGAAGGGAAAAAAGCAAAATGCCTTTGTCTTAAAGAACGCGACGCTGCATGCTCAGCCAGCGGATACCATACACAAGAAAAGATAGCTTTGGGCAAGTCTGCAGATGTTCAGGGACACTTGGAAAGTGGATTGAAAACTGAAGAATCCCAGACGGCATTTCAACTGGTTGGACATGCTATTGCAGAGGCGAAAAGAAATGCACACTGCCTTGAAGTGAAAGCGCAGAGGCTAAACAAGTGCTTGCAAAAACTTCAGCAAATTCAGAGAGAAAGTTCAGCAATATGAGGACAGCCGAGCTTGCAAGCTCTGAAGACCCTTTTACTAAAGGTTCCTTCCATTTCCCAGCGTTGCCGATAGCGAGCGCCACAGGCAACGTGGTTGAGTGAAAGAGAACTGATGATTTGATGGATTGATTGATTGATTGATTGATTGTAGGGCTTAGCGCGCCGACGCAGCGGAGGTGATTAGGCGCGCCGTAGTGGTGGGCCCCGGATTTATTTTGACCACCAGGGGATCTTTAACGTGTGCCGAAATCTCGTACACACGGGCGTTTTTGCTTTTCGCCTCCATCAGAAAAGCGACCGCCGCGGCCAGGAAACGAACCCGCGTCCTCGTACTCAGCAAGTGAAACAGTGGACAGGAGCATTCCGCAGCCAGCACTAAAGGAGGAGATCGAGTGACCAAGGTATAATGAACTTCTTTACGCGGCGTTTATATATTATAAAAAAGGCATCTGACTCTGTAGGCCTCACTACAATACTGGGAGCATTGAGAGACCTGCTTTTGGAGGACATAAATAGAGAATGTACGGGCACGATAATCCTTCATACTGAGGAACTCAGGCCAGAAGACTTGGTTGAAGGTGAGAAGGCCCTCTATTTGGAGTGCGGGAGCCCAACACGTAAGGAGCCTCCGAACAATGACGATGATGAATGTGCCGCATGGCTGGACAAAGATGTCTTGGTCATGAAAGGGCACCGTGGGAAAATGAAGACGAAGTGCTGGTAATGAATACATGAAGGGCAATGCTGCAGGGACGCTGGCGCTTACAGTCATTTGCCGGCACTCACACATTACTCCCGCGCACAGAAGCAGTCATCCTGGCTGCAAGCTAAGTCTGGGGAGAGTGCTGAGTGAATTTCTTCACGCGAGAAGCACGAACGATTTTGGGCCCATAGCGATGGCGGTTAGAAACGGCGCGAACAGGAGCCACACGGCAATTCACTGGCAATGCATGTTCGAGCACAGAGTACGGGCCAATGAAGTGAGAGAGGAATTTCTTGTACACGCCACTCGTGCGAACGGCACGTGCAAGAAGAGTTAACTTTGTCCCCTGGCACAAACGGCATAGCACGCTGGGTGGCATCGTAGTGAGAAATCCAAACTTGCTGGCTTGCCTCAGTGTTCTCGTATGCGAACTCGCGGCAGTGTGCAACCCAGGGTTAGAAATTGTCCAGGAACGTTTCTAGTCAAACGAACAGTGAGACGCTGAAAAGAAAGATGGGTCGAGAATGGAATGGAGAATGGCCATAGATGAGACATAACAGAGAAAATCAATGAACTACGCTGTACAGTGGTATTGTACGCTAATATTACGAATGGAAATATGGTGCCCCAGTTTCTGTGATCAGGGCGGATGTACATCATGATCATGTCCGAAAGTGTGTGATGGAAACGCTCGGTCAAGCCATTTGTCTGCAGATGGTAGCCCGATGTCCCTAGTTTTATACACCGTTTCGACAGCCCGAAGAACTTCCACGAAGACTGCCGAAAGTAATGTTCTGCCCTGATCTCTGAGAAGGGCATGAGGAGGCCTGTGATGCAAGAAAATGGCGTGTAAAAAGAATTTGGCCAATTCTAAAGCACAACCAGTTTGGAGAGGTGCAGTTTCGGCGTATCCGGTTAAATGGTCAACGGTGGTAACAACCGCTGACGAACAGGTGGAGTATCAGGCAATGGTCCATATGGTTCAATGCCAATGCCCTCAAATGGGGCCACAGGGCATGGTAAAGGTTATAGGTCACCAGTAGGCGGTGGCAAGCACCGTTTGCGGTGTTGGCAAGGTATGCAGGAAGCACCATATTTTGCTACGCCTGTGGAAAGGTCGGGTCAGAAGACATAGCTCTTGATGCGACTGTATGTCTTATGGAACCTTAAATGTCCTGCAATGGCGTCGTCATAAAAAAACTTTCACAACTGTTAGTCCAAAGAAATTGCGGGACGACCGGAATCCCTTTATTACCAGTACGATGATAGTTATGACGGTAGAAAGTTCCATTCAAAGGCTGGAATTTGTTCAGCTGACGGCGGCAGCAACTGCTAGGTGGCTGCACTGATTCGGCCAGTTGGTCCATCAAGTTCCTGCAGTATTGGTCTTCATGTTGGCGCATAAGTAGGTTCGAAAGGGACTGAAGTAGGGTGGCCTCCAATGACGCCATGGACAAGGTGCAGGTGCAGTATGGAACTGATGTTGTCCGACAACGACACAGGACAATGAGAGAGGGTGTCAGCATCCATATGTTTTCTCCAGGACTTGCAAATTACAGTAAAATGATACTCCTGCAACTTGAGGATCCAGCGATAGAGTTGTCCCGAGAGAGTTTTGAGTGACGATAGCCAGCACAAAACGTGGTGATCAGTAACAATGGTAAAGGGACGTCTGTACAAGTACGGGAGAAATTTACTTCTGGACTGCACAAACAACTGGAAGACACTCCTGTTCAGTTATTGAATAGCTGCGCTTGGCGGCTGTCAAAGCTCGGCTTGCAGAAGAAACAACATTTTCCAGTGATGAGGCACTACGTTGCAAGAGCAGAGCACCTAATCCTTTCACACTGCAATCTGTGCGCAGAATAGTCGGAGCAGTGTCTTTAAAGTGGCAGAGAACAAGATCTGAAGTAAGGGCTTGCTTGAGTGTTTGGAATGCTGCTTGCTTCGCATCCATCGGACCAATTGAACGAGGAAACGATGGCCAATAAATTGTGAAGAGGGAATGCAATCATGGCGAAGTTGCGAATAAAACGACGAAAGTAGGAGGCCAACCCAAGAAAACTGCATAAATCTTTTAAACGGGCTGGTCGAAGAAAATTGAAAACCGCATGCCCTTCATCGGGATCAGGGTGGATTTCATGCTTGCTGACAATGTGTCCCAACACTTTAATTAAACCGCTTGCAAATGGACACTTGTTTGCATACAGCTGAAGCCCCACACTGCCAAGAGATGTTAATACTTCGTCCAGAAATCTGAGTTGCTCTTCAAAATTCACAGAAAAAAGAACAATATCGTCAAGGTAACATACACAGGTTCTCTATTTTAGACCACGAAGGACGGTTTCGAGTGTTCTTTTAAAGGTTGTGGGCGCATTGCATAGGCCAAATGGCACCACAATGAAATCACAAAGGCCGTCAGGTCTGGCAAATGCCATTTCTTCTTCATCTGCTGCATTCATAGGGATTTGCAATATCTGGGTCAGAGATCTAGGCTCGAAAAATATTCTGCACCTTGTAAAGTGTCTGGTGCATCATCGATACGCAGCATGAGGTACAAGTCTTTTCGGGTGATTTTGTTCACCTCCCGATGATCGACACATAATCACACGGAACCGTCCTTTTCCTGCACAAGGCCAACGGGCGAAGATTAGGGTCTTGATGACGGTCGAACAATGTTTTTCTTGAGCATTTCATCGAATTTTCTTGTATGATCTTACTTTCCGAGAACGAAACGGCTCGGGCAGTGATGAACAATGCAAGAACGATCCATTTCTGTTTGGTTGGACGCTGCTGCTGTCTGTTCCAAGGATGAAGAATGGAATTTAAAAGATTCCTTGTGTTTTGTCAACAGGTTTTGTAGCACTTTTTTTTGATCTGGCGTAAGGTCTGCGCTGAGCAGTGGCCAATTGCGAGGCTGAAGTTCAGGATTCACTTGTACATCAATCTGTGGTAAGGGGACAAAATAAGTGGATAGCCACAGCCTCATTCTTGGGGAAAGAAGAGACAGTGGTACCTTGGGGCAACAACATAACCGGCTCGGATGTAGTGTTCCTGATGGCTAGCAGGGCCGATCCACCTGAAAATCAGACTAGGCAGGGAGGAAATACAATTCCTTTAGGTGCAAAATTTCCAGTTGACACGACAAACACATCTGTGGTGGCGACTTCGCTAGACGTAGCTGATATTGTACTTTCATTGCCTGGCACCAGGACAAAATCAGTTGTTGCCACCAACTGCAGCTGTGGGGATTCCGAAATCACGGCGAAGTCGGTGTCAGTGATGTGAATGAAACGTTGACGACAAGAAATCACCGCAGAGCCTGGGGTAGAAAGTCCCATCCTAGAATGAGTTGGTGGCACGCACATAGCAATACTACAGCAAATTGGATGCGACAACGAATGCCCTCGATGAAAACGCGTGCTGTACAATATGTGGTGGGTTTTATTGTCACGCTGTTAGCACCACGCGGAGCCTGACCGGCATATGTTGTTTTGGCTTTACATAGTTAGGAGCACAGGTGGAACATGAATTATGGATATGCTACCACCAGTGTCGACTAGAGCTTTTACCCAGATGCCTTCAACAAAAACAATGTATTTGATGGCCGCAAAATAGGACTAGCTAAATTTTGACCTGACGCAGTTTTTGGAGGGAAAACTGCCCGTTTTAGTTTTCTGGGTTATGGTCGAAGGTGTGAGCGGCGGGCAATTGCAGCTCCCTTGTTTAAATGCTGGTACTCCTCGGTGAAATTAGTGACCAAAACGTGGGATTGCCATTGCTTAAAGCGTGCAATGCCTCTTGCGACGGAGACACCATGGTCAAGAAGCAACCTTTGGTCACTCTCTACGATAGCGTCGACGTCCGGAGCAGCATCTTCACAGTAGACAGTGATCATCAAGCTTGCGTGGGGTGGCAAAGAGGAGGGGAGGAGCGACTCAAAGGTGGTGGAGAAGTACGTTCGCAAGTTGGGCAGGAGATTGGAGGTGTCAGGGGAACACAGCGGGTGGAAAGAAGGAGAAGTAAAGAAAGGGCTGCTTGCGGTGGTCAAAGGGCCACCGGCGGTAGTCATAGGGTGGGCTGGTGTCTCGGTGTCGGTAAGGGCAGGGGCTTGTCACTCATCTTGTTGTGTGTTTGGCAGAATGGAGAGATATGGCACCAGATGCCACAGTGGAAGCAAGCGGGGTGTGATGGGTTCCAAGAGATAAGGAGTAGCCGTCGTTGACAGAGGAGCCACAAGTGCTTGAGTGGCTTGAGGAGTCTCCGAAGATGGCACTGGTGTCCAAGTGTATGGTATGGGACAAGATGGAGGAACCTGAGTAGGCGTCGTAGTGCACTGAATGTCTCCTTTTGGTGCAGAAGCACAAGCAATAGAGGCCATCTCTTCCTTAATCATGTCACGCAGGCCTGGGACGTAGCTTTGGTACCGAGTGCCAGAAAGGCTCACCTGAGGCAGTCCTTGCAGGCCTTCATGTATGATCAAGCAAATGAAGGCATGCAGGTTGCTATCAGTGGGTCCCTTATGGCAGGTTTCAGGCACTGGGACTGGATGTTATCGAGACGTTGGCAAGCCGATACAATGTCTCGAACAGTAGTGAGATTTCACAGGGTGAAAGCATTAAACACAAACTTGGAAATTCCCTTACTATGCCTCTGAGTGCGTTGTAGGTGACCAGAAGATCTAGCCGCAGCGATGTAGTTAAGAGGGACCAGTTGGCGAGGTACCGTCCTCTTCACGGGTTAAAAACTACATCTTTGCAACGTCACTTAGAAGGCGACATTGAGTAGCTTGGGGAAATCGTCTCACCAGTTAACAGAGTTGGCACTGTTACAATTGTCCAGCCAGTCTACCACGTCATCATCGCGGAGTCCGGTGAAAATTTGTGGATCTCGTTAGCGGCTGCTGACCGTGCACACCGGTGCAAGGAGATTGGCAAGGGTGCTGTTATCAGCGGGGGTGGTTTTTTACGCCTGCATGCCGAAAACCAACTGCAGAATTTGTCGACCTCATCAGAGCTCCAGGGAAATCGTGTAGATGAGGTCGCGCGGTCAAAGTGCACCTTGACCACTTGAGCGACTCTGGTGAAAAGGCTTGGTTGAAGGTGAGAAGGCCCTTTGTTTGGTGAGTGGCAGTCCAAACTCCCAAGGAGCCTCCGAACAACGATGATGAATGAGTGCCGAGCGCCTAAACAAAGAAGTCTCGACCACAGAGCACATGCCACGGACGCGTTGAAGGAGGAGGAGGAGGAGGAAAAACTTTAAGGAGAGTACCCAACCATCGAGTCAAGTCTCCATCTGCTGGAGACGTCTCCCTCTGACGCCAGGGGCACGGGAGCCCTCCGGCGGGTTAGCACACTCGTTTGACTACGTAATGCTGCTGCCGCTGACACTGGCTTGCTGTTATTGGGGTCCCCCTCCCAAAGAGAGGAGCTGGTGTGACGCTCTCATCAACAACCCAATGTACAACGGTCGTGCTGGTGTGCAGCCGCGGTGGGAAGACTCGTAGGGTCACTGTTGGCGGTGGCGATGTCTGCCGGCTTCAGGCGCCCTAGGGCTATGGTGCCGTGAGAGCCGTTGATGTCGATGACGCATGCCAACGAGTGTCTCTCGACCACAGAAAAAGGGCCAATGTAGTGTGGCTGCAAAGGGCGGCGCACGGGTCCGTACCGCACAAACACGAGTTGCCTGTTCAAGGTCTGGAAGCACATAAGCTGCTCGAGGTTTTCATTCACGTGCAGACTGCAGTTGAAGGTTGGCGAGGATCAAGCGCAGGGACTTCATGTAGCCTGCAGCAGAAGGTGTCCAAGATAGTACCTGGAACAGGTCAGCTAGTAGGTGAAGCTAGGTGCCATAAACGAGTTCAGCCGAAGAACAGGTGAGGTCACTCTTGAAGGCGCTGCATATACCCAGATGTGTGAGGGGGCAAGCGCTGGACTTACTGTGCTGGGCAGTTGTGTGCTGTGAATGCAGCCTTAAGTTGCTGGTGAAGGCGCTCAATGAACCAATTCGTTTGGGGACAGTACGCTGCAATACGCAGATGAGTCATGACGAGAAAATGAAGTAGCTCAGCGAACAAGGTCAACTTGAACTCCCGTCCACAGTGAGTGACAATGGTCGATGGGCATACGAAGCGTGCTACCCATGTCAACACGAATGCTGACACTACTGTGGGAAATGAGATGTCGGGTAATGGTGTGGCTTCAGGTCAGCAGGTGAATAGGTCTGCACAATTCAGTAGGTAGTGTTTGCCTTGGCATGGGGGAAGGAGGCCGACAAGGTCAATGTGTGCAATGGCAAAGCGCTCTTTGCCGGAGGAACCGGGTACTGGCGAACCTTTGCTCGCTGGCATGGAGCACAGGCGTGGACACAGTCGCAGACTTCGGCGTTCATGCGGAGACAGACAAAATGAGCTGTTGTGAGTTCTTACGTGGCATGAATCCCAGGATGGGCCATGTTGTGCAAGGCATCGAAGAGCTCGTGATGGCAGGTTTTGGGCACAAACGGTTGTGGCTTTCCGGTCGGCAAGTTGCAAACGATCTGCTGCCCGTCGAGTGTCATGTCGTCAAGTTTGGGCGCTAACGGCGCTCAGTGTCAGTGTCAGTGTCAGCTCAGTGTCATCTGCTTGATCAGCAGCCTGTCGGCGGAGGTCGGGTGCAATTAAAAAGCGGCGAAGTGAAGGCAATGGCGTCCACACGACTTAGAACATCCGCAGATGTGTTCTCAACGCCACTGACATGCTTGATGTCCCCTGTGTACTCGGATCGGTAGGCAAGTTGGCATGCAAGGTGTGTTGGACCGGATGATGGTGTACGTCGGGGGGTTGTAGTCAGTGAAGATGGTGAACTGATGACGCTGGAAGGTTGTCTGAACTGATGCACAGCCAGGTACACTGCCAATAGCTCACACCCAAACACACTGTACTGGGTTTGTGGTGGAGTTAGGCACTTCGAGAAGAAGGCCAACGGCTGCCATGTGCCGTTTACCTGCTGTTAAAGGACAGCTCCTACAGCAGAGCTCGAGGCGTCCGTCATCAGCGGGAATGGACATCCTGGATTTCGGTCAGCGAGGACAGCAACGTCAGCAAGATGATGGTTTGCTGGTGCAAAAGGCTGCCTCAGCCCTTGCGCTGCAGTCCAATTCGGTAATAGAGCGCTTAGTGAGCGCTAAATAATGAACAGCATGCCCCCTCTGCCTATAAAATGAAGGGTACACAAACACTGCGTACTCCCGGTGAGTATACCTACGGGACGAAAACTTGGGGACTTTGAAAGAAAGCTTAGGTCAGCCTGATGAGACTCACAGAGAAGAATGATATGAGTAACACTTAGGGAAAGGAAGCGAGTGTCTTGGATAAGGGAGCAAATTCAGGTGGACGACTGGTGGGCGCTGCACTCCACGATGGGCTGAGAAGTACGGGAAGGCCCTTAACTCAGTGGTAGAACGAGCTCATAAAATTTGTGGGAAAAGATCAAACTTGGGTGATGCAAGGTGATAGCGGTTGAAAGACTATGGAAGACAGAGTTTCATACCTATATATACTAGAGTTAAACCTGCCACTGTAATCATGTTCCGTCATGAGCACCGCCACTGCAGCTAGCAACGTTCTTCATCTACTTGGCTTGGCTACTCACATGGCTACTTTTTGCGCTTGAAGCAAAAATGAACAAGAAATGGTAGCATTCTTTTCCTTGTTTGCCTTGCATGAAGCTTCCAAATAATTCATTTCAAATGAATCTCTTGGAGTTCGATTTTCTAATAATAAATCTTTTACAGCAAAATTGTTGTTTTTTGTGGCCACAGGAAACTTTCCCGCCTGTTCATGAGCCCCTCCAAGGACAGGTGAAACGTTCTTAACCAGCACCCGATGAAAATGCTGAAGCGCGACTCATCTAGACACTGTCACCGGATTTCTCTCTATAGTATATATTACTATGAAACTCTATGATGGACATAAAAAGGCTGATGATGATAATAACTACGATGAATAAGCAAAGAAGTAATCAGGCTCCACCAACTACAAAGCCAAGCTCACTCACTAGTAGACTATAAAGCTAGTGAACCAGCAAACTACTTCACTGACAACAATTAAAAACTGACACCGACCGTGAATGTTCATAAAAACCAAAAAACTCTGTCACGCATTTCCCCAACCAGGCGGGCTTCCATCCAATCCTTGATTTCGTAAACTAATGCACCAGTTAATCTCACCAGTAAAGCTACACCCGTGGCAATCTCCCCCCTTTGAAAATAAAACTCCCATCAGTTCACATACAGCGGACAACAACAGTTAGTTTCAGTAACAGCTGTTTTTCTCCTCCTACACGGACATGTCGACAGACCAGAGTTTCCCAATCAGCTGTTGCACTTCATCACCGAAGCCGCTCACTCCCACACCCGCATCTACAAAACGTCTCACAAAGATCAGCAGCCCGCCAGCTACAAGCGAAGCAACAACTCAAAGTGCACTGCACCCACTCCACACGTCACACATTTCACACAGACGCACACACATCACAGTACTTGCGTACAACAACACATCCTTACACTTGCCATCCTTTTCTTCCCCACTGGGCGTGGAGCTACGTTTTTGCTCTGCCTCCTTGCCAGGCAACAAGGGCAAGGCACTCGACGCTTCCATCACGAACGACAGAAGAAGGAAACGAGCCCTGAGCTCAACGTAGTCGTAAAATTCTTTACAGCCGAGCATTTCCGAGGCCCCCATGTTCAACACGCACCGAAGCCACTGCGTTAACACAAAAGGAGCATCGGTGAAGCTCTTCTTTCCTCTTTATGTTCCCAACAGAGCATCAATCAATCGTGATTGATGGGAACAGGGTTGAATGCAAAGCACCGAATACAAGGTGTTTAGTTGAGCGCATAAGAAGAAAGAAGGCACGTTTCACTTGGCTTTTCTGTGTGGCCATACAGTGCCAGATCATCATTTCTATGATGGTTAGTACAACGAAGTGGACGATGATCATGAACATTTACGACACCTAATTAGTGGAACTGCATAGATAAAGCTTACCCTAATCGACTGTAGTGGTGCTACATAATTTGCACGCAGTATCTATGAGCTTAGAAGAACTCCCTCTTTCTCTTATTTTATAATATCTGGTAGAGGTTGTTATCAAGTGAGCACGGCAATGTTTGCCAGCTCATCATGCCCTTTTGAACTTCCACAGTGGCAGGGGGCACAAGACACTTTAAAAAAAAGAACAGTATTCTACTCAAACATTCAAATATTCAATGGAGTAGGTCATACTAATGCCCAAGCTGAAAAAAAGAAAAGCCATAAAATAAGTAAAATATGAAAAATAAAAACAGCAACTGCGTAGGAATTAAAGGAAAAAGATGCAGTTCCGGCCAGTTTCACTTGACGTGACAATGTAAAAGCCCTGCCTAGAATAGCTTTGTGCATTTGTGCATTCAAAGTGTGGTGGTGATCTGACATAATAAGAACAAAATTGAGAACTTCACAGTGGCATTAACAAAAACAGAAGTGAAAAAAAAAAAAGGTCTACCGTCCGGTAAGGTTTCACATTTTCGTTAGCTAGCTTAAAATGAAAAAACAATTACAAAAAATTGGCAAATAATCAGATTGTTTGATTATGATTGCTTCAAAACAAATTGCCATGCACACATTTCATGCTATCACCACTGTGGGCACCTTCAATTCAGTGCTTATGAAATTACGTGTTCTCAGTGGACCTCACAATGTAATGCGCCACCATAAATGAAGGAGGTTATTAGCTTTAACTTTCGTATTAAAGAAGTTCCCAAAAAAATAGATGGCCGTCTCAAAATGTGCGCACCGATTCTTCTAAATTTATTCTTGTCCAAACTATTGCGAAATCTGCCTACCTAACTGGTACAACTGCACGCGTTTTGTGCAATTCATTCATGAGCTGATTGATAGTCATTTAAACGTCGGTGAGAATTAGATGTCCATGACATTTTGCAGGCCTGTGAGGTTCAGAACTATTGAATAAACTGTCACAAGTTAAAAAAAACTGAACATTTCTATAATGTGTTGGACGGACGTGGCATCCAAAAATAAAACATCAGCTGCACCAGCAGGACAAAGTTTCTGGCATTGCGGGAAATACTTGACACTTGCAGATTACCTGAATGTAAAAAAACTTGCCTTTGAAATGCAAAGACGTCGTGCAAAGTTGTTTAAATACGAGAAAAAAGGTTTGCATAGAATGTTGTACCACATCAGAATTACTGCAGAAGTATGGTACCTCCATGAATGCTACTCATCTATGACTTGTGGTACGTGTTCCGAACTCATAAAATAAAGCAAGAGGCATTCGTTCAGCAGTGGGAACCAATACAAACATTCCTACGACTCAACCCAGCACACTCGCAGCTTATTGATTTGGCTTAATGCCCTCCTTGAAGCCCTACGCTCTTGCATAATTTTAGCAATCGAAGTGTCGCCTTCGTTTTCTTTCTTTTTTTTTTTTCTGACACTATGGGTCGTAACCAGCGTTTCTATCCGAGACCTTTCCCTAGAAAGCTCAAGTTCCTTGAGAACAATCTGCCCTTCCTCTTCGATCTCTTTTTCTGCAGCTTTCCTGTGCTTTGGAAGCAGCTCTTTCCACTCTTGTGCTACCTCAAGTCGTCCTTTTTTTTTTTTTTTTGTACACTACCAATAAGCGCAAGCAGTGCCTGATAGCAAAGTTTCAGTGTGAATGCGAAGGACAGGACAAAAAGCTGCTGGCTGGAACTGCCATTGTTCTCTTCTGATGGCATCCATTTCACAACCAAGTATACACGGGAAATAATTTACCAGTGACTGATTGATTGGCAATCTTTCTTCTTGGGCCTTAGAACGTCAGCGGACACGGTCAACGGTTGTGCCTTAGCTGTGTGTGCGTGTGCGTGCTGGGGGGGGGGGAGAGAGAGAGAGAGAGAGAGAGAGAGAGAGAGAGAGAGAGAGAGAGAGAGAGAGAGAGAGAGAGAGAGAGAGAGAGAGAGAGAGAGAGAGAGAGAGAGCACCCCTTTGGAGACCCTTTGAATTTTCCTAGTTGGCACCATGTGAAGCCTGTGCAAATTATCGGAACAGCAATGATGGCTAACTGAATTCGAGTACAGCGATTACAGCTCAGTAACATCTGAAGGATGCAAACCCACAGGTCACATCCAAGGTCCTTAAGCTGAGGAAAAGTTTAAACCTAGACATGACAACAAATGTAAGATGCTGTGCAGGTCAAGTTTCGCAAGAATGACAGAGCTCTAATTTACTGTAACTGGGTGCTGCACGCTATTTTTATGCAAGTTTTAAAAGTGAAATTACTTATAATGAGTGCTTAAGTGTTTGTTACTCGCGAGTACTCTTGTAACAAAATGCGACCTCTAGATGTTTGTTTTGATTTCATTAAAAAGAAGTTTTTGTTTGTTTTTTCTGAGGACGCCAGATTCCTTGTGTGGCCAACACAAGCTGTGAGTTTAGAATTTTGAACTCCATTGTTACCATACAAAACAAATTCGCGAAGAAATAATAAAAATTAAAGAAGTGCTTTGTTCAACTGCATTCTAGCATGTCGAAAGGCATCCACTTGCTTTCGGAGCCGCAAAAGCAGTTTTTCGAGACCTCTCGGGCCAGTATCTGTTCTTTGCTGTACGGGAAGAATTATCCAGCACAGTGCCTTACTTCAACAGCATCTGTTTCTTTATTATAAGGGAAGAGTTAACCAGAGCATTGTTGATGAAACAAAGGGCTGCTTTGCAAGTATTTCCACCCACTTACCTACTCTCATGACTCTATACATCAGCTGTACCCTGGCAGCTAAGTGCATAAACCTGGCAGCATTTAGTTTTTTTTTTTTTTTTTGCAAGAACAGTAAACACCCAGCACACAAATAAAACACGACTGCAAAAAAGTGCATTGTATGTTTTCCACGTACGTCAGTAGACGATTTTGTAAAGATTTCACAACTTGGTTTTAGCGCACGAAATCTCCCACTGAGCTTCGAGGGTATGAACACAGTAAACATCTGACACTAATCCGAGCCACCTGTTCTTTCCATGAGCGCTGAAGAGCTGTACACAATTGGACATTCTTGCATCTGGTGCGTCTACTATCAGACAAGCGGCAAACAAAGCACCGAATCGAATCTACTCTGCTCACTGCCACAGTCTCCCTCCTCCAATGAGCAGATGCAGCAAATGGTGGAACATTTTTGGAGATGTCGGATGGGGGAAATCTTTCAAACACGGCTGCATTTCAAAAAACAGTGAGCTAAGGATGCTGGAGTGTGCTGAAAACTTGGCTTGGTAGATCTCATCAAAATTTGCGACAGTTTCAATAAGCCAGATGCTCGCGCACATGTTGTGCTTCGCGATGCTGGTGCAAAAAACAGCACGTCTACCGAAGTACCTTGCTTATGCCATCTCATCCTTGCCAATGGATTCGCCACAGGTGCTGAACAATGAATTTCTTTTTCGAATCTTCTCTAAACGAGCCCATGCTAACATGCACAAATACCCGGTGACGTGTGAAGGTGTCCTGAGATCGGTCTGTCAATACCCTCAGAAGACTGCTACGTATTATAAAGCTGCAATGGAGGGAAATGCGATTTGGAAGAAGTTGCACACTGGTAAAGAGAACATCGAAGAAAAATAAAAAAATAAGCGAAAAAGTCTAATCTTCCACATGGAGCACTAGTAACTGACAGCAAGTGTCAGGAAATTTTTTTTCCAACAGGGATTACGACAGCAAACAACGATGTCAAAACTACTACCACTCACAGTTTTGGCCACTGTAAGGCGACGTCCCCAAAGCAAGCCATTTCAATTTCAGTTCAGGGCAGTTCATGCTACCAAAAAGAGATAGAACCGAAGCTAAAAGGCAGACGGACAGAGGTTGGCAGAAGCTTTTCTTGACGCAAAAGAGTCGCCGCTCAAGTGCGTCGTCTGCTACGGAAGCAGACGGAAGCAGACGATAAAGACGATATAAGAAGCGCGTCAGCAAGTCTCACCAAGCAGTCCTAGATAGAGTTTTCCTATCAGCACCTCCCCGAGGGTACAGAGTCGGAAGAGAGAGGAAATGCTAAAAAGAAAATGGAAGGCCCTTAGTGCGACATTGTACCGTATTTATTCGAATATAAGGCGAGGTTTTTTTTCAAAATCCATAGTCTGAAAGTCATACCCCGCTTTACCTTCGAAGCTCAGTATATATATATATATATATATGGCGATTTTTTTTACTCTCCTAACTGCACCCTTGCCTTATAATTGAATAAATACAGTACTTTTGGATTACAAGGTCGGGATTTAGGGTTGTCCTGAAACGGTTGTTGCCCATTGCTCACACATTGGTTTTGCAATTACCCGAGTGATGTGTTGACGAATCTCTACATCTCCTGATCTTGTGCCCCCCCATTGGTGTGATTGTCACTAGCGCTTGACATTACACAGCCTAGCCCCAGCACAATGCATAAAATGTGGCAGAAGAGATTATAAAACAACAGTACAGTCTAAAGTTTGTGTCACTCGTTTAGAATGCAGCCCCAGTGTCATGAGATTCAGCCTTTAAGGGGGCAGTTGGGTCTTTGGGGCCGAAAAACGGTCAAAAAAAGCGTTTTCTCAAAAATGGCATTTTTGGCCTCCACGGCCATTATTCCATCAGTCTGTAAATTTCCTCATCAAAAGGCACCATATTTTGTTGTTATTATATTATAATATCATATTGAAGTGCCCTCTACAGCTCAGTTAGCGCAGAATTCGATGGTGAAACGGCACTTTTCTTGCAATGAAAAGCTAGCATTTCATCCAGATATCTTGGCATCCACAGCAGGTACAACTTTAAATCTTTTTGCTTCTGATACCGAAATGTGTGGGGAATACAATGTTGGAAACAAATTTTTCAAATGGAGGCTTTGGAAAATTATTATTGTGTTCAATTGGCACCACGTGCGAGCGATTTCTGGCAGAGCATGGGAGAAGTGAAGTTCCCTGTGTTGTAAAACGACCAAAAATAGCTGAATCAAAAAAGTTCCTCCTATGTTTCCTATGTTGTATTCTTTAGTCATTTGTCTGCCTAGCCACGTGGTAATTGCCATTCTGTATGGAGTGGTTATTTTTTAACTGTGACCCAAAATATAGGCAATTGATCATTAATTAACTCAAAACATAATCAACTTACAAAAAATCTAATGGCAGATTTGAAATCAGCACAAAAAACTCTATAACTCGGTGCAGTTTCATTAAAATTAGTTCGTAAATAAAAAAAATAGCTCTAAGACCAGTCTGCCCCCTTAACATAAACGTGCAGATTAAGCCATGTAATAACTGAAAACAATCACTAACCTGCAAGACACCAAAATGTAGTGAGCCACTTGGGATTATGTCGAAGAAAACCTGCTCGCACCTGGCCGAAAGTTTTCGGAATGGCTCGCAGCATGCGCCAATAAGTAGAGTCTGTGTCAATGAACTTCTGACCAGAGTCATCAGCTGTTATGTTAACACATCTGCTGTGTGACCATGTATTTCAATCGGAAAATGCTGTAAGGGGTAGCGTCGTGTTGTTCGGACGCCCCTCCCGTCCCCGAACACCCAAAAAGAAAGTCAGACAGGACCCCATCTTGATGCCCGTGAATAGAGTTGCAATACTATTCTTCCGGGTGCAAAACCGATTTATGTTGATAAATTCAATTAAACTTCAAACGACCCCTCCTTAGCTTAAGCATACAATTTCCTTCTCTGTAATTCCCCCCTTCCCTGCTCCACAATCTCATTACGTTGCTCAGCCTGAAGCTATTATTGGCACCCTACCATGGCAAAACCATTTCACAGAAGCTGGCAGACCGAACAGTGGAGAGTGGATCTCAAGCAGAAGTTCTCGTGATCCTCTGAATTTACATGGGTCTTTGGGATCGAAAATTTGCCCAAATAAAGCATTTTTCTAGGTATCACTTTTTTCCCGATTTGCACAGTTTTTCCCTCCGAAAATTTTGTACTTGGGACAGTACCAGGTACTTATAAAAAAAGCCGTTGAAACCCAATTTCAAAAAAAAAAAAAAAAAAAAAATCACAATTTTCCGATAATTCCCTAATTCTTCGCCATGGGCGGTATCGCAGTGACACGAAATTCTCGAGAGTTACATCCCAGCATGTAGTGCAGCTGGGAAGACCATTTCCTTTGCACTGTCAAGCTGAATGTTTAAACCATCTACTAAGGTAAGCAGATTTTGCATTTCAGTAGTCGTTTAATTAGCATTATTTTTAATTGGTTAGCAGGTGCACTTCAATCCTACAAGTTAGAATTGATGTAAACTTGCTTGTGATTGCAAAACAAAAAAACTGCTTCCCACATTTCATTATCCACAGCTTCTGGTATCTATTAATGCCTTGTTTCTGAATACCTAGTTTTTCCCACTATTGTTCTCCAGAACAATCCAGGACGATTTTTAATTAACTTGGAAACTAATTACCTCACATAAGAATGGATTAGATATTTGAGCTCAGCCAAAAAAAAAACTGGACAAGCATTAAAATTGATTGGAAAGCAAAAACAAAAACAGTTTCTAAGACCAGTGTGCCCCCTTAAATTTGGCCCCTTTCAGGAACTATTACTGATGAATTACAGCCAGAAACAAGTGGCCAGCGCGGCGTAATGCTCTGAATTGTGAAACAGGGCAAATTCTTTTCTGGACTTTTGATGTGGTGATGTCAGGAGGAGTAGCGCTTGACAACCGTACTACGTGGTCATAGAAATCGGTTGCCAAGACTCGCTAGTGGATCTAGAAGAAGTCCTGGGCTTGGGCCCAAACTTTTGCCAGCACAAATAAAAGAAAATGGTTCGGGGAGGACTGCCGCACTGTTCATCCCACAAATTCAAAGTTGTGGGCACAGGGAGCTGGAAGCTGCTTTAATGGCCGACTTTCTCACTTCGTCGGACTCTGGTGAAATCATGGCGAGGTAGCGCTGGGGACTAAAACTCTAATTACCTCTCTTGAAGAATCGGGGATGGAAGACGTCCCGTGAACCCTTTGACCATATACATTTTAACTATGTGTACATCTCCCCACTACGGACAGTCACATCGTGTTTTGTGTAGCAATATTTAAAATTCATGTATCATCGTGTATATCGCCATCTGTATCCCTATATACCGTATTTTTGCGCATATAACCCCCCCCCCCAGAAATGCGCAAATTGCAGTGGCAAAGTAGGGGTGCGGATAATATGCGGGGTTTCTCCTTTAGTGCAGCTTCACAGCAATGCGCGTTGTGCCATGGAGATGACCTTGTGTACAACAGTGAGGACTGCAGTTTAAGTGATAGCTCTGGCAAGAGCAGTGACACTGAGTGAATTGCCACTTTTGCCTTGCAGTCAGTGTGTTCTACTAGCTAAATATACGCTTTTTCTGTCTACCTAGTATGTGATGTGTTGCTTAAGCAGCAGCATTGGTGCAGCCTTTCTTGTATCAAATGTGCAGGCAATACCCGAGGGTTTTTTTTTTCTTTTCCGGCGGGCTGAAAGTAGGGGGCGCGGATTATATGCAGGGGTGGGTTACACACGTGAAAATACAGTATATTGCGATTTATTGCTCTTGCACCCCCGCCCCCTTTTCTTTTCTGTTACTCTCTCCTTTTCCCCACTTCACCTCACTGAATCCACCCCCATCTGGAGTACAAGTCCTACCGTTAGTGGGCTGACCTCTTCCACTTTCATTAAACATTTCTCTCCCTCTCTCTCTCTCTCCAGGCAGACAGGGCAAGGGGCACACCATGACAGAGAATGCGATAATGAAAGCGATGCCTGCTGCTAGCTGGGGAGCTTTGCAATGCTTTTTGGGGCACCTGCAAACCGAAGCCAGCAAGTGCAATTGCAGGAAACTTCCACCACGTTGGGATTCGACTAGCGAGAATCTAGAAGGCAAAACTGCAGGGATCAGTGCCAAGGGCAGTTTGACAAGGCTCGGCTTCTTTTCTGCGAAGACACGTACTGAGAAACAGTTTTTTTTTTCTACTGCAGAGGTGGAAATGGGGAGAAAGGCAAAAGCGAGTAAGAGTGTTCTTCTAAAAGTCCCTGTTAGCACTTTGGGTAAACCCAACAAAGGTGCTCCTCTGGAACATTGCGGCTGTGTGGGAGTGCTTTCAGTAGTGCCCTTCCAAAACTCGTGTGGCACGAGTAACGATATGACTCCTGGACTGCTTCCATTCTACTTTGACCCTGCTGTAGTTGATCTGAACAGAGACTGCTCCAGGAAGAAAGTGGAAGACTGCAATGGGTGCAGCTCGATGCCTGAACTTAAAAGCTGTCTACGTACGTGGCAAGTTATTAGGGCTAGGCATTGACCAAAAATTTCTGGGGCAATGAATTGGTTGCAGTGATTCCTAAAAATAAGATGTAGAAAAGAAAAACCATTTGAGCATCCCAGCTGTGCTGAGAGCTACACAATATCCACCAGTTGTGGAACTCCCATTGGCCCCATGTATTGAATTATGGTCTGCAGTGGGCCTGTGTTGGGGGCAAACTGACTGGGCAAGCTGACTAGCCTGTCATCACGTCTTGGCAGAAAATCGAAGCAGTACTCGAGTAGTTGCTGCTGCTGCTGTGAACCATAAAAAGAAAAACTGGGGAAACACAAGCAAAGATTAGCTAGTTTAATATTTTGTTATTTAAAACAAAAGCTTTTTTTGTTAGGTTGTATTGTTAGTTAAATGTCTGCTCTGCGAAAGCTATGTTTCTTGCGGCACAAACTCCGTAAAACACCTCCAAACGTTAAATTACTTGCTTATTTCTCACTTATTCGCCCTAAACTTGAATATGCATGCATTGTATGGGATCCGTTCACTGATGCTAACATTACTAAACTCGAAAGGATTCAAAGAAAAGCCATTAGATTCGTTTTCTCTAAATTTTCCCCACTTGATTCCCCCTCTGACCTTATGCAAGCTAACCATGTCCCTTTCCTCCAACTTCGGAGGAAACAATTTCGCCTGGATTTTCTAGCGCAACTCGTCAACAAACAATTGGCCATTGACGCCACTCCGTATCTATCCCCTCTAATGAGACGACCTTCGCGCCATCACCACCCTCATTCACTAATGCCCTATTTCGCTAGAACCGACACATTTAAATTCTCTTTCTGTCCTCGTACAATAGCTGACTGGAATTCTCTTGCAGAGCCCGCACCTTGTTCAAAATAATGTCTGTTGCTTTGTTTTACTTATGATTCTCTTACAGGCCCTATATCTCATTCCAAGTGACGTTCGTTGCTACATTTGTTTCACTGTATTCATGTTCCATTGTATTTCTTGCTTTGAATATTATGTAATTACCCACCCTGCATGGACCTTCAATGGTCCGCAGTATGAAATAAATAAATAAATAAATGCTTAGCAAACTCCAGTTTTTGTCACCTTTGCCCCTCAGCTCCAAAGGAGCAGAAGCACGAGGACACAGGTTTGATTCCCAGCCACGACAGCCGCTTTTCTGATGGAGGCGAAAGGCAAAAACGCCCGTGTGTTCGAGATTTCTGCCCACGTTAACGATCCCCAGGTGGTCAAAATTAATCCGGAGCCCTCCACTACGACGCGCCTCATCACCTGCGTTGCGTCGGCGCGTTAAACCCTACAATCGATCGATTCAAGGGAGCAGAGGGGCTTTCATGGCCCAAAGTCAGAAACAGAGATTCGCAACTGGTGTACACTGTGCTTGGTATGCAACGCTAGTGGCACAGGAAGACCGTTTCAGTTGTAAGCCCAGCTAACAATTATGGCCAATGTTTCTTGGCTCGTTCACTGTCACTCTCTTTCCCTTAAACCTGTCACCGCATGGCATGAAGGTGACTGTGAAAGAACTGCACTATTTCATTACTTTTCCACAGGTGGCGTCATTTCCGGCAGCAGTGAATTACTGGCCGCTACTTATGCCCGCGCAAGTGTAGCAAACCAACATATTGCACTGGTGACGCAAGGCTGGAGAAACAGCAGAGCTGGCAGCCCTTCTCCTTTCGTCAGAGACCCGGCTATCGCACCTCGCATGGATTTCCAAACTTGCCGCTGGAAGTTCTCCATGACTGGCGGGCCGGGATCTTTTTGTCCGCAGGCTTTCACAGTTCTACCAAAGTTTAGTCCGCGCTAGAACCTGCGGCAACCGGCTTCGCGAATTCGGCGTCCGTGCCCTCCCCTTCAGGCGCAAACGCACGTGAACTGGCGAGGAGAAGAGCACGCCACGAACACTGGGCAGAGTTCTCGAATGACGCCTGGCGCTCTTCACGAGGCACATACTCACACGCGCTCGGATGGGCTGAGTTTTCTGGTAACGCTCGACGGTGGAACTGAAAGCTCTGCTGTTAAAAAAAAGTGTCTGTAAATGCTCATTTCTTTCAAGTTCTGCGAATGCATGCAGACGTGTACGTTATATACATACACGGCAGAATGGGCCGGTTTTGCGCAAGGTGTAATGACAGAGAGGGATATAGTGTATTGTCCTTTTGTTATTTAATTTTATTCCCGAACCAGTTTGGTAGTACGACCACCCTACGAGGACTGTTTCTACAAACAGGCTTGATTTGATGATAGCGGCTCCACTGCCTGAACTGTTGGCAAAGTAAACTATACAGCAAAAGGACAGCTGTCATATGACACACACACACGTGCACACACACACATCATAACGCATGCACAGCATTTCAGATTTTCATTAAGACAAACCTGATTGATTTGGGGCTTAATGCACTGAAGCCACACCAGGACTTTGTGGCGTGCCATACTGGGAGGCTCTGGATTAATTTTGACGACGTGGGGATCTCTAACATGCGCTGAAATCTTCACGCATGAGAGTTTTCGATTCTCGCCTTCATCATGAAAGCAGCCACCATGACCGGGATCCAACAATGCTTTCCACCGCGGAGGATTCAAGACAAACCCAAAAAGGTTGGGAGAATCTATTCATCTGATCATAAACTCATACTGAATGGATGTTCTTTGCATTTCTAAGTAAAGCAAACCTTCGTGTCCATCCTAAGGGAGTAGTGACACCAAAGTTCATTCATAAATGATATCATATTGTTCATTCCATCAAGATGCAAAAATGCCTTCCCGAGATTGATGCGTGTCCAAACGTTATTGGGAACCAGTTTTAAATCGACATTAATGCCCCAATTTTTAAAGGCTGAGAAACAGCAATAAGAAGGTGCCTGCCAATCAAACTCCGAATGCTCTGTCCCTTCCCTCAGCGATATGCACATCAGCTGGGAATGCAACCAAGAAACAGAAGCAGGCCAGAAGTACCAGCACAAAAAAAATGTGCTGCTGGAAGGGCTTGTGGTGACTTTTGCCTCGTTTCAACCCACCGGGCCCAGCTCCGAGCAGTTTCAGACCATCAGAATGCAGCAGGACGCACCTTTAACTGAGCTAAGCGGGAAGCAGGAGGGTATTGGTGCCAGTGAAAGGTGTCCCTGGATGCTTTTGAAGCCAACGACAAGGTTGCCGTCCTGCTCAGACACAAAAAGTGACACGAAGTTGGCCCCAGATTATCCAGCCTTTTCTCCTAGGCTATCAGGTGCCGAAATCAACTGACTGATTGATTGATTGTAGGGTTTGACGCGCCGACGCAATGCAGGCGATGAGGCGCGCTGTAGTGGAGGGCTCCAGATTAATTTTGACCACCTGGGGATCTTTAACGCATGCCGACATCTCAAACACATGGGCATTTTTGCTTTCTGCCTCCATTAGAAAAGCGGCCACCACGGCCGGGAATCGAACCCGCGTCCTCGTGCTCAGCAGCACAACGCCTTAGCCACTGGGCCACCGCGGCGAGTGTGCCAAAATCAAAACTGACGATAAAATGAATAGAGCTGCGACTCATCTGCGGCAACGTTTTTCACAGTCCTAAGTTGTGGGTTATAATTTATGGGCTATAAAAAACTCAGTAAAGTGAAAAAAAAAAAAAAAAAGAGCAAGACAAATTTGGTGTCACTGTTCTTTTGTGTGCTTCATGGATGTGCAGGTGTTGTCATAGGTAATTAGAACATGGCCTCGAAAATTTACATGAATTTCTTCTCCCGTAAACTGCCCAGCTGCATTTGTGTGCGCTTAAAAAAACTCCTCCTTAACAGTAAAAGCTTTCTGTAAAGTGGTAATGGCTGTCGTGAAGCCAGTAAGACAAATACTTTGTGATATTCACAAATCCTCATTCCAATTACTTATGATGGCACCTGTACATACATTATACCTCACAGACTTAAACATTTGACACGGAGCAATTTTTTGGAAAGCCTCAAAATTCAGGTATTTCCGTAGGAACTGGCAAGTGACATTACAGCGGCTTTTCAAACTGCCGGATAATTTTGTTAGTGTTGCCATCCTTATCAGCTCAAAAACATGGGTTTTCGTATCTGTTTTTCATTTTATCAAGTTTCACACTGAAATTCGCCATCTCGAATTACTTACCAAACACCCTCTGTACAGCTTAAAGGCAAAACGCAAGTTTAGTTCATTAAAAAAACTGCTTTGCCTCGAAGATAAGGATACCAATTTTATCACAAACTGCAAACAAATAATCAAGATTTTGAAACTTTTTCAGTATTTCTTATGTTGTTTTTGATAATAAAAAAAAGTCTTTCGTGGCCAGAATGGAGCAGAAAGAGTTACCAAAATCTCGTTCTTTTTCAAATTGAACAAAGTTGTATGGTGTCGCTATGGCCTCTTTAAAGGCACGTCGAAGCCCTTTTTCAAAATCCCCGTTGGTTTCTTGTTTGAGGGCAATCTAGTGGTTTTTAAAGCATCCAAGATCTCTATGGATTCTCAAAAAATACTGCACACAGTTGCTTGTTAACATTGTCTCGTTGCATGCAGCCAGTCATAAAACGACCCTTCTTTGAAACTACGTACAAACTTTTTCATTAAAGTCTCGTTGCATTCACTCGAAAGCTAGTTCTGTTCTTCAGGTTTTAAATCCTGCAAACTTCTTTTGCACTCAGTTCTACCTGAATTCATTTCGAAGGCAATTGTTCCTCTAAATTTTAAACCCCATAAGGGCAGCAACAATTAAAGGGGCACTAAACGCTGAATGACTTCATGTCTGAACTAAAAAAACCTCACAGCGGCTTTTGCACATTGCTTGTTTAGAAACAATTAAAGCTAACATTTCTCTTGTTTCCCTTACATTTTTTCGCGACAGAAATGAGCCTTTCAAGCAAGGGACGTTCTGCCACCTTGAGGAAGGAGTAAAAAATAATGAAGCAATTCCCCAGCAAGGCAGCTGATCGTAGGACAGGCTATATTGAGAGGACAGGAATACGCCAGCACTTCTGCTTCTGGTTGTATATAAACAAACACCGACAGTAGCTAGGGGCGATAGCTCTTGTCCTTATCTACACCAATGTCCTAGCTGTACTTATTGTAAGGACAATGCAAAGCGTTTGACGAAAATAAAAACTGAAAGAAATCTCACCACCAGTTGTAGTGGCAGAACCTGCTTAATAAAGTTGAACAACTGAAGCTGACGCCTTATAAGTGGCCAGAAGTTTCCACCTAGGTTTGTTTTGCATTTACAAGAACCTGCCTCGTCATTTGTTTTTGGACAAATGCTTGGACAAGTTCGACCGATTCCATTTCACCATTTACGATTTGTGATGTCGCAATGAAGAAAGCCGTACGCTATATTTCGAACGTACACTACCTTGCTCACACAGAAGAACTGTTTCCTCGTTTCCACATATCACCGATTAATACTACGTACGAATATTATTTAGCCTTAAAATATAAGCGATGTATCCGACAGAACCAACTTAGTTTTCTTGAAATAACCTGTCTCGGACAAAATCTCTCAGAATATTCTCTTCGCAAAAAAGAAATTTGGCACGTTCCTTTCTCTAGTACAATGTACGGAAACCAAATGCTCCGGAACACCCTGCCCTCTCTCTTGAATACATTGTTGTCAACGGGTGTAATTCCCGAAACATGTTCACTAGTTGGCCTTAGAAGTGCATTATTTATCTAATCTTTTCATTCGTAATGTTGTGTTTATATATTTTCCTTTCTCTCTCGTTCAGCATACCTGCATTCAGCCTTTTCCCTGTTTGTTTCATGCTGTGTTGTTCCCGCTTTGCTTTTATGCTTTGTTCGTAAGTTCATCTGAGCTTGTGTAGTTCTTGTGATATTAGAGATAATAATGTCACATACGCTCTGTGCGATTTCGCTTATGCCTTGTACATGGGGGGCTCGGGCGTCCGTCATGTGATTTTTTTCGCTTGTTGCCTGGGCCTACCCGCATCGTTCTTTTTGGCGATGTAAATAAAACTTACTTTGATTTTGACATCGTAGTCAACGAAAGCGTACATGGTGGCGATAGCCGCTTTCATGTTTTTGGAATGTGCTGCGTTACTAAGCAACTGCCGCTTCGGCAGATGACATATACACAGTCATGGCACTGCAATGCATCAATACAGGCGAAGCTGTGTTCAATTTTGAGCGCGCCATTGAAGGTACCATGATAAATAAACAAAGCCACTGTGCACAATCGCAAAAAGCGACCGTCCTAAGGTGGTCAGTTCCGCGTTAGAAAACTCATCAGTTGATCTGGGGTGAACCTAGCTGCTTGCTCCAAAGTGGGTTATCTCTTTAGCACATACTAACCTTGGTTTGATTCCTTCCAGTACGAAGAAGCCTGTGTTAAGATTTCTGTACACGATAAAGATTTCCAGGTGGTCAAAATTAATCTGGAGCACTCCACTATGACGCGCCTCAGAGCCCAGGTGAGGTGCGTAAGACCCACAAAGTACAATTATTTTGTTGCTTCTAGCAAGTGTTACGACCTGTGTTTAACTTGTCGATTCCGAATCCCTGGATTCCAATTGTATTGCGTCCTAAGAGTGTAATCCATTATCTGGTAGGTAAGCAATTGTCTGCGACGAAAGGTGGTGAAGCTATGGCTATTGTTATCGGCGAGGGCATACAGATGGCATATAACAACATCCGCTTCGAGTGCAGCAATTTTCCCCTTCGGGTTCGCGTCCGTGGTATCCTGTTCAACGTTCTCATTATATACGGATAGAGATACTACGATTTCCTCAGAATCGTATGGACACGCAGTATATGGTATTCGTTGTCGCCAAGGTGGTTCCAACATCGAGCCCGAAGCAATTTTCTCGCCATTGCAATCACAACAAACTGGTCTGCCTAAACACCAATGCCGATGCTTCGACCGACGTCGGAGCTCATAGCAGTGAAATGCGTGCGAGTGTGATTTCGCAGTGACAGGAAGCTTGCAACAAAACAGTCGGTGCAAAACTTCCCTCAACAACATTCATCTACCTAGCTCGCGCGCAAGTTCCGTGAGAACTAGCAGAGCATATGGTGACTCGACAAACGAAGATCGACTCGAACGCGTGCGCCCCCGCACCGCGCTACAACAATCGCAGCCTTCGTGTACTTGGAACCTCCACGCGCCAAAAATGCCGAACCGACGAGGTGGTTGCATCACTGATACGACACCGCTACGTTGCCCTCTTTGCAAAGCAACGGACCGTCCGCCTGTGGTCGGACGTTGCACTCAACGAGCGCCGCCGAATCACAACGTGGCCTCCGGTGCTCCTCGGCCGCGCGTTCAAAGCTCCTCCGCGGCGAGCGCTTTGACAAGATACACTTTACGAGCCCCGCACGCGGTCGTGCGCGCGCGTGCGACAACATTTGGGCACATCGGAGAGCGCGACGATCGGCCGCCCGAGCTCGCGCGCGTGCTTACGGCAGAGGGTCCGCTTGCGTCCCGCCGGGTTCTGGCCGCCGGCCAAAGGGGCGTATTGCACTCGCTTGTCGGCTTTCTTCTTCTCCGAGA
This sequence comes from Haemaphysalis longicornis, assembly GCF_048455015.1. Taxonomy (NCBI): domain Eukaryota; kingdom Metazoa; phylum Arthropoda; class Arachnida; order Ixodida; family Ixodidae; genus Haemaphysalis; species Haemaphysalis longicornis. The sequence goes on along the minus strand of NW_027526335.1, from coordinate 169,298,445 downwards.
CATCGCAGACCAGAGTAGCGGTCATCGCACACCGGCATAGCCCGTCCCGCGACACACAAGTCACCGCCGCCGCCGCTGTCACACACAGCTGTCACGAAAGCCCCATCACGTGACGCGTCAGCCTTGGCCTAGCTCTACACCGCCGCGAACTTCCGAACTCTCCGGCGGCAATCAACAGCACGCTCTCGCGCTTGCGTATTAAACAGCCGCCATCTTTAAAGAGCCAGCTGTTCCATTGGCTCCGCGCGGACCAATGGCGCCGCGCCGTACGCAGATGAATGGGCGGGGCTTGTGTGAAGCAGACGACTCCTGTCAAAGTCGTCGCGGCATAAACTAAAGCGAACGGCGTTTGACAAGCGATAAGTGATTGTTAAGTGCGAGATAAGGTTGAATTGAGACGACGGATGTTAAAAAACCCGTATTTTTTGCGCGAGGAAGCCGCGTTAGTGACTGTGAGCGCAGACTGACAAACGTAAACAGCGGCTGACTCGCCGGGTTTCGGGCAGCAATCTGCATCGTTCGCTCAAATAACTCAAATTTAATGCGTGAAATTGCGCTCCCGTTATTCAAGAGGGGAAAATAAACTTCAACTTTCAAATTGTGACCATTAGGTGACAAGAAAACGCGGTTTCTGACGGTTTCAGGAGCGAGATGCGGCGGACGGTGCCGCCGAACCGGCCTCAACCCTCTGGCGGGAATATTTTCGCGCGAAATACGACGAGAGCGCGCGTCTTTGTACGCGGCGCTTTTTTTGCGCGAAACGGCCGGTCGTTATACCGTCCGGATTGGACTTTTAAATCGGAGCCATCCTGTCCCTTTAAACCCTTGTTCGAGCCCCGGATCTTATCAGATCGACTCCTCAATCCATCTAGTTGCGCAATCATGGCCCAGTTTTGACCAGCGGAGCCTTTAATATTCTTTTAGCGGCGATTTTTCGAGACGGTGATGTCCGCGTAGCGGAAGCCTATTTTCTGCCGGGCGCCGGCTGCCCGCGGTGCGGTGCGGATCGCGACGAGGGATGATGATCTCGACGCGCCAGGTGGATTTCCTTCGTCCAGATATGGCCAGCGGGAGCTTCAAGACGCCCACGGCCAAGGAATCGGCTGGGTCGCGTCGCTCGCTCGTCAAGCCGGGCCAGCTGCAGGCGGGTGCCATTGTGATGGACGAGTACGGCCAGACCCCGGACCACTTCTACCTGGCCCGCAATCCGCCCAAGCCGCCCGCCGAGAGGAACCAGGTGGGTCGCCCGAAGTCCCCGCTAACCCCGTACTCGACCCGGGCTCGATTCGCGGGCCGCCGTACGCGCTCACGGAAAGGCATTCTGCCCTTTGGTTTCCTTTGTTTACAAACGACTTCCGCGATCCGGCCCGGGGGCCTTCCGCTCAGCCAACCCCCCCCCGGGGGGTTTGAGCCCCTTTAAATCGTGGCCCTTGGTCCTACGTTGTACCAGGCACTCCGCAGTGATCGGGATCAATCAGCGCGAGCTCGCATCGACTCGTTTTTTTCTCCCGAATAACCCCGGCTGTCCGGCCCGTCGGTGCGGCTTTCCGTAGCGCCAAGTGGCCGTTGGGCCCCGCCGGTGGTTTTCCACTGCGGATGCAGGAATTTTCGCTCATTCGCCTCCGAATTTGTTTTCTAGAAAGTGTTTTCGGGTTTGTGTGAGCCAAAGCGCGAGAAAGAAGACGCGCAGCCCGGAAGAACAATGCTGGCTCCGCACGGGCGGGCAGGGGCCGCGGTGTTAACGTGTCGACCCCCCCTCCTTCCCGGCCAGAAGCGTGTACGCATCGCCCCTCGCTGGTCACCTGCGCGCCTACCTGCCCTGCCTAATTGCCGCCTCGGCGGGAAAACGTGCCCCGAGCTTGCGATCGAAGCCGCGTTGGGGGCTCCGCTGGCGCAGTACGTACTGCTCCGTCTCCACTAGTCCTACGGTGTATTGTGCACGTAGCGGCAGCTGCCTCTCGCGCTGAACCGGCCCTAAAAACGCGATCTCGCCAGAATCCCTTCTCACACCTCCGTAGCTTCGATTCGAGGCTCCTCAAAGAAACGTCGCAGCTGCCTTTGCGGGCCGTCGGAAACCCCGCATGTTGTTGTCGGTGGGCGATGCGGAGGACAACGTGTCGTCGTCGTGGCGTGGACTCGCGAGACCTGTGTGCGGGACTGCGCAGTGGTGCTCGCGTGAGCCGGGTGTTCGTCTCGATCGGCCCTGGCCGGTGGATTTCGGCTGCCTGCCTGCCCGGGGGGCCGATTAAATAGCGGCGGTACGACCACGCACGCGGTCGGTCGTAGGCTTTCCCCCCGCCCGGCGACCGCGTCTTCCGATACGCTTCGGCGCCGCCGGCATTTCCCACGCTTCTCTCCTGCTGCCGACGCGGTGTTTTTCGCGGGCTCTTCTTTGCCGTACTACACATGGCCCTCACACCGGGCCCCGCGAGCCTTTTCCGGCTGCTCCTATTCCAATTTCCTCCTAATCCTACCAGTTTATTCTTCGTTCAGATAAAGGGGGTGCCGTTTCTTTTTTTTAAACTCGGTGACAAGACGATTCCGACTCTCTGAAATGTCCGCGGTGGATCCTACGTCGGTCGAGACGTGCGAAACGCCCGACGAACGGCAAGCTTTCGGTTGGTGCTGACCGAGCCGGAGATCGTCGGCGTCATGTACGTACCCGTCGTGTACGACGTAAGCAGTAAAAATCTGCTCAACTGTCAGCAACTTCAAAGAACCACGATGGTGACAATGTGCGTAAATTGGGAAATTGCTTTCAGGTACCTTGATTTACTGGTGGCTGAGGGCTTGTTTATGTGCATACCTTGCCTCAGTGGTGTCTTTCTTTTTTTTTTTTTTTTGTGGTTCCAGGTCAAGCGCAGGCTAGACATGGAGTCCCCCGAGCCGTTTGTGTTCAAGGCACCACCCGCTAAGAAAGGGCGTGTTGCGAATACGACGACGACAGCAGCAGGTCCACACAGGAAAGGTACGTTCCACTTGCTGCCATGCATTTTTTTAAACGACACTATTGCGGTAACTCCTCGAGTTTATCACCCTAAGCAGCCCCCCTTGGTCACTGGGACAACTAGGCATCGCAGTGCATGGAGGAATGGAGTGATGTTGGTGGTGGATACGAAACCGCAGAAAATGACTTCCTATTTCGTTTTGAGTCATTTTGGAGTAGCATAGGAGCCGAGTATCTGACGTATTCTTTGCGGCCACGTAGCAGGTGTTGTTGGGAAATGCTGTTGCTGTTACAGGTAAAAATAGGTTTTGACGTATGCGCGTCTAAATCTACAATTTATTCGCTTTTTTGTTTTGTTTTTGTTTTTTTACACAGGAGGTGAACGAAACCGGTACGACACTTCCCTAGGTCTGCTCACCAAGAAGTTCGTCGACCTCCTCAAAGGTGCATCAGATGGGGTAAGTCAAGTGCAGTGATGACAAAGAAAATGTCAGAAGGTTCCTTTTACTACGTTTTGTGGGCTAATGACTTTCGCTGTCTAATCTGTCAAGTTCCAAGTTTCGTGCGTGACAGGAGGAATGCCTCGACTCATGACATCTGCTCTTTCCGTTTATATGGCTGCACTGTGGTACCTTTAGTGAAGTCGTCCTCACGAACACTTTCTTAATGTGGCAAGAAGTCTTGGGAGTTTGCCTGGAAAGTCTGCTGCTTTCAGATTTATCCGTATTTATTCTGGTTATTTTTGTTTTGCGCACCAAGATTGGCTTGGCTATTTGCCTCTCTTGGTTCAGCTTCTCTGCACACAGCCGTGCGGTGTGGTGAAGTGCGACAAGCCTCGTCAAAGGGAATGGAGCAGAGTCGCATTGTAAGAGTTCGTGGTAGCACGATTACAAAAAACCGTGCAGGTAAAGGTAGTGCATATGAATCGAAGGGCAAGAAGCACAAGAGGAGATGGGAGTGGAGGAAAAGGTCAAAGGTCAAGGTAAGGCCAAAAGTAGATTTCAGGAATGAATTTGAACGGTAGGAGTCGCATGTCAGCTTGCTGAAAGACAAGTGTAGTCTTGACGGAAAGGGACAAGCTTAGCTTCGTGATGCTGAGTTAAAGGGCAAAAGGTCACGAACTTTGTGAAGTCCGTGACCTTTGTCAGCCAGTTGTTAAGGTCAAAGGGGAGCCCACAGTTGGAAAGGGCATCTGCACAAGTACAAATCTTTGGTGTGTGAAGCAGCGAATTGCCTTCGGGTGGGAAAAGAATGCACTTTAATTCAAATTAATGACAAGGAAGAAATAGAGGTATGAACGGGAAAGATCAAGGGGCAAGAATTAATTTGAGAGCAGGCCGGGAAAGCAAACCTGAAAACATCGTAGCTGTCAGGTTACCCCCCAGGTAAGGCTAAACGGTCGTTACCGGTTATATGTGGCTCAAGGGACCTGTCAGTTATGCTTTCAAGTGTTCTCTTCTGTGTGACCTTTCATGGGAAAGGACGTAAGGAAAGGTCAAGGTCGGTGGGAAAATGGAAATGACCCCTTGGCGGTGGCTATGGTGTTGCGCTGCTGAGGCCAAGGATGTGGGTTTGATCGCGGCCACGGTGGCCGCTTTTCTGATGGAGGCGAAAAGCAAAAACGCCCGTGTGTTCGAGATTTCGGCGCACGTTAAAGATCTCCAGGTGGTCAAAATTAATCCGGAGCCCTCCTTTACGGCGCGCCCCATCGCCTGTGTAGCCTCGGTGCGTTAAACTCCGGAATAACTCAATCAAGGAATGAAATGAGCTTAGATGTTGATGTGGGGAGAAGGTGTGTTATACAAATTGTCTGCAGATTGTGGAAGTGTGCTTGGTTTGGGTCTTAACGTCCACAACACTCTCGAGGGAACAGGCAAGTGCGAGAATAGGCCAGCTAAAAGAGCAGTTGTAAAAGTCTAACAATGGTCATTGTCCGACGCGTCTTGCTGGAAATGACGGTTTCTACTATGTATCAAGGAAGATGCTGTCTCGGGGAAGACGAAGGGAAATGCCGTGGCTCAAAGTACAAGGGGGAGGAGGAGGGGAGGGGGAAATGGAGGACACAGCTGCAAAGGTCAATTGTGGGAGAGCGTCGGCTGTACGAATTTGGAAGTGGCTGCAGCTGTTTTCACATTTAGTGGGAAGAGGCTAGAAGACGGCCGGCAGGGAGAGTCAATGTCAAGGACAGGGTAGCCCTACTTTCATTCAGAGGGGAGGTTTTGAGAGAATTGAGAGGAGGGGCCAATGTGACGGGAGGTTTGTCCTAGGGATGGAGAAAAGGAGGGCGGGTGGTCGAATTGTTTTGTTTACAGAGTTGCGTGAAGAGTTATTGTAAGGTGTGCATCCAGGATAGAGCTTATTCATTGCCACGGCGATCTGCCTTTGTTGGAGGAAGAGAAACCTGAACATAATGTCCAAGAGATGGGAAGTGGAGAAGGAGGGGAAAGTGAGGAGGAGTGAAAGGGGATTAAAGTTAACGAGTGCATAGAGGAGAATATTGCCTAGGACAGCTACCACCCGCACCGGGCAAAATTTAATTTGTGCATGCCGTTAATAGATGTCGCACCATCACCCCGCTACAAAGGTGGTATGTCTAACACAATCAATCCAATCAATAAAGTTGTGCTGCTGAGTACGAGGACACGGGTTTGATTCCGGTCACGGTGGCCACTTTTCTGGTAAAGGTGAAAAGCAAAAATGCCCGTGTGTACAAGATTTCGGCGCACGTTAAAGATCGGATCCCCAGGTGGTCAAAATTAATCCAGAGCCCCCCACCACCCGTGTAGCCGTCGGCGCGGTTAACCCTACAATCAACCAATCAATAAAGTTGAACATGAGGGGATGTCCAGTAGGTAAAATAGAATAAAGCTGCACATGGCAAAGGAAAGAGAAGCTTCAGTGAAACGGTGTTGTTGTGCGAAGAAAATTGCCACTCAAGGAAGAGAGATGTTGGACCCGAAAATGCGGTAAGCATGGAAGGGGGTCCATGAGTGTTGTTAAGAAAGTAGTGTTTCAGGTATACAAGGTGCGCAAAGACTTCTGTCGAGGAAACAATAAAGAGTTTGGAGCAACTTGGGAAAGGCTGGTTGTGCAATGCTGATGTACATGAAATTGATTCAGCCCTAGTCTCCACATGTGTATAAATTAGTCTAACTCCACTGCAGCAAATTTTACAAACCTGATGTTCACTGACCACAAAATGTGTTGAAAGACACTCTAAATGGGCTGTCGATGCACCTAGCAAGGGAAGCCACCTCACAGTTGGTGTCTGCTCCAAGGAGCTGATAACTGGCCTACACGCTGGCAGGTTGAGTCTGTAGATGCCTGGTTCTCTTGTTTGGAGCCTACCTTGGAGCTGACCAGCTCACACTAAGTGATTTGCGAGAAATTTCTTTGTTTTTGTTTAAAGCTTTACCGCGTGTGCCTGAGCTGTTGGTTTGTTTGCACCTTGATCAAGAAGGGGAGCAGTATGTGGTGCTGACGCTGTTACGTGAAAACTGAAATTGTCAAAAGGCATTTCGGAATGCCTTCAATAAAGTACCAAAAATACGAAGAAAGGAAAAGGAAATTAGGCAGGTAGAATTCGGTATGCCAATTCCTGCAGCAAAAAGGCTCCATCAAGTACTTGACAGCGGATTTTGATCAAGGATTTCTTGCTGCTCAAGGTGTGAAGCAAAAGGCTAGATGGAACAGGGACCGTTCAAAAAAGCTGCACGCCCTTCTCAGCCCTCCTTACATCTTTGTAGGGTTGCGAAACGAAGCTTTCTATTTCTATTCCACGGATAAAAATACAAACAGAAGCAAAATGAACCATTTTTATCTAAGTGGGTCACCATTCCAAAAACAAACAAGGAGTGAGAACTTTGTGGCCACCTGTGTTTATCTTTTCCAGCATTCAGAATGCAAATTAGTTTTGTTATGTAATGAAGCAGCTTTGGGACAAGCCCTGGTAAGTATATGTGTTATATGTGTAAGTATATAAGGCTAGTAAAGCCTTATAGAAAGTAGTACAGCTGGTACAGAAATTGGTAAAGCTTGTGTTTATGCCACTGCTTCACTGTTTGCTTTGGTGTTAAATAATTCGGTGCATGGCAAGTTGGCTGTGCGTGACGTCAGGCCAGCACAAAGTGGAGCCAAAACAGAGCTTTGTTCACCTTGAAAGAACTAGCCTTTGTAACTCACTCAGCTCCCTTCCAGTCACAAAATGCATCTTCAAGCTCGAAAAGATGCAAGAGATATTGCTAACTTTCGAATTTCACGCGGAAATGACGTATTATGGGCAGGAGCGGCACGAGATGGGCCAACACTAAAACATAGTCATCAGCATGTTAACAGTTAAACACATTAGCATAAAAGTGGTACAATAAAATAGAACAACAAGCCCCACCGCAATTATTGAGCCATCTTTTTTGGCGGTGGACTAAGTCGGTGACCACCAAATGCACAAACAAGATTCTGTTATTTCTTAGAGAAATCGCCACAAAGTGTCATTGCTAATGCCGATGGTGTCATTTTTATCGGGTGTCATTGCTGTTGGGACAAAGATGTCTTTTATATGAACCGAATTGGCATTTTGCCTTCATGGCTCCTTTAAATACAAATTCGATGCAACCAGACATCCACACACGCCTTAAATTTGGTCTTTTCTTTTTCTCTCTCTCTCTCTCTTTCTTCACATGTCATAAACAACTGCCCTTGGTGGAGAAAAGTTCTTTGTAAATAGTTTCTGCACACTGATGCACATCGCGGTTCCAAAAAGCCCTTGAATAAGCTGCTCATGCCTTTTTTGTTCCTTTTTAAGCGTTGATGATTTACATCATCAACACTGACATTCCTGTCTGTTTTTTTTTTCCCCTTTATACAGTGCCTTGCCGCTATTGGTGGCAATTTTCTCGCGGCATGCCCGAATCTCTTGGTAGTGCAGACGTGTAGAATGCCTACTTTGTGACCCAGGTTTGAAACCCAGTTTTTCTTTTTTCGTTTTTATTTACCTTCTGTACTTTTAATGGTTGTACAAGTGGGGAAATCGCAGTGTTTTTTATGATATTAGACAGTCAAAAAAGTCGAATGGATGCAGGAGGCAATACCAGACAAATATCGACATTTATTGCGCAGCTGAAGGGTATGCCTTGCCAAACATTTGGAGAGAATTTAGGTTGGCTCAACATGCCATGGAAGGAATACTGTTAGGAGTAACACTCAGGGACAGGAAACGAGCTTCCTGGATCAGGGAACAAACTCGAGTAGGTGATATTGTCACGAAGCCAAAAATGACGCCGTTGGCTTGAAGGAAAAACAAGTTGCTCCCCTAACAACTTCAAGAATAAAAGAATACAGAAGCAGCGAAGCAGCAGTCAATAAAGTGACGTGCGCAGGCGAGTGTCGGCGAATCGAATGCTGCAGCGCCTGCTCAGCTGGCATTTATCTCTCAACGCGAGTGTTTCTCGAACTGTCGAAGTGCATCCAGAACACTGTAGTTAAAGAAGATAATTCTAGGAACTAATTTCAAACTAACGTCACCAGCCTAGAATTATCTTCTTTAATCTACAGTGTTCTGGATGCAATTCGACGATTCGAGAAACACTTGCATTGAGAGATAAATGCCCGCTGAGCAGGCGCTGCGGTATTTGATTCGCCGACACTCGCCTGCGCACGTCACTTCATTGACAAACTACAGGAGTTCTCGCTGAGTTAGTCATCATGGATGCGTTGTTCACGGCACCAGTTGGATTTCTTCTGCCTTTGATTTATCCGGCAGTAGTCCAAACTCCGGCTTTAGGCCGTGCTGTTGGCGGCTGGCACGAGTTGGGCTTGGTTGACGGCTAAGAAGAGGGTTTAGGGTTCATGTACTGCGCACCTCCACCAGATGTCACGAAGCCAAACCAAAATAATTCTAGGATGGTAACGTTTGTCCGATCCACTCTCCCTATCAAAGGAGATAACACGTGCGACATAAAAAATGGAACGTGCGCTTCACTTGGCCTATGGATGACACAGATAACACAGCCCGGCGCAGCCGGTAAGCAAAAACAAAACATACACAAACCAAATGCATGGTTCGTAGCAATATCGTAGTTCAAGTAAAGAAAAAGAAGCGGACTTGGCCTGGCCATGCAGTGAAACGAACGGACAACCGGTGGACAATAAGGGTAACAGAGTGGATACCAAGAGATACGTCTAGAAGGGGAAGGCCATTAACCAGATGAAGGGATGAAATACAGAACTAGGGGGGTAAACTGTGGGAGCGGAGCGGTTGGAGGTCAATGGGAGAGGCGTCTCCCCTGCAGTGGATCTGAGTAGGATTGTGATGATGGTGATTGGGATGATGATGATGATTCATTGGCCTGTGAAGATGGCTCTTTGAAAGTCTGCCAGAAGAGCCACTTTGTGCTTCTGGCAAATCTTCTTTAGTAACATTGATAATTTGCTCAGTGCTGATTGCAAGCTAAATTAGCACTAGTGATGTTGCAAGTGTGGAAGCCTAACAAGCTGTACTTGTAGAGTCGTGGCTAATTTGCAAGAAAGAGAAGCACCTACCAGGTGATCGAGGGGGCAGGGATTGTTGTTTTGTCACATCAACGAGAAGTAAAATGAATGACATAAACAGAAGCTCATAGCAGAGGTAGAGAGGACAGTTGTTTGTCCAGAGCTTTGCACACAGTTGTTCGAGTTCACTGCAGCTGTCTTTGTTTCTCCGCTGGCATTCTTCCCAAAGTATAAAACGAAACTTCTCTTTATTGCCAGCTGCACTGAACAATGGTTCCGCAGGACAGTGTAGTACAATACGCAGATGGGAATCCCTAATGCCAAGGCCAGAAGTAAAATGAATGATGTGCAGTTGGGAACAGGAGTTTGTCGACAGGCAGGTGGGCTGTGTAATGTGGAGAAGGCATCTTCAAGTGTGCTGGAACAGGTGTCTCTGACGTGCTTTGTCTTAGTAGAGAAAGGCTGGAGCACAAATCACCTGGCCTTCGAAGGCCACGAGCAAATGAAAACTTTGTCAGTGAATTTGATTGGTAACCACTACAAGAGCCAAAAGTGGCCGTGCAAAGCTTTAAAAAAGATATCGTGCTACCAAGTCACACCAGTGTACTGTCTTCGGAAAAGTTTTGCGACTGAACCTGTTTGTTTTTGTTTTATTTTTTTACAAATACTCAATTCCTAAGACATTGCAAGACAAGAATAAAAAAATAAATGACAGTGGAGGGAAGCTATCTATCGAGCTTTCAGCATTGAGCCAGACCAGGGACCCATAAAGGTGATTGTTGCAATTTTACTATTCATAAGGAAAATACCAGACAGTCTTGTCTTTGTACTTGGGTATTAATGAATTTTTAACCGCTCGGCCTTTTTTTTACAAGTGATAAAACAATATGAAATGAAAGGACTCTATGACTGCAGTGCCCATTTGAGCTGCCTTATGCAAAAAGGCAACATGTGCAGGCGAGGCCGTTACAGAACAGTCAATCATAGTGGTGGAAAGTTAACGTGACATCTCCTTTTCTTTTTTTCAGGATATTCTGTCTGAGCTAAGCTGTGTGTTTGATAGAATGATGAGACAACTGCAGCATACGCAGACAGGGCCGTTTTATGAGGCTAGGTTACATTTCAGCTCACGTGCTCATCGGCATGCTAACTCTGCTTGACAACTCTGCTTGACTAAGTCGTTTGGCCCCCCTTTCTTCCACCCCTTAAAATCTTCTACCACTTTATTTAAAAGTAAGTAATGAATAAAAGCAGTCTAAGTGTGCAGCCTTGCAGTACACCGAATCTTCCACCACTTTATTTAAAAGTAAGTAATGAATAAAAGCAGTCTAAGTGCACAGCCTTGCAGTACACCAAATCTTCCACCACTTTATTTAAAAGTAAGTAACGAATAAAAGCCGTCTAAGTGCACAGCCTTGCAGTACACCAAATCTTCCACCACTTTATTTAAAAGTAAGTAATGAATTAAAGCAGTCTAAGTGCGCAGCCTTGCAGTACACCGCATCTTCCACCTGAATAAAAGCAGTCTAAGTGCACCGCCTTGCAGCACACCGAATGTTATTTCAACTGGCGGTGACTGCAAGTGGCTAAATACAACAATTTTGGGACATAGCCACAGATGATATTTGACCTGATCGAGCTTTTTGCTACTAACGCTACGTAACTTTTTTAAGAGGTGTAACAAGTTAAGTTTCTTGAGCATTTGATAAAGACAAAAATGTATAAAGTAAGGGAAATAATTTTAATATGGCCCCAAAAGCATTGAAAATAGGAAGGTAATGACCTTCAGTGCCGCAACCACTCATTTCGCAACTGTGTGGGCATCGCGTGATGAGGTCAGCTGTTTCGTTAAAAGCACAAAAACGTACAAACGCAAATATTTCTACACATTGTTCCGGTTAACTTTGTTACTGAAAACAACACTTCCTGGTCAAAAATGTTTTCAGCGTTGCTTGTCCAAGTACCAATGCACAAGCGCCACTAGCTACCTCTGTACAGATGTTCCAACATTTATTCAAACGGCAGTGCTCGTTCCAGCTCATGCTGATAAAAATCTTAATATTTCCATCAGCAACAGAATTCGCCTATTGAACGAATCAAATCATGTCAAATCAGTTTTCCTTTCTTTTACAAAACAATGCTGCAACCGCACAAAGAGCCATTGTTATAAACTACCTGTCATCGACATCACTGCTATCCGATCAAAAATGTGTGCTTGATACATCTTCTCAGGTTTCCTTTTATGTGCGTTATAGTATTTGACTGTGACATTTCTTGTAACTTTGTCAAGGATAAAGCACGAGCTCAGCCACGGAGCGGAATTCAATTACTCGAACGCATTGCTCACTCCGATGCGAGGATGAGGTGTCAGAGCAGATGAACCGGCCACAGCTTGTTCAGAAAAGCCTTCTCGTGTTTAATTAATAGTTTATCATCCAAATAAGGCCCACCCTGGAAAGATGGAAAGATGTCTATGCCCCTGTTTCATTATCCAGGCTCCAGCACAGTGCCGACTCTTGCTGGAACGAATAAGAAGCTGCAAGCTCTGGCCCAACCACATTTTCCAGGCACCGTGACCGTGCTTTAAAGGAGCACTGACACGAAAATTTTATGTTACACTTTTATTGCTTTTATCGATGCTTAATGGCCTGGCGAACCTGAAACAGCACTTCAAATACTGCAGCGCGCGATAGTTAATTACACTGAACGGTCTGAAAATCGTTTGTTTCAAATTCCCGCGCTTTCATCCCGAACGGCGCATATGACAGACTCCCTGCCTGACCTCATCCCTGCCTGACCTCACCGCTTTGTGCGGACGTCACCGGCGCCCGCTTGAGAGGGTGTTGCGCCCGCTCGCCGCTCATGGGGCCGCGCGCATGAAGTGACGTCACGAGCTTTTGACGAGCGCTGCCGCGTCACTTCTTTTGGCTCTCCCTGGATGATGTCACGCTGATGTCCATTTGCTGAGTGCCGCTCCGCGCGCTGCTCCGTCGGCGCGATAAATGAGATCCAATTAAACTATGTTCTTCGCGTCGCAGGCCACTTATATTTAACCTAGGGTATTCTGTTGAGTGAAGGAAGCGAACTGTGCAATAATATTAACGCCGAAAATTGGTGTCAGTGCTCCTTTAAGGGGGGACACTGGTCTTGAGGACATTTTTGTTATTTTTTAACCTATGTGCTTGAGATTTACACATTGAGTGTATTTCAACACCCTGAGCACAAATATGCAGTCAGTTTTCATCTATGGGGTGTAAGTTTACAGTTGTGCAACATGTTATGTCACTCCGTTTCGGGCAATTTTTTCATTATGTACCTATGAAATACTCAAATAGCTTTCATCCCTTTGTGCTCTAGAAGGACCAGGGAGTGCAACTATACCACTGCAGTAATTTTAACATGGTTTCTGCAAACGCTGTAAAATTCGCAAATGTCGAGTCATCAATTTACAATGTTTTTGTAAAACTAACTGCATAAAATCTTGTGCCAGCAAAAGGAAATTCTGTACTTTTGTGGTTTTATGGCACTGTTCAGTTCATAAGCTTTCAAATGCAGCAAAAATGATGTAAATCGAACCAGTACCTACATCCCAAGATATTGTACCCGACAGCTGACCATGTGGGAAAAAAATTGGTTCTGAGAAAACAGGGCACGAAGTTTGCAAACTTAGGCAAAAATGGTCATTTAGGCGACTTCATAGGGCGACAGCTTTGTGAATACTTATGATACAGCTATGATATTTTGCAGGTACATTCTTTGGAACCTGTAGACTGCAAATATAATTAATACAGAAAATTGATTTTTTGGGAAATTTTCGGCCCTCAAGACCAGTGTTCCCCTTTAAAGTCCGCTAAGGAAGCGTACAGCATTATTGGCTCACTTGAACAAAGATTTCACGGGCGAAACAAAAATGCACCACTGAAGCCGTTTGTCGCAGAAGAGAAAGGGCAACACATATCGAAGAATGAATCTAGAAATATAAACACGATGAAAGGAGAGCCACACCCGCCGCAGTGGCTAAGGCGTTGCGCTGCTGAGCACGAGGTCGCGGGTTCGATTCCCGGCCGCGGCGGCCGCTTTTCTGATAGAGGCGAAAAGCAAAAACACCCGTGTGTACGAGATTTCGGCGCACGTTAAAGATCCCCAGGGGGTCAAAATTAATCCGGAGCCCTCCACTACGGCGCGCCTCATCGCCTGCGTTGCGTTGGCGCGTTAAACCCCCACAATCAATCAATCAAAGGAGAGCCACGGAAGGGAGCTTGATAAGGCGTGAAAGCAATGACTCCAGGAATATCCCTGGGTATTCCAACAATAGGTCATCGACCCCGAGAACCTTCAAGCATGGCTACACCATACCCTCTGTGGAAAATGGATCAGCTGAGTTGTGGCTCGATATGAGCCAGGCAACTGCATGCTTCACCCAAAACTGAAGATGCCGTGATACTGGAAATGCCACAACAGCAACAGGAGGCAGGCCTGAAAGAATCACTGCAACCTATGCCGGCTGCATCACCACCAGAAGAAAACACCCTCGATGACGAACTAGCTTTGGACCAGCTAGGTCTATATAGCTGGAGTGCTTGTATACTGACACACAGTGTCAGTATACAATGACATGGGTTCAGCTTAAATTGAGGACGACTGAGGAAGCAGTGGAACGGAAGATGATACGTGTAACGTTCAGGGACAAGGAGAGAGCGGAGTGAGTCAGGGAACAAATGCGTGTTAAGGACATATTAGTAGAAATTAACAAGAAATGGACGTGGGCAGGGCATGAAATGCGAAGGCAAGATAACCGTTGGTCATTAAGGGTAATGAAGTGGGTCCCCAGAGAAGGCACTGAGCGTGGCAGGGGGCGGCAGAAGGTTAGGTGGGCAGATGAGATCAAGAAGTTTGCGGGGATAAATAGGTCGCAGTTAGCACAGGACCGGGGTAATTGAACATCTATGGGAGAGGCCTTTGTCCTGCATTGGGCGTAGGTAGGCTGATGATGATAATACGATGACAAGATATCCTGCGGGCTGTATGCAGAATAACTTTCACAAAAGAAAATGCAATGATGATGATGATGAGCTATGTGGAAAAGTAAAAAAAAACTGCACCGGACGGTGCAGTGTCATCACTAAGAAGCATAGTATGCCCATGTTTCGGAGGAAGCAAAAGTGCAGCCACTACCGCCACACGAGGGCCTGACGAGGGCCTGACACGAGGGCCTGCAGCACTACCGCCACACGAGGGCCTGACTGCTAAAAACACTGCCCAAACGCGCTCTATGTTAAAAGCACAGACCACTCAACGGCGATCAAACACCTTCACATCAGCCCAAGGGCTACTGCAAACGGCTGCTCATCTCCAGGAAAAAGATCGAAAAAAGGTACTGCTGTGGTCATGACGACGTCAAGGCACTAAACGGTCAGGGAAATGTGGAGGAATAAATGGTGCTACAGCATTTCACAAAGCACAAGGCGTGAATATCCGAGGTTGAAATGGGATTGTCAAGCACAAACACTAGACTTTGACACAACAACAATCTCTCAAGTCAGCGGGCATGCGACGCTATGTGGGAAAGTGTACCTATAGGTTACCACCTGACATAGTCGCTGTGAAGAAACACAGGGCCAAGGTCAAAAGAAAAGGAGGACGGATGACTTGAGACACCCTGTGGACACAAATGGAAGACTGCCTAAAATTCATCACCCCATGCTTCAGAAACAGAAAATTGACTGCAATCATTGTCCAGGATTGCTGCCAGTTAAGAGCTAAGATTTGCTGAGTGTCTTCATGGGCTAAGGTCATACCGCTTGGGCAAACTTTTCTCGGGTGGGATGTAGGGACTTTCAATGAGGCCAAAAATGAAACACTCAACAGATTAGCAGAAGCACATAGATGGATGAAGCAGATGGCCAGTGGAGGCATCAAGATGGCTATTCACAACATGGTTCTCTGTACATAATGGAGATATATTGGCTTTTCACTGATGACAGCCTCCACCTTTACCCTTTGTGGATGTTCTTCCACTACATATTTCGGAAGTGCTGCGTATGCAATGAAGGCATTGTACATCGTAGCAAAGTGTGATATTAGTTCAAGGCATGTACTTACATTCATACTTCGTCGGGGCACCAAGTCTACAGCTGTGAGGTCTGACACCAGTTTAGACCGCTTCCTAAAATAAAAATAAAGCAGTGCAGTCTTAAAGTTGCTTTGACAGCTACAATGACACCAGCTCCTGTTGTGCTGCAGTGACCTTGCTAGCCAGTGTTTGTTCGCAGTTCTCATTATAAAGGTCCTGAGAAAAACTTGGAGCTGTTTGAGTGTGTTGTGGTGTTAAATTAGTGGTGCAATTAACTTCAGCTTGTCTTGTTCTATTTTAAAGACTCCCCCTTGTTGATGTACTTGTCGACGTTGAATGAAAGATCCGAGACAAAATCATCACTGGTGGCACATTTGCGTATGGTACAGCTGTCCAGGAAATTACATGGATGTCTCTATGTGACCATGTCTTTGAAAGACAGCCAGCTATGATGTTTAGTGCCATGCTGCCAAAGAATGCAAAGATGTTTGATTTTGAGGCCCAGTAGTTACGGGTGCAGCTGGGCCTTGTATGGAAACAACCAGAGATTCTGCTGTAGACGTGAAGGCTGGAGCTTACCCAAGGCCCTGTAGTGTTCATTTCAGAAATCGCAGGGCGTTTCCTCTGGCGCCAACGCCAGCAGGCTCAAAGACAAAAAGCTTTGTTTCTGAATGCAAAGTGTAGATTAGGGACTGTCCCCGGGGCTGATTCACAATGTGTCTGAGGCAGTGGCCGAGTCCAGTTAATCGTGCGCAAAATGATTTGCTGCGTAAGTGACAAAATGACAATCGGCTGAAATGGCGCATGCATTTGTTCAGCTGGAGATCGTCTGGTAACATATAGTGGAAGGCCAATTTTTGCATATCCTCTGCATGCCTGTATACTTGACCAGCTCTCCTGCAATGTCATTCATGGTGTGGATTCGTAAAGAGTGGCAGTGCCATTCTTAATCTCACCTGTTCTGCTGAACACGGCATCAAGTTGAACAAGGGCCTGAAATGAAGGGAAGAATTTTACCCCCTAGGGTCTGGGGCTGTCTGCGTCTCCTGTCATCGTCGTAATCGTCTCGTGTAGTCACGGTACTAAAGCACCGGGAAAATCGTTAACACCTCGCGCTAGAACGTAACGCGTGCTAAAAAACACCGGGACACTCGTTTACGCCTCATGCTACAGAGCTTCGTGCTTCAAAGACAAGAGACTTTTACAGCAAAGCTGTATACCTGTACCCCCCAACAGTCTCATCTCCATTGTCAAAAACGCCAAGGCGCCAAGAATACACTTATACACTGCATGCTTCTCCCCTCCCCAGGTGTCACGTTAGTGGAGATGGCCCGGGATATATATATATTTTTTTATCAGTTTGTTCAAGTTCACTACTGTCATCAGTTTCGCGAAATGTGACGCCTTGAAGGGAATTATCAAAATCGGGGAGACCTGTGCCGCTAGTGCATCATGTGGCCTCCAAGGGTGGAGAGATGTATATAGCAGTGTATACAGCTCTGACTGCAAAGTACCAGCAACTGAGCCTTCCAACAGACCTTGGGTTGACCTGCTCATGCTTGTTGAGAAGAGAGATAACGTTTAACAGTTTAGCGTCAAGTATTGCCAACAGAACAAGGTTACAAACAAACACTTGAAAGGCGAACCATTCAAGGGAATATGCGATCATCATCTACAGTGGTGACTGCTAAACTTAAAAGACCCCTCAGGCCAGCTGGGGCGATGGATCCCGTGGTTGCAGGAATTTAAGATTACGGTTGTCTTCAAAATGCTTGTTGAGAATAGAGATAACATTTAACAGTTTAGCGTCAAGTATTGCCAACAGAACAAAGTTACAAGCACACACTTGAAAGGCAGACTATTCAAGGGAATAGGCTATCATCATCGACAGTGGTGGCTACTAAACTTGAAAGACCCCTAAGGCCAGCTTGGGCGATGGATGCCGTGGTTGCAGGAATTTAAGATTACGGTTGTCTTCAAGTGGAGTAGGAAGCACTCAGATGGTAATTGACTGGTTAACCCTTCTCCACTAGTCTCTGACGGAGATGTTGCATTTTTGTCATCATGACGTTGCCTGACATAGCCTGACAGTGGCAGGCGGATTTTGATTTATTTGGCATGATCCCATGTCTTGAAGAACGAATCACCATTCCCAGGGCTTTCAAATGCGGCCTTTTTGCATTTTTTCCTCAAAAGCTGTCTTAGTTGAGGGAACCTTTGAAGTGATGAGAACAAACTATCATTTCATCACTCCTGTCAACCTACTGGACAGAATCCTAGAAACGGCGTGCCAGATGATAGCGAAGTGTTACAGGTTCTGCCGTGTGACCCCCGTCACAGGTTGTGCACAGAGCTGCTGCAACTGTCAACACAGCAAACACCATCGCCAAAGCCTGTTGTCACAAAGGTCTTTCCAGCGAGTATGAGTGAATCTCCTACAGCCTTGCTCTTGTTCAAGGTCCCAGAACAAGTGGGTAACTGTAGCCAGAGACTACAGCACACGCTACTCCGAAACAACTGCTCTTCTAAAGGGAACTCTGCAAGAAGTCACTAAACTCTTTGTCCACCAAGTTATGCTGCGACATAAGGAACCAGAACTGGTTATCGCGAACTATGGAGTGACTTTAACGATGGAGCAGATGCTAGGGGTCTTAATTAAGCTGCAACAACACAGAACAAATAAACTAGCCTCTAACCCTTCAGGAATGCTCTTGCTGATGGGCTTGTTGATGCTGAATGTAAGACCTGAGACGAAAGCATCTCTCGTGTAACATTTGCATATGGTACAGCTATCCAGGAAACTACATGAATGTCTATGCGAGCTTGTCTATGTAAAACGGCCTACTGCAATGCTTAGTGCTGTGCTGTAACTCGTCAAAGATGAGTGCATCAACACTTATGTGCAACATTTGGAGGAGGCCTGCCAGCTTGCTTGCGCCTGCACATGGACGCACTGCAGCTGCTAGACGTTGGACACTGCAACCTCGGCGCCGAGTATCTTCCAAGAAATGGAGCATGCATTAGAACCCCAATCCTATGACGTGACTTCAAGGAGCCATGAAGAGAAAATACAACTTCGTTTAATTTGAAAGAACTAGGATTCAGTATCTCACTCAGCTCCATTACAGCCACAAAAGATGTTTTTTAACGAAAAAAAAAGCAAGAAGTATTCAAAAACTTTCAAATTTTGCGCCACAGTGACGTGTTATGAGCAAGAATTATGTCATACGGGCCAACAATAAAACATAATTTTCAGTGCGTTAACTGCACGTTAGCATTCAAGTGATCCAGTCAACTGGAACTAGAGGCCCCATTACAGACGTACAGTCATGTGTCATCGCGACAGGTCAGTTAGGCGGCCGCTAATTGCACAAACAAGGTTCCGTGACGTCACAGAAAAGTTGAGGGAAATTGGCTAGGGGGTCGCGACTGCTTCACACGTTTTTTTTTTAATATCTCCGTTATTTGTTCGAAGATTGCGATGATATTGGTATCATTGTTATCGGGACTAAGCAGTCTTTCTAATAAACCCAACTTGTATTTTGTCTTCATGGCTCCTTTCAGTAAGAAGGTCCTGCCATGGTATTTCAGCCCATACAGAATTCAATGGGTTGTTTCGGTGGTTGTCCAAGATGATGACTACAGGACACCGCGATAGTGGGCCCTGTCGAAAACTGTACCTCAAGCTGTACTGGACTAAGTAACAGACTTCGTTTCATTCTTTCGGCAATTTTCTTCTAGCGTTGGTGCAATGCACCATTACAGGGGGGTACTGCTGCAAAGTATATTCTGTTGGTAGTGTCTTTGCATTCTGCTTTCACCGTCTGTTTTCCTGTGTTCTTGCTGGCATAAGTTTTGACCTGGCTAGTTTGTTTCGTAGGGAAAAGAATGCAACACTGCCATCACTCATCTAAGTCACTCTGACCTGATTGGCAGTGCCTTCAACCCAATTGTATCTTCCTAACAAAGGCTGCGCTCTAGCATAAAATAAGCTCACATAGACCAAATGCAGGGTTCGATTCCCCAACTCGTCTGTGGAAGTCATTTAGTTTGACCAGGTCTTTGTAGGTGTTTATTTTGGAGCACTGGTTGGTTTCAATAAACTCTTCATCAATTGCTGAAACCCTGTGTCATCTAAGGCTGTGATGGTATCTGCAGAAAACAACTGCCGTTACCCTCTTTTGCAACTCGGCGGCAACAAAGCAGCCTAGGGGCTTCTGTGGATCATTTCATGCTGCAGACACGCTCTGTATCAGATGGGCATTGGGTATCGGGGACATGGTCGATCGAGCAGGATTTGTTGTTCATGTAAGAGCAGGAGGCAGTTACTGGCACACCTCATAGAGTGCAGAGCTCTTTACAAAGGAGTGCTTGTGGGCCAGGTGTTTGTGGGATTTTAACTGTCTGAGGAGTAAACAACCTTAGAAAGTAGTTCACTTTGAAATAAACCTTGTAACCTAAGGATGGCAGCTAAGGACTAGAACGTTTGACAATGCGAGGAACTGCCACAGCGTTGCACAAGATTGACACAGAACACAAGTAACAAAAATAAATGCTACATTAAACCATACAGTAAGACGACTGGCCTTTGAACACCGACAAGACTGCACTGCAGGGAATAACGTTCCCTCTGTGAGCTGTGCAAGGAAGTGAGTTTTTGGGTTGATTTGGCAATGGTGCACATTGACTTGGGCAAGTTCAGTTTGCTAGGTTTGGTGGATGTCATTTGTTCTACATCTACTAAACCTCTGTGAAAGGCCATGGCATGAAATGACAAAGTATAAAGTTTCAACTAAGCTACCATGGGTTCTACATTTCAGCTTTCTAAAGCAAATTTGCACTGACATCTGAGGCAAGGCTTTCTCCAGGCTGCAGTGAGAATAATATGGGACCTGTTGCCATTCAAATGTCCCAGAGATCCTGGTGAAAAAAACATTAGAGGCAGAATTCAGCTCTGATGATTATCTTTAAATGTGAAGGATTCTTTGACTTGGAAAAATTATGCACTAATAAGTCAGACACCAACTGATAATGATCCCTGGATGCTTACAGGAAAGAGATCCTGTAGTGAGAGTTGTTTGATATGGTTGTTGCGGCACTTGGCTCTTGAACTCATATATGCCACCTCTCGGTGCACTGTGTTGTCTGCTAGCCAGGTTTATAAAAGGCCAAGGCAAGCGTCTCTGTCCATTTTCTTGTTCTTCTTGATCTTTTATTCAGCTGTATTAGAGAGCAAGGAAGCGTTCTCAGAAGCCTTTGTACAGAATCAAGGTCCCTTGTCTACTTCTTTGAAGTGATCCGTGCAATGCTGCCAAAACTGATGTTCACTAGTGTGGCATTACTGTAACTAAAACATGCCTCTGCAACTGGTCAACCTAAACCCGTTTGACATTTGAACGAGGAAAATGGCACTGACAGGGATGAAGGGAGGGTTGCACACACAGGGAGAGAGCTGTTTCTTCACGCTTGTCTTCACCAGTGCTATTTTCCTCGTAAAAATTGGCAAACAACCCCAAACTATCACTCCTCTATGGTCTCCCGGTAACCCAAAACATCCACCATAACTTTTAGACCTAAACCCACGTGAAAACTTGTATGGCATTCCCATAACCCAAAAGACCTCCCGCCTTTGCAAGTGGTGTACCTGAACCCATATAATAACCCGTATGACATTCCTGTAACCAAAATGTCCGCCGCAGGTGATGGACCTGAACCCATATGCATGCCCGTAACCCAAAACGGACCCTGCAGTAGTGGACCTGAACCCATACGGCATCTCCATAACCCAAAATGTTACGTCCACCATAAGTGGTGGACCCATACAGTAACCCGTATGGCATTCCTGTAACCCAAACGTCCACTCTTTAAATGGGCGACCTGAACCCATACGGTAACCCGTAAGGCATCTCTGTAACCCGTGAGAACTGTCCCCTGCCCCTCGCAGGTGGTGGACCTGAACCGTGCATCGGAGGAGCTCGGGGTGCAGAAGCGGCGCATCTACGACATCACCAACGTGCTCGAGGGGGTGGGCCTCATCGAGAAGAAGTCCAAGAACAACATTCGGTGGCGCGAGGGCGGCCGGGGGGCCTGCCTGCGCTCCACCCAGGAGGCCCTGCAGCGGGAGGTGGACCAGTGTGCCGCCCTCGAGGACGAGCTCGACCATCTGCTCGCGGGGGCCGCCCTCGACCTCCGCGCCATCACTGAACATGCCGACCGAAGATATCCTTTTTTTGGCCTCTGCTTCTCCCTCTGTTGGTGTCATCGCACTCTGAATGGCGGTCACACCCGCTGGGTTTGTTGCCTTGGGGTTTCTTTTTTTTTTTTTTTTACATCATGTCACTTGCTGGGTTCCCTACTTTTTCCCACGCTTTTCGTTCCTTGGTGGCCATCTTGTTTAATTTGCCTTCCTCTCTGCGCAAGGCATGGCCTAGATGGCTCTTCCTCCTAGTATGAGCCAGAATTGTGCCCACATGGCTGTCTTGCTAACCTACAAAGCGCGCTTCCTCTTGTTTCAACAGGTAAAACAAACATGACCTGTACTAGTTTCGTTGAGACCCGCCCAGTATACTGAGGCGTGGCTAAAAAGAAGGACAATCTTGAAGCTAAGGCAGGCTTGGAGTACCATCAAAACTAAGTCTTCTAAAGTATACTTTGTACGCGTCTTGGTTTCTTCTGCATAAGTTAGCACATGGTGCACTTTTCTCTTTGCAAGTGTTCGCATTTAGCGGAGGAATCTTAGTCCTTCAGGAGCTGTCCTTGAACGTTCCACTTCCTTCACTAAATCTTAGACAGTTCCTGTCATCCACAGTGGCAGCTTAAAGGCTGCAACATTATGCGCCCTATAGATTAGACCTCCGCTCCTGAATCTGGCTCATAGCAGTTTAGTTTTCATAGCATAACCAGCCCTGCATTACTGGTGCCAAAGTTTGATGTTTAAAAGAACTCGCATGGTTCGTTTCATGATAATGCCAGGACGGCTTCGCTGAGTTATGGGCATCAAGCGTTGCTCGGAACCATTTTTAAATTGATATTGTTACCACAGTTCTTGGAGGGGCAAGCATTGGCAGCTTATCTGTTGCGGGACGTCAAACTGGCTTTGGGAAGTGAGTGACAGAAAAACGTCCAATTTAGAATGGTTGGTTCCTGGGGGAAAAACCAACAAGCCTTGTATGGCAAAAATAACAAGAGGTATAACCCTTTGGTGGAGCTTGTGGCGTGTTTTGTCCCTGGGCAATTTCAGCTCTGCTGAATGCGGCGAGACTAATCTTAAATTGAGCTGGGGGGAAGCGGAGCCTTTGCGGTTGTGGTGACAAGGCTCGTGTCTTGCTTAGACAGAAAAGGGATGCGCTCCAGTTTCTCAAGCACCTCTCACCTGCTCCCGGGCTCTCGACAGCTGAAACAAAAAATTGTTGTCACAACAGGTAGCTCTTGCGTGGCATTTTTCCTGCCAAATAGCGTATGCGCTCAACCAACATCACTTTGACCGCTTTGATCTCTTTGAAAGTGTGGTGAACATCATGAATGATGTATTCATGATGTTCACCACACTTTCCAGAATAGTGTCATGATCTTCACCCTCCTCTACTTTTTATGCCATACACAACTGATCGTGCTGGAGCAGTTGGGCAGTCTTAATTTGTGCATAATAGTTTATGGTCATCGAAGCAAAAAACACAACCTTAAAGTTGTTGTCAGTACTTCTTCAAGTAAAACTTGTTCCTTTTATCAGCAATTTCATTCATCATGATCCCTAGAAGCTCCCACACTGAAATGGAAGAAACGCGGATCTTCAAACTCCCATCCTATTTAAAGGGACCCTGCAACACTTGCCATCGACTACTAGTAATGTATTTTGGGATAAAGTCTATTGTCCCAGAAATCTCCTCCCTCAAGAATTATGAAAATACGTTCACAATTAACGAAACTACACGTGATGAGAAATCGCGCATAATCGTTCCCTCTCAACTCGACCGCGTACAACGCGACGAAAGCTGCGCGCTCTCTCCTGGAGAGGGGGGCGGCTCGCGGCATTCTCTTCAGCGGCCTTCGATATATCACATGCCGGGTAGTTTTCTCCTTTCCTCCGCAACGCGGAGGGGCCTATTTCCGGTCTGGTGCCACAAAAAAGCAGGCATGGGTGCCTGCTCGCAAGTGCACGCTCGGGCTGGTAGGGCGTTTTTGAAGCAGTAAACGGTTTTAGTCGAGTGGTCCCGTTGAAAGGGAAGTATTGAGCTCATCACTCAAACTTCGCGCGCACTCAAAACACAAAAGAAACGGCAAAACTGTGCCTACAGGTTCAAGCATAGAAGAGGTTCGTACACAGCGATGACGACGACGGAAATTGGAGAATCTAGCGCGAAGTTGACCAGTGACAGCCGATCGGGCAGCCATGGCCTATGTGACGTCCCTTAGGCCATGCCAGGGGTTGCATAATGAGAACAACTGAAGAGAGAGCGGTTGGTTTTTCCGCGTCTTCCACATTGATTTGCGCGCTCACCGCTTCATGTGCACGTGTAATATTTGGCTCAGGTATTCCTGGCAGTGTAATCTAAACGTCGCGCAGGTTTACTTGCACTGCTCAAAGAGTGTTGCAGGGTCCTTTTAAGTGGAATTCGTTGCACAAAAGGTTTTTCTAATAGTCAGTACATTATAGTCTGCTTCTGTTGACCGAAATTTGACCACTCTCATTTCATTGCAACCAAATTTTGTTGTGTAGTCTAACCGTGACTTTGGCCAGTTCAGTCTGCTGAGTCTGACAACGCTTCTGCGGGGACCGGATCATTGCAAGACAGTTTAGGGTCCCCGTAGAAAAACTGCAGCAGTGCATATTCACTGCAGTCCTTTTTGTGCAAAGTCTATAAATGGCGTGTCCCCATCAAAGCGTCTGTTTCAGTGGGAAAAACTGGGGGCAAACTTGAAGTACCGAAATTGCCAGAGAAATAAGTCCAGAGCGTGTTGGAGTTTCCTTGACTGAAAGCCCTCACGTATGCCTATGTGACGTATCGGGACCTGAGGGGCATCAGCAGCCTGTCCGACCAGACGGTCATCGCCGTCAAGGCACCGCCCGAGACCCGCCTGGAAGTGCCCGACCCCCACAAGGCAAGAAAAGAACACTTTGTGATGATTTTCCTCTCAAAGTTATTTTCTTTGTGGCAGTCAAAGGGTGTGCGATTGCCAGTGCTTGTTTGACAAAACATGTCGTCATCTTAACTCTTTCCGGTCTGAACCTTTTACCCTTTTTCTGGCTGTTCCCGTCCGAAAGGTGGTAAAAGGTCCGGACCGGAACGGCCGGACCTTTCACCCACTTGTGAGAAAAAACGCGGAATTTCACCTTGAACACCGAAGTTGGGCGTGCCCCGACAGCGGACCGCTACGGTTGTGTTGCCGTGTACGGCTATGTCTGGCATGGCTTGACAACCTTAAAAGGGCCATGCAGACAAAATACAAGCTTGTTTTTTTCGAAAGATTTTGTGTTTTATAGGCACTCAGCACTTGTCCAACAACAATTAATGCTGTATTCACTGAGAAATTAATCAATTTACGTTAAAATTTTGATTCTCCCACCAAATCGTGTGTTTTCGCAATGTCAGCAGTGAAGTCATAAGTGCGCATATTCAAATGAACTTCCACTGTGTCATTCGGCTCTGCAGCTTTGCTTGCCGTCAGTCCTCCCAGATGGCGCTAACATACTCATCTACGGACCAGTGTCCACCGTTTCTTTGTTTTTGACCGTATTTGCACCGGGCTAGTTTTGGTAACTAGAAAGTAATCGTTTCGTGAAACATGGTGTATCCTTGACAAACAGGGCCACATAAGACAACGTCACTTAAATTAAGCCAATCTGCCAGTGTCTTGTAAGACAACTACAAAGCAACGGACTGCTGTGCAGCTAAAACAATCATAGTGCGCTTAGTACCAACAGCAGTGTCGCACTTCTATGTTTATATGTACTTTCATAACTGTCATTGTCTTTTTACTACTATTCTTACTGCTGTAATATGAATATGCATTACATTTAAGCGCAATAAGCTCGTTCGGCAAGCTTATAAGCTCTGCCTACTTTGTGTTTGCTTTTGCTGGCCTCAGCCAATCACACAGCTGGGCATATGACATCATATGTTCTGTTGCAGGAATTCGGCTAGTGGGTCACATGGCCATTCCCGTTTTTCCTAATTATGTAGCTTTTTTGAGCAAACTTTACGTTAAAAGTGCTGTCAGTATGATTCTAACGAGGCAATCTTTCGAATTAACCAAACTTGTGTTTTGTCTGCATAACCCCTTCAAGTGTCCGATAGTGCAAAAAAGCAGCATCGTTGTCCCAGTACAGAAAATGGCCACCACCGTTCGTAAAGGTAGAAAAACGCAAAAATGTTGAATGTAGAATGTAAACAAAGTGTGTATGTAGATTAATTTTGATATTAATCAGTTTGAAACAATAGTCGGTTCCAAAGGAGTTTTTGTGCGAATTTAATTTGGGTAAGTATCTCCATAGGAAGCCATAGTGCCTTTGCATTCAGATCACAAAAGCAGCCTTATCGTATTCGTAAAAAACTTGAAATAGGGCCAACTCGACGCAGACACGAGAAAGAAGTAGACGGACCACAGAGCTGACTTGAAACTGATTTTTTTCATTAGAACTTGCACAAACTTAAATGCTGACAACCTCATGCCCATGTGACCGCAAATCATACAGATGTTTTCTCGGCACTGGAAAAACTTGTGGCATCTTTGACAGTAAGCTCAAAGAAGGCTTATTGCGTGTCACCGGGAAGGGTTGAGGGGTGAAGCATGTGTCTGCTTTTGTACCGTGCAAAACTGGTGTTGTATGCCTATCACCATTTCCATGTGGTTGTGTGTATAGAGGACAGACCAGTTGGTGCAGCAATGTTAGGCTGTTAGAGCTGTGGTTTTAAAATGGGAGCATGCGGATTCCAGGGGGTCCACGAGGGCTGTTTAGGGGTCTGCGAACCCTTGCTGAAATTCTCTCTGTTCCCCCACTATCCTTTCTTTTTTGCAAATTTGCTAAACCTTGCTGGCCGTGCGAGAAATGGCTTTGCTGCGCAACTTCTATGCCTAATTTCTCCACATGGCACAAGTTTCAATGTTGGCTTTTGGCAGGGCACTCTGCCAGCTATGGGGAAAAACCAGGCACACCAAAGGCAGCATACAGGTGTTCGGTAACTGTTAGCTGCAAGAGCAAATTGTTTGACAGTATAACATGCTAGAGCATGAGCCTTCTCTTCAAGGAAACACTTAAGGCGGCAGTTGGGTCTTTGAGGCCGAAAAACGGTCAAAAAAAGCGTTTTCTCAAAAATGGCATTTTCGGCCTCCACGGCCATTTTTCTATCAGTCTGTACATTTCCTCATCAAAAGGGACCATATTTTGTTGTTATTATATTTAATAGCATTTTAAAGTGCACTCTACAGCTCAGTAAGCACAGAATTCGATGGTGAAACAGCACTTTTCTTGCAATGCAAAGCTAGCATTTCATCCTCAGATATCTGGGCACCCAGAGCAGGTACAACTTTAATTCTTTTTGCTTCTGATACTGAAATGTGTGGGGAATACAATGTTGGAAACAAATTTTTCAAATGGAGGCTTTGGAAAATTATTATTGTGTTCAATTGGCACCACCTGCGAGCGATTTCTGGCAGAGCGCGGGAGAAACGAAGTTCCCTGTGTTGTAAAACGACCAAAAATAGCTGAATCAAAAAAGCTCTTCCTATGTTGTATTCTTTAGTCATTTGTCTGCTTAGCCACGTGGTAATTTCCATTCTCTATGGAGTGGTTATTTTGTAACTGTGACCCAAAATAATGGCAATTAATCATTAACTCAAAATATAATCAACTTACAAAAAATCTAATGGCAGATTTGAAATCAGCACAAAAAACTCTATAACGCAGTGCAGTTTCATTAAAATTGGTTGGTAAATAAAAAAAATCTCATCTAAGACCAGTCTGCCCCCTTATCAAACGCAGCTCAGCACAGCTAAAAGTTTGGATGCGAGCCTGTGTTTCGGGACAGAGAAATTATCTGTGCCCAAAGATGAGCTGACAAGATAAATTATCCAAACATACAGTATAAGAAATAGTGGAGATTGGTGTACGAGTGTGCCTTTGCTTCATTTACATGAGAGTGAGTTTGTGTTTCTAAAATGCTCTGTTGTAGAAAAATGCAATACGCGCATTCAATCGTACATGTGGTTGGTACTTGACATGTGTCGGAAGAAAAAAGGGGAAAAAACAATAATGTTTGTGACGTCTCCATAATGTCTGATCACATGGGTATGAGGTTGTTAGTATTTAAGTTTGCGCAAGTTCTACTAAATTTCAGTTGCAGGTCAGCACTGTGGCCTGTCTACTTCCTTCTTGTGTCTGTGTTGTGTTTGCACTACTTCGAGATGCTCAAGAACCACTACCAACGTAGCCTCCTCGTCGATTTTTTTTACCGTATTCACTTGCATAATGAACGCACCCCCAACATTTGTAAACCAAGGGCCGATTTTTTTTTTCTTGCATCGAATCGCACCCTAAAATTGCTGCCATGAGTAGCATACCATGAACCGAGTGCCATCTATCGAACGCTACAGAAACGATGGTGCGCAATAAGAAGGAATGTAGCCAATCGGGAGTGGCAGCAGCAGTTAGGACAGCAACCGCAACTACAAGTTACTTGCCATTTCCCTACGGTGCTGGCTTTTCCAGTCTCCTCACCATTCTGGCAATATCTGAGTTATACTGCTACAATTAAGTTTAAGGCAGTCTACTATGCTATGAAGCCTGGCAACTGTGCGGCCAGCCGGCACTTTGGAAGTGAGAAGATTTGCTTCCGATGCTGAAAGTGCCAGCACAACAAGTTGAAGGCTACAAATGAGACCCACTAGGTTGAAGGGCAGCAACTTTTTGTTCATCGAAGAGGCGCTGCTGAATTACAGAAGAAGCTGCACCAAGAATTCCGTAATCAATGGAACTAGTTCGGAATCAAGTGCCCACAATTTCCAGGAGGCAGGGTTTCCCTGCGCGAGTGTTCCAAGCAAGCATTCACTGAACTATGCGATACAGTGATTTGACCTTCAAACAGCAAACGACATTGTGCCAGCGATTGCCTTCTGCCAGTGAAGACAAAGTTTCAGACCATCACCAGTTTGCAATCCTAATCTGCCAACGAAAACGGGATGGGAAATGTTGATCAGATCCCACTGAGCTTCAACATGCCGTGAAACACAACAGGCGACAAGGGTGCATGGAGCGCCTTCATCAAGACGTCAGGTGCTGAAAAGCAGAGGTGCACTGCGGTGTCGGTTGTGATGGCAGGTGAAGGAAAGCTGGTGCCTTTCATTATTTTTAAACAGAACATTCTTCCAAGGAGAAATTTTTCCTGTGGCATCCGCATCTGAGTGCACAAAAAAGCGATGGATGATGACAGACTTATGGTCAATTTGACTTCAACTGCCTAACGACGACGACCGGATCGCTTCTTCTTCTGTCACTTCTTGGGGGTGGACTGTTTGGTGGCCACCAGGTTGAAAATGTTTGTGCAGAGATTTAAGGAGTATGCACAAACATCACTGTCATGCTATTACTGCCTCTTGACGTATCCACCCACCACGGTGGGTCAGCGGCCAAGGCATTGTGCTGCTGAGCCCAAGGACATGGGTTCGATCTTGGCTGTGGTGGCTGCTTTTCTGATGTTGGCGAAAAGTGAAAACGCCCGTTGTGACGAGATTTGTGCGCACGTTAAAGATCCCCAGGTTATCAGAGTTAATTCTGAGCCCTCCTCCTCTAAGGCACGCCTCAAAGCCCAGGTGTCACTTCGGCGCATTAAACCCCACAATCAGTCAATCAACAAACCATTCAGGGGTAATGTTCGGAGGCGGTATGTGGGCTATGGGGCCACGGGCAACCATGCCTGTGGCGCCATGCCGTGGCAAAATCAAAAGGCCATCAGTCGAGTTTCTTTGCACCTAGATTCTGGAAACGTGGAGCGAGATTGACATTGATGCGACCGTCAAGGGTTTCAAGAAGGTGGAGATGTCAAACTTGCTCGATGACACCGAGGATAACTTGCTTTTGGAGCGCGAAAACGCAGTCGGCAATCACAGTTTGGACTCCGAGGCAGCGTGTGGTGGAAATGTGTCTTTGGACTCTTGAGTGAGGTTGTCTTTGGGAAGAAATAAACACAGCGCAACTCTTGTACATAATCAGTGTGTGTGTTTATTTGAAAGGTAAGTCTTGTTCAAAATTGATTTCTTGGTTATGATACCTGTCTCACAGGGGGTCGCTTGTGGCGTTCTCATCAGCAGACTTCTATATATCACTGGCCAGGGAGTTCTTTCCTTTCCTTCCCAACGTAAAGGGGTCTATATTTGGTGTGGTGCAACAAAAAAAAAAAAAGCAGGCATGTCTGCCGGCTTGCAAGTGCGCGCTCAGGCTGGTACGGTGTTTTTGAAGCTATAAACGTTTGTTGTTGAGTGGCGTATATGAAAGGGAAGTATTAAGTTCTTCACTCAAACCCTGTGCGTACTCAAAACAAAAGAAACTCCGAAACTTCGTGCAGGTTCAGGCATAGAAGAGGTTACTGCAGAGCGCTGACAACGCGTGAAATAAGCCGTAAAGTTGACCAGCCACAGCCAGTAGGGAGCCACCACTGTAATGATGTAATTACAATGGTGCATAATGAGGGAAAATGAAGAAAGCGAGCTTACCGCTTCACATGCTGAGGTATTCCTAAACGTCTAAAAGTAATCTAAACGTTGCGCGAGTTTCTTTGCATGCTCAAAGCGTGTTGCAGAGTCCCTTTAAGCCGATTGATTAGGCACAAGGAACGTTTGTAACTGCCGCGGTGGTTCGGTGGCTAAGAAGTTAGGCTGCTGAGCACAAGGACGCAAGTTTGACTCCTGGCTGCGGTGGCCGCCTTTCAGGTGGAGGCGACAAGTGAAAACACCCCCGCCCGTCAAGATTTTGGCACACGTTAAAGATCCCCATGTAGTCTAAACTTACTCCAGGGCACGCCTCAGCGCCCACGTGTAGTTTTGCCATGAAGAGAAATACATCTCATTATCAGTCTGTTAACTGCACGCTAGCATTCAACTGATGCAATCAAATGCAACTTTAATGAACTGACCTTGTGTTTTGCAGGGGTGCAACAGCTGTTCCAATTGCACCATTTTGATACAATTTCATAGTTTTGAGCCAAGATGCACCAAAACGGCCTACTTGGTGCAAAATTTCTGTTTCGCAATCTTTAGTGGGGAATAAAGGACGCGTTGGCAACATACGTGAGGTTCATACCGTAGTGCCTAGAATATACTGGGTATATTCTAGGAACTTTATTCATACATCATTCAATCCAGTAGAGCAGACAGCGCTTTATATATACGCAGTCCATAGCCTATGCCACTGATGCCATCTATGCCTATTCTAGTTCACTGGCAAAGAGGCGATGAAGGAATTTTAGTTCACTGCAGTACTGTACCTATGCTGAAACCAAAGTCGCTCTAAAACATGCGAAGGGACTTCAGCGCAGACAAGTGCTCGGCCTGCCACCGGTATATCCGGTGAAAACATTCGCCATCCGATGAAAACGTCATTATTGCACTTGTGTAGTGGAGCGCTCTTGCATGAAATGTCGTTGATACGTGCCAATTTTGAAGATACCAACCGCTGAAATGCAGAGGCTGGTCGTCTAATGATTTTGACCTCGGCGCGGGTGTGGTGACCCTCTACCATTAAACATGCGAAAAGGGCACAGGTGTGATGGCGGCCGACTAAAAGTGCACCCGCTGACAACCCAATATCAGTGAGCACCTTCAGTTCAGCTGCTTGCTCGGAAGTGCGTGTTCATAGAGCTGTTGGCACTGCTGTAAACTACTGCACGTTTAATAGGCCACAACCCAAATGCGCTGGTCCGGCACATACAGCAAGAAGAGCCCGTGCGCCGACGGCAAGAGCTTCGTAGGCGATGCGCTGCACAAAACTAGCAAACAGCGGGGAGCCTTGAGCAGACTCTCCGAAAGCTTGGCGAACTAAAAAAATGTC
The DNA here is from genome assembly GCF_048455015.1 of Haemaphysalis longicornis. Classification (NCBI taxonomy): domain Eukaryota; kingdom Metazoa; phylum Arthropoda; class Arachnida; order Ixodida; family Ixodidae; genus Haemaphysalis; species Haemaphysalis longicornis. The sequence goes on along the minus strand of NW_027526335.1, from coordinate 169,266,900 downwards.
GGAAGGCAAAGTATTGATGTAATACCAATGATGCCATGAAACATCTTCTGCTACTTACCTTCTGGTGGTATTTAAGAACAGTTTATCGTACAGGCTACTCCACTTATAACAATATCCAAGTGCCAAGGAAATCCCATCGTTATAACCAATAATTGTTATAAGTGGGTTGTGAAATAAAAAGACGGAAGAGAGCTCAAAACATTTTATTCGCATGCCAGCAAGGCCATACTACTAATTTGCGGAAAAGAAGCCACAGTCGGTCACCTTTGTTGGCTGCATGTGCAGCTAGCGGAAATCTTTTCCAAGAGCATCTACAGGTGCTTCACCTAGCTGAGGTAAATGTCCTTGGCGGAAACAAAGTTCCTGAGGGACTGTGTCACGCATTGGGCCTCCTACAAAGACTGAGTAGGCCGCGCAACCGCGTCATTAAAGTCGTCACTGTTGCACTTTTGGTGCACAATATAACCACATTCAATCGTTATGTCTGATATCGTGGCACTGGAGCATTGTAATAAGCGGTTTATTTTACCATAGAAAGATTACAAAAGTTGACGGGGCCATAGCTGTTTATCGTTATGTCCGATATATTGTTATAGACGCTATCATTATAAGTGGACTCGACTGTATTTGCTTTTAGTGTAGCCAGGTGCTGCATAGGTGGTAAAGCTATTTGCTATACAGTTAGGTTAGGACTAGCTATTTATGAGGGCATTTTGGAGTACAAGTAAAAATATCATTTGCAGTTTTTATAATAACATTCTCTCTTTTTTTTTCTTTCTTTGCCTGATTCTTGATCTTGTAAAGAGTTTAAGCATTTGGATGAACCTGCTTTGTAGGCTGGCACAAATACACCATGCCCTGCAGATTTCTGCAGGGTCTGTTGGTCACTTTATGAGGACCTTGTCCACTGAAGCTAAAGTGTGTCTGCGCTGCCGTTGAATAGTTTGCACTTGTTTTGTAATAGACTGCTACAAATTTGGGTTTTGGTGCTTCAAAACGAAGACGTTGCTGCCCCAAAAATTGCTCCAAATCCTGTTTACAGGGGTGAGACAGCTGCGCACATTGCGCACTTTTGATAAAAATCTGCTTTCCTGCGCCAGGCTGCTCCAAAAGCTTGGAAATTGCAAAAATTGTGCCAAACTGCTCCAAAACAGTCTGAGAGCCAAGGATTTTAACGCTGCCGTCAGTTTCAGCGGGGAAAAATGCTTACTGACGGCGTAATTTTCCAGCCCCCCCCCCCCCCCCCCCCCCAAGGTGATCCTGTTTGTAAAGGTTTAATTGATTGGTCATACAATAAAACACCTGCATAAAATTGTCCCCAAGATAGTTTTTTCAAAGGTCACCATGTCGGGTTGCACATGTTATATTCTGTGCGTTTTTTTAAAGTTAAAACAATTGCAAATTCCTGTAGAAAAAATACGTATGTGTACTCAGGCGACAAACTACTGGTGAAAATTGATGAAAAGACACCAATTTTCGGAGCGCGGTATATCTCCAGAACGACATTACTGGCCGCCGCCATCTTGGTGTGGTGAATATTGGAAAACATGGCCGTCGGGCGAAGCAGTTGCTCGTGGTTCAGGCAGAGTGCTCTTCGCCGATTTGTACTGTGGTTTTGGTTATGGGGGTGGCTGGGTTTTCATTTAGTCGTTTCATCTGTTGAGGGAAGTTGCGTGACTTGGAAGAATGGGAGTTCATCCAAAACAACGTGAATTCGCAGTGTTTCGGCCTCGAGTGAGAGGTGCGGTGCGTGCTTGAAGTGAAATTTCGGGCTCATTGCGGTGCTATAATAAAACGCTGAGTTATTGCTGCCTTTGACAACGAGCTTGCGCGTGGCGGAAATGGGACGATCGACACTGCAGAAGTGGCGGTGCAGGCTACATCGCCGCAAAATGTTCAAGCAGTGGACGATAGCGGGACGGGCTATTATTGCACGCTAGTAATAATGGTTTATCTATCTGAAGTGAAATTTAATGCCAAGAGGGAGGTGGCTAAACATACCAACGTTATTCAAATTGCGATCGTAGTGAATGCGCACCTTGGGGATTGAAATGGGAGGGCTGATGGGGTGCGAAGATTGTCTCGCTTTGCGCAACTTTTGCCATGCCTCCACAATTGTGTGTAAAGCAAAGTCTGGGATTACAAGTATAATAATTTCAGCATTCACATGATAATGAAAATGCGTTATGATTGCTTAGTTTTTCGATTCGATGTTTTCAACGGCACGCCATGCTATCTATGCATGGAGCCTAAGAATTTATTAATGGCTTGTAAAAAGATAGTGCAGTTCGTGCCTTGTGATACTATAGTAGAAAAAACTTCATTGAAAGGCTGTTTCAGTGTTATGTATGTTCAAAACCCATTAAAAAGTGCACCCCCCCCCCCTCGAGTTGCCAAAAATTTGATTTTTAGGCTCCTAAGGTGACGTAATAAATGTCTGCTCCAAAATCGAGAGTTCGCTGCTCCAAAAACTGCTCCCAAATCTGATTCAGCTGTCTCACCCCTGTGTTTCGGCTGTTGCACCCCTGGTATTTTGTGTTCATGGCCCCTTTGAGAGTAAAAAATTTCGAATGACAACAAAACGCTGGTGATGCTGTCAGTGAGTGACGGAGTGCCGTGCTTCGCTTCGTTTGCAGGGCCTGCAAATCTGGCTGAAAAGCGACAAGGGCGAGATCGAGGTGTACCTGTCCAACCCCGAGGACCGCATGGACTCTTCCAGCACCAGTGGCAGTAGCGAGGCGGACACCCTGGCCGCCATCTTGCCCTCCACCTCCAGCCACGAGGAGCTCTCCCTCTCGGCAGGACCCTCGCAAGGTCGGGACGCTGACCTCTCTGCCTCGATTAGGGCAGTGGCGTGGGGCGCTTACGCCAGCTAGCGGCTTGCGGTGGGCACAAATTGGCCGCAGTACGTTGTGTGCAAGGGAGCCGACATTTGGACTTTCTCATTCCAAATCGTTCGACCGAAATTCCTATCCATTTCGCATGTGAGGTCAAATCCAACGTATTAAACTTTGCCTCGGCACGTTGCGTGCAATGAAACCGACATTCTGATTATCAGATTCCAAATTGTTTTACCGAGCGCATACGAACTGCAGTCTAAATTTGTCTTGCGCTTGCCACAGCACTTTGTGTGTTCAATGAAACTGATGTTTGAACCATCAGATTCCAAATTGTTTGACAAGAATTGCTACTTGTTTTTTGATTTGAAGGTAAAAGTTACACCTACAGTTGATGTTTTGTGCACACAGCTTGGATGGCCACACCATTCTACCGTACTTGGCCGCAGTACATTCTATGCAATGGAATTGACATTATAACTGCCAGATTCCAAATTGTTTGACCAAAGTCTTTACTCATTTTTTCATTGGAAGGTGAAATTCTTTCTTTGCCCAGACTTGCCATTGACATTCTGTGTACATAGCTTGGACCATGTGATGCTAATGCTCACAAGTTCTTGGTGTCTTTGTTACGTTGCGCAACCTCAGGTTTGATGAAATAAAATTTGTGACATGTTGAGGTCGGAAAAGTGCAGGTAGTACGTTTTAGGTGAATACTTGGCAGAGTCATCCACTCTGCCACACAAGCTGGCTTCCCGCAGACCGTATAGATAGGGTTGTTCGTTTTTTACCCAATTCTTACACCTCGAACCGAACATGTTTAAGGAAAAGAGGGTTAAGCCCGGTTTCTCCCTGAATGGACCTTCTCAAAGCAGCAATTTGCACAATCGTGCGCTGACGGTCTGCCGTTCTCTACCAGTATTTGCTGTAAACAAGCCCCCAAAACACAGATTCCGAACTCGTTGAGTATTGGCATGACTCCACTGCTTGTTCCCCCGGGCTGGCAAATGCGGTGCTGACATTGTTGTGCCTAGCTAAGGTAAGCTGTGTTGTCTAAGGTAGTTCCTCCCAGTTGAGATACGTTCAGCGATCAGACAGATCTCAAAAGAAGACCGACATGTTCCGCAAGCAGATGATAAAGTTTGTAAACAAGGATGAGTGGAAAATTATGACCAGCTTTTTGTGAATAAAATGTTTAATTTCTTAGAAGCTATCAGTTTTTTTTTTCTTTTTTTTTTTTTACATTGTCATCATTACTGATTCATTTCCAAACAAATGTCAAATTTCAGAAAGCCTTTTCTAGAAAACCCTGATGTCCCGATTACCAGCTTGTAATAAACACCAGCTTTATTTATTACATTTAAGAGTTCGGAAGATCGTAATACCGTCTAAAATAAACTGTGTGTATTACTTAGTACATCTGTGAATTTAACTAAAAAAACCCCCCCGAATTTCGGGATGGTTTTGAAAAACAAAAAAAACCCAATTTGTTCCTGGTTATTGCATTAACAGTTAGAAAGATTGTAATACTGTCTAAAATAAACTGTGTTACTTAGTACATCTGTGGATTTAACTAAAAAAAAACGAGTTTCAGAATGGTTTTGCAAAAGAAAAAGCCCAATTTGTTCCTGATTATCAGTTCGAGAAATAGCACTCGGTTTTTGCCCCCAGATTTTAAAAATAATATAAAATCCGAAAACGAACAACCCTATATATAGGCAGCACTGGCAGCCTCATGCACAGCCATTCCATTCCCAAGTGAATGCATGCCACCACCTAGCAATGGTGGCTTTGGTTTTCCCCTCGCAATTAAAATGAAAATGTGCAGTGCCATCCAATGAGGCTTCGTTACAGAGGCTTAAAATTAGCCGAAAGGAAGAGAATATGTTTTATTGAGTTCATATAACTCCTGTAATAGTTATAAAGGTCTATTTATTGAGCACTCGAGAACACATTTAACGTGTTTCTATACTGTCAGTTCACTAATAAAAACTTGAGGCAGTACACGGATCAGCCACTTACAACACCGCTGCGTACAAAATACAGTATGCCGCAAAAAAAAAAATACAAGGTACAAAACAATAGATGCATTTGTGTATCGGCATCTTACTTGGCAGGTCACAGCTGCGAAAAACGCTCGATATTCAATTCAACGCAGTGAGTGCTTTCCTAATAATTAAGCCTTTCGGTGTCGGGATGAGGGATGCTATGCATCAAAACACACGTGGAGCATCGCACGGATATGCGTGCCTTCATTGTAAATAGTTGCACTGCCAAAAATATTTAAAAGATGCTTTAAAATGATGACACAAGCGTCCTTAAATGTTTACACAAGGCGTCACACTAAACGGGTGAAACAGCAGCTTCGGTCAGGATATGCAGATTTAGAGTTTTATGGAAAGGACGTTCAAATAGGTGGTCCTGTAAAACTTGTGCTTTGTCTTTCTTCTACAGTAGTTTCAAGGAAACAAGTGGAAGTCGTTTGCCAAAAATTATAGCTGCTGTTGTGCACTAAAGCACATACCTGCCTGTGGCTATGTTGAGCAATTAAAGCAGGAACAAGAACAATAACCGTACCGGTTCTTTTGAGAAATCCTCCAGACACACATTTTTCTTACATCAGAAAATGTTTGCAGTTTAAAGACATATTTGTGAATCCGTGAATGCAGCAAAAGCATTGACATTTTCCCAGACCTCACAGGTAGTGTCTTGACCAGTGCAGTGGTCAGCAGCTGCCATTATGTACAGTCTAATCCCGCTACAACGAAGTCCGCTTCAACGAAATATTTCCAATTCCCCGTCAGCTAGCCATAGAAGTCAATGCAACAAAGTCCCTCGCCACAACGAACCATTTGTCTGGCTTGCTTTCACTTCAACGAAATTTTCGCTGACTGGGGCTGGGTTTGAGCAATTATTTTACAATAAAATAAGCATAGCGCCAGCTATCCGTAACTTTTTATACATTCAGGATGCTTAGTTTTACCGAAAACCTGTGCGGTGCGCCCACACTGCCACCCAAAAAAAAAACAAAAAAAAAAACTCATAGGTGGACGCCATTGTTTGATGGCGATAACGATGTGGCAGGCCGTTTCTACATGAGGTGCAAGCCAAGTTTGCCAAGCCGGAGCGATAGCCAATCCATATCCAGTTGAAATCGCGCAAATGTGCTCTGCTGCTGGCGCAGTGCCATCATGTATGTGTTGTGAGCAGCTGTCCTTGCAGTTTTCCTTCTACAATTCTTCAATAATGTTTTCGTGTTTAGTCTTCAACCCGCGTCATCCTATCTAAATCGCAAGCGCGCGTTTGCTTTAAATGCAAGCGCGCGCGGCTTGCCTGCCAAGGTCAGTTGCTGCCCTGCCTTGTCAGAAGATAAGATAACGGCGCTGTTCCTGCCACAAGTGAGAGGGGGGCTTCTAACCGCCTAGCAGCTGTCTGCAAGTAATCAGCTCGGTAGAAACGCTTTGTGCAGCAATACACTTTGCGCCTGCATTTCTTCATTTCTTCACCTCTCCCGCCTCCTCAGTATCGCGCTCTTTGCGTGCTGGTAAAAAAAAAAAACAGATAACCATTGGTATGTTTGTTATCTGAATAATCACAGTGTTGCTGCACGTCACTCCTTTTTCTAAACATTGTATTAAGCTTCCAATGACGCGGAAATATCCGGTGCTATTTTTCTTGCCCTTCTGCGCTGTGTTGGGGCCAGATTTTGCCTCGACGAATTTTCGCTTCAACGAATTTTTTTGCACGTCCCGTCAATTTCGTTGTAGCGAGATTCGACTGTATAGCTAAATGCTTGGTGCAACAGTCAAATACTTTCCCTCTACAAACCTGGGTCTCCAGGCTCCTGAAGCCGTATCCTGGGTGCCGCAGTATACACGCGAACGTTTCACACAGATTCAACACAGAAACAATAGACATCAGTTTGCTCGCGTGCATGCTTCCTGAGGCAGACAAGGCACAGTGGCTTTTACAAGGGAGGAAGTCGTGTTTACAAACACAGAGGGAAGTCGCACCATCCGTCTTCCCTTCACTAATCTGCCCGACGACTTATGGGTTCTGCTGGAAACATAAAACAAACAAAAGCGTTGGCACTGCCGTCACACTGGTTGGAGCCTCTTGCCCTCGTTCAACAGCTCTTGGTTCACAACAGTTCACAAAGATTGCCCTCTTCAGACCCATTGAGTGCGTTTGCGATGCCACATTCTCAAACAGAACGTGAAACAGTTTTCTGGAGCAGAATACCAATCCTCGTCTAGAAAGTCGAGAACGTACTGTTGTGTTGCCTTTCACAGGTTGCCCTTTGGCGTCTTCTCTTCCTTTCGCATAAAGACCTGCCAGGTCCTCCGATGGCTCACTATAGAACTTATTCCAAAACATCTGTGCTGGTCAAAGCATACTGGTGCAAGTGGATGGTACGTAGATCATGCCAGTGTCTTGCTCCTCGATAGCGTTCCTTTGCCACGTGCGTCCTGTGTGTTGTAGGGGCGTGGTACAACACCAGCAGCTGCAGCATGTCGTCAGCATTGGGGCCCCAGATTTTCCCTAGCCACTCTTTATTTTCTCAAGATTGCAAACGAAAAGTCGTCCTTATGTGGGACGCAGGGGCTTGTAATGTTCCTATCGTATTATTCGGCTCCTTAAGTATGACGAAAGCCGGTTTCTTGTGGCCAGAGGCTCAGGCTGCCAAAGCAACGATAAAGCCCCATCTGGCGCAGCCGGTGCTCGAAATCTGTATCGTGCTGGCTCCCACAACGCTGTTGGTCCGATTTGCCAGAGTATCCATTCGAACTGTTGTTTCGCCCATGTTTGCGATGTTGTGCAGAGGGAAATGCTCATGGGAGATCAGCACAATCTTCTGGCTTTCATTGGTTACCCGCAGCTCGGGGACTCTCAAATCATTGCTTCCATTTTTTTTAGCTAGTGGCTTGAAGTGTTGAAGTTCCCCATCTGTAGGATTTCGCAGTCTTGACAGCTTCTTCGGACAAGTCTGTTGCCCACCGCGCGTCCAGAGTTATTTTTGCTCTTTAAGAACGTATACAAAATGTTACCGGCTTCTTCTCTGAAGACGAGGGAATCATACCTCAATTTTGCCTCCTATTTTTAACTTTCAAAAGTTTTGTTACAGCAAAACTTTGTAGTCCTTGTCCCGCTCGTGGGTAGCATTACTCCATTTTGAAACGGCGAGAGGGCAGGTGGTCCATTTTGCTATTTTGCTTTGAGTTCCTTTTGCAGCATATACGAATGCACGGCAAACTAAGACGATCGCTCCTAGCACTGACACCAAGGCAGGGGCGGCAATGGCTGGTGGTGCTTTCTTGTAGCAACCTCTTGAATTGTATTGGATTCAACATTGGCTAAAAGTGCAAAACAAGGAAAAAAAAACACCACCATTTCCAGGACAGGCATCAGCAAGAGGGGACACTGGCTCGGTCATATGAAGCAATGTGAAATTCCTGGAAACAACGCCAAAAACATTTCGGTCTCTGTGGTTCCATTTGAGCATGTTAACTTAAATGCTGGCATCCAGTTAGAACACTATTCCCCTCGTAACGTAAGTGGTGACATTTGTATGGCTTGAAACTATAAAGTTGTTCGCTATTTCTAACGTTTGAAATTAGGTTAGTCCACTTTCTTCACATGGGCAGTGCTTAGTAATTAGCTCCCTTCAAAATTTAATATTGTACTGAAAACGACTTGGTGCAGTAGGAAGAAAACTGGTAACATAGTTGAGATCAGCAAATTGCAATATAAACGAAAATTGCAAGTTTCATTCAAATTTACCTATAAATATAGTCTTATGGGAAATTTCCCTTGCTTTCCAGTTTTTTGCAGTCCTTGGCACATGAGGTCCATTGGTTTATTGATTTTATTGCAGATTTTGAGAATGAATACACAACAATCAGTACAAGTCATTTTTACAATGAATGCAAAGGAATACACCACATCCTGAGACAACATATCCATCATGAGCACACGACTTGAATCCAACAAGGCATGTATAACAAGGGAAAAAATCCATCTTAGACGTAATTGTGGTAGTATCCTAGGGTAAGCTATTCTAGCTCGAAGTTGCCCGGAAGAAACAATGACATTGTTAGCATATCTGCATAAATTGTGCTTATCTAACACTATTCACATGATCTAGGCAAAGAGAGAGATCATCAGGCTTGAATAGGTATCGCTTTCATTCACTACCAGTCTTCGAACGATATACATTATAGAAATTCTGTTTGAAGAGTCTTTCTTCGTTCCTCTAATGGTTCCCTGCCAAGATTCTCTTTTGCACGTGACCCACTGCAATGCCGAGCCCAAGCAACCACCGGACGTCCTTCGGCAGTCCATCGTACGTCCAGTCTGCCTCTGGACGTTCGTATCGGGACTAACGGATGTACCATGTACGTCCGTGGGACGTTTGGATTTAACATTTCTGTACGTCTAGTCGGACATCCGAAATTGGATGTTCACAAAAAATTTCCAGAGTCACGTAAGGAGAAGCTTATATGATTAATAATTAATGTGATTAGTTAATACTCACTGCACAAGACCGACAAACTAGTGGGCTGAGAGGCATACATGAACACAGTGAACTTGCTTCACATGTTCCGTTAGCGGTTATCAATTCTTATATATCCATCCCCGAAAAGGTTATCGTTTTAGTCCATGAGGCAGGGGTGGAACTGCTGCGCCAATTGCGCCATTGTGCGCCAATTTGCCAAGCTGCGCAGAAACGGCAATTTGCGCGATTATTGTCCATTGAGAGCATAAAACGCCAAATTTAGCCAAGTCTTGTCGTCGTCCGGGCAACACTGAGCGCTGGCTACACAATAGACGCAGCCGCATCCACGCCGCATCCATAGCCACGGCAGTTCGGTGCACTCGTGGTTTCCTCGTGGAGTTTATCGCAACGTTGTTATCGCCGCGGCTTTCCCGGAAGGCTGTCACCAGCATGAGTAAAAGTACTTTGAACAGTTATCTAGTGATATAACTTGAGGCATGGCCTCTGGAATTTGCAGCTGCTCGAAGTAAGACGAACGACCCCTTCGCACATCCTTCGCACATCCTTCGCATCAGTAGTTTGTTTTTATTATTATTTTTGCGCGAGTACGCAGTTACTGTGGTGATTGAAGTCTAATTTTTCGGGACCTGCACGAACCGAGAACCGCGACGACGCGAGCTTCCGCGTGAAGGGCTCTTCTGCGACACTGAGCGCATGCGCACGCTCGTCTAGAGTGTTGCGGCGGACGCTATCACTTTCCTTTAAAACAGTTGCGTGCAGCGCGCCACATAGCCGCCATACTCGTTCGCGCGCCGACGAGGCCCGACTCGACCGCGAAAGTGGGCGTCTTGATGGGATGCCGTGCCTGCTTTCGCCTTCGCGTCTATTACGGAATGAGGCGTCGTGAAATCGCCATCTTTGTTCGCTGCCTAACTTTGCCTGCCTATGATGCCTGCCTTCTCGGTCGACGCGGCGGCGGCGGCTTGCTGCAAATACGGCATCATATTGTACGGCGCCCGTCTTCGTGTTGGGGAATATCGATGCGAGACGATGCGCGCTCGGCGAGCGCCGCGCGGGTAGGGCACGTTCACGACGCCTGATTTCACGGTTGCGGCGACGGCGGCAGCGGGGCGGCGCACTGTACGCGATTGTTTTAGCTCGAAACTACTTTACCAAAAAATTTAAAAAAGAAGCCACTGTTAGTAACATAGTGTTGATTATTATACAAATAAAGACCAAAAAGTCGCTACAATTAAAGGAATTGGCAAAAAGCAGGTTTCAGTCCCGAGTAAAGGGTAATATCAAGGTGCCAGCTCCTATTTGATTTATTTTTCATGCAGTTTTTAGATTAGTTGCTCCTATAAGTGCGCTCAGCCGCATTATTTAAGGCCGTCAGTGTGCTCTGAAGTAGCCCCTAAATTGCTCCAAACCTGCTCCAAAATGGGATCTTTGCTGCTCCAAAGCTGCTCCGAAATAAGACTTTTGCTGCTCCTGTGCCTGCTCCATAAAGCTAGACCCTGCTTCCACCCCTGATGAGGTGCTTCAAAAACGTAAAAAAAACAGCTTAATTTTAGAAATATGCTGATGAAACTTGCAATATACAAGTCAGGGTGTTGATCTACAAAATCTTTCTAATTCAAAAGCAAAGTAGCTTTTTGTTTTTGCTTTTATATTCAATTTAAGCCATTAATTAAATTAATAACAATGCAACATAGTAACTTTGTATGTCCGCTAGCAGATGTCATTCAGACTTATACCTCCATTTCTGGATGTCCACTGTACCTCCGAAAATGTACATACAAACATGGACGTACGTACAGTGGCCATCCAAACTGGGCATGGGATGTTCGGGTGTATTTCGAACGTCCCACGGACGTCCGTGGTTGCTTGGGAGGGTCGTTATGGAACACAAAACGAGCCACTAAATTTTGCCCTGTAACTTCTGGTGAGAAACTTTAGACAAAAGTGCATGGGCATGGATAATCAAGTACAGTGCATGGATAATCAAGAATAGATGTAACATTCATAACATGCAGGAGTTACTTAGTTTCAAGAGAAAAATGTTTCAAGTACTTCTTTTGTAAAAGGCAAACATGCGGTTACCTGAACCCCACTTTTTGCACTAGTTGGCAACTTTGTTCAGATCCTCTTGCATGGCCAAACAATCATGTACTTTATGGATGACTCTGTATAACACACAATCATCGGTGAATAATCACGCAGGGAGTGAAATATCAGCACACATAGCATTCATTTAAACTTAAAAAATGAGAGGGCTCAAGACTAATCCCTGCAGTACTCCCTGTGTTACCTCAATCTCGTCTGACATCTCAGTCTCATCTAACACAAACCACATTCTAGTTTGCAGCAGATTGGCCTGCAAATGTGATCTGTCGTAATCTCGCATGAAACTTGCACATGTTTCTACTCTTGTTTTTTTTCATCTGCTGTCTCTTTTAGTGATCGTCTGCTGCGTGAGTGTTCTTGTCTGCATAATATGTACGAGAACGAAGCCTTGAGGGGTGATTGTCTTAATGTATGCAGTACATGCAAGGTTTCTGCGCCTGTTACTGTCACGTGCTTTACCTCTCCCGGCAATCACCTGTTCTAATTAGTTCGCACCTGCCTAACAAGCATTGGTGCGTTCGTCTGCAACTCGCAGGAGAACTGTGCCTAAAGCGAGCCCTGATCTCCGAAGAGGACGACCTTGCGCCCATGGGTGGCCGCCAGCTGCTCCTGCAGACGGAAGACCAGCTGCTTGCCGACGGCTTTGTCCAACTCGAGCCTCCGCTGTCCGAGGAAGACTACGCGTTCACGCTCGACCAAGCTGAAGGCATTGCTGACCTCTTTGACGACTACGACTTTTCCGACCTCTGCCCGACCAAGTGACGGCCGACCCCCTCCGACCTTTCCCTTTCCCCCTCTCCCCTGTTTTGTCTGTGCCGAGAAGTACAAAAACTAGCCACTGTGTCGTTTCAGTCCACGTCGTCGGCTCCCGGTGACGCCATACCCCCTCGCTCGCACTGCCCCGTCAGCGTTGCGCGTGCGTGTACGCGTGACGGTGTCCAGAGGAACTGCTCCTCTAGAAAGAAAAAGAAAGGGAAGAAAGAAATCAAACCTCCGTGCCGTGCGTTGTTCAAGCTTTGGCAAGTCCTTGGTGAATCCTTGCCTGCGCGCGCGTGCACCGAATCCACGTGACGTCATTTTCCTGTGACCGTGACAGTGCTGTGTCGAGTTTCCGCCTTCATGTTGTGTTCCTGTTTGTCCTGTTTCTTTGCCTTTTATATTTATGCTTTTTGTGAGGTGAGTTTTTTAGACCGCCGCCCGTTCCGGCAGCCAATGGTCGTGTTCGCTTGGTCTTCTGGCAAGACGTTTAAGAGTGTATTTTTTGCAAACTGCTTCTCGGGCGGCTTCAAGGAACTCGCTTTTTCGACGTTGGTGTTTAATCCGCGTGTTTGCCAATGTGTGGGGGAGTGCGCACATCTTTTGCAGCGAAGCCTTACTAGCACTGTGGCCTTAGCACTGTACGTGTAGCGCCTACGAGGTTTTGAGCAATCGCTTCTTTTTAAGGCAGTGGGATAGAAGCATAAGTTATGCCTGAGCTGTTTCGTCATTTTGTTAACGTTTCTTTTAGGTCACCTTGTAAGATGTTGTTTGCCCACCGGAGATGCCATCAGTATTGGGTTCTTCAGGCTACGTTTAGTCAATCGTTGATAATTTGTTTTGGTGTCACTGTAGTCACAAAAGGGACGTGAGGAGTCTTGTTACATGCTCCCGACGGTCACTTGTCTTTCACCCACGTGCAGCGAGGTCTTCTCATTGTGGTGAAGGGTGTCGAACTTGCATTCTGCACGGTTTTCTAAGTTTCGCGTACCTCGCGGGATTAATGTTCAGGCGTGAAGCATGCGACGGCACCAAGGTCAAAAGCTTGCCCGGGTTTGCAAGCGTTGTTTCGAACGACAGATGCGGCTTTAACGGTTGGCTGTTTTAGGCTTAGGTTTATGTAATTTAAAGCGCGACGAACCGACTGGGCTGATGTGTGTGTCGTGTGGTGCGCTGAAAGTGTCTGCTCGATGCCAAGGGTGGTGCAGTTCTAGTCCCACTGCTCGGTGCTGCCAGGGTGAGATTGGAAAGAAGATTAATTCGGAAGTCAGATTTGCATTGTTTGGTGTCGGTCGCAAAGGTGGAAACTTACGAATCAGGAACTTGGGTGGCGCTTGTTGCTAAAGGGTAGGCGCGGTTGTGAAACTTGAGTTTTCGTGGATGAACATTTAGCAGAAAAGGAACAGGCCACGCGTATTTGTGCCTACCGTTTCCTTTTGCATTGCTGGTCATGCGCTAGGTTGCTGGTGTGCCTTTTTTTTTTTTTTTTTGTGCAATGCTGGTGTACGCGAGCTGCTTATGTTTCTGGTACTATCGATCAGTTTTTTCTAGCTAATCCTGGGGAAAAAAAAGAGTTTTGGCTTTGCGTTGTTTTCTAACTTTTTAGGTAACAAAGCCTCGCTTCCTTTGTGCCACAAGCCAAGAGTCTGGCATGTTCTCGGAGTTCTGCAGATAACAAAATGCTATAACAAAATATTGGAGTCCCTGATTAATAGTTTAAGGGTGAAAAAAAAGGAATAAAGGGATTAAGTCATGTTTCAGGTATTAGAGGGAGACTCTTTGGCGCCCAAGTTAACCGTTGTGTTCCGGCGCAGTGGTTGTAGTATTTGGCTACTAGTCTGGGCAGCCAGTCAGTTGCAAGCTCTGGGCATGCCCGTAAGCGAGGCTGCATTTTTAGTAATTGGCCTGCTGTACAGGCCACTCTCGAGTTGAAGTAAGCCACTCTTGAAGTTTGTATGAACAGTTCACCAGGGTTTAGGTTTTTTTTTTTTTTCTTTCTTTGTCAGTGACATGGGATTAAATGTTATTTATTAGTTATTTAGTGCTGATTTTTTACGTGTTCGAATAAATTGACTTCCATTCGCTCAGCGTTGGAAGTGAATCAGTACTGCTACTGGCAGTACACGATTTGCCGACATTTAGGCATTCATATTTGTTCGGTGTCACTTCACCGAAGGCACTTCTGTGCTGTTGGTAGACCGCTCGAAACTGAAATAAGTGGGATTGCTAGAAAGCAGGTGCTTTCACTCCCACCGTCGCTAGACTGGAGGCTACAAGTTGGTCACACCACGGTGGGTATGTGAAAGTGCACGTCACTTTAATGCATTCTCAAAGACGGAACAGGTGATGTTCGTGGGTGGCCCTCAATTGCTCGTTGCTTCAGTGAAGGGTCAGTGGTTTTCACACTATGTCAACCGCTTCTTTTTTTTTTACTTGGTCCAAGTCTCGAAGCTGTGCCATCAATTCCTGAGTACCATTGTTTCCCGCAGTGTGCTGAAGGTGGTTTTGCAATGCCTCTTTGTTCAAGCCAGCCATTTAAGAATGATCTCTGTTCGGAGCGACACATGTTGTGGTTTGACCTGCTGTAGTGAAGGGCTTGGGTCTGTTCCGATATAGTGGTCCGGGGCAGATGAGTTTTGCATCGTCCAGACAACCCCGCCATGCGGTGCTTGAGACTGCTTTGTGTGCCTTCATTGAAAAAATGACGCAGCAACATACAGCGCAGACAAACCTGCTTGTGTGGGTCTGTGTTGGACAAACTGATTCCCGCTTGTCCTTTCGAGTGGAAATATTTGAAGTGCGTGTTTGTGTGTGCAGATACCATTTCCGCGACTTTCCTGTGCGACAAGAAAGTCCGCGAGGGTAGCGATTGCTTTTTTTTTTGACGCGTGCAGTCATTGTTATGTCTGCCAAGGACAACACTGACAAGGCCTCCCAGGTTGGGAGGCGCGAAAAACTGCCATTATCATCCAGCAAGGTATTATATTTTGCAACCGACTAATGTAAATAGTGTGTAACATACCCTTTTTCTTGTAGAGATTTTTTTCCCGTGTCCTCGTCACTCCATTTTTTTTATATAAAATGTTGCGGCTGTTTCTTTTTAGAAGGTTGAATGTTGGTCACTCCATGCGAGACAAGCGGCTCCAAGGCTGGCTTGTTGCTGTTGCCAAATAAAACTGTTTTACACACATTCATGTGGGCAGGTTTTTTTTTTTTGCACTTTTGAATGTGCCAAAGATGCATGGCTGCGACTTTTAAGGCAAAAGCCTTCTATCGTTGTTTCATGGAATGCGTGAGCTGCACAGTATCGTACAAAATGTTAAAATTGCATGAGCCAGGGTGCGTAAGCCCAGGATCGCTAGCCAGGAAAGGAAAAGAGCAGTGCGGGAGGAGGACTTGAACAAGGAGCAATGTGCAGTATGAGCCGTTCTGAGAACTGGAGCACCTGACTGCAAACAGATTGCTCCTGGCAATGGCTTGCTAGCGCAGCGAGCTTCAGAAGGTGCTGTCCAATGTCTGTGACTGGTGCGGCCACACACTACAATAAAAGTTCAAAAGCGTATGAACAGGAAGCTCCTGGTGGTGGCTAGCGAGCGGCGGAACGCGCTTTGCAGAGTGCTGTCCAAGGTCTGCTCAAGAGGTGATGGGTGCACATGCAAAGTTCAACGAGAAGCTCCCGAACGAGCTTCGGAGGGTGCTTTCCAGGGTGCTGGTCAAGTGGTGATGGGTGCATCTGCTAAGTTCAACAGCAAATGAGCAGGAAGCTCCTGGTGGTGGCTAGCGAGCGTAACGAGTTTCTGAGGGTCTGGTCAAGTGGCGACAGGTGTGGCCGCAAAGTTCAACTGAAAGTTCAAGAGTAGATCAACCGTATGTCGGCAGGTACGCTTTCACGTTTAAATCATTCGAAGGTTGTCAGCATCCCCTGTAATTTTTTCTTGCACCAATGGAGTTGCAACAGACCCAAACGGAACTTGCAAATGAGGCTTATTCAAAATACATTTGCGGAAAAGTTAACTTTGTTAATGAAACATTTCAGTATAGCCTGCGTCATCCTTGTACAAGGAGTCTGCTGCACTTTGATGAGATGCGAGTCGCGGTTGCTGCTCCACGGCGTCATCTCGCAGTTTTGGCAGTTAGCCATGTCAACTTTGTGCTTACAGCGGGATCTAAAAGAAGCGCCACAGTTGAAGTGTTGAAAGGACACAACTCTTGGCACGCATCCTGTACATTTTAAACAGTGAACACAGACAACTGATTTCTGTGGGGTATATATGCTCTTTATTCCCAATCAAAGGGCACCATTTGGAACAACTTGGATAGAAACAATTTTATTGATAGTCCCATTGGACGTACTGAAGTGGAATTTTCGGTCTACCAGCCTTACCTGTGCTGCCAAAATAAATGCTGACCATCATGTCAGTGAGTCGTGCGGCAACACGTGAGATGAAAAGGGGTTTTAAAAACTTGTCCCCACGTAAAGCATTGATATCATTTAAGCGCGGTCTTTCCTTTCTCTTTACTGCGCAACTACGCCCTTCGGCATAAGCTTCGTAAATCCTACAAGTTCCGCCTGAACAACCAAGTTCAGGAGGGCCGGTATTGGGAACCGTACTGCGTCCGGCGGCAACGGTCGGGTGGTCCGAGAGAGGACCCTCAAGAAGGGCAGAGAGAGTGGCGAACTTGTGCTGACTGTGAAGACCCGGACATGTCCACAAGGCACTGTCCAGGGTAGCGTCAGTGGCAGGGGCTGGACAAAAAGTACATGTTTCCGGGGCAACTTGGGTCCTAATCGTCGGGGTCAAAGCTGCGCCCACGCGGATCACCCGAAACGCCACCTCCTCGCGGAGGGTTAAACCGTCAAAGAGGTCCGACGCACGCGGAGGGCACGCGTGGAGCGCCGGAGAGACCCCTTGAGAATGATAAGGGTGTCACTCTGCGACAAGTGGAGCAGGGGTAGTGGCCTAGTCATCCTCTGGGGATGGCAGGCCACGTCAGCGTCGGTGTGGGCAGGTGTCAAACACCGATTTCACAGAACTCGCACGGGGCACAGAAATGAGTTCACAATATGCGATGCACATACCAGGCCAAGTCGCAAAACTTGGCGACGCGTCTGTGTACCAGAACTGCCTTGCCTGAATGGAGTCCGTGCATATTTGAAAACACGGCGGCAGATTTATGCGGAGGGGAGGCTATAGCGCGGATAAGCCATCCAGAAACTGGCAGAGTTGTTTGTACACGTTCGGCAATGCCAGGTTCAGACACCACCGGGCTCCACATTTCACATTTCAGAAAGTTTACTGACAGATTATTTCTGCCAATTAATGCACTGTGTAAAATTAGACGTACAGAGACAGACTACCGGTTTTTATGGAGTCCGGGTTCTCTAAGAGCTCATGTACCGGTCGTCCTAGCTCTCCTTGCTTTCACCGTCCTAGCTCTCCTGCTAGGACGGTGAAAAACCGTCTGCAGTATTTAAATGAATAAATAAATAAATGTGAAAGCCAGCGTTTTATATAGTGGGGTGACCCCTAGGAATTTTATTGGGGTGACCCCAAGGAATTTACCCTAAAATTCGTAGGTGTTACCCCACGTACTATATAAAACACTGGCTTTCACATGAGCTAGAGGACACGGACTCCTCAAAAACCGGTTGTCTGTCCTTTGATTAACTGCGCGACTTTAACCGTTTGCAGCGTTGAGAGTGAGTCGTACTCGTAATCTCGAATGGACAACAAAACAATCGTTATATAGCGGCAAGACAAGGAGAAAACGCGCTGCCAATTTACAGTATGGGCACAACGCTAACATACACGCATAGCGTGCACGCTCGCAGCATATATGTTACGATGAATACGACGTACGAGATGAAACTACAAATGTTGTCACTATTCAACGTTAAAACGGAAATAGCGATACCATATAGCAACAGTGCGAAGAATGACGGCGCTCGATATGTACCTACTATTGGAGACCCACAATTAAGGGCCCTCAGCTGCGATCCTCCTCAGCTACGAGGGCGCTTTGGTGCCAGTATCATGTAGGGCGACGAACACACTCCATAAAAGGACCGTTCAAAGGAGGTCTAACCAGACTAGCAGAGAGAAAGAGAGAGAGAGAAACGCCCGTGTGTGCGAGATTTCTGCGCACGTTAAAGATCCCCAGGTGGTCAAAATTAATCCGGAGCCCTCCACTACGGCGCGCCTCATCGCGTGCGTTGCGTCGGCGCGTTAAACGTTAAACCCTACAATCAATCAATCAGAGACAGAGAGAGAGAGAGAGAGAGAGAGAGAGAGAGACCTTAAGGTCGCGATCTTGACCCAATAGAGGTCAAAGCTGCAGCTAAGGATGCTTCCAAGTGAGTCCTGTGGAGTCTAATTCACCGCGACCCTGCTCCATATTGCCGGCAGGACTGCTGCGTGGCGTCGAAGTGCTCCTGCACAAGGCACGAGAGGGGCCCACTTCTTCAAAAAAGTTGCGTCGTTTTAAAACGGCGCGGTAGCGCCTATAGCCAATGCATGCTGGGCTCTCGTGCTGGGGTGCCGCTTTGAGGTGTTGAGGAGGAGCGAGTACGGCCCTTCAGGGGAGCACTGTAGAAAAGACTCAAAACGACAAGCAGAACGACGGGGGGCAGTGCGCGTCGCTTTGAGCACTTGCCACAGTGCTCCCCTGCAGGGCAATTCTCGCTCCACCTCAACAACTCAAAGCGGCGCCCCAGCACAAGTACCCAGCATGCATTTGCATGGCGCTACCGCGCCGTTTTATAACGACGCCCCCCTTTTCAAGAATTGGGCCCCTGGAACCGCACTCACGGAGGATGTGCTGGCAAAGTGGCGGGCCTTCGTGCCGAAGCGCCATCAGCATGCTGACCAGGACCCACCACTTGCAACAGCGGTTACCTGTCCCTTCTGCTCCACAGGGGCTGGACCCACGGTGCATATATGCTATGGGAATGCCCGGCACTAATTACATGCAACGGTTCACCTTCCGGAGGCTGAGGCTGCTGTCTCTGTGGGAGTTGGCCCGCTCCACAGACATTGACCGTCGCATGTAAATCACCGCACTGCCCCCCCCACCCCCTTTCCTCCTTTTCCGGCGAAGGTTGCTATGTCATCCTTGTCCTAATGAAGGTCTTGATTTGATTTGATTGGTCGCAGTAGGGTACCAGAAAGCCGCGGTGGCCACAAGCTGCAGCCTAGCGGCGACTAAGACCTGTCCACGTGGGAGAGTTGTGTCCCCAGGTCAGAACTATTCAGCGCCCCCTCCCACTACTCGGCAGAGGAAATTAAAAGGAAAGGGTAATTAGGGCAGCACGAAATTGATTAGGGTACAGCGGAGCGAGTTCCACACGCACTATCGGAAGAGGGGAAGAGGGAGAGGTGGATGTGGTGGGGTACCGCTCGGCAAGGGACAGTGTGAGTCTTGAGGAGTGAGTCTCCGTGTGCGTTCTTGCGCTTGGGTGAGTTGAGGACACTAGTGGGACGCGTCTTTCGTCCCCTCCTTCTTCATGTCACTCGTGCCGCGTCTTGGCAGAAACCGCCAGTGTTCACGTGAACAGCGGCCGGCTCCTCGCAAGGCCGCGATGCAACTCATGTTTTTCCTCATGATTTGTTTTCTCCAGCTTAACTTCGCTTTCGGTTTTTCACGCTATCTGCGGCTGGCTGTGCCCGTGATCACCCGCATGCCTGTGGAATCTCGCCTCCCAGATTTCACGTGACGGCGGTGACCAGGGGAGGCATTCCGTCACCATTTTTTATTGCGCCATCTTGCGACAGGGCAAAGAAACATAGAAACATTATGTAAATGACAGGGTATAGGTACGACACAGAAAGAAATATAAAAAATAACGACATGATGTGGGTGGCTTCTTGCACAACAGAAAACTGCTGAGTCTAGTTTCGGAAATGAAGTCTAACGGGTTCTTGTAAAGGTGACCGTGCGTGCACCGATGAATATCGGGAGGGCAGCCAGGGCGATGTCCTGTGATGTGTCGAGCTCGTGTTGGTTATAACCCTGAACACGACTCTAGGAAGTGATCCAATGTCGGCTCTGCAACAGGGGCAGGGCCGTAGGGGCAGGTCGAAGAGGAGACTGCAAGGCTAGAGGCCCATGTTGCTCGTACAGCAGGCGTCAGTGCGACGCCCAGGCGGATTTTCTGAAGTACGACCTATTCACGTGGCGCAGAGTGTTGAGCAGTGTTCAACGCCCGTACATTACGATTTGGGCTGTGCAGTGTGTGACTCAGCTGTTGTGTGCTTCGGTGTGTACTCTCCCGCCTCCAAGGGACGACTCCCGCTATACTCTTTCATCTTCTATCCTGTTCTCTTCCCTCCATATTCTCCCCTTCTGCACTGCGTTGTGTGCAGTTGTATACTCTGTGACTCGGTTCAATAATATCTGGAGCGCGTCATTCTATTCTCCTTTCTTTTTTCGGCCAACAAACAACAAACCACAGGTGTCCAGCAGCACGGCGCTCTCATGGGCTGTTTCTTTTGCTGGCTCTCCTGTCAGGTTCTGTTTCCTGGTGTTGAATTCTCAGTTTTGTTCGTTTCATGTCCGCTTAAAAGTGTACTTTTCGAGCGAGCCCTGATTGGCTGGATGCAGACGATCAGGTGTGACGTAGCACAAGCAAGGCGAGGCGTCGGTTTCCACGCACGTCATTGGTCAGAGGCCTTGCAAGTGCGCTTACGTCACGACTGAAACGGGCGCGAAATGGACATTTTTTGAACGGACTAACTCAGAATTCCGCACTTGGGTGCTCTTGCCTTGGCCATATCCGCAACAGCGTCCAAATCCGCCCCATTCTTCGCCACATGCAGCCAACTTTCTATGCAGCCCCGCGACTAGCACGAGCCAACACCCACGCCAAGCATACTCACCATTACCATGCACACTATACACTGATGCCACTACCCCCATAAACCGGCACACTGTGTAGCTGTTGTTGGCCAGCACACGCCACCAAACGTCACGGCGGCTACCATCCTCACTACCAACACAACAGCCATCGCCCTTGCGCTCACCCAGCGTCCCACCTCCGAATTCGTCCTATCTGACTCTCAGCAGGCCATCCGCAATTTTATTGGCGGTAACATCTCTCCCATTGTCTTGCGAATTCTCTCAAAAAATCCTCCATCCAACATCGTGAGTGCGGTGCGGACACCAGCCCACACAGGCGTAGGCGTATAATGAAGTGGTGCACGTACGTGCTTGTGAACTTGTTGACTTAGTCGTCATTTTCACTACGCCTGCACGCGATGCCCCTGCAGGCAAGCTAACTTCCTCATGCAATCCTGGAGTATTGAAGGTTGAAGGTTCGAAGGTTTATTGAAAAAATATAGTTAATACAGTCGAGAGCTTTATGATAGTAAGCACGGGAGCGGCGCGTGTCGCTGACTACATGCAGAGCGGTCTAGCGATGGGATGGCGAACTGTCGTCCCCCGTACACTTGTGGGATCCACCCCCTGACAACGGTTGATCGCGCTGTTGTCTGCTGCGGTAGATACGTTAGATATCTGGAAACGATTCCAGGGAATACATGCGTCCATTAAAAGGCTTTATCAAGCGCGGAACGCAGCCAACGCATTAAAACATTTGCTTTTCGCTGCCTGATTGGGTGATAAAAAAGTGTTATCCTCCGTGACGTAAGTAATGCAGCAGACAGCCGTGCGATAAAGCGCTTTCAGGGAGTGCGCCCGCCAAACGCACAACCTGCGAGAGCACACCAGTTTCTCCCCAGAGCGCTCTGCGTGTATTGAGCGGCACGCGCTCCCGTGTTTACAGGCATAAAGCTCTCGACTGTACACTGAAATACAATAATGGATACATACAGAAGAAGGTCCCAAAGTGAAGCACTGTCGGGGGGACTTCCTGTAATAACGTTATATGGTACAAAAATTCACAGTGCTGTAGCCTTTCGATTGTGGTTGTGTAGTAGACATTATACAATAAAATCCAAAACATGGCAGAGAAAAAAAAGCATGGTACCGCGGTACCCGGTACCATGCTTAACAACTCACACAACTTACGTAGTTGTTCAGGCGACGTACAATGCTTACATAATACAACACCTTGTTGCGTTAAGTGCCGGAATCCGAATAGCTCTCAAAGAAAAAGCTTTTTAATCTACAGTGAAAAGGAGTTAAGGAACGAGACAATTGAATTTCAACCGGTATTGTGGTCCAGAATGTAATGCCTGAAAACAGAGCTGTTTGATTGTCCTGCACTGCCGCTCCTCCGCCGCCGATACCAACCCCCGCACCCACACCTCTCCCCGGAGGCAGGCCGCATGCTCCGCATCTGACACACGCGCACTTTCCCACACAGAACACAATTCATGCACACTCATCCACACCTCTTTGCTGCCCCTACCTGTCGATCCTGAGGGGCACTCGTCACACATTACCATGCCCTCGGAGAATGCCCCGCAGTCTCATACCGCCTCCTTCCCTCCCGTCACATCTGGGAGCAGACGTTGCGTGACCCGGGTGAGCCGGGCCAAGTCGTGGCGGTCGCGGCGGCCCTCTGGGCCTCCTCCACCCCCAATACCTGATCCCGAAGGGCGAAATAACGACTTCATTTTCGCGGTTAGCAACGCTGGCTGCCGTGTTGCTGGTTGGAATGACGCACTCAAGGAGCGACACCGCGCCGCCATCAAGGAGGCTTGACGCAATTTCAGCGCGGTACTGTGCCATAGCGCAAGATTAGTAGCTAGTGTCACTCTTGGCGCGACACGAGACTTGCCCCAGAACCAACAGAACGCCTCGGCCACTACGACCAGCATTAATCGGCACTGCATGCAGCATTAGTGCCACACCAAGGTGCACTACACCTCCTCCATTCAAGTGATGTTTGTGAACGTTGTCCGGAATTTTTCGGAAATGGCACGAAGTTGGTTCGTATGTTAGCTCTGAGAAGGCTTTGCTTTGTTCTGTTTACCGTGAAGAGAGCTCGAATTAGGAGTAAAATGATTACTGCCACATTATAAATATTGAGAGACGGCGTTTCGCAAGAAGGCCGTTATTCGGTCGCCGAGCCCAGACGTTCGTCCGCAGCCGAAGCGAGGGGATGATGATGATCATTTACAGTTGATAATGACGATGGATGCAAGGATATGAGTGACCGCGCGAAACACACCCCTTGCTGTCCACAGTGCAAGCGATTATGGAGATGTGGCGTTCGGGAATAATGTCCGGCAATAACGTCCCTATGCTCCCAATATATTTAAACACTGTTGGGAAGCATATATGAAGAAGATGGACGCAAAATAATTTGTTTTCAGGGTAACAATGGCCGAAGGCAGCAGTACTGCACTGTTGTATATCACCCATGGCGTCAGCGGATGGACGCACAGTTTTTGTCAAAATTTTCTACGCCTTTTGTCAAAGTTTCCTTGCTGCGAATAACTCGAGGCAAAAGATTAAAATTCAAGTGGAACTGCTTGGGGGCAGTAAGAAATGTACTGTCGCCAGGTTTCGAGCACAAAGCACTTCCGTGAAGATAAGCTTCAATTTTAATTCACTGTGGCCCAGAGATTTTTTTTTTTAATGCAGAGCATTTCAGTAACTGACGATGTCACCCGCGTTGACGTCCGTAGTCCGCACCGCACCCCTCCCTACTATATAAAAAAATACTATCCAGCGCCCGGTTTCGATCCATCGATCCTGCGGGCGGAACGCAATGTGCATGGTGCTCTACCCACTGCGCCACAAAGCCGACACAGAATGGAACGCTACGATCGCGCCTTATATCGTTGACTCATTCAGATTACTGCTGACGAGCGCTCTCTCGTCAGCAGTTGCCACAAGTGCAACAACATTAACGTAACGCAAACGTGCGCCCCCGGAAATGCTCTGAATTTGATCGTGCCCCTCGCGAGGGGACTGCGTCTTCTCTTCTCGGTCACACATCACACGTGTAATCCGTCCTCGGTCGTGTCTTCTCGGTCGCGGGACCCGTGGCGCCATCTGGCTGAGGCGCGGCACAACTCGTAGCACTTTCTTTGAAAAAGCGCCTCGAAAGCGCGGCAAATATGAAATAGGGATGACGCGTTTTGTCTTATGCTTCGCTGGCGGTGCGTTGCCTTATCCATGGCCTCGCTGCGCGGGGAACGCCCGGTGAGCAGGTTCTTTTAGATGCGGAGCGTCTTATGCTCGGGGGTATGTCCCGCGGCGTCGGCGGTGGTCCGGCGTCCGCACACCACCTGCGCATGCGCCCCCGTCGTCATCTTCCCATAGTGGAACCGCTGAAGACGAAGAAGGAGAAGAAGACGAAGCTGCGAAGAGGAGGGCGCACCGTCCGCAGCACTTCTGATGATGATTTTGGCAGGGTGCCCCTAGGGATCGGCCTAGCGATTGGCCGCATGCTTCGCTTGACTCCGGTTGTGCTTGCGCTTGACTCCGTGATTCTTCAGATGAAGTACGATGGAAGCAACAGCCCCGTCAGTGAGTGTGCTGACGCAATTAAGTGAGAGCATCAGCGCAAACACTAACAGACCTTTAGATACCACTTCAATCTCGTCTGACTGGCGTATATACGCATGCAATAAGGAAAATTACACCCATCTCCCCGAAGGGAACCATGAGTAGGATATATGAGCATTACGGGGTTCACTACATTTCCACCAAATTTGGCTAACCAACATCACGGAAACGCAAACGGAACTCCCATGACGCTCCGCATCCTACTCATGGTTCCCTTCGGGGAGATGGGTGTAATTTTTTTGCTCATCCGCACGACTCCCGAGAGCGTGGTTACTTTACCGCCTTTTAAAATAAAAGGTTGTGTTAAACGCACACGCTCGCCCTTTTGGGCCGAAGAGCCTACGCGTAGCATAAAATGTTGCTTGAGTAGTGTAAATCGCCCAAGCTAGTGTGAGGTGGTAATGCCCGCCGTGTAGAGAATATGGTAAAATTCGTCCAACTGTGGTTCTTTAACGTGTCCAGAGACGTCAGTGACGCTTTCGTATTTCGTCTGTATCAGAAATGCTGCCTCCATAGCTAGGCACACAACCCGCGCTGTTTTGCTGTGTAGCGGGACGCCTCCGTCGTTGTATGCGCGAGGGCCCGGAACGAAGCTAAACCAAGGCAATACATATGCGACATTTTAATGACTAAGGCACTGCAGTGCTGCCTACTCGACGCGAAAATGGTCAGTGGAAATTTCCCAGTCGTTTCTCTATCAAGCTCGGCTTTCACGACGATACCGACGGCGCTGAGCGGTTGTCTATCTCACGGAAACACTGGCGTGCACGCCCCGATATAAAATACTGACGCGACTCTAAACTGGGATTGGCGGATGTCAGTTTGGAATAATTGCAGTCGGCGTGGTAAGGCGACTTAATGGACCACAAAATTCTCCACCGAACTTATTAGGGTCAGGGCAAATGATATAGCTTATAAACGTAATATGTTAAACCAAAATGTGCAGCGGGTAAAAACTGGGCCCGCGATGGCTGTATAAACTTAACCGCATCGCTGCCAGGGCATACGGCGTGTGGTGTGCATGTGTAAATGCTTCTTTGAAAACACATGGAAGATACCGGAATCGGTAGCCTCAAATATTTCTAATAAATTTCAAACTTGGGCTAACTGGTTCTTTCGCACATTTAAAAAAAACTGCACGTAGACAAGGGCGAATAAAGAAAAATACAAGAGCTCATGTTTCTGTTTCCTTTCTTTGTCCTTATCTATGCACGTTTTTTTTTTTTTTTTGCGAAGCCTGTGCATCGACGACCCCTAACATGCACATTAAGAAGACGTTTTTACAACATACTTTGTATAGGCACATACTTATGGGTTTATTCGAGCCTCCGCGCCAGCCACGGCAAGATTGAGCGACCAAGCGTCGACAAGCTGCAGCTAAACCCTCGCTTACTCGCGTGGTACCGCAGCGACGAGGCTTCGAACGAGTGCATCTGCGGCGCCTCTTCGCAGTGGATCACGTGGCGTGACGTCACACTTGCCACACTTGCGGTCCGGCGTCTCAGGGTCGTTGCGACGCGATGGCAGCTGCCCCAGTAATGACACAATTGAGGCTGGGTTGATCCATTTTCCGCTGTTCAAGCATATTGGTATTATTGAAAACATCAATGCAACGGTCCCAGAGAGACCAGCACGAGACAAAAAAAAAAAAAAAACAGCAACAAAAAACAAAGAACTTGAAAGCGATGGAGTGGCATTGTTTGTGGGTATTTGGCTGGTCAATTTCCAAAACGCAGAAATTTGGACTAGTTGGTGATAGAGCTCCGACATGGGTGAAAAGCGCGAAAAGACGGGGGCATATTCGCATGTCCCCGCTCTTTCGCGCTTTCTACCACGTCGAAATCTTGACTTCCTGAAATTTGTTTCTTTTTTAATATTTTGCGTAATATTATGAGAACTACTCGGTTTTTCCAGCGATACCCCTGTTGGGTGCTGGCGCGCGACAGCCATCTCAATGCGCTGGAATCACTATCGTCATACGCAGCTTTTGTTCTCGGCACGAGACGCGAGGTGATCCACGGGGACATCCAGACCACTGCCAGGGCATCCAGCGAATTCTGCACATTCCGAAGCACCCCGAAGGTAAGCTTTGGAGCATTTCACCATGTTGTTGCGAGTGCTGTGGGAGTGCTGTGAGTACTGATAGTACTGGCGTTCGCGATACGCGAACGATGCAAGTCATGTCCGTGCGGAAAGGCGCGATTCTTAGAGCCATTCTCGTAAACATCCGCTTGGCGCAAGCGGCTCAAGCGAAAGGGCGAAGGTGCCGAGCAGTGGCTGGTCATGGGCGATGTTCTCGACTGCAATAGCCGTTAACGCCAATCGAAGCCCTTCGGCTATTCGGCGGTACATTTATGCTGGAGTTTTTGTTCGTGGCTCCCTGCACAAAAAGTCACAAGCGGCATCAGTCCTTTCGTAGCTCGATTGGAATCGCATTTCGTAGTTTCACCTTCTACGGGAAACGTAAAAGCTAATTTTGTAGTAGTAGCTCATTTTCCACTCGCAACTCACACGGAGAATGGAGAGACCGCGCCTTATTATGTCCTTGCCTTCCAATAGAGCAGTGGTTCTCAAATTAGGGTGCCCAGACCCCAGGAGGTGAGCAAGAGCATTTCAGGGGTGCGCGAAGCTTCCCTCAAAACTTTTCCGGACATTTTTTTTTTCAATTTTGCCAGCATTTTCTTTCAATGCAAAAAAAAAAAAAAAAAAGGGCTCCGCCGCTTTAGATGCACGTTTAGCTTCTCCGCGTAGCACATATTTTAAAGGAGTACTGACGCGAAAATTTTATGTTACACTTTTATTGCTTTTATCGATGCTTTTCTGGCGAACCTGAAACAGCACTTCAAATACTTCAGCGCGCGATAGTTAATTACATTGAACGGCCTGAAAATAGTTTGTTTCTAATTCCCGCGCTTTCATCCCGAAAAGCGCATATGACAGAATCCCGGCCTGACCTCACCGCTTTGTGCGGACGTCACTGGCGCCCGCTCGCCGCTCGTGGGGCCGCGGGCGTGAAGTGACGTCACGAGTTTTTGACGAGCGCTGTCGCGTCACTTCTTTTGGCTTCACGGGGTGATGTCACGCTGATGTCCATTTGCTGAGTGCCGCTCCGCGCGCTGCTCCGTCGGCGCGATAAATGAGATCCAATTGAACTATGTTGTTCGCGTCGCAGGCCGCTCATATTTCAGCCAGGGTATTCTGTTGAGTGAAGGAAGCGAACTCTGCTATAATATTAACGCCGAAAATTGGTGTCAGTGCTCCTTTAACATCTGCTTTTTGCACAACACGCCAGCTATGAGAAGACAAGAAACGGACCCACAAAAGGCAGCATATGATTGTTTAGAAGACTTGTAGATTCAAGTACAAATTGTTTGACATTATGGCACCGATCAACATACGCTCCATCGTGGGGTCCCCATCACTATCGCAAGCCCCAAAGGGGTCCTCGGGGCACTCATGACTAAGAACCACTGCCATAGAGAATGTCACGTGACGTACGGGGGGGGGGGGAGGCAGAGCGTCGAGTGCATGGGGAACGAAAAGTGCAAGATATTTTGGCGATGGTTGCTCAGTAAGTGCAAGTACGAGTTGCAAGTGCAAGTTGGTGTGGTCTTGCTTGCACTAATTACCGCGGGCCTCATGTACCGCTGCCCTGCCGTCCCATACTTCGAAGTACAGCATCCACATTCGCCATTACACTACCATTACAATGAGCGCAACGCGAAGGTCGCAGTAGAAGCGCGTAAAATATACGTTCAACATACCCAGCTCGACGTCACATTGCGAGGTTGTCGTTTGCAGCGCCCGAAGCAGGGTAAGGATATAGATATTTGAAACTTGTGTGCGTTTCCGCACTCGCATATAAAACTATTCGCTAACGTATTCTTGGAGGGAACGAGGAGTGAGCAATGACCGTATTAAAATGACAAATAAACGTACTTTAACTTAAAGGGGCCCTAAATAGGTTTCTGAAGGTCGCCATTTCAATCGCGCAATCACTAGAGTACCCCTTCACGACAATGTATACCAAATATTACACCTCTGGGTAAAGCAGGGGCCGCACATACACGCAACAAAGATGCTTTCTTTCTTCCTTGCTCACCTACCGCTTCCTTGCCGCCACACTTGCGCGCTGTGACGTGCGACAAAGCGGTTGTGACGCACCCGTGTGACGCACGAAGCCCTCGACAGTACGGCTGCGCTATTGGTGGGCCCGTAGCCAGTCAGCGTTCCCGGCTCTGGGAGAAACGCGGTTGCGCGCAGCGCTCCTGCACCGGCGGCACGGCGTATTCGTCCTGCACGGGTGGCACGGACGAATGTTTATCGTGGCTATCCGTTACACGAGCGTAGCTGAGTTGTAGTCATTTACAAGGTATTAATAATGCGGAAAAACACGGAAAATCTCTGCGGGCACAAACGGCCGCTACACGAGCGACCGCGGCAAGCATCTGCCTGCTCGGTCGGCAAGCAGCCCACTGTGCGGTGTACGCACGATAACGCATACACCGCAGCAGCTAAAACTTGTCACCGCCCGCCAGTGCGGGACTATTGGTGAAAATCAGTTTGCGAATACGCGAAAGGGGGTGATAGTGCAGTGAAAGATTGCGCGGGGGGTCGTCGTCGTCGCGGCCTCGCAAAGCAGTGTCTGGATAACTGCGGCGATGCTACGCCTTTTCGCCGACCTCGGTGGCAACGTTTATATAAACGTTGCTCGGTGGGACGAGTTCACCGCGAAACGCTAACGCTAGCGAGCCGCTATAGTCGTCGGTGGCAATCTTCAATTATTGTCGTTAACCAGCATGTTGAGTTAGGAAATAAGCCCCCTATCTTGCCTTCAAGCGCTCCTTTGCGCTCGTTTCCGCCGACGTGAGCACGGCCGGCGCGAGGAGCCGTTCGATGCTGGCTGGCCACCGACCGACCCCGCCACCCCGCCACAGAAACCCCGCTGAGCGGTAGTAGGCGGAGCTTGGCCGTCGTCTGCTACAAGCGTGACGTACCGCCGAGCGGAGCCAATGGCTGCGCGCTTCTCGACGCAACCCTGTTTCTCTAGGTGCCACCGATCAGGTCTTGCGCCTGGTCGGTGGCGTCTCCGCTTCCACAGTGCTTTGGAGGAGCGGTTAAAGAGGGAATGCGCCAGGCCTTGTTGCGGGCCCTTTTTAATGAACGATAGCTCGGCTAATACTGGACGCTTTTAAATCATTTTTGCGACAGGATGTTCTTTGGATAGTACTCCAATGATTGCGCACGTAAAATCTCAACCTTTGGAACCCTGTTTAGGGCCCCTTTAAAGGGGCACTGACACAAAATTTTGAAGGCGAGATAACTTCGGAGATAGATTGGTGGGAACACATATACATCATCTGCAAAATATCAGCGGCGAATACAGGCTAGAACATATTTAAAATCAATTTTAAAGTGTGCGAAACGCAACCGAGCAGCCAGCAGAGGACCACGCGCAATCGACATCCCGAGGATAATGTGTAAATAAACAACATCAAAACACGTCACGAGTTTGTGTTTGCCGCTTCCGCACTGCCGGCGTTTTTCGCCGGCTCGCCCGGCTCGCCGCTCCAATTGGAGGGCCGGGGGGAGGAGCTTCTGCTCTCGAGAACGAACGACCCGATCGTTGGCGGCGGAGGCGCCGTGATTTCGTCAGCTAATCGGGCAGCTGGCCGCGACCAAAGTTCTACAGCGATTCCAGGCACTCTGTTTCTATTACTGTTTATTACCATTGGATGCGAAAACGTGCTGGAGGCACGAAAAGCCCACTGAGCTAGCCGCACGGTCGCTGTGCAGGCGGCGGCCACGGCCGCGAAGTGGCCCAGGCCGGCGCAGGTAGCTCGAGTGATAGCTTGTTACCGCTGCACTAAATTGTCCCCAAGTCCCGACCATGGTTGCTTACATGAGAAAGGAGTTAATGATTCGATGGCGGGTTGCATTAAAAATTGTCATCTGCACCGCTTATGAGAGCGGCACTCGAATATCCGCCGCAGTGCTAAGCCGAACACATCTGTAGGCGGACCTGTAGGCAGACCGGCCGGCTGCTCCCAGCGCGCGTCTTGCCACCCACCGTCTCGAGCGTCACGCGTCGTTCTTTAGCCGCGGTAGCATTTGCACTCGCAGCGCCTGCGTCACATTCACGGTCGCCTTTTAATTAAGCGCCTTACGAGATCAGTACGTGAGGGCATTCGCACAAACTGCCGTCGGTGCGGATTCGACAGTGCTACGGCGGCTCTGCTCTGTGATATCACTCCGACGGTCACGTGGTCAGCTTTGTTCACACAAAATCCACAAAATCCATCGTTTCGCGGCACTCGCTGCAACCAAAACTGCGACTGGCCGCATTGAAAATGCCTCTAATTAAACAACCGTCGCACGCTGAAGCAAATGAGGTTTCTACAGGTTATAAGTAGGTCACTAGCTACTTATCGCAACAAAAAAAAACAAGATGCAAAATTTTTGTGTCAGTGCCCCTTTAACCAAACTGGGGCCCCTTTATACGCGGCTTAAAGGAGCACTGACACCAATTTTCGGCGTTAATAGTATTGCACAGTTCGGTTCCTTCACTCAACAGAATACCCTGGGTGACATATGAGCGGCCTGCGACGCGAAGAACATAGTTTAATTGGATCTCATTTATCGCGTCGATGGAGCAGCGCGCGGAGTGGCACTCAGCAAATGGACATCAGCGTGACATCATCCAGTGAGAGCCAAAAGAAGTGACGCGGCAGCGCTCGTCAAAAACTCGTGACGTCACTTCATGCGCGCGGCCCCACGAGCGGCGAGCAGGTGCAACACCCTCTCAAGCGGGCGCCGGTGAAGTCCGCACAAAGCGGTGAGGTCTGTCATATACGCCGTTCGGGATGAAAGCGCGGGAATTTGAAACAAACGATCTTCAAGCCGTTCAATGTAATTAACTATCGCGCGCTGAAGTATTTCAGTGCTGTTTCAGGTTCGCCAGACATTAAGGATCGATAAAAGCAATAAAAGTGTAACATAATATTTTCGTGTCTGTGCTCCTTTAAGGCCCATGGCTGTAGAAAACACAATTGACAATATTTATGAAAATCGGTGCTAGAGCCGCTTTCAGGAATGCGAATCTCCCCATTGAAAGCACACGCGAAATTCCGCTTTTGCCGCGAAAGCGAAGAACCCCAACAGACAATTAATACTGCGTGGAAATCACTGGGCTGCTGTTGAGTCCCACGCCAAGCGTTCGTACTTTGATTTGTTACACATTACTTGACTTTACCCGTATTGCCGTGAACAAAATAGTCATGCGTGATATCAGATCGAAAGCTCTACTGGTTCAGGTGCAGACTTAGAAGACGGCTCGTTCCTCGGGCCGTCAATGTGGCCTTCTAGCTTGAGCAAAGGTCAGACCGGTGCCTCACGCGGTTCCGCAGTGAAAGTGTTTAATCGCAGCCGCAATCAGAAAAACAAGGAGGCGCTTGCTGCACACACGTTCGCTGCGCTTTCGCGCCTACAGTGCAGCGGAGACTGCGCCGTGTAGCATCTGTCTTTAGCCTTGCGGTGCAGTCAAGTTCGCGCTCGCTGCGCCCTCTTGGCGCGAGAACCAAGCTGTCACCCGACAACTTGGCCTAACCGCGTTCACCTACTACAAAATTTTTATTAATGGGAAGTTCTCCAGCTCTAGATAGTATCAGCCTATGTCCGTCTCTCTCTATGCAGCTATCCTAGACGGCCTTACACTCTGGCATATGCAGCGACGCCTCCGCTATGCTTCCTGGGTATGCTCAGCCACGTGACGGGTGGCCTTCGCCTGACCACTGCTAGAGTGACGCGACACGCCGTGAGGTATCCTCGGTGACATCGCACTCCACTACCTGCTTGGTAAACAAGGCCACCAGCGCAGCGACAGAAGTGGGTGGCTTCGCCGTCGCTTTTCGGCGCGTGGCACTCACTTTGGCGACTAAATTCGTCTTCCCTCGAAACCACGTTCAGAGTCTACAGTGTTGGACGAGCTGGATTAATTTTGCGTTCACCGCGCGCACCATATTTCATTGTGAATCACGGACAAAGTTACAACGCGTGTGGTTTACGTTTTATTGCGATAAAAGCATGACGACATGTCACCTCGGCCTTTAAAGATTCTTGATAGTTCTGCTCGTCCCTTTGCCATGACCATCCTTTCAACTATACTGTGGAACGTGCGTTGCCAAGATCCGCGGTTCTTTAGTGAAAACTCTTAATTCGTTAATGGCCGTGCTGTCGTGCAGCGTTCTGTCGCGAATTCATTTAAAGGGTATACCTTTACTGTCGCGATCCTTGGTGAACCACCGTAACCGGGCTTTACGCCTTTCGCCATTAAAAAAAGCGTCTAGAAACGAAAAAAAAATGGTGTTAGTATATTGCAATTATACACTCCAATCCACGCTGCGAATTTGGTTGGAAAGCAAAGCCTTAAATGACACCCACAACAATTGCCCATGCGACGTCACTTGAATTCACGCACATGGCTCTACAAAGAGTGAAACCAGAGATTCTGCCAGCCGTTACCTGGAATTCGCGGGGGCGGCGTCCCGGACGCAGCAGCGGCGTCGGCCACGGCCGGGCTAGAGCGGCGGACGCCGCTTCTGTAGCCCGGCCGTGAGTCGGGAGAAAGGAAACTGAGGAACGTCTTTCGAAGGGTGAGGCAGAGGTACCTATCTATCCTGATGTGCTATACCTTGGGGCTACACCACCGCGCGACACAAGCTCACACACCGAAACTATTCGGCATGTGAGCTTAGTGATTCCCATTTATACCGATTTAAACTACTTAGTTTAGTAAGTTTGATAATTGCGAGAAAGCTGAGGGAACTTTTATAATCGCTATTTATTAGGACCAGTTGCTCCTCCCCCCTTTTGTAATACTTCTTAAAACACAACCGAATTCGTGTTCACCAATTTAGAAAACGGAGTCCCATTTGTGGCAAGCAGTGCGCAAAACGTTGCGTTTCCCTAGCGGCAGGATGTGTCGATGTGGTTTTTACATTTTGTTTTCCCGCCCTGAAAAGCTATCCTTAACGTATGTTTGCCGTACGACCACTCAATTCTGTCGGGTGCTCGTTACGCTGGAGGTGCTGTCGAACAAGTTAATCAAGCCGTGCGAAAGCACCGCGCAATGGACGGGAAGCTGCATCAAAGCAGGCCCAAAACAACCGTCGCTAAAGCAGACGACAAAGCCGTACCACCGACGCCGCCGCCGCCGCCGAGCAGGCACTCCCGCGAGGGAAACGCTGAGTAAATTCGCCGCGCAATCTCTAGTGTTCTCCGTGAGTGAAACCCTCCCCCCCTCCTCCCCCACCTCCCCGCCGTCTCCGCAGCGTTGGGAATTTGTTGTCCCGCACGCCACGAAAGAACCGTTGGATGGTAGAGCTAGAAAGCTTTGCTTTAAAAGACGAAATTGGCGGTGATATCTTTAGGGGTAAACGTAGACGAATTGGTGCCGTTCCCCATAAT
The DNA here is from genome assembly GCF_048455015.1 of Haemaphysalis longicornis. Lineage (NCBI taxonomy): Eukaryota > Metazoa > Arthropoda > Arachnida > Ixodida > Ixodidae > Haemaphysalis > Haemaphysalis longicornis. Next base: position 169,232,739 of record NW_027526335.1, on the reverse strand, counting down.
TAACCGAGTATGCCGCTAGTAATGCCATTCTAATTTCCAGGAAATTCGGAAAAATAGGCCGCTGGCACGCAAGGAGAAAACCGAAGTTGCGGAAGAAACTCGTTCGCTTGCAATATAGCCAGATCAACTCCTTATCCCTGTCGAGTCACACATCCCCCTCCTGAGCTTTTCGAATCGGTGAAAAAGAAAACAGAACTGAACTCACGTGGACAGCGGATGTGCGGGTTTGAATGTTAAGAGGCGAGAATTCAGCAGAGGGCGTAATTTTGTATAGACGATCGATCATAGGGTTTAACGCGCCGACGCAACGCAGGCGATGAGGCGTGCCGTTTTGGAGGGCTCCGGATTAATTTTGACCACCTGGGGATCTTTAACGTGCGCCGAAATCTCGTACACACGGGCGTTTTTGCTTTTCGCCTCCATCAGAAAAACGGCCGCCACGGGCGGGAATCGAACTCGCGACCTCGTGCTCAGCAGCGCAACGCCTTAGCCACTTAGCCACTGAGCCACCGCGGCGGGTGAATTTTGTAGATGGACTCATGTATATAACTTTTTAAGGGCATCCTGTTTCGGCAACGCTATACAGACGAGACAAAACACCAGGTGCGGCTTTCAACGGCACTGCGAACTTGCCCGATATCATCAAGCACACTCACTAATTTGTTTTAAGCTAGCAGCGTTGTCTAGTTTTAATGTTAGTTGTATTGGGGGTTATGGATAATTTGTTAACAAGAAGGAATTTATTTAAAACCTAAAGTGACGAAGTGGTTACATATTCGTAGCTGTTGTTTGCTGGCCATGTGAGCAGAGCTGATGTCGAAACAGGCAGTTGAACCGAATATATTAAACATTGCATAGCTTACTCAGAGGGCGTATTATTCCATGTGGGCGCGAAAAACAAGCCCCGCACGTCCCGTGCTATGCAAAACGTTAATTAAACATGCTGAGTCCCACACCTCACCCGAACTAAAATTCGAAACCCACTAATTTAGAACAGTAACGTGTGGAATTGGCCTGAAGGAAATTCCGGGAAACCCAGGCCCTTGGGCTGCTGCTTAGCAAGAGAATACAAGGAGTGTTAAAGGGGTCCTGAAATGCCTTCCGCCGATGCATGGATGTACATGTAACCAAATAAAGCAATGTATTAGCAATCTCCTCCTTCAAGAATTTTGTTAAAGCGATGAGTATTAGCTGAGAAATCGTAAATCAAAAACCGCGAATTATCGTCGCGCCGTATTTCCTCCTCCTTTCAACTGTTTCTTCGCTGTTGGCCTCCCCTCCCATGATGCTCCGCTCCTCAGCGGTGACGTACTTCCGCTATTGCGCTCCCACAGACTGCCGTCTGCTACGGGCCAGCTCTTTCGGCTTTTTCATCTCTGTAGACACCATGGACACAGGCTGGAAAAGCGAACGAATGACCTGGCCGCATGTGTGCGGCCTGGCCTTGCCCTTTCGCGGTGTACGTAGCTGCAGGGCTGCAGTTGGTATCGGCGGCGAACTCGCAGCCGCGTGGGGAGAATCGTGCGCTCGTTCCCTTTGGTGCACCGCGCACTGTTTATCCAAAAAGCGCGGTCTCCGATGTGGCCCCGCTGGTGCCGGGTGTTATTTTGCGGTGGTTGTAATTCCTACTACCGGCGGCATGTGAAAAAAGACATTTTCAACCGACACAGAACCCGTGCACAAAACGCGCCGGATCGGATCGCTTTATCAGCGGCGATGAACGTGAAGGCGAAGAGCAAACCAACGCTGCACTCGATCAGCGAGAACCCGTGTTCTGACAAGCTGCACCCATGTGTTGCATTCAACACTGACGGGAAAGCGTTTGTTTGCACTTGTTTGGATAGTCGTAAAATGTCCAAACACTCCGGCACTCCGCTAGCAGATCAGCCGGCGAGACATTTCGGAAAACATTTGACAGATGGCGCCGTATGCATTAGTGTGTCGCTACGCAAAACTGATGAGACGCTCTACTAAAACTCCCATCGCGGTGTCACGTAGCGGGACGCAAAAATTTAGCGTTTAGCGTATGCAAAGGCCACAAACGCTGTACTAAAACTCTATTAGCAGCAAAATAGCGTGCGTATGTGAAACCGCTTGCGTTTACAAAGCTGCACGCCGAGCGCGTACGTTTCAAACCTAGTGACATCGTTTAAATACACTGGCAAGCACAGTGTAACGTAGTCAGATATCAACCGTATGCTCAGGCGACAAGCAAGAGCTTGTTTTATGTGGGGCGGAGATTGCGCATAAAGGCTCGTTCGCACTTGCGACGAAAGCGAGTGAGAGCGGCAGGAATTCCGTCGCTTTGTCGCGCGACGATCGTTTTTGTCGAATGGTCGGGACAAATTTTGGTTGCGCGACAGAATTCCCGTCGCTTTCGCTCGCTTTCGTCGCAAGCGGGAATGGAAAGTTCTGCCGCTGCCGTCTGCTACGCAGCTCGGAGGTAACCGCGCGATCTGCTCGGGCCGGATGAACGCGCACACTCCCGCATGGCAGCGCCCCAAGCGGCAGACGGCCGCGTACATCGCTCCCGGCGCCCGCCTGGAGCCCGCCCTCGGCACACTAGCCAGTATATTTCAGGCACTATAATGGAGGAAAGATTTTTTGCTTCCGATGAACCTAGTTCTTTGCCCCTGTGTTTTTAAATACGTGAAGTGGTTAGCACGTCGTCCTCACGCAGCTCTGTATCGTCGTAGCATCGCTGATTGTCCGAACGAAGCTTGCAGCTAAGCCAATGCAGCGACCGAAGCTGTGTGTGTGTGTGTGTGTGTGCATCGCCTCCTGTGTGTTGTGGACGCGTTCGTTTCGCGATGAAATGCGACATTGTACTTCTGCGGGTGGATAGTGCTTCCCATGGTCTGGATTATCTTTCTCGAACGACGTACCACTCAACCTCGCATGGGGTATGTGCAGTGTGCCTGGCTAAAAGCCTTCTCGCTTGCGCGCCAGAGTTGTGACTTGCTGCTCGTCCCCGCAAACCGGGTGTGAGGTGAGTGCCGTATTTACGACGGGCAGGAGGAGGCAACTCATCGTCTGTCAATCGCGGTTCAGACTTGCAACGCATGTTGTGACGTTGCGTTCGTTCGAAACGCATCTCTGGATTGTTTTGAAGTTGAATAAAATGTACGCGTCAAACCCGGGCATTCGGCTCAGGGCGTTCTCTGCGATTGCACCAAAGAAGTGCCACGGGACTTTCTTTATGGTACGTACTCACGTAAGATAAAATCCACGTCGTGTTATGGCCGTGTTGCATTCAATACAAACGGTTAAGCGTTTGTTTACACTTGTTTCGTTTGTCGTAAAATGTCAAAGCACTCCGGCACTCCGCTGGCAGATCAGCCGGCGAGCCGACGCTGAGCAGACGACTCATCTCTTTGCCGGAAGTGCGTGAAAAAGCCGCCCAATAGCAGGATGTCTAGCTCATGACGAACATCTGGGAATCGATGATGTAGACATGTGAAGATGGCGGCGTCCAAAAACACGAAGGAAAGGGTGAGAAAAAAGCGACAAACTTTGCAACAAAAGTGTGAGCTTTCCGCTGCGCGTAAAAGAGTAATGCTTGGCACAGGTGACGTTGGCGGCCCAATCTAGCGATTGCGCTAGTTCATTTAGTGTGCTCAAAATGCCTTTCAGGGCCCCTTTAATTGTGCCAGTTGGGGGGCTGGATACCTACTGGAAGTAAATAACATTAATGGGGAGCTCAACGGAATGCCGCTGAGTCCAGATACTCCTTTTTTTTAAATTTTTTTACGAATTCGAATTTCCCGCTTCGGTCGCATTGGCTGCTAAAATGCCTAATCCAGAAAAATAAGGCAGGGAGAACGGGCAGAGTGTTGTCGCTTTGCGGAACTGTGTGCAAGACTACATTACCAGGGTAGTTTATTGCTAACTCTTGCACAACTGGACAATCACGGTTTCGAATTTATGCTGCGCTGTGGTTTCGAATGCTTCTCGCTGGAGAATCTAGAAATTTTCGCCATTTTCCTGCAGGAAAACCACGAACGAGGTGTCAAAACGTTTGATTACGTCAAAGGGCGCCAGCAGAATCGCAGCTCCTCAATCAGGGGCGAAAAAGGGCTCCGCTTCCATGGCGAAAGGCAAGAAAGGCGCCGTTTCCTCGCCTGAAATGAAGAACTCCGTGTCGCCACCTAAGAGCAAGAAGGGTTCCCTTCCTGCGCGTGGCACCCAAAGGAAGTCGTCTTCTAAACCGGACGACACGACAAAGACCTCTTCCCAGCCGGAGAGTAAGAAGACAAGACCCGCTTCCCAACGCGGGGCGGAAAAGGGTTTTCCTGATGTTGCGCCCGCCGCGCCTGGTATCGCGACGGGCGAAAAGAGAGCTTCTGGTCCAACGCCGTTCAACGACAGAAGGGACTCGCCCGTCAAGGGAAACGCCAGCGAGCTGGCCTCGACGAGTTACGTCGACGACCCGTCCCAAGATCAAGCGAAGGGCAGCGGTCCGCCGCCATTCCCAGTTCCTTCTACGCCGCTGCAGCCTCCGCCTCCAGACAACGTAGAACGCAACATCCTACTCGGAGTCATCGCGGTCCTCGTAATGGCGGTCGTCTTCCTGTGGGCGCGGCTGGTCTCAAAGCCCACGGGCTTCGCCCTGCAAGCTTCGCGCTCCGAGGTCGTGCACATGTGCGACTCCGAGCAGTGCCGACGGGTCGCGAGGCAACTGCGCCGAGGCCTGTCCCCTTCGTCGCCACCCTGTGAAGACTTCTACGAGTACGTCTGCGGTGCCTGGAAGGGCCCGGTGAGTGAGGATGGGTCAAATGCGTGACGGAAGTTAGCGGTCGCGTTCAACAAATTGCATTCCCAAAGACAGAATCGTGGCGGACGTCACAAAAGGAAGTCGCAAGTGTGCGACAGATTTGGGACCGTTTACACGGGTAGTGGGCGTACATATACGGGCATACGGACAGACTCGAATTTTAGCGTTTATGAAGCTCAAGGAAGACTACAGTCCTTTAAAAAAACACTGGCGAAGCTTGCACTAAGTCGCGCAAGGCTTGACCGATAGCGGAGCTCCAGGTATTCTTTCTACCTGAGCACTGAAGGACACACTCTTAAAAAAAAGGTCGGGGCATTCACTAAGGGAATACTAACAAGTTACTTGTCCCAGTATGCACTAGGTACTTAGTAATTGATTGATTGAGGGGTTTAACGCGCCGACGCAACGCAGGCGACGAGGCGCGCCGTAGTGGAGGGCTCCGGGTTAATTTAGACCACCTGGGGATCTTTAACGTGCGCCGAAATCTCGTACACACGGGCGTTTTTGCTTTTCGCCTCCATCAGAAAAGCGGCCGCCGCGGCCGGGAATCGAACCCGCGACCTCGTGCTCAGCAGCGCAACGCCTTAGCCACTGAGCCACCGCGGCGGGTACTAGGCACTTAGTAACTGGAGGTGGTAAATGTAGCACTTGTCAGAATTAATAACCGTACCAGGCAGTAAGCACCACTACCCCCACTGGTAAAGTCCCAGCGATAGCACTCTTCTGAGCTACATGCGTTTACTAACTGCCCATGAACAACCTAGTCATAAGCACGACCTTAATCTAGTGCATACTACTTCCTACACTCAGCTAATTTACTAACCATGCAGTTGTTAGTGGCAGAGCCTACGTACAAAAACGCGGGGTAGTAAGGTTCGTAAGGAGTTAGTAAATACGGCCGTTACTACCTTTCTACGACCTTTTTTATTAAGAGTGCACATCACCACGTATTTGAAGTTTGAAGTTGTTTATTTACATGCTCCGTCGTCGCTTTGCACTTTCCTAGTAGTAATAATCGTCATATGCATCGATATCGTCGCGTTCCTCATGCCAAGCATTACATGCGCGGCAGCGCTTGACGGCAGCTGGGGCGCAGCGGCGGCGCGTTACGTGCACGACGCATAGGCGGCGTTCCTAGAGTCGTCAAGGTTCCGTGGTGTTGCGCGAGCTGTGGCGTTGTTTGCTAGGTTACGCGAATAATTCTACGCACCAGCATACAATTGTGTGAATTTCTGCGGATTTATTATTTTATTTTTGATTCTTTGGTTTCTCAAAATTCTGTCCGACCAATTATCTCCATTTACGCCATCATAATTATTAAACATAGAACTTCCATCAAGCCTGCAATTTCGTGGAAATGCAGAGCGTTACACTGTTCTTCGCATTTTCTCTATTTCTATTTCGTATTTTGAACGTTATTTTGCTGACTTTTTTTTGTTAATTTTTGTTTTTGGGGGGATAAGATGCATATTTTCGATTTTTATCAGATCATATTTGATAAAACTTTTTTTCAATTTTCGCGTTCTTCTGTTTTTCCAAATTCTGTCCGACCAATCATCCCCATTTACGCTATTATAACGATTAATATAGGAAATTCCGCCCAATCTGCATTTTTGTGGAATCGCAGAGCATTACGGGGTCCCGGCCGTGGGGGTACTCGGCAAAGAATGTTACTCATGAAAACCGTTTGGTTTTTTGTCTCCAGAATAGCGGCGGGTAGCTCCGAGCGGCCTCCCATTTTCGCTGATGCTATCGTCTACGTTACTGGCTGCGATTTTCTGTTTGTACTAGTTGGTAATACTAGAGTCCTTCAATGCTTTTAAGGGACTCTGGTAATACCTTTTATGTAGGAGCGCTATAGCCTTACCAAGGACAGGGGTATTCAAGAGAGCGCAAATATGCGCGCTAGCGCCGAGGAGCAGGTGTGTCATGGGAAGCTTGCAATTCGTCATCCCAGGAACTTCCTGAAAATGTCTGCGTAAGTTCTGTCTCCCTAGAAGTCAATGGCACATCAATGCTAATCGCTTTCATGCACTGCCATTATCAAGAGAAGCACTGGTATCTCAGCGAGCGACGGTTAGGCTTACCGGTCGCATACCGGAGGTAAAGACTGGTACCACTGTTCAGGCATCACCACAGTGTACAAGCCGCCATAACCCGTGTTAATACTGCATCAAGTTCTCGAACTCGACAGAAACGTTGGTCTGGATAAGGAGAATCGATACTGTGGGGTGAAGACGCCCCAGTGGATATGTATCCCGGTGGGAGTGTGAGTAGGTGAGAGTCCGCGAACGACCCCGGCACTCTTCGACGAGGCTCTTGAAAGCTTCTCTAGGTGATGCACACGGCCTGCACAGACGCAGCGACGTACATCACAGGACTTCAGTAGAGTTGTAGACATTCCAACGACGCCTGTCATCTTTTAGGTGCAAAGCATTTCTTGCTCTCGGCTCCGTCGTCCGTCGTCCGTCCGTCCGCACCTCTCCCCCTCTCACCACCAGCTGTGCGATAGCGCGCACGCTGCTCCTCCTCTCACCCTCCCCACGCCAGCTCTGCGATAGCGCGCGCTCTGCTCCTCTCCCCCTCCCCATGCCAGCTGTGCGATAGCGCGCGCGCTACTTGTCTCTCATACCCTCCTGTCCACTCCATCTGCTCTATATAATAACCCCGTCCGCGCGCCGCTCCCTCAGTGGCTGCTTCGGTTGTCACGCTGCGCCGTCCGGAGTTCCGTCATTTCCCGTTATTTGGATACCCAATCTCGTGAACATTTCGGAACCTCTGAGATGCTTCGCATCAACTCAGGGTTCCCTCGTGGGAAGGTGGTGTCATTTTTATTGCGTATATATATACTGTGCTCAGAATGAGCCTGCGTTCCGCAATGATCAGCGGTTCAGAAGAAGTCGCCGACATTGACGATGGTCCGTAATAAAGTAATACGAAATTTTACCTTAGCTATTTAGGACTTTTTTTTTATAAACGATATTCATTCTCAGGCTGCATAAACGCGAAAATTTTGTCTGCCGTTTCGTCTCCCACTCCATTGAACCGCTCAGCACAAAACAGCCGAAAGATTGCTTAACACGAAGTATATGAGCCACCGTGGTGGCTCAGTGGCTAAGGCGTTCTGGTGCTGAGCTCAAGGACGCGGGCTGAATCCCGGCCGTGGTGTCTGCTTTCCAGACGGAGGCGAAAAGCGAGAACGCCGGTGGGTCGACATATCGACGCCCGTTGAAGATCCCCAGGTGGTCGAAATTGTTCTCTACTGCAGCGACGCGCGTTATAGCCCAAGTGGAGCTGCGCCCCGTTAAACTCCGGAAACACGAAAATGTGTAGGCAGGAGCATTCCTTACTAGCACAACTGTAGACATGGCTCACACGCGTGTACATTAGTAAGCGCTAAGGAAACAGGCAGTATTTGTGCGAAATAAAAGTACATAAGCGTAATTATTAGCTTTCTTTTTATTAAGACTACACGTTTGGGTGGTTTTTACGATGGGCAGTGAAATAAAAACGCGATGAAAACGGTGTCAAGGACAGGCGAGATAAAAACACAGTGAATGCTTGGGACCTCTAAGAATGTGAAGGCGAACGCCTAGGTAGACTATATTACATTGACGAATGCGTTCCAGGACTGACGTCCGCCTATTCCGTGGTGACGTGGAGGGCGAGGGGCGTGCAGGAGAGTTGCCTCCAATTCGACGATGCAGAGCCAAGAGCAAAACTTATCTAATGCATGACGAGAAAAGACCAGCGATGATACGGGAGCAGTACCCTGGCGTTTTTACAGAATGATAGTCAGAAAGGGGCAGGGAAACACTCTCATTCGATCCCGCGAGGTGGACTGCTGGACGCCCATGGAAAGCCCCGTTTTATAACCAGGAGTCCTAACGGTCCACAGCCTTCCAGAGTATTGCGCACGGCCCCGAAAAGTACAAATATAGAAAACACGCTCCACAGGTCCCGTGATGCATTCGCAGGCGATGATCAGTCACACGCCGCCGCCGTCAACGGCCGTTCGGGTAAGCCCCCGCATGCCCCGGAGGGTTCTGGCCGCGCCGTACTTTCGAAGTCGCATGAGCGCTGCAAGTGTCTTCCTCTCCCGGAAACAGTGCTGTGCGGGAAAGCATCTAGGCGCGCTGTGCGCTGTCGAAGCCCACTCACCGCGACAACTTACGCCCACTCACACCCTCGATTCGTAACATGCTCTGGGCCCTTTAGGGACGAAGCAGCTTAACTCTTTCGTTACCACGCCTATTCAAATCGATCACCGGTGATCGATGATTTATATTGCCTATTTCGAAATGTTGCACTCGTTTCTCGTACACCTAATGCGGCCAGTGGTTAGTTTAGGCACTGCACTTCTAGAATCAGTTTAAATTTTCCCGCTCCGGCGACATTCAGATTTTTGACAGTGTTTTTTTGCGAGCGGAGGTGCGCGTGTTTTTGAGGAAGGGGGCGTGGCCGCCGCACTTGACAAAAACGCATGCCGCTCATGGTTAGGCTACATTACCATAATTTTCTTTTTGTCAAAAGGCTCCTGGCAAGTTAAGTACCAAATAATGTTGTCAGCTTTATAATCCGACAGCGTTGAGTGGTGATAATTACTTGAAAATGACACCAGCTATTCACTAGTGATCTTTGTTTCGGAGAAAGGATAGCTTTATTCTGCCAAATCTTATTTCTCATGGTCCCTCGCATGTCTAGCAAGTGTGCCTGGCATTTTCAGCCAGTTTCCAACAGTTTCGGTTTCGTTTTTGCATTGCGAAATTCATATTTGGCGCTACTACGCAGTTACCCAACTAAAAGCTCATTTGCCATGGCGCCTCCGCAGCCCGCTAGTGTTACTCGAAACAAGCATGCCGCTCATGCTTCCACTTAACCCACGCCTTACTTCTGCGGTTACAGCTTCAGGTGAAAGTCTAAAGATAACACAGAGTCGGCGGATATCAGTTCAGATGAGGAGAACGCTACCAATTGGCCTTGAACACCGCCAGCTGCACACCGGCCAGTTTCGGTTTTGTCCGAGGGTATTTCCGGAAGTCTAGTGTCGCTTCTTAGTAGAGCTGTCTATTCTGACAGTCTCCAACAGCCTTGTAATTGTTTCTTTTCAAAACAGTTAGGTGGCGCTGCAATGTAGTAGGCTTGCAAGGCTGAACTCGCTTCATAGCACGACGGCGGCTTGGTGAAAGCTTGCTGGGCACGATTTTAGCGCATCGTACCTTATTCCTGCAAGCAGGGCTACCACAGCGAGTCAGAACATGATAATAAACCGCAAATGAAAGTTCTGACTGATAACCGATGATCAGAACGTCAACACGCATCCACCACAGAGTTTGGTCTTCAACTCCAAGCGCATTTTTTCGCATAGCTTGCTTGCCTTCAATATTGTGTTGGTCATAATCATTTACAAGGTGTTTATAAATCACGTGAAAGCTAATTGGGGTCTTTAATGATGTGAAACCACCATATTTCTTCTAGAGAACCATCCAAAATAGCAAAATTTGAAATATAGGTTGGGCTTCTCCGCAAGGCACGGGCACCACGCGTGCTAACATTTTCTTTTATATCTGACAAACTGTACCGCGCAACGCAATCTTTTTTCTAGGACGGGTTGTTGAAATGTTTACCTACAAAATGTATATTCTAAATTTTTTCTGCTATAGGTGGTTTATTACACACAACTTCCTATTTTTCATTTTCTTCAACACCTGGACAAAAATTTTGAATTTGATTATTTTTTTCGCAATCATTATTTATGAAAACATTATTAAAACTGGTGTCATTGGAAATCACATGGAATCATCTGTATTTTAAGTCACTGCAATGTGTGCCTAACCAATATGTATAGCACAGAAAAAATGTTTTGTTAGACCCTTCAAAATTGGTCAATTTCTCGCGGTAACGAAAGAGTTAAGGCCGAGGCTTGTTCGGCGTCCGGCGTCCGTGCTCACGGCGCAGCACCGTGTAAATCGAAACACCTGTGAATAAAAAGTTCACAAATGGGTAACAAGGATAAAATAAAAGGTTCCAAAAGGTTAGAGAGAGATAGAAAGATGTACAGCACCGTGTAAAAAGAAACATCAGTGGACGAAAGGTTCGCAAACATTTAACAAGAACGGAATAAAAGGTTCACAAAAGGTTAGAGAGAGAGAGAGAGAGAGAGAGAGAGAGAGAGAGAGAGAGAGAGAGAGAGAGAGAGAGAGAGAGAGAGAGAGAGAGAGAGAGAGAGAGAGAGAGAAAGTGCTCCTGGAGAGCCGTGTTGCTCATGTGCGAGGAACATTTGATTGGATTGGATTGAATTGAATTGGATTGAAATGGATTGGATTGGATTGGAAATCGTTTTAGCAGCAGTAAGCACTCCCATAGGTGATTTATGGTAAGAACGGTCTCCAGTGCTTCGCCCACTCGTCATGATTCACTTTGTGGAGGTGCGTGAATTTTTGCTGAACTTCGCGGCTGCGCCCGTCTCGTCTTGGCCAGCCTCTTGGAGAGTGCCCTCCGAAGCGCGTTCCGCTTGCTCGCCGCTGCCACGAGCCCCGTGTTCATCCATTCCCGTTCGTACCTTCACGTTCTCAAACAAGCTGGTATTCCCCGTGCTTAATTAAGCGGCCTATCCTCCTCCGGCGCTCTGCTTTCCTTTCCCCCCCGGGGCTCCGCCACCCTTTCTCGCAACCCTCGTATACGACGTTCCTTCAGCGCTGCTTTGTACCGCGCGCGCGATCCTATTAAATGCAGAGCATTTCTTTAACTCACGATGTCACCCGGCGTTGTCGGCGTGCCTCGGCGTCCGCAACAGCCGTTCCAGGTGCGCCCTCTCCCCCACTCCTCTTCTCCCGCATCACGCTACCCTCCTCGCTCTCAACAACAGGTCTGCACCCCTCCCCCTACACTATATAAAAAATAATACTTACCGGCGCCTGGTTTCGATTCCATGACCCTGCGGGCGGAACACAAGGTACATGGTGCTCTACCCACTGCGCCGCAAAGCCGACACAGAATGGAAGGCTACGAGCGCGCCTTATATCCTTGACTCATTCAAACTACGTCAAGAAGCTGCTGATACAACGCATTCACTACCTGTGGGCGGAACGCGAGGTACATGGTGCTCTTCCCACTGCGCCACAAAACCGACACAGAATGGGAGGCTACGAACGCGCCTTATATCCTTGACTCATTCAAACTACGTCAAGAAGCTGCTGATACAACGCATTCACTACCACCAACTCCCCAAACACTAAACGTTAACGCAATACACCCACCCCCTATGCGACGCATTTACTCGAGTCCCCCTCGCGGGGAGATGGGCCTTTTTACTTTTTTTGGAATTACCTGTTTTGTGTATATATCACAATGCGTTCTATAAATCCTTGCGATCGAAGGGTTTCGCCATACAGCAAACACAAAGAGAAGATGCCAGCCCTCCGACACAGGAGAAAAAACTACCACACTGAAAAGAAAAAAAAAAACCAGCACAATAAAAAATACTGAAAATTAACTCAAGAAACAACGCAAGTGTTTTCACTGCAATTCCTTACGCAAACACCTAGAAAACCGAAAAAAAAAGGAGACACAGCTGCTTCATTGTATGGAAGCTAAAGCATTGCATTTTATTTCAGGCTATGTGATCTTCTCTCGTGTGTCGTTGTGTTGCGACAATGTCTTCGTCAGCAGTGTGGTGGAATCTTCGCGTCGTAGCATTGGCGGTGCAGAAGTCGGCTGTTGGTGGTTTTGCCGCACGTCCGCTTCGGGGGCCGTGCGGCAAGCTTGTGCTCTCGCCCATCTTTTTCTGAGGTTCATCTCCGTGGCGATGTTTGTTTCGAGATGGGTACAAGCCGGGCACTTACGCGCGACCAGACGTTTCAACATGCCTCCTCCCCCGTCCCTAAACCGGCCTAGCAGGTGTCGATTTACGGAAAGGATGGCAATAATATTTGCCAAGATAACAGTTTGCAGAAAAAGAAATTGGCTGACGATTACAACACTCCGTAATGCGAAATTTGAGCGCAGAGCGAAGTGCAGAGTACGGTTACACCTGGATGTAACGAACCCCCTTGTAACGAATTCCTCGATTTAACGAAGTTTTTCAATTCCCCATTGCAACCCCCATTGAAGCCCACGTGCTTGCGACCTGCATATAGCGAAGGCGTTGCGATGATTAACCTTGATTTAACGAATTCGCTACGTTGATGAGTCATTGTTTTTGGCCATTTTTCTGAACAATCGCCAAGAGAAATGCCCTAGTTTAGCGAATTTCGCCCGCACCGCAGGCTATATACTGTGCGTTTCCACATTGGAGTGCGGTGTCGGTTAGTGCTAGTCCTGCCTGACGGCGTGTAGTTGCGCGTCGCCGCTGCTACCTGCAGTGTCGCTTCTAGCTGCTGCCCGGAAATGATAATTTTTGTCTTGTCAGGACAAACTAGAAATTTTAAATGCCGTCTCCGCCGGCGAGGAAGAAGAACGTCGCCTCCCGGTAAAGTATCCCAGCTAGCAACCTCTCAACGAGCTTCTTGAGTGCGTAAAAGAGCCTCGAGTTCGCGAAAAGGCGCCCTTTCAGCATACATGTGGTCCTTGAAACGTGTTCACGCACCGAAAAGTGTAAAAAGGCAGAAGGGATACTTGAGTTACGTCTACGCATATGGTGGTAACTAACCTAGCTCCTTTGAAAAGCCCTATAGTGAATAAGCTGGTGGGAAAGCGGCAGACGCAAATCACGCAGTTTTTCAGCGCCAAATAAATCCTTGAAGGGCGAGTTCGCAGTCACCGGTGTCTAGCCGTCTGGCTTCCATTCTGCTTCGTTCACGCAAGCGTTAACCTGCATGTAACGCAAAATTACAAATTTTTGTCAACTTCGTCATATCCACGTTTAACTGTATTCGGTGACGCCGCACAGCTGCTGCTTCGGCGGCGCTGTTGCTCCGCTCGGGAAGCCTTTCCTCCATCTCAGGAAGTGATCGGGTCATCGGCGAACGCGCGGTTGCGCCCCCTACTGTGGCGTTATCTCGTTACAGGTCGCCGCCGCGGAGCACGTCTTGCGCAGCACCCTCGGCATACCGCCCTCCCTCTCACGCTTTCGCCATACTCTCCTCCCGCACTTTTTTCCTCTCTATCTTCGGTGTCGTCCTCGTTCTCGTGGTTACAGCGAGGGGCGTCACAGAAGCGGGCGCTTAAGGGCTGCGCTCTAATAACACGGAGACTTGCGAAACATTTTGCACTACTGGAGCTCGAGCAGACGCTGTTCGAGCTACCCATCAGGCCACTGGTGAAAAACGGCAGGGTTCCTTTGGCAGTTGATCAAAACAACAGGAGCGTTCAGTGCGAACCAGTAGGTGGCGTTGGATGCGTTCAGGATGTTGCGAGCTTGTATCCGCACGGAACGGAATCTCGCACTTACGTGGGCGACCACGCTTCACAGATGCCGCGGAGCTGGATAGTCCAGAGTCCGCCGCAGGGGACACAGCACCGACAACGGAAACATGTCCAGTAGGGAAATAGTGTCCTCTTTTTACCATGGCTGTGTTCCTTTTCCCATTGCCTCCTCGGTTTCATCTTCTCTTGTTACTATGACTAAGAGACAACGAGGCTTGCTCTTTTTTCACTAACCTGATAAAATAATTCTCGTGGGCCTTCAATGGTGCTATTGTGACTTCTACTTGCCATTGCCATATTCCTTTTTTCCGTTTGCGTCATTTGAATTTCGCGGCCTTGTTTCATTCTCCTTCGCCCTTGCAAGCCGCACACACACCCTATTAGCGTAAGCATGCTTTGTTATTTCGGTATTCAGAATGCCAAAATGACCTCTGCAGGCCTGAGTGCATTTAGCTTGCCCGCACAACGGCCGTAACGAATTCACCTGGTCTGCATTCAGGTAGCCACAGCCAATACTTTGTTGTGACGCAGGAGGTGCGTGAAGGACTCGCAACCAGAAGGGTCCGGCTTCGAATCATCCCATCACCTATCTTTTCTTTTGAGTTATCTCCGCGCCTTCGGCAATTTTTCGGCGCTATCGCTGCGCCGTCCCCACACCGGGCGCCGGATTTTCGCATAATGGTACATTAAATGTAAATCTTCCATGTCAACTTTCAGTAATTTTCTGTCATTCATTATGTTTTCTTGTTCAAATTCGTGAAGGCATCGTAATAACGCTTCCGCACTAGTGCACGAATTTCTGAATTGGTGCAGCTTTTTTATGCCTGTTTGACTTCCGTTTGCTGAAATGGGCATCAAAATGACGCTAAAAGCTATGGCTGTACTAAAAAAAACCTATCGTAATGCGGCAAAATATGCTTCGCATTCGTTGACATTCACAAGTTAAACTTCTGCTCTACGGTTTCCCTGGCAGAATCGTGCCGGCGTTGCAGAATTCTGAACTTGATTTTGGCACGGAAGTTTCGCTCGGCGTCGTCTACAGAAAGCTCTGATAGGCGACGCTACCAGGCAATCGCGCTGGCCTCACCGTGCGACCTCGTCGAAACTCGAGATGGTGGTCCTTTTCCAAGCATAACTTCTCGTTTCACCTTGCACAGTTGGGGGCGAATGAATTTGCTCAAAACTCTTTTCTTGTCCCTTTTTACTTTTATAGGCATACGAAGAGCACGAGCTCTTCCAGAAGTTCGTGGATGACGTGGGAGAGGTGAGCCGAGCACAGCGGATTCCGTTAACGAGGCAGACGGCCACAGAGAGGGCTGCCATGGCGTACCAGTCGTGCGAGGATATCGTTGCCAAAAACAGCACGAGCATGGCTACGGTCAAGCGGATCCTCCACGAGGCCGGCTTCTTCTCTTTGGCCATCTGGAAAAGTTCGTTAAATATCCTGAATGCCTCCTTCTTCCTGGCACTGACGTGGCGGATCGCCTCTCCGTTCAAGTTTGAATTCGTACAAGAAACGGAGCCAGGACTCACCATCCACCTAGGTCCGAGTCAGTCAGTGGTGGAGTACCTCAAGAGGAGGCAGCAGCCGGATTGGAGCATTCGGTCAATTAGCGACTTCGATGAGATGCAAGGCACGTTTCAGTCGGACATGGAGGAAAAGATCCCGTACGCCGTGTGGAAAAGGGCTGACGACAATGTGGCTAATGACTGGTTCGGGAAACTTCCTACCGGCGAGAAGAAAAAGGGATCAAAGAATTGGACCGAACTTGATATCGACCAGGCTCCCGGGAATATGGGCCGAGACGACTGGGCCACTTTGCTGGACACGTACTTCGGCAACCCTATGCCGCTGACGTTCCGCGTGCATTCACCGGACCTGTTCTCCAGTTTCGCGGGGCTGCCAAGTTTGGTCGGCCATGACATGGCGCGCGCGTACTACAGGTGGTACATGGTCGAGGTCCTGGCGGGTGCCGTGTACGCCCCATGGATCACCAGACGGCACCCCGATTACAACAGCGCCCTCAAGCATCAGCGCCGGTATTGCTTCGCCATCTTGGAGAAGTCCGCTGGCTACGCGTTTCTCGCGCCGTACGTCAGCAAGACGTTCTCCACGGAGGTCACCGACGATATTGTCAGCCTGCTCCGCCAAGTTCGTGGCGCCTACGGCAAGTTGTTCGCTCGAAGCGGGAACTTCAACAAGGTCGTGAACTTGCTGCCTTCTTACTCCACCGACTCTGGACGCGTGCTAGATTTCTTCCGGGTGCTGGACGACGTTACCCTCGACAGACGTTACGCCCACTACGAAGACATGACTTCGGACCCTCTCGACAACTGGAGAAGGCTGAGAATCGGCCTCACAAAATCGTTTTACGGCGACGTCACGATGGACGCAGCCGGCGACGTTATAAAACGTTTGCGGCTCTACACATGTGACAACTTGAACTTGGACTTCGCCCTGCGCCCGGACGTGGCCGTCATCCCGTTTTTTGGCACTCGCATGCCCGCCGTGCTAAAGTTGGCCGGTTTGGGCTCAATAATGGCGTCCGCGATGACAGATGCCGTCTACGCCGCGAACTATAAGTGGACGCAGCGAGACATCGACGCATGGAACCGCAGCTCCGCTTGCATGAAACAGAAGGGCCTTCCGGACGGGAGCGGAAATGAGTTCGATCCACTCAAACGCACCCTCGCGCTGGCGGCAGTCGTAATGGCTCAGGAAAAGGTCACCGCGGAGTCCGGCGCAGTAGTTTTGAGGGACCTACTCGAGCTTTCCAGTACGCAGCTGTTATTCGCCGCCTGGTGCCACCTCGAGTGCGGCAAAGCATTCGGCCCAAAGCTCTGCAACGATCCTATCAGGGAACTGCCATCTTTCGGAGAAGCATTCAAGTGCAGTGTGGACGCGCCCATGGGGACTAATTCACCCTGCACCAGCGACCTAATGCAAGCGTAGGAGGAGACGACCTTGAGTTGCGTGGGCATTTTTGTAGTACAACAAGTTCACGTTGTTCCACAGAAAATGTGCGCGGTTTAGCGTGCTTCAATTCTCGGGCCTATTGCGTTTTAAATGACATGCGGCCCCAATGTATTGATAGGCTTCACTATTGCAGAGACGTATTTTTAGTGGCTGCCCCGAGAAATAGTTGTGAACTCATGTGGCAATGTATATTGTGCTTGCAATAAACGCCTCAGCCGACCACTTTAGTGGTAGGCTATTGAACGTGTCCGAGTAGTTATTTTTTGTTTAACAAGCAGAAAAATACTTTCAAACTCACGCCGTCTAGCTTGTGCTTTTCAAATTTTAATTTATGTACGGTCTTTCGGTATTGGATAAGATCGGTTTTATTACCCTTTCAAAAAGGGTAATAAAACCGATAAGACTAACTATCGCCCCATATCAATTTTTTTGCCTGTGTTCTCTGATGGCTTGGAAAAAATTACATAAACACGTATATGGACCATCATAAAATCGTAAGTGCTGCTTACTACGGTTTCTGCACGCAGCAATCGACTGAATTGGCTGTTCTTGCTGAAAAAGAATCTGTATAACCACTTTGAAGTCGGGAAAATACTGGGATTGTTTCTGGATTTCACGAAAGCCTTTGTTGTTATCAAAATTTTACTGAGAAGTGTGAGCAACTATAGTATTAAAGGCGTAGCCCATGCTTCATGTTTCTCATTTGCAACATCGGCGCCAATTTCACCGGAAATGAATCTTCGCAGGTAAAGCCAGTGTTACATCAGGGGTTCCCCAAGGAATCATTTTCGCACGTTTTCTTTTTATATTTCATATAATGGGGCAGTAAACAATATCAAAGCTGCGAAATGTATGTACAGATTATGCCAGGGTGTTCTTGGCAGGTAGCTTTGGTACCAGTCTCGTAACTAGCGCAAATGAAACGCTAACCAAAATAATTGGGTAATACACTAAGACTAAATGCAAGCAAAACTAAGGCTATTCTCTCTCACATCCGCAACAAAAGAATTGAGTTACTTCCCATTAAATTAAGCGACACAGAAATCAAAGTTATAAATCTTTTAGAACACTTGGGACATACTTTCATGAAAATATGTGGGATAATCCCATCACATATGTTATCGTCAAACTGTCTAGAAGAATCGGCGTTATACGCCGCCACTATTTTATCTCCCAATATTAATCAACATGCGTCTGTATAAACGGAATGGAATGGATGACTTTATTATAGGAGGAGGCCAATAGGCCCTGTTGGGGGACAAGGGAAAAAATTTCTTTTGCAGTGCGCAGCCAGAAGTGGCGAAGATCGGAGATGCCGAGCGGAACGCGTTCCGCTCCCCGCTAGCGACGACGCTCGCTTTCCTAGCGCAACTCGCAACCGCAGCGCCGCGGTGGCGAGAGTCGCGGCCGGCCGCCTTCTCTCCACGGCCGCGGCGGGGAGATACGGAACTGAAACTAAAGCGTGGCAAACTGTTCGCATGGCGACGCAGTGAAACATCCCCCTCGCGTGGGGCATGATCAAATGCAGAGCATTTCCGGGGGCGCACGACGTTAAGTAGTTTGCGTTACGTTAATGTTGTTGCACTTGTGGCAACTGCTGACGAGAGAGCGCTCGTCAGCAGTAAAATTGGCAGCCTCGGCGCACGTTGAGTCCGAGAGAGGGGAGAGTGTCCTTGAAACGTGCCTGGACGCGCTATCGAATGTTGATCGCGCCGATAGCGAAACGTCTGAGCCGGGCATGTCGAGGCGAGCGATGCGGACAACTACGGACGCCAAGAACGGGTGACATCTTGAGTTAAAGAAATGCTCTGCATTTAAAAGGGTAGGGGAAGATGGTTCATATAAAGTCTTCACTGCACTGTGAGGGTTCACTTAGCACGGTATGCACAGTTGAAGGTGTGGCGAGAACACTCTAAAACGACCTTGATCGGTGTATCCAATAGGAGCCGTTCAGGAGCCACAAAGGGTGTTTTTGTGGGGCCTTCTAGAGAGTGGGTGAACTATCCGCCATCATACTACTGTATAGTGACCTGTTTTGAGACCGAATTCTGTAATTTTCTGTAAAATTTGGGGGTTGTTTCTGACGTGTTGGACATGTTCTTCAGAAGTCGTCGGGCGTACTTGCGTTGTAAGGAACTGGTCGCGGTCAGTCGAGTACGCTGAACAAGCCCAGATGAGGTGGAAAAGGTTCGGTGTATTGTTGCTGCCGAAATAGGGGCACCGAGGACTAGCAAGGTGCCTATGCGTTGTCCATTTGGAGATGACGTCCGGAGTGTAGTCCGAGTCAGCGTAGACTTTATTAGCGAAAATTTCTCCTGTTCTTGGCAGGGACTGCAGAGGAGCAAGAAAACCAGGTGGTGAGGCGTCGGCAAGCGGTTGCCGGCTGAGGTTCCTAATTCTGCGGTATTTTTGCTGCCAGTCCAATTCGCATGCCTGTTGGGGCTCAGGTCTTTCTTGGATGGACGCGGGAACCATGGGAGAATTGCGTAAACACTCCCGGACAGCATTATGCGACGAATGGTTACCGTCGGCTCCATATGTATGAGCAGGAGTCCAGACCAGGCGTATCTTGAACCCTTCGTGATTGAGGTCGCGAATTTTGTAAAGAATGTTGGTGGCCGTAGAATTGGGCGAGAAGGACCTGTTCAGTTCCCGTAGAGCGACATGGGAGTCAGTGATGACACGGAACCTGTTGGTGGTGATAAATGAGGTCGCACTTTATATGGTCTGAATGGCGCCGAGGATTCCGAAAAGTTCGGCTTCATCAGTGAGACCGTATGTGTTTGCTATATTGCGAGAGCCATTAAGCTGGGGGATGCCAGGGCAGGTCCAGGTCATCGCTGCTGTTGTTCCGTTCATGTATGCGTCGGTAAAAATGTATATTTCATCGGGAGCTTTGTCGTTGGCGAGAGTGCGGACATATTGTTCCCGTACGGCGCGGTTACGGCGAGATATGGGTCGGCGTCTGAGGTGGCCCGTGGCGGGTCGCTCCCAGGGTGGAATAGCAGGTGGAAAAGTGTCAGCATTAAAAGTACTGTTTAATGTGTCCCACTTCAAAATACATTGTCCTTGAGGCACGTGTTCAAGGTGCTTCTGAAAGCGGAGCGTCGTCTCCTCTACCAGGTTAGCGACGGGGGGAAGCGAAACTGCTTCCGACAGTACGTCTGTTTTGGTATGGAGTGGAAGCCCCGAGATGGTACGGATTAGATGTCTGTTGAGGATGTTCAGCTCGTTTAAATGGCGGGGACGCGATTCATAAACGGGGAACCCGTACGTCAGTCGTCCGTGCGCAACGGCACGAGCAAGCATGAGACATGCATTCTGACATGATCCGCCATATTTTCCAGATATGCGAGTTATCAAGTGTAATGTGGAGCGCCAAGTAGTTCTTAAATGGCGAATCCACGCAGCGGGACTATTACAGCTGCTTATCTGCAACCCCAGGAGCTTAATAATGCCATTTTTAGAGGTAATAACCTTGTTGGCCACTTCAAGTTCGATGGTTTGATCCTGGTATGACGCGCGCTTGCCGTCCACGCTGAGGAATTCTGTCTTATTAGGAGATAATTGCAGATTGAATGTAGCGAGGGTGCGCTCCAAGCTGAACACAGCAGCTTGAAGATCAATTTGCATACCTTCCTTGGAGTCACAGTCGGCAGCTTCTGTCCACACGACGATATCATCTGCATACATGGCGAAGCGTGCAGCAGAGTCTGTTTCGAGTGTGCGAGCAACGCGTTTCATAGCCAGGTTGAATAGTAGAGGTCCAAGAATCGAGCCTTGAGGAACGCCTCTGTCAAGGTAGAAGGTTGTGGGCGTTGCGTCCCGCTGGTTGAGACGAATGGGTCGGTGCTCTAGAAAGCAACGAACCCATTTCTGCGGCTTTTATGGGGAAGGCAGCGGCCAATTCTCGGAGTATGCCCTCTTGGCTGACCTTGTCGAAAGCCTTGTAAATATCTAGTGCGACGGTGTAGTCAGGAGTACTCTTGCGGGATGTTCGGTTCACTACTCGACGGAGAAGCCAAAGATAGTCGTGCGTTCTCAAATTAGGGCGGAAGCCAATTAGGCCCGGGTCGTCTCGAGATAATGTTGAAGCCTGTTATTGATCATTCGCTCTATTAATTTGCATAGGACAGGCGTTAATGCAATAGGCCTGAGGTTTTCTGGTTTACGAGAGTCTTTGCCCGGCCTGGGTATAGGATGAATAATCGACGTTTTGAAGTGCTCACAAACTTCTCAAGTGTCCCAGGATTGGTTTACGAGAGCCAAAAGTGCCTCTTGCCCATTAGGTGGTAGGTTACGGACATCTTGCCATTTAATTCGGTAGTGACCTGGTGCTGACTTCGGCTTTCCCTGTGACATAGCGACTTGGAGCTCGATCAAAGTGAATGGGGAGTCGACGTCTCCAAGGGTCGCAGTAATCTCGACAACAGGCAGGGGACGAAGAGCCGCTTTGTCGGTAGTTGCATGAGCGAAAAAGGTCGTTAAAAGAGTTTTTTCAACCTCAGGGTAGTCAGAGTACAAGCACATTTCCTGTACGATCTGCAGTCTTGCCTTTGCTCGACCGCTTAGACTTCGAAACAGGCCCCATAGGCGCGAAAGACCTCTCTCCTGTTCAAGGCGTTGACAAAGATTTTGCCAATTTTCAGACTGAAGAATTTTCTGGTATTCATTTATCTTCTTGTAGCGGCGTTTAAGTTTCATGAGATCTTTGTGGCGTTTTCCGTGTGTTCGATACTTTTTTGTGAGGTGGTCAGCAGTACGCAGGAGTCTGTGCATGTGCGCATCCGGTAGATCGACTTCGACGGTACTAGTCACGGACTCGAGAGCCAAGCTGCGTGCTTCATTCAGGGTGGCGACAAAATCAGAGAGGTCAGGTTGAGGAGCCGTATGAAATAGTGAACGGAATACATTTTAGTTGACGGTAGTACACGTATTCTTAGTGCGTAATTTTTTACTGTTTAGGTGGATTAGAATCGGGAAGTGGTCGCTGCCCCACGTACACGTCAGGGCCTGCCATCTTTTTACAATGCCCGGTGTAGCGATGGTAAGATCCGGATTCCGGAGTGGTATCTTGTGAGCTGTGAAGACCGACTCGAGTAGGAACGAAAGGTTCATTGCATAGTTGTAGGTGGCTAAATTCCAGCGTTTGTTGCAAAAAGCTTTTTACGGAGATCACAATGGGAGTAACCCCATAGTGTGCTTTTAGCATTAAAATCTCCACCAATAATAACCGGGCCGTTAAAATGTAGAGAAAATATGATTACTTTGGTCTTTGATTAACTATCGTATTCTCGTTTAAAGTACTACAACGGACGAAAACGTGCACAAGCTCACAGTGTTGCAAAAACGAGTCATTCGGTTCTGTTGTAAACTTCCTTCTCTCACACACTGCTGATGCTTTTGAAGTTTGATATCGTTCGAAATAATTTCATGGGTAGCTATAAGGTATGTCGTTGTTATAAATTAAGTTTTTTCACTAATGACGATGCACTCAGCAGGCTTGCCAGACTAACAGAACACATTGGACTCTGCAAGACCCGTACACCAGAATCTTGCGACAAAAAAATGAACGCCGTACAAACTACGGGACACACAGGATCCTGTACTTGTTACCAGGGGCGTAGCCAGAAATTTTGCTCGGGGGGGGGGGTGGGGGGTGGGGGGGGGGCTGAGAGTGCACCTCGACCTCCTCCATATGATTTTTCAAGGGATTAAAAATATGTTTTTTATTTATTTGTTTAGGTACACTAAGGGCCCCGAAGTGCATTACATATTGGGGATCGAAAAAGAAAAAAATATACATAGGATCAGTGTACAAAGAAAACCATGGTAAGTAATTATACACATATAAGGCAATAACACAATTTGTACACTCACTAGTTGCTATCAGCAATAGCAAAGTGGACAGAGTATGTTATAACATAGACAAGGCAATAGAAGTTCATTTACCACTTGGTTTCCGAATTGATAAAGTCCGGTTCCATCCATTCGCGTGAGGTACTCATTTTGAAGATATGATAAATATGTTTAATAAGTATTTATGTATATTATACATAATAAATACAAAACTATTAACTCATAACAATGTATGTTACACGTTGGGGACGAATTATTGAACCCGTCGTACTGTCAAGAACAAGAAAAATAAAATATTTCTTCATAAAATGTATTCGTATGTTCCGAGAATTGCTGCAGAACTGCTATCACTGCATGCAATTTTGTTTTGTCTACATAACAACTAACACTTAAAGAAATATGTAAAAATATAAACAGATATCCTTAAGAAACATGAAAGCAAAAGACACAGAAATAAAGAACTACATTAATCTAAAACTAACAAAAGATTGCATGCAGTGGATATTATAAACGTGAAAAGCACGAAACAACTTGCGGGCGGACGTTTTAATGTCGCTTTGTCATTCAAGAATTTTTTTTCCATTTTTGCTGACATGCGACGGTTAGGGACAAATCTGAACGCCGCTGTCTTTTACGCCATTATAAGGCGTAGGAGCAGCTTGTTAACAGTCGCGTACAGCGGATAATTCCACCAAGATTATTCACAGAAAAAAAGGAGTCAAAACGTACACTTGTGGAGAAAAAAGCGAGACGATTATATTTGGATGACGGCAACAAAAGTTTCACTGGCAACAAAGTGCACATTTATACAGAAAACCTAGCAACAAGATACTTAAATCGGAAAGCTGCAGTTAACGCACATATTTAAGCAACAGTGACTGTACAGTGTACATATTACATAAAACAAGGCCAACAAAGAATAAAGTTCAGCGAGCACATGAGGTTAACCCCACACATAGAAACGCAGTAAACCCAGGCAAAAATAAAACTATTACCCTAGAAATTGTAATGTGCTTTTAGAACACTGGCGTCGTGATGTAACAGGACCATATGGGTAAAATGGGTAGAAGCATAAATGCTTAAAATATTAAACAAAATGTGTATTTGAAAGGTGCTTTAGTATGAACACAATTGCGTTGTGCCCGATGTAAAATAAGGCTCTACTTGACATTAATAGAATGACAAAAGACAGAAGTTTAAAAGACAAAAGTTTTACGTAAGTCGCAGACGGTACATTTAGTTGCACATAGCGCATAGAGCAACGGTTTGTTGAAAAACGCCGCGTAAACCAGGTTTTCCAGAGCAAGGTGGGCAATTCGTACTTGACGTGCTTGTTAAATTTTAATTTCCAATTTCGTGATAATCCTAGAATATGATGTGGGCGGTTGCAGTGAACGGAAGCAATCTCTGTGGTTTCTAAAACTAATGTGCAATGATTCGTTACCACAATTACACTCTTATGAAGCAGAACTAACATCGTTTCTTTTACTTGCACTGGTTTCTTACTGATTCTCTATTTAAAGGACAAAGCTTACTCGGCGGGGAATTTTAGCGAAGCGGTCAATGACTTCTGATACGCTGACATCAACGTCTCTGTGAGCGTACAGAAGCGCTAGGCCAACCATGCGTTCCTGGGACATCGTGGAGCGCAAGTAGTTCTTTAACAACCTCATGCTCGAAAATGTTCTCTCTGCGGTGGCAGTTGTCACTGGAAGGGTGACTAGAATCTGAAGCAGTTTGTGCACATTCGGATAGAACTGGCAGTCGCAGTGAGAGAGGGCAGTTATTCCTGTGCTGGGGCGGAGGTTTGCTGCTTTGTTCATCCACTTTGCCCACCAAAGTCGCAGTTCTCCCAAAGCAGCCCTTGCGTCCACGTCCTGTGGAAAACTAGCGACGAGGTTTTCCGCTGCTTTCTCGCGATTGTCTTGCAGTGGTGGCATTGCGGATGGCACAATTACACAAAAACACTCTAATGTTGTCCTGTGCTTTTCGAACCGTTGGTGCAACTGTGCTAACACGTAGTCCATGAATGAAATGAATACGGTTCTTCTAAAGTATTGCTCTGGATTTTCTAATGCAACGCCACGATCCTGCTGGCGGACGCCGGCTGGTGATTTCGACATTCATTTTGTTTGCCACGGCCTGCACTTGTGCAAATATTTTCGAGAAGGAGGCAGTGGCACTGTCTCGGTCATTCTGAATAGTCTCCTGTACCAAGTGTAGGTCGTCCATCGCGGCGCTCATGTCGATGCTGCTCGACTGCAGCCTCTTTGACAGCGGCAGAGTCAATGCAAGCACATTCTTCGCCACATGCAGGCTCAGGAGGAATGCTGGTGACAGAAGTGCCAACGCCAAACTATTCGCCTGAGCGGAACTTTCACCACTGCCATTGTCTTGAATTTCCTCTAGTGCTGTGATCACCGCTTCAAAAAGACTGACAAATGAAAGCACTGCATCATGCTTTTCCACCCAGCGCGTTTCGCATAATCCCAGAAGCCGCTGCCTTGTGGACTCTGGGCACATCAAACTTATCATTTTTCTCAGAACGTGCGAACGGTTAGCAGATTTCCGAAAAAAATTTGATGTTTCCTTTAGCGTCCCAAAGCAGTTTCGGATATCTGTAATGGAGCAGGCCGCACACAAAACTAGGTTAAGGGAGTGGCTGGCGCAATGTGTGTACAATGCGGTCGGATATTTTTCGCGAACGACGGCTTGCACACCATTGGTTCTACCTGCCATAGAGCTTGCGCCGTCATACCCTTGGCCACGAAGGTGTTGCATGTTAATTCCTAGGTCAATGAGAAATTTGATAATTGTGTTGGCAAGGGCTCTGCCGCTTTGGTCCTGTATTGGCACAAAGCCTAAAAACACTTCTTCGATGTTGTCGGTATCCTTGTTCAGGTACCTTGCGCAAACGGTAAGCTGTTCAATTCCAGCAATGTCTGTAGTTTCATCGGCAAGTACTGCAAAGCAGCCTGAGGCGTTTACTTTTGCAACCAATCTTTCTTTGATGACTTCGCCAGAAATTTCTATAATTTGGTTTTGTACCGCTGGGCTTAAATACGAGGCATTACTGGGGCAGCCCTCCAGGTGGTCCTTCAGAGCTGTATCGCCACAATCGGCTCGCATTCGAAGTAGCGCTCTGAAGTTTCCTTCGTTTTCCGCGGAGACGGTGCTCAAGTCCAGAGGACCGCTGTCCCTATGGCCACGCAGAGCCAGACCCTGCCGTGCGCAAAAAAGAACTGTCTCAACAACAGGCTGCAATTTTCTTCTGTTTTCTCTTATTTGATTTTGTCTGCCCTGGTCCAGCTGATCAACCACACTAGGTGCGTTTCCTAAGAACGTTTGGATAAAGTTATCAGCCGCCACTTGACAATCACGGTGATATTTGGTGCTTTCGTGCGCATCAAAGATTTCGAGAGCGTGCTTCCATTTCTGGAAAGGCTTAGACACGAGGGCTCCAGTGCGTGCATGTTGGCCCTTGCCAACCTCCGGCCCGCAGAACAGGACGCACACTCGACAAAAAGCACCTTGTTGAAGGTCTGAGTAGCTCAACCATCGATATCTATAGAGCCATGCCGACTGAAATCTTCGGTTTTGCTTCAAATCTTTCGTAGATTTGAATGTGTATCCTTGAGGTGGAATCCACGGAGATGTCAGAAGCTGATATCTGGTCTGGTCTTCCATTGTTGAGTAATTCGAGTGCAGCCCTATGTCAAATTTGCTTGTTAGGACCGTTTGCGCATCTGAAAGAGTTAAATATTTGATATCACTATACGTGGTTCGATACATGAGCGATCTGTTTCTAAATTGTGCACAATAACTGAACGAATAAGAAAAATATGTGCGAATTCTCACCAGATGAGCATGTTGAGCCTGTCGGTACAGACGGTACAGACGCATGCTTCTGAGTTTCAGATGTGGCTCTGGCACCAGTCCTTCGTCTCTTGTGTCAGTAGAGATTTTTTGTCTTGAACCAGTACCTGCGCAAACCACAAGGGAAAAAAATAAACAGCAGCCCTCTCTTGTCGCTATACCCAATGACCCAATAATGCGCCATCTTTCTTTATAAGCTCCTACCGCCATGTATATAAGTAGCATAATGTTCGGTGTGTGAAACTGCACCTTTGGCCTGCGCGAGCAAGGTGTGTCCTGCAATGCTCAGCGTAACGCGCTGGTTCACCGGTTTGTTACTTAGAAGCTGTTTTCGGACTAAGAAGCGGAATCTATATGTGTTTAGGGGAAACAGCGTAAGATGTGTCACCTAGGCTAAGGGTGCAGTGGCGACAAACTCAATACGAGTTGTAGAAAAACCAAATTTTTTAGACTGCGCCTCGTCATAGCTCCGTCACTCCCGTGGTTATCCGGCCTGTTCAATCCTACGCGTGATCAAAACAAGACGTGAAAATTGCATGTCAGGGAAGGGGACATTTTTTTTAGCGTGAGTAGCGATTTTTTCGATTTTTTATGCAAACCATGGAAGGGAGCGCTCCTCTGTGTTCTTGAAAAGAGAGGAATTTTTTCTTTGAAGGGGGAAGAGGGTTGTCTCATCACGCGACTGAAGGACCTACTGAATAAAAATTGCCCCCACCTCCCCGAAGGGAATCGTGAGGAAGTGCGAATGCATTTCTTGCGCCGAGAGTACACGGCGTAGTAATTCTGCCATCGCCTTGAGAGGCGCAGTACCGGCGAGGGGGAGCTGTCAGGCGAGGGGAGAGGCGCGCGCCGAGGGTGAGTGCAAACCTAACGGGGGGAGAGGCGCGCCAGCTGCAGAGCATGTGACGTCACGGCGCGAGGAGCGGTGCGGTAGCCGGCGCGGGCCCGCGCAGCCACGGCGCGGGAGGCGGAGCGCGCGCGGGTCACGTGGGGTGTGACGTCGCTTTGCCGTTGCTACAGACGCTCCTCTCCGCTCCTCGCGCCGTTGCTAGGGGAGAGGAGGAGGAGCAATGCGGACGGCGGATTCAGGGTCGCTTATAAAGTGCATCGCACTTAAAAAGACAGCGCAAGGCTTGATCCACAGTGCTTTTCGTCCTGCCGGCATCGTCGGCATTGTACGCCGGCGTGGCGAAAACATTTTAAGAAAGGCAGCGACAACATCGAAATAATGATTTCGAAACCGAACATGATTGAATTTCAAGCAGTTGCATGACTGAAGGAAAAAAATAGGACATATACAGAAAAGGTCTCAGTACTGAAAAGAATGCATGCAAACAAATGTCTCCACGAATGAAAGTCAGGAGACCTGACTTTTATAAGAAAGAGTTGCTTTTACATGTTGGTTATGCTAACGCTTACTTTCGCAAATAATGCATCTTATTCCCCTCACTTGACTACTGGTTTATCAGTAATAATGTTGCTATTTTGCAAACGTAGCTGCCAATACCTGTCCGCCTACGAACACCCGATTATAGGCTTCAAGATCATGCATTTTACGCACCATACATTGAACACAAGAAAACCCGTAAAAGAAATAGCATAGTTACCTTTGCTGGCTTCAGTGTCTTGGCACGGACGCTTGGACGTAGGAGGAAAAAATGTCGATATCCTCTTCTGTGACATATTGTAACGCCGAATTCAGTGCAGTCGCTACGCGGCATTGAAGGGCAGACAGATGAACTCCGAAGACATATTAAGTTGAATATTTACACTAAAGGTTCTTATCTTCCCTGATGATCTGACGACGACGATTGTAGGGGAGGTTTCTTTAAAAGTATATTTAAACGAAAGAAAAAATATTTGCAGACTGAAGTTGAAGTTGAGCAGAGTAAGAAGTAAAATAAGCGTATCAGACAGCTAACTTTGTGTGAAACCCTGAGGATCCGACCCCGAGACGTCGTGTCTCGTTGTTTTGATCGGTCACTTAGGCTCCGCCCACGACGCACGTGCCAATCAGCATCTCGTGGCGATCTGGTTGGTTGCATTCGCAAATCCGTGCATAAACTGCGGCGGACAACGCCCCCGTAACCCCGAAACGTTGGTAACTCTCTCCCACCACTAGAAAAAAGGAAAATACGAAAAACAATTAAGTAAAACACAACAAACGAAACCACGTGCAAACACTTGAGGGCACCGGTTAAGTTCGAGCACCTCTTTTCCTAAAATCGCGAGCTGCTCGTTTATTCTGTCATATGTTCTTTTTTTTTCCCGCCGATTGGGATGCGGTGATGAATGGACAGCGCGGAGCGCAGACGGAAACGCATTACTTCGCGCCTCTGGGTTTGACGCGGGCGGCCACGGGGCGGGTTCAAAGAAGGGACGCGCGCTGCGCATCGTTTCGTTTGTTTGTAATGATGCCGCAGCGCCCGGTGTCGGCGCCTCGGTTTGAGGGAAGTGGTAGGCTTGGCCGCTGCTGTATCGGGCAGGTCGACGAACTGCGGCAAGTATTCGCGGGGAGGGCTATGACGAACTAACGAGGCCGTCTGGGTGGCCCTCGTTTTGTGCGATCCCGAGCACTTTGGACCAACCGCGGGTAGAAGGGTTGTTTTCGCCTGCAGGTGTCCCCGCGAGACGGTTGAATGGGTTTCTCCCGCCAGTCATTCTGGGGATCTAGGCTTGGAAACATTGGGTCGCGCAGGTCATTTAGTCGCGTGTCTCGTGCCGGCTACGTGTGGTCTTCTTTCCGGCCTGAAAACGCGACGTCGTCTGGCTGACAACGAGGGCGGCAATAACGGGACGGCGGGGCGCGTGGAACGAGAATGGGGGGTCCGTCGGGAAACAATTAGTCGCCTATCGGCGGCGGAAAAAGGGATAAGTGCCGTGCGCGGTGTGTGGCGGCGTGCGCGGCCACAGAGTGGGGTGGGGGGGCGCTCGAAAAAGCGACGTAGAATTGTCGGCTTGAATGTCTGTCGGCGACCCGAAGCGCGCGCGCCGTCTCAAAACTTTAATGACCACCAGGAGGGAAACGGGCCACCAAGGGAGAGCTGGTGCGCTTCCCGGACAGGACTCCTGGGGTTCTGGACAAAATCCTAGGATGGTTTCCGGCGCAGGTGGTTGCCTTGGTCGCCGTGCATGACAGCGCGTAAAAATTTCGGGGGGGGGGGATGAAGCCCCATAAGCCCCCCCCCCTCCCTACGCCCCTGCTTGTTACCTACAATGGTTAAGACATTTTTCATTGTAAGAATTCGTCGTTTCAATGCTTTCATTCAGAGCGTTGCGTGGTATGATTTGTAAACCCCCCATAATGTTATTTGTTTTCAGCTGTACCCGATTAATTACTTTGATTTGAATTGAGAAGTGCACTATTCGTTTTTTGTACTTGCAACAAAAAAATGAACGCCGTACAAACTACGGGATACAAAGGATCCTCTACTTGTTACCTACAATGGTTAAGGCGTTTCTCATTGTAAGAATTCGCCATTTCAATGCTTTCATTCAGAGCGTTGCGTGGTATGATTTGTAAACCCCCCATAATGTTATTTGTTTTCAGCTGTACCCGAAATTTCTTATTACTTTGATTTGCATTGACAACTGCACTATACGTTTTTTGTACTGCACTTGTTTTGGTGTAATAGTTTTAAACTTTGTAACTTTGTTTTGTAACTGTACTACCCTTGTTTTGTAATTCCTCTCCTAATGCCTGACATGCTGCTGTGTGTGTAAGGTGGCTAGTGTCCTCCAAGCTGTTCCAAGAGCGTTTTTTCCTGGCCTTTCTTCAACATGGTTGTAATATAGGCTCAATTCAATTCAATTGTATTCTACATTTTTTTTTGCATATAAACGGGGCTCATACAAACGCCGCTGTTTTAAAAAGGTAGAGAACTTCCAATGACGCCTCTCAATTTCAAAGATGCCTTAAAGGGACACTGAAGTGATTTGTAAACAATGCGGGATTACGAGCGCAAACTGTAGTCCGGAGTCCCTGGGCCCTGTTTCGACCACTCTGTGCGCGTTTACGCGAATTTATTTAGTAGAAAAATCAATTCGAAAATGCTGTCCTCCTCTCTTTACGCTCGCCCATTTTCTGTAGCGTTTTCGTGTGACGTCAGCAGGAGAGGAGCTGACAATTGGCTGCGCTACTGCACCAGGCCTCTCAAGCTCGGACGTTCCCTGTCTTCCCTATAGGCGGCGTAAAAATCGACGCCCCACGTGACCAACCTACAGGGCACTTTTCGACCATCAAGTCCACCAGACGGCGCAAGCGAAAGGTTACTTTTGGTATAGAATACAAAACATTCATTTCGTGACTCAAAGAGCCCACACAGTTCGCTTGCAATGTGTTATTTAAAAATATTATTAACAAGTTTCGCATCAAACATCCGTTGAGCAAAAATGTACGCAACTTTTTTACGAACAGCCGACTTGTGCACCACCTCGTTTCTGAATTCGCAACCACACAGCCGCCAATTCAAATTGAGACCGCTGCAACGGCCCACCGTTTCTATGTGCGCGGAGCACTGGTTTCGTGACTGTTATTGCTCTTATGTGCTTTTGCGTCCATCAGTTGTTGAGAGGACTGGGAATTGAGTGCTTGTGGAGTGACAACTGTGGGAAATTCTGCATCGGAAGACAGCTGTTGAAGCCAGAATATTTGATTCTTCCAACAGAAGGTGAGTTATGCACTGCGCAGAAAGACGGTGCAAACAAAACCGTTGTCGTCAATACCTCATTTGTGCATGACTTCCGCTGGAATATTGTCTTATTACTCTCAACTGTTCTGGCCCCTCTCGAACATTGCTGACTATCTAGAACCCGAAAAGTTGTGGGCGCATTTGCCTCAACAGGTGTGGCATTATTTCGGATGGAACGTTTGAGGCTACCAAAAGACAGCAATTCCCCCGAGCTTTACCTAACTGTTGCCTTTATGCTTTGACGCGTTAGTGAGCATATAGTCAGCAGCGCTTTGCTACAACTAAAGTTTGCCTTCATAGAGACGTGGTAATGCGAGTTAGGTTATATCAGCATGCCTTAACGTCATGGTTAATACGCGTGAACTCAAAAATGCTGCGTTATTTTTTTTTCAGAGGTCGGTGTTCATTTAGACATTCTGGCTGAACCTTCAACATTGTCGGCGCACGCAACAACTGCACCAAGGACTGGCAGGCCATTTCAACTCTTCGTGCTTGCCTGATATGACAGCCATGCGCCCGACTGGTGTGTTTATGTATATTTACCTTCCATTTATATTTGCTTCTCTGAATTTGTGACATGATTCTCTTAACTATTCGTTCTTCCAATTTAATTTACATTTTTCATTCATTCCTTGATTTTTTTTTGCAGATACAACCAAAGAACAAGGAAGCACACACCGGAAGGCGACCAGATCAAGTTCTCAGCACGAGCAAATGTATTATGTTGCCTGTAGATAAATGTTACAAAGTCCCAGGTATTTTCACCAAATGTTAAAAAGAAGGTCAGCATATATCAATGCGTTCATACATGTGATGTGCATATTTCTGAGTATGAATTGGATAGTTGTTCAATTCAAGAACACGATATTCGGTGTCTAAAAATATTTAACTTCGGGCGAGTATTCTGTATAATGCAAATATTGACACGCATCAAAATGTGCGATGTGATATTGTTATCTAGCTAGCCACTACCCAGACAACACCAAACATCCTAAGGACATCCCAAAAAAGGCCCTAAATCTCATGTCCCAAACAGCGCAGCCTATGGGCATCCCTGTGACTTCTGCGCTGGGAGTGTCCTAAAAATGTCCACGAATGGCTGTGATTGGGATGTATGCGGAAGCGCATGCGTGCTTTTTGTTGATTCGGTCAGCCCAATGTTTTGTTTTTGTGCATAGATGAATAAAACGCATAAGCGCGTGTAATGCGCGTGAAGGAGGTACAGCCTAAAGTCCCTCGATCGGCGTTTAGCTGATGAAGGGACTTTAGTACAGCCGTAAAGCAAATGCCTCGCGCGTCGACCTATACAATAAGCACACCCGCAGGTAGCGCGTTATTGTTACAGGAAGTGTTTCAGAGAAAGGCTAGTACACTGATTAAACCAACTGAAACCGTCCCGCTCAGATGGCCTGCTGCTTATTCTGGGCATGGAGGAAAACTCCATGATTCTGGGCATGATTCTGGGTCTGCCTTGTTGCCATTTTATTTCGTATTTATGTAAAATATTTAAAACTACAAGTTAAAAACTAAAATTTCTATTTTATTTTAATTATATCTCAATACATTTTTAAAGCTTCGTTGTTATTCTATATAATTAGAGACGTCTGTGAACTTTTTACGAAACTGATTCAGCCGATAACGCCATCGCAGTTTTATAAACATGGCCGCCCGCGGATGGATATGATGCGCCGTGCTCCCGTGCTGCTGGAACGTCATTTCACAAGGTAACTATTGCAAGTCATTTATATGTACCACTCAGTGTTTAAACCCTTCCAATGCCCTTGTTGTGTTTTTTGCATGATTTCTTGCTCTGTGGTCGAAGGTGGGTGCTCAGTGCGGAAACGGTCGAAAGGTTCTCCCGGGGTGGCGGGAGAAGTTGCAACGCTTGTTGCACTGTTTTGCGTCGCTCAACTTGTTTTGTACCTCTAGCTGTTGATTATTTTACATGATTTTATTATACAACTAGTTTAGAAGGGGCATCACTGCAACAGATAAAAAAAACGCCGCAGATGCTGGAAAGCCGTGCAAGAACAACTCTAGACAAAGACATTATTGGGCCTCAATAGTTTGACTAACTAAAACTTTTCGCGTAGCTTAGTTCTTGGTTCTAGGCCTCAGTCATCAGTTCCGCGCTACCCAGAACGAAATCACTCATTTCTCGCATGTATTTAGATGAAACCCCGTCTCGGGTTTTGTCAACGCGTGACACAGTCCAGTGACAGTCCTCGGTACTGACTGCGTTTTTTTCTTTTTCTTTTTTTTCAGAAATGATAGAGCGGCGTAGCGCAGGCATTATGCGTTATAATTTACTTACGCGTTTAACATTTTTCACTGAGTAGCATGTCAGTGTGTGATGTGCTCAATTTACTCAGCTCGCGTGATCGCCTGCCCTTGTATGTGCTAATGACTGTGCTGCAATCTAAATGTGGCTTGCTGCTGTAACTTTGCGGCCGTTTGTAGATGGGCATGTTGGCGACTACACAACCTCCACAGCAAAGAGAATTCCGGCAAACTATGCAACAAATGGCAACGTAATCTGGGCCGCTTTGACGACTGTTTTAAAGAAGGGCACTGTGGGGGTAGTTGTGCATCATGTTTAAAGGGCTGTGAAGACTGACTTCACAGTGCGGTTACTTTTAAAAAGCCTTAACAATTTTTCATGAGCGGTAAACACAACCTTTCACTCATTTTGTTTGTAATCTTTCTCAAATTACACTATATTCTCTGAATATAGGTATTGCAGTCAGTCTTTAACTGCCAAGCAGCTATATTTCTTTTTTTTTTGCCAGTTTCCTGTAGTCTCTTGTCGGCAAGCAGACACCAAGAGATGAATGAATGAATGAAACTTTATTAACGATACGGGGGGCTTGGTAGCATAGTTGGGGAAGAGGGGAGAAGGGAAAGGGAGTGGGGCGGCCGTCAGAGTCGTCCGGTCAGGTCTGCCGCTCGCACGAACTCCCACAAAGAAAGGATCGTGCTCGCGGCGTCCAATTGAGGGGGCGGAGTTGTCCATTCTTCCAATGATGTAACGCCGGCGCCCTTGTGCCTGTTCCTCAGCGGTGAAAGGCCGGGGCAGTCCCACAGTAGGTGCCTTAACGTTGGAGAGGCACCGGTATTGCACGTGCAGCACGTCGCAGAGGCTGCCTGGTCGCCCTCCTCGTTCTGATCGGTGATGTCCACTTGTGGGTCATCGCCACGAGCTCTTTTGGATGCAGCGTGTGCTCGCCACTTTGCCAGAACATCTTCCGTAAGGGCAGCACCTGTCCTAGCCTTGTATATTAGCACTTCC
Organism: Haemaphysalis longicornis; assembly: GCF_048455015.1. Taxonomy (NCBI): domain Eukaryota; kingdom Metazoa; phylum Arthropoda; class Arachnida; order Ixodida; family Ixodidae; genus Haemaphysalis; species Haemaphysalis longicornis. Next base: position 169,197,907 of record NW_027526335.1, on the reverse strand, counting down.
GCACCGCGCGGAAGCTTTTTGGGAAGTGGGTGGGGATTGTGCGGCACCTTCGCCCTCAGTTCTCGTTAGGCTTGCACCTTCATCCGCTCGCGTTCCTCGTCCGGGTCAAACAGCAGCGGAGCCTGAGGGACTGTGTCAAGGGGGGACGAGCGGAAACGTAACAGCTCGCTCGCCGCGTCATGGGCGGCGCCGTTTCCGATGCTGCCCGCATGCCCCGGGACCCAGTCCACCCGCACCATCACGCCGTAGAGCTCGTGAAGGATTGCGCAAGCGACTTTCACGTTGTGCGCCAAAGTGCCGGCTCTAGGTGTCTTCGTCAGATTTTTGAGGGCGTCCAAAGAGTCGGTAAAAACGGTGAAGGTTTGTCCTCGCACAGAAAGTGGGCTGGTCCTTGCACATTCAGTCAACTTCTCTAGTGCATAAAGGATGGCCTGCAGTTCAAGTGACCTCACAGGTTGCTCTTGGCAGTATTGAAACGCCTGCGCATCCCGCTGCTGTCCTCGGACGGCAGCGACCGCTCCCCGGAAGGTGTCTGGGTCCCAGGCGGCGTCCGTGAAGATGGCGTTGCCCTGGAAGTCAGCCCTCTCAGCAAGGGCGGTTCGTTGGGCCGTGTGATCCCCTTTCGTGCGTCGGCGCGTGACTGGCTTCGTGACACGAACCTGGACGTCGTCCCAGGGAGCGATCGCGCGGAGCACTTCTATCTGTTCACCCAGCTGTTCCCCGTCCAGCTCTAGGAGCGACTGGCCCGCTGGTGTGTAGAGACGGCGGCGATCGTGTCCTGCCTTGCGTTCTGCGATGATGTCTCTGAGCGGCGGGATGCGAGAGTAGCGGTGCAGCTCCTCGACCCGGGCATGGCGGGGCAGGCCCGTTATCACCCGAAGACACTCCCGGTGTAGTCTTTCCAGCTTGTCGTATTGCGATTTTGTCAGGTCAAAACACACAGCTCCGTAGCAAGCTTTGGACGTTAGTATTGCCATTGTGAGGGCACGAGCTGTGCGTGTGCTGGCTCCTCCGGATTTGTGGGCTATGCGTCTTACAAGATGCAGAAGCTGTTTCCACTTAGGCTCTAGCTGCCGTAGCCACGTTGCCGCACCTCCGCTTTCATGTATCGGGATGCCAAGAATCTTGATGTGCCGGTCTGTAGCTCTCTCGAGTGTCTGGCCGGCGAGGCAGAGCTTGACCTTTTCGTTTTCAACCGTGGAGCCGCCCAGGAGAATATATTTTTTTTTCCGGAGACACTTCCATTCCCGTAGTCTTCAAGTAGTCGGCTAAAGTATTGAGGGCGTCTTGTATAGCGTTGGCTGCGTCTTCTGTTGTTCTGAGAGGGTCACCGGGCTCCGTCCACAGCGTCACATCGTCGGCGTACATGGTGAGGCGCACACCATGAATTCGCCGCAGGCGTGTAGCCAGCCCTCGCATCACCAGGTTAAATAGCGTGGGCGACAGTATGGCCCCATGGGGAACGCCAATGCTGCTGCAGTTAGCAGTTTTTACAGGCAGCTTTAAACCTGGTGGGCATTACCAGAAAACTGCGACTCCCGTGTCTAGTGTCGTCCTTGTTATAGTTGCTCAGTTATATTTCGTTGTGCTTTGCAGCATTGGATTCCACGGAAGACTAATGTAATTGCGCATTTGACAAATATTTAATGGTAAATGGCTGCAGTAGCTTGCATGTGTGATGCGTAGTGCCAACAAGCGTGATTGTAAGAGCCAGTTCAAAATCTCTTGACTGAAAATCATTTAGGAAAACTGTTTCATTTACATCTGAAGCAGGTGAAATGTTTGGGCAATAACAGAATGTAAAGGTCATGTCCATGAAACAGAACTAAAGTGATCGTTCACAAATACAAATAGCAAAATTTCTATCACGCATCAAATTTCTGCGCAAAACAACCCGCAAGCTCCTCAAGGTTTCACGTGGCAGTGGGCTGCGTTAGTGTTGTAAGAGTTCTGGCCGCGAGGTTTATTTTGACTGTAGCGCAATCACGAGAGCATGTATCAGGAAGGGCATTGTGAGAGATCAGCGAAGCTCAGCTTCTACTCGTAAGCATGCCGTTTTACCCATGGTGTGAAATCACCGCATTAACATTGTGTTTGTTGTTGCTGTGCCTGCTACATATTCTTAACTATATGTTAAGTAAAGCCTCGCTGAGCGTGGCTTGTTTATCTGCACACTTCGGTAATGCTCGAGTTGTGTTTCCTTACTGGCAGTGTTCAAGCTAGCCGGTGTCTGCACTGTTCATTAAATTCATTGCAAGTTGTTTTCTAAATTATGTGCAGGCAGCTTCATGGACCATGGAAAGCCTCCCCAGCCACATGGAACTCCAAAGGATCTGACTTGCTGCAGAAAGAGCTGCGGCACACTAGAAAACCTTGGAGCTGCAATGCAGTGACTGCCGAGGAATGATATGAAAGTCGTTTAATCTCATTTTCTTTTTCTTGATTGCTCATGTATATTTTCCTGACACTAATCTAAACTGTTTTTGTTTTTTTTGTGTGGTAAGCTACTACGAGGTAAAAAAAACTACGGAATTCAGGGCATCATGCCAGAATAAGGTGCATGGCACCAGCACTCCCTCAGGGTGTGGTTGTCCATTTGGACGTTTGCATGGTCTCTGCTGTGCGTCAGCTAGCACCACATACATGGCTAATGTACTATTACAAAGTGCAGCCTTTCTAGTTTTGAGTGATACCAATATTATTTATCTGATTGTATGAGAGACAAATTCAAATTTCGAACTCGAGAAATCTTATTTTGCTTCACTTGCCTCTGTATTTTCTAAGTTATAGAAAACAATTCAACAGAAATTGGATAGTTTGCTGTGCATTCATAATACATACCAATTAGTGGCTGCACGATGGAATTCAATTGGTTTCAAATTTTCTTCATATTTCTGCTAAAAAAGTCTGAAAAGGGAAATTCTCTACTTGATATTTACATGACTCAGTGCAGAGCAGTGATAGTTTTTGTACAAGTTGGCTGTAGACTGATTTGTTTGCCGTCAAAATTTGGCTGCATTTATTTGGAATTTTTTAATTGCCAAGGTTAAAATGTCGCAATATACATGCTTACACGGTCGCACATTTTCAACGCTAACTCATAAGTATGGAAGCACATATATTTCCACATTTAGACCTCAGTACGTAAAATGGTAACAAAATGCAGCCAAATTTTAAAAGTAGGAAAATATGCATACAGCCAACACGTGCAAACTGTTAATCTTCTGCTCTAAGCCGTGTAATGTTACCTGTTCATCAATTTTCTTCTGTTAGCTTTTATTTGCCTTTTAACAGACAGTTGAAAACCTATTTGGCTGAAAACAAATTTGTCATCATGTGGCCAATTGGCATGTCTTCTAAGCGCACAGCAAATGTCCTCCCTTTACATTGAATAGTTTTACATAATTCTTGTAGAATGTAGGTACACGTGATCCAAAATTTGATTTTCAAGTTTAAAATTATGAGATTTTTTTTTCACTTGCAATAGATTTTAAAAATAGTATTTTATATCAATCAGAACTAGATCAGCTGACCTTTCAAATGATTTCTATGTGTGTGGTGCAAAGTGATGCCTCATGGTAGCCCCGTTTTGTTCAAAAGTGGCTGCACACCCTGAGGGATTGTGGCTGCCACATTAAAGGGGCCATGCAGACAACATACAATTTTGTTGTATTCGAAAGGGGTTTTATAGTGGCCTTAGCGCTTGTCTGGCAGCAAATGATGCTTTACTCGCCAAGAAATTAATCAGTTTAAGTTGAAACTTTGATTCTCCCGCCAAATCGCGTTTGTTTTGTTACGGCTGCCATGACATCAGAAGGCAGGGTCTTCAAGAAAAATTCAAGTGCGCCGTCTCGTCTGCAGCGGACTGCGGAGCCTTGTTTACCATCAATCCTCTTAGATATTGCAACCATACTGTCTTCACCCTTGCTTTGTTTATGACTGTATTTGCACCTGGCTTGGTTTTATTATGGTAGTTACTAATTGTATCGTGAAACATGGGGTACGTCTACAATTAGGGTTATGTAAGACAATGTCGCTTACACCGATCGGCCAGTGTCGTCTGAGACAACCCCAAAGCGTCGCAGTGCTGTGCTGCTTTAACAAGCATAGTGTGCGCAGTAGTTAACAGCAATTCGCACTGGTTCTTCTTTTGTAACTTGCATTGTTTCACCCCACCATTTTTACTGCTATAAAATGAATATGCATTACACTTAAGCGAAAGTAGCTTATTCTGCAAGCTTATAAGCCCTGCCTAACTTGCGTTTGCTTTTGCTGGCCTCAGCCAATCGCACGGCTGTGCGTATGGTGTCATATGTCCTAGTTGGGGAAGTGAGCTACTGAGTCGCATGGCAATTCCCTTTTTTCCTAATTATGTAGCTTATTTAAGCGAAGTTTACATTTAAAGGGGACATGAAGACAAAGGTCAAGCTTTGTTCCTTCAAAGGATTGACTTGGTAGAATCAGGCTAACACCACTTTTAACGTAAACTTCACTCAAATAAGCTACATAATTAGGAAAAAAAGGGAATGGCAATGCGACCCACTAGCTCATCTACCACAGCAGAACCTATGATGTCATATGCCGAGCTGTATGTTTGGCTGAGGCCGGCAAACGCAAATTAGGCAGAGTTCATAAGCATGCCCAAAGAGCTATTTTCATTTAAATTTAGGGTACATTCTTTTTATATCGGTAATAATGGTAGGACAAACAGTGGAAGTTAGGAAAGCACACGTAAACATTGAAGTACCTCTGCGTACTACTGTTGGTACCGCGCGCACTATGCTTCGTTTAGATGCATGCACTGCGGGGCTTTGGAATTGTCTCAGACAACACTGGCCAACTGACGCTAGCGACGATGTCTTACGTGACCATATTTGTCGAGCGAGCACCATGTTTCACAAAATGATTATTTTCTCCATGAACAAAAACAAGCGAGGTTTAAGTACGCTCACAAACAAACCAAAAACAAAACTACTTGCCGCGGTGTGGTGGCGCCATCTAGGTCAACTAAGAGTAAACAAGTCTCCGCTCCACACCAAGTTTAGCTGAAAGTCCTGCTCTTATGATATCACTGCAAACGTCATTCAAACACACGTTTTGGCGTGAAAATCAAAATTTTAGCTTAAACAGGTTAATTTCGCCGTGAACAAAGCATCGTTTGCTCCTGGACAAGCACTGGGGGTACTATAGAACACGAAATCTTTCGAATAAAACAAACCTGTATTTTGTCTTCATGGCCCCTTTAAAGTCGTGTCAAAATTATTCTATCGAGGCAATCTTTCTAATGAACCAAACTTGTGTTTTGTCTGCATGGCCCTTTTAATGGTTTTCAGTAACTTTCTGTGCATTAATGTGCTTCTCCTGTGTCGTGAAAAAGGTTTCACCTTTTTGGTATTTCATAAAGTACAGCACCTTCAGACCTTATTCTTTATGCCATAAATTGCTTAGAAATTAGGCTCACCCTATTTTGTAAATGAATTATTCAGGTGCATGGCGCATTTCTGATGTAAGAGAAGAGACGATTCTTATCTTTCTGTACATAACTCGTGCTACCTTTTGAAATTTTTCTTCTGAAATCACTTCTGCTTCAGCTAGTCGAATTTATTGTCACAAACAGAAAGAAAGTCATGCATCAAGTTATAAAGAACTTTTGTTTGTGGTATTAAAAGTGTATGGTGTACCTTTAAGACTTAAGTGCTGCTTGATTTTGCCACTGATCTCTGTTATGTACGAAATTCGTCCAATAAAATGTTTTTGCAAGGTTTTTCAGAATTCTAATTGTGCACCTGAGTGGAGGAAAAGCTCCATTGCAATGGAATGTTGAGCTATAACCACAAGCATTAAAGGAGCCATGAAGAGCAAATGCAAGTTGGTTTTATTCGAAAGATTTCGTGTTTTATAGTGCCCCCAGCGCTTGTCCGGATACAAACGGTGCTTTATTCACTGAGAAATTAAACAATTTAGGTTAAAATTTTGATTTTCCCGCTCAATCGTGCGTTTTCGTGGTCCCAAATGATATCACAGGAACCGACCGCTCTGCAGCCTAGAGTACCTTCATTCACGCATCCGCCGTACAGGGTAGAGACACGTATACGCTGGCGCCGCCATTTTCGGTTGCTCGCTCGCCGCCGAAGCAAGTCATTGTGTCAAAACCGCGCTAAAATTATCGCCGCAACGTGGTTTACTGAAGAAGTTTGAATCATATTGTCTGTTTCGCGTTGCTAGGTCTTGTGGGAAACGAAAAGAATAACGCGTTGAGCCCGTTGGCCCAATTGCGGCGGCACGGGACCGTTCAAAGGTTGTCTCCACCCTGTACAGCGGTGTTGGTTTGTTCCCGCATTTCTTTACGTTCCGTAACCTAGATGGCGCCACCATACCGTGGCAAGCGTTTGGTTTGTTTTTGCCTGCATTTAAACCTGGCTTGTTTTTGTTCTGGGAGAAAATATTCGTTCCCTGAAACAGTGCTCGCTCGACAAATGGGGTCACGTAAGACACCGTTGCTTGCGTCAATTGGCCAGTGTCGTCTGAGACAACCCCAAGCCCCGTAGTGCTGTGCAGCTAAACCAAGCATGCTGTGCGCAGTACGAACAGCAGAACGCATCAGTACTTCTATGTTTACATGTGCTTTCGTAACTTCCACTGTTTGTCCCATCATTCTTATTGCTTTGTAAAGAATGTGCCCTAAATTTAAGCGCAAATCGCTCGTTCGTCTAGTTTGTAAGCTCTACCTAATTTTCGTCTGCTTCTGCCAGCCTCCGCCAATCGCAGAGCTTAGCTCATGTGACATCATAGGTTCTGTTGCGGGAAATGAGCTTGTGGGTCGCATGACCATTCCCGTTTTTCCTAATTATGTAGCTTATTTGAGCGAAGTTTACGTTAAAAGTGGTGTCAGTATGATTCTAACGAGACAATCTTTTGAATGAACCAAACTTGTGTTTTCTCTTCATGGCTCCTTTAATCAAACGTGTCCTGAAAAGGACCTACGAGCACCTTTTAGGAACATCCCAAAAATTTTCTTTCTTTGTTTTACATGGGATATCTGACCTCCCAGCGAAGTCCTAGTCTGGGACATCCCAGCTAGGTCTTTTTTTGTATCACTTGGGATGTTTTTGGAACTTAAGTGGGATGTCCCTGGGAGTTCCCAAACTCCCAAGTGGGACATCCCTAGCACTTACCTAGGATGTATGTGCGTTGTCTGGGTAAGCTCACTCTAGCCCCGAAATTCAACGTTTATTAATAAATCACGATGTGTACACATTGGCAAATGTAAGGAAGCAAATGCGGGTTCTAGTTTACTTTCTTCCATTCCCTTTCACTGCTGCTCAAGAGTACTTCACTTTCTCTGTACATTTACAACACTTCGCGCAAAAAAATTGCTGTAAGACCAACTATACAGCTCCTGTTAGCCTAAAGCAAGTTCGTGCAAGAAGCTGGGAGGAAGTAAGCTTTATTTGAGCAGCTCATTTCTGATAGACACTATGATTCTATGTTCTGGTGATCGAGTAGGTGTCTCCTTTGTTAATAGCGCTGTGTGGACCTTGCAGGGGGCCTTTAAACCTTTGTACACAAAGAAATGTGAGGGGTCAGAGTTTGTCTTGGAGGTCTGGAAAAGTAGTAGCCCGGGTCATCTAGAAACAGGGATAAGCTTGTGGCAAAAGTGAAGAATGAGGAGGTGTGGGGCTTTGTACCTCAAGGGCAGATTGCTTTAGCGAGTTGGATGGGTTGCCTGCGAATACCTCGCAAGGGTTTTTTGTATCAAATATAAAAAGGGAGGCCACTGCTACACTCAGTTAGTAAGCGTGTGAAAATCCCAGTTCCCTCCAGGGCGCAATTTTACATGTAGCCACCGACTGCAAATTGTTGCACAAGTGGGTGAAAACTATTCAATCAATGCACCATGATGTCACTCCCAAAAATAGTGCACGCAGGCAGGTCTTGTTCTAAATTGTAAGGAATGGAAGATAAGTAGATACTATTGGTTGAACCTACAAGGAGACTAAGAACTTTAAGTCGTGTACCGAACTGTGCAGTGCAGTCCATGCATTGCAACGTCAAATCGTATTTGTAAGTCTTGCTTACTGATGTGCATGGTTTTTTCACATTTATCAATCACTGAAGCATAAAAAGTGCTTTTAAAATTTTACTGTCAATACAGTATCAGGCCATCCACATTGCTACTGGCAAAATTCAACATTTCAGTTCATTTATTTATACCTGAAAGTGCATTACATAAGGGGAGGGGGGGGGGGGGCTCTTGGCCGAAGTATAGTCAGCGTTGCAACGCATACCAAAAAATAAGACGATGAGAACGAAAAGAATACAAGATTAACAAGGTGAAATTCAACTTGCAGCAAACGGTGTTAATCAGGGTAATGGAACCAACAATGTGGCTCTTCGACGTGAAAGTGTGAGTCAACACAGGGTACGTTATTGTACAGCTGGGTTCTGAAATCATATTTATCCTCTTTTGCTTATGGAAATTAAATTTCATGTCGCATTTTTACTGAGTAAATATGAAGATAAAATTATTGAGACCGAACATGTTTAATTACATTCTATATGTCATCAGAGTGAAATATCTTATTCATGAGTATTAATTACCGCACATGATTCGTAACCACCCTAGAGCGTAATAAACAGGTGTTACCACCGTTATGTACATCCTATTGTTGAACGGTAAAGCTACTGTTTATGCCAGCATCAAGTATAATAATGGGGCATGCAAAAAGCATTACTCTAATTAAACTAGTTAGCAATTAACTACTTAGCAATTTTCCCGCAACAGAGCATATAGGAGTACTTTTAAAATTTTCAGTGTTGGTAAAAAAAGTCAGATAAATATTTTTAACGCCGTAGGTGTTTTTTCTTTTTCTTTAAACTTGTGATGCTGCTTAGCGCGTGCTTGGGGCCTGTCGCACGTACCCCCCAAAAGAGATAGAGAAAAAAATTTCCCCGCATTTCCCCGAGGGGAAGAATGTGAAAGTGCGAATGCAGGAGTTGAATTTGCGCGGTTCGGTAATGTTCGCGATAGAGAGATCACACACAACTACAAAGAAAGAAAGATGCATTTATTCACAGACACCTATTTGTGTTGTCGTTGTACTTGATTGCTAGAGCGGATCTCAGCTTTGAAATTTCGTGTCAGTACTCCTTTAAGCGGGTGCATTAGCCCTTCTCACGCCCGATTCCTGGCCAATCCCCCACGTGGGTATGTGCCATGCACAGACACCTATTTGTGTTGTCGTTGTACTTGATTGCTGGAGCGGATCTCAGCTTTGAAATTTCGTGTCAGTACTCCTTTAAGCGGGTGCATTAACCCTTCTCACGCCCGATTCCTGGCCAATCCCCCACGTGGGTATGTGCCATGTCAGCGGCCAGGCAGCGCGCGCCCATCTCCCCCCGTTGCCAAGGAAGACGAGGAGATTCCTGCCCAATCCCCCACGTGGGTATGTGCCATGTCAGCGGCCAGGCAGCGCGCGCCCATCTCCCCCCGTTGCCGAGGAAGACGAGGAGCGCGCGCACCCGCAGCTGTTGCTATGTGGACGGACGGCGGTCAACGGAATTCAGGGTCGCTTATAAAGTGCATTCCCACTTAAAAAACGCCGTGCCTCAAACACTCGCTCACGGATTTTAGTTCCATTGCTACGTTCAAATGTAGATATGTTCGCAGTAAGCGATGGAGTTCGCAATAACTATCGCTTTAATCCGAGAGAATTTCCAAGCGTCTGTGTCCTTCGTAACTTGTTGCGACGTCCAAAAAGAAAAAAAAGATACGGGCAGCAGAATATTGGAAGCAATGTGTCCACTTCCTTCGAAATCTTAGCGCAAGTAAACGAGTTGTTATGGCAAAAAAAATGTCAATAAACGATTTGTTCTCACTTGCTGCTCACTGTGGTCTGTGCCAGTCGAGGCCATCTGGTCACCTGGCGTAACATCACTTCACTAGCGCGGCGCAAGTAAACACGCGGCCAGCGTGGCAGCTAGGAATGCCAGGAACCAGCAGGAGCAGCGAGCCGGCGGCCGCCGTGCGAGGGCAGCCATGTTATTAAGGAGCTCAAGCGGCCTGTGCAAAAAGCATCCGCCATGTTTACAAAGCCTTGTTTACAGCGCCATCAAGCGGGCTTTCTCGGTAGTTCACGACACCGCCACTACCCTTTTTTTGGCACTACAGGCAAAGCTAGACCTTTGCTTCTCTAAAATCCTCCCTGTTCTGTGACTGCACTGACTGCACGGCTCGCCGATCTTCCGCGACCGAGTCAGTCGGCCCACCGTTTAGTCCGCCGGCCGCCAACGGATCGTCGCAATTCGCTCGATCAGTTGAAACTAAGCCACAACACGTTTGGGAATGGAAGAATGCGCCTTTGTTTACTTCGTTAGTTTGTACACTGTATCTAGCTCCAAGTCAAGGTCGCTTCACACAAGCGCTGCACAAGCGCACATGCGACGCTTCGCTGACTGGTACGCTAGTAGGAAAATATAAGGCCTCTTGAAAGGGGAAAAGAGTGAGCGAAGTCAATATAGGCACTAAGGAAATAAAATCAACTGATATTTTTACCGTACAGCGTAAAACTAGGTTGCGGGAAGCACTTTTTTGCGCTAGGCGAACAAGCAGAGCGGTCAGCAGCACGACTACGCATCTGCGAACGCTTTCCCGTATACGAAATGCAATTGCTAGACGTCAGCTATTGTGGAAACTCGGGGGACGCTTACTGCACGAGCGCAATACAACAAATAGTCACTTAAGCTGCTTGAAATACTAACACTAAATAAAAGGGTAAACTGGTTACACATTAAATACCTTATCTTTTCCATCGCTGCCAGCGGCCCCCTGTGGCCTAGTCGTCTGGGGTGCTAGGTATGTCATCGTAGTCGTTTTGCCAGTCACAAGTTCGAATCGCCGCGGGTACATGCTTTTTTTTATGAGTTAACTTTTTTGTTTTTCGCCGATGTTTTCTATACTGAGTTCACCATTTTTGGGCCGCAACGTTCATTGCTCCACGAACTAGCCCACCGAACTCGTGCAGGCTGGCACTGCCGCGCTAGCGAGTTCTCGTTGGCGTGCTGTTGCCATAAGCACCGACTGCTTGCGGGCAGTGGGCACAGGCCAGAATCAACAGACCCTTGGCCTGGTGCGAACACGCTTTTTACGATACAGGCATGAACGAGGCAAGCTCCAAATATGGGGGAAAAGCGCATGCATTTAAGCGTCTGCGGGGACGCGGAGGGCGTTCATGCACTGCGTAGGCCTCAGATAGTGAATGCTATGATTCCAAGCCGTCCTGGGAGGCTTATCTTATGCATTTTACCCAGCAAACCACTAACATCTCTGCGACGTCCCAAAAAGATCCGAACGTCTATGTCCCAGCAGTATCTGTATTAGACATCCGTACAACGTGCGATATTTTTCTGAAAATTTTTGGATGTTGAGATAACGTTGCTGGTACCTTAATGTGGGACGTTATTTCAACTATGCTGAAGACGTACTCTAGATGTTGCTGCTGCTTCATTTGTGGACGGTATTTAGACATATTTTTCTGACGTTGTTCAGATGTTGCTGGTATGTCTGCTTGTTACTTCGTACATGTCTATCACAGTTACATATTTTTAGCTATATCTGCTATACCTTATTTTCAAACTCTCCGCAGCCGTAACCTTCATGTTACCGAGGGTTTTGTATGTGTTTTGTATGGGTTTTGTACCGAGGGGTTTTGTGCAAGTTTTGTTATCCACCAATATTGCTTTTACAGAAATATAAATGCGGAGGACATAATAAATAAATTATCATCAACATAAGCCTGAACAAAATTTGATGCCTAAAGGAGTTTTCATTCACTGAAACCACCATTTTACTTGGTCCTTGTGCTCGCTCTCTCCGATGTTTCTTTGCGCGCGGTTGAGATTTTGTGCTTGTCAGCAGCAGATCTCGCGTATGCGCAACTTTTTTCGTAACAAAAGACTTAAAATAGCGTAAAGTAGCTCAAGGCGTGATTTTAAGTATAGTTTGTGATACCGCTCCGGAAAAAAATATTGCCGGCGTCGCCCATGCATTGCTGTGAAGCTGGCCCCGTGAGGAGCGCGAAGAGTCTGAGCTAGGCGTCAGCCTCTGTATGCAGCAGTCTTTCGAACAAACGTAAAAGCCGGAGGCTGACAACCGACAACAGCGAAAATGGAGGACCAAAACAAATTCCAATCCTTCAGGGCTGTCGGCATTGGCAGAAGGCATTACGATTCCAGCTAATCGTATATGTAAGGTAAAACAGATTTGGCAACCTTGCCTAACGCTCGAAACTATTGTATAAAGTCACTTTACGTTGTCACGACATGAGAGTGTGCCGACATGCACTATGGGGCACAAATAATGTAGGTTGGTTTCCAAACAACCTTCTGTGTGTATAGGCGCGTGCTGGTTTTATACCAGGGAGTATGCAGGCTTATTGAGTATGCACTATGCAGGCTTATTGAGCAAGACGAGTAACCGGTATTGAAACATACAGTAAGGCATTTTTTTTTCAAATTTGGAGGGATAATTTGGTACATTTGCCACAGCCATATTATCCCAATATTCAGATAGGCGTTATAGTAGAACTGCACTCAAGAGGAGGAGGACCAGCCGGAGGAGAAAACTTTAACAGTAAAATCGAGCTGGTTAGTGGGCAGGCTCCTTAGTCCCAGACGAGAGAGAAAGATTCATTCTTCAATTCACCGAACGTCACCCCGAGTTGCCCAGGATTTGTTCTTTGCGCCTGAAGTGGTTGGAAAACAATAAAAAGCTGCCTGGACATATTCATTGGTTTCGAAGTGTGTTATACTGAAAATTGGCATGTACTCTATTTATTGCGTTCGTTAGCGAGTATATCAAGTTTTCAACACCGTAATCATGGCATAACTGTTCAGGTTGAGATTGAGTTCGTTACGATAACGATGGTTCGATAGAAATTAGGTGCGCAAAAGCTTTCTTCGAGTACTGTGGACAATTATCTGCGGCGTAGCACAAATCTCATTGCATTGCATATCCACACGAACTTTGTGAGCCTTGAAAACATCTCAAAACTCCTGGGACGTTTGGGACGGTGCAGAAAAATGAATGCGTTGGGCACAGAAAAAAAAAACTTTCATCTAACACAAGTCAACAAAAACGAAAGAAATGGAAAACACCCGTTTTATTTCCTGCCGTGCGCCCCGCTGCTTCATACGTAGCATTGCACTGTTGAGTCTTCATAAGAGCATCTCAGAAATATTTCGGGGAAGCTTACGCATTTTCAATACTTACCAAGGAGCTCTGAGCACTGAAACTCGCATATACGCTAGGTAGGGCGCGTTACGCACGATCGTCTGAGCGGTGCTCTCTGAAAGACGTTATCGCTCTCCTCGTGTGTTGTAAACTTGTGCGGGATAAAGCTTGAAATTATTCAGAGCTGTTGGAATCTGAATAAAAACACGCTTTTTAAGGCCCCAGAGCATCAAAGCGGGCGATTTCTAGCAAAGGCACTGCTGCCAGTCACAACCGGACGATCGCGGCGCGAATGTAGCAGACGACAGAGGAGCGGGTCCCTCAGACGTCACATCCAGGGGGCGCCACTCAAATATCTCACCTAGAACCACTAAATAAGCTACGCTTAAGAGCACGGTGTAGGAAGGAGAGGTGACTCAACGCGGCGGGCGAGCGCGGCGAAACTTGGTTCGGCGCGGACGCATGCGCTCGTAGGTGGCGCTACTCGAACGAGGGCCATGCACTGCGGGTTTTCGGTAGCCACGGGCATGGAAACGCGCCTCGTACTGCGCCGTATAGAACGCGCGCTTGGATTTCGGTGGCATGAATTTATGGTCGCTTCAAACGAAAATACCCTTTCGAAAGAACAGAGGTTCTTAGGGACGTCTCGGGTTAGTATGGGAATTTTAAGGCCGAAGCGCATGCACGCTATTTGGGGCGCGACAGCGACCGTAGCTTAATTCACTTCTTTGCGAAGACGCAGCCACCTCTGCGAGTAATTTAAACAGTATGGGCAAAAAAATGTTGCGGTGCACCAGTGCTGTCCACTACGGTCACGGTGACTACGGCATACGAAGGCAATTTGAATTTCGCTGAACTCGGGCACACATGAATCAAATATCTATTTTAGTTTTGCATTGTTACTTTTTGCAAACTAGTTTTTACAAGCTTAATAAGCTTTTTCGAACATATACATGTCTATTGCACTGTTTTACACAAAAATGTCCCCAATAAGAAATATCGAGGAAATCACACACCATCAAACAGCAAACTCTAGGACGCTTGTGCCCATCAAACATCAAACTCTGTTTAGGGTGCTTCTAACTTTTCCAACTTTTGATTCATAAACACAATAAACCCGCCGCAGTCTTTGCTAACTATACGAATAAATCGGGACGGAAGCGTGCAGCAAGATACAATACGTGCCTTCCATAATGCATTGCTAATAATCCATAAGTACTTGCGTTATCAGAAGAAAGCAACGCACACAAACACAGAATACCTAGAAATTGCAACGTCTTCGTCATTACTTTATAAAATCACAGGTTCCTTTCCCCGTGCGGTGGCACTCATTTACGCAGCCGTTATCGCAGGGACTCCGCAAAGTGATAAAAAAATTTCTGATCTCACTGATTTTGAAAGAAAAAACAGGGGATAAGTCGTCAAAAACAAGTGAAAAACACAATGATACTGTCACTGATTTGTTACATAAGATATATGTGATAATAAGTCACTAAAAAACAAAATAATGAACAATTATGTTGTTTAAGTGCTACACATATCTCAGCCAATATTTAATACATAAACAATGTTTTTTTTTCTAGCAAGGCTACAAAACCATCGCCTTGCCTAAAATAACGCAGAATCGCGAACAAGAACATCTGTAATAAATTAGGTACATTGCGTGCTTGCAACCAAGGATTTATATATACACACCCCCCTAACTTCGACACCCCCCCAAAAAGATTCCTCAACCACAAGCACCCTGCCTAGGGATTTATACAACACCCCCCCCCCCCCCCAAACATCCCACCGACACCCCCCAAAATCGAAATTCTGCATAAACCCCTGCTTGCAACCACCCCGTAAACAACGCGCTCCGCCTAAGCGTTTGCCGAAATTCGTCTTTGTACCGAAACAACCGTATCCCGAAAGGTCCGTGTCCCGAAACGACCGTGTCCCGAAACGACTGTGTCCTGAAAAGTCCGTGCACCGAAAAGACCGTACCGAAACGCCCCGTACCGAAACGTCCTGTACCGAAAAGACCGGAGCCGCCCTAGCACGCACCGTCCGCGGCTCGCATGGCCCCGATATTCCTAGCGCCCTCTGGTAGAAAGAAGGCGAACCCGAACAAGTTCTCGGTGGAGCTGCTCTGCTGCGCCTCCGAGGCGATCAGTCACCTCTCCTTCCTACACCGTGCTTAAGAGTAACGCCACTTCGGCGGCGCGGTCGCCATCTTGGTTCCTACCCAGTTCCGCCGGGGTCGTTCACCAGCCGGAGTTTCGGTTTCGCGGCGGCGGCAAAAGAACTTGACCGCCACCACCACAACCTCGTTTCAAAACAGTGGACTTGGTTGGGCCCGCTTTTCAAAGCTTTTATTGCTTAACGGTGCCACTTAAATTTACCACCCCACGACATGCATGCTTGTTAGCATAAATTTGAGCTTTTAAAACGAGGGTGAAGCCTTTGCTTAATTAGCGCAACAGGGCTGAGGACATATGGTTCGTCGTAATTAACGATTAACCGTTAAAGAAACCACTTGGTTTCTTAGTGTTATTTAGTGACGCTAATCTCACCGTCACTTCCCGCAGTGCCAAAAGTTGAGTATAAATTCCTCCCGCTAAGATAAAAACTACATAAAATACACTAAATGTGTACTAACGCTACAGTTCGGACTATTGAAAAGTTTATTGTTGTATATGCTGTTTTGAGACCGCAAAATAACGACGGTGCTATAAAGCCAGATCATATGAGCCAATCCAATCCACTAGTCATGACCTTCGGCGTTCAACGAGTGCAACGGCCAGACGCGTGCTGCGCCGTTCAGTTTAAACGTGTTACAGGATGAGAGCCTTGAATGTTACTCAAATGTCTACTGTTACTACTGTGAATGAAAGAAGACTGTGTGCAGCCGTGTGAATTGTGTTGTGAACTCAATTCGTCTGGAAGAGCTCAGCGAGCCGAAAGCGCGACGACAGTTGTCACCGATGCAACGCTATTTAGACCGTTGCAGTTGCGACCTTGTTCATCGCCTTCCCATCGTGAGTATTGTGCATTTCAACGTCATTACTAATAAAGTATCACGGTTTATTAGTTTTGCCAGCATATCTCTGAAAAGGCATATGGGTTGTACGTTGTTGCTGCGTTGTGGGAAACGTGCCTTCGAAATAAAGCGGTGGCGTTACAGACGGGGCGGAGCGATAAGAAGATAAACACTTGCGCTTTGTTCACCGCAGAAGCACAACGTCGCCTCTCATCGCGAACGCGGCCACAACACACACACACCCACACCACTTCGTTCGCTGGCCTGGCTACAAAGCTTTGTTTGGACAGTCAGCGATGTCACGACGATACACAGCTGTGCGAGGGAGATGTGCTAAGCACTCGTAAAGCAAGGAACTTTCTCCATCGGAGGCAAATTACTGTCGACAGAAAGGCGGAACCGTGGATGCTTGTCGCGCTACTTGCCGCCTGTTGGAAACGCTAGCGGCCTTACGTAGGCACGCTATTTCGCTTCGGTTCGACAAATGCAGAAGCGGCTTAACGTACGGCGCATGCGCAGTGAGAACGACGCAAAGAAATAGCGTTCGCTAACTTTTTGCATACGGTTGCGTACGTTATTCCTAAACTCTCTAGTTTCCGCCCCGTCCGCTCCATTGGCCTACGCCTTTCCTCGAACCTACCAGTCGAAGTTCAAACTCCTGTGAAGCGTGCCTCAACAAAAGCAGTTGTTGGCGACGTGATCTTCAATGGATTTACAGCGCACGTAGACGAGAACACAAGAAGAGAAAATAGCACAAAGCGGTGAACTCTGAGTTTTATTCAGACACGAAAGACATAAACCGGGACACATCCGATAGGAATGGCAACACCACCTGACGTAAACGTCATCTTGCGCCCTGCCAGCTATACACCCGTTGCTCCTACTGGCTCCGCAATGCTGATTTGCCAAAGTGGACTAGCTGTGTGGAGGTTTGGTCCATACTCTTTATCACAGCCTCGTTTCCCACTCGTGCGTGAAGGCACAACGCCTCAGAAGTGTCATCGGGATTTGTTTGCGTTCGCAGCGTAGAAGGCGCCTTTTGTACAGTCATTAAAAAAACAGAACGAGAGATTGTGCACCTGAACGGGAAAACTCTGATGTGCAGCAGTGATTTAATGAACACGAGTGGCAGGAATTTTCATTGTTATATCCTGTGCGTATATATTTCTGCGATTTGGGCAGAGAAACTGTAGAATGACAAAATTTGTGCGATGATACTCGGCACGCCATGGAACGGAAGCGCCCAACCACTAAGTGCGCAATTGAACGGAAGATGATAGGTATAACATTAAGCGACAAGAAGAGAACGGAGTGGATCAGGGAACGAACGCGTGTTAATGATATATTAGTAGAAATTAAGAAATGTAGGTGGGAAAGGCATGTAATGCGAAAGAAAGATAACCGTTGGTCATTAAGCGTAACAGAGTGGATCCCTAGAGAAGGCAAGCGTGGCAGGGGGCGGCAGAAATTAAGTTAGATGGGCAGATGAGGTGAAGCTTGCGGGGGTAAATTGATCGCAGTTAGCGGATGACCGGGATAATTGACGATCTATGTGAAAGACCTTTGCCCTGCACTGAGCGTAGATTGGTGGGTGAAGATGATGACTCATTCCTAAAAGAACGCAAAAAAAACTCAGCTCAGCCTCAAAGAATGCAATTGTAACTTTTGTATTTTTAACACGCCGTTCTGCTGAATATAGCAGCCTTGTTTTCGCGCAAGTTGGTGTCTCTTTTATGTCTAGCGCTGAACTGCAAATGCAACACCAAACTCGTAACAAGACTGACTGCCAACTTTCACTTGGGGAAGGCCTACCCCAATAGCATTGCTATACAGTCAATTCATCCCACCTATGCAACGAACAAAGCCTGCTGTATGCCGTAAAATTGAGCCAGTATCAATTGCAGATTGCGTGTATCATGTTTTACTTCACGTGCGTCTTGTTTGCGTCCTGATTATCCCGTCTACCAGTCATGTTTGTTGGTCGCCTAAATGCCACCTAAGTCTTTATATTTTGCATGTGCTTAATTGCTGAGACAAATACTTTTAAACTTGTTTATCTCCTGGTGCAAGCCAATGCCATCCATGCGCCGCCCTTCACTGCATTGTAGGATCGTGCGGTGTGGCCTCATTAACTCTATATTGATGCAAAGTTGAATTGTAAAAATATTCGGCTGGCTTGTGTTCAGGGCATAGTAGGTGCAGTAATAACCAAAGTGAGTGGGGGAATCTATTATTTTGGTTTCATTCCTACCTGTTTTTAAGCAATGCCGCAGCCACCACTGTCACGTGTCTGTGGTTTAAACGCTAGCGCCACTGAAAGAACATAAGCAAAATGCACTTCATTTAATGAAAGCCTGCCAAAACAACTCACTACAATAGTATTCTAACCTCAGAAATTCGAATACAGTGGCCACTGGAAATTTTCCATAGAGTTTAAATTAAGGGAAGTCTATGTTTAAATTTGAGTGTGCAGTAAATATTTCTTGCACTACCTTGATGTTTCCTGCTGTACAACGTATATTTCAAATAAAAATGTAGGCCTAACAAGGCAAGCGAACAGGACGAGTTTTTCAGTGATGTGGTTTTTGAAGGTTTAGTTATGCATATATACCAACTAGCCCACCTCGCCATTGTGCTGCAGGATGTACAGTCTCAACGGAAAAAGATTGGCACAAGTGATTCATGACTGGAGCCGAAAAATCTCGACACGTGGCGCAATCGTTGCCCAGCGCGCCGATAGCGAGAGTGGCAAGCACGTTCCATTTTCCAAGAAGGGGTGGCTGGCAGAAAGCAGCCCATCCTGCTGTCGGCCCATTCGAAAGCCCACATCTTGCATAAACGCTTGTGCATTCCTTATCGACAGACATGCCTATGCACATGATTTCTTTTTTTTTTTCCAGAGCTGCCAGCTACCTTACCGGCAAATATTTTCTGGACGACGCACTGTCAAAAGCAGTGGGTGGCAGTGCTTACGTCACAGGAAAGCAAGAGTTTAAAACCAGGTGTGGTTCGAATAATGTTTATCAGAACGACACACGACATAAGTTGCAAGCAGTTTGTGGGAGTGCTTAGCGGCGACCACCCCTTCTTAAGAAAATGGAATGTGCCTTGCGCTGTCGCTGTAGGAGCGCTAAATGACAATCGCGCCGCCTGCCACGATCATTCCGCTCTAGTCATGAATCACTTGTGTCAATCTTTTTCCGTTGAGACTGTACGTCCATGGCAGAGACGCTGTCCGGGTTTGTGCATGTTTCCTTTTGCCACATTTTGTGGACATGGCTTCATCGGTGTATATATTGCCACTTCACTCAAAAAAGTGGGTAACATAGACACAGAAAAATATTTTGCAAGTTCAGGTCGGACCCGTAGCTGGGCTAAAATGTCCTCAGAGTCCCGATTCAAGAAATATAGTGCGTATAAATAGTGGTACCTCACATTAGCAGTCATAATTTTAAGGTTGCCTTAGTAGTGCCAATGCTGGCATTAAATTACATCGACTCCGCTCTCTTCCTTTCCCTTAATGTTACACCCATCATCTAACGTTCTACGGCCTGCTAAGTAGTCCCTAATTTCAGTTAGACCGTTTTATTGACCCTGGAAGTATCTGCCCCGTAGGTGAGTACCGGTAAGCTGCAGCTGTCATACACTGTAGATTTCAAGGACAATGGTAGGCGGCCACTCTGTATTATACCAGCCTTAAAAGCTGTATTAACAACATAGATTTTCCTGTACCCATGCCTAGATTGAAGAACTGGATTGCAAGGGAGGTGCTACTGCAACAGTCCACAAGGCGCCTGCTCGAGCTACTTTTGACGGTCAACTTGGCGCAGGAGTTCCCCTGGTTTGGGAAAAAGAGAAGCACCCTTTTTTCCACCTTCGAACGACATCCTGAATTGTGTGTAACTAGATATCTTCGTGTTTTTACAGACATCAAATTCTTTCATTAGACAATTAATTTATAGGGCCCAGATTTTTATTGTCAGTCACATCCTGCGCAAATATCAACATTGTCGACAACCTGCGGCTTCTTAGTTTTTATTGCTAGAAGAGGCATTTATTTTCTTCAGCCTTTGGATCATGAAATTTCTACTCACTTTCCAACCAATCCGGTCCGCAACTATTTTGACAATTTCTGGCACCACAACGAAGAATGAAAACTGTTCAAGAATCCCTACCATAACTGATGATGGAGGCATGCACCATGGAACCACCATTGAATTATTTCCTTGCTTCGATGCATTTTTATTTTGTTATTGTTCCTTGAGCGTATCACGTGGTGTGAATCATGTAGTTGTGTATATCTGTCTTGTAAATATTATTCAATCATTTCCTTGTTCCCCGTTTTTTCGTTTGTTGCCAAATCATATCACTTTGTGTGAAATATTGAAATAGTGTAACATTGTATTCTTTTCCTATCCAGACTTGAATAAGTTGTTGCTAAAGTTTTTTGTTGTTTTACTGTTGTCCTGCCATTTCGCTAAGTGTGAATTATTTCATCACGTAAATTACTACTGCTCTTGTAACCGCCGTACACTCATTTCTGTATACTCACCTTTTCTAGTGTCTATAACCATTTCCCTAGTTGTTGGTTTGTTTAAAGTATCTCAAATTTGTATGGCACTTACACCCACCACTCAACACCACGGTTGTGTTTCCAACGTGCTTTTGGTGTATTGTTCCACAAATTGTTCACTAGATTTGAACTATTTAGTTCCGTAAATTTGCTTTGTTTTTGTAACCACCATTCAATCATTTTTTTGTTTCCACACTGTTTTTTTTCCCAACTGCTGTTTTTCACCCATTTCACTTAATGTGAGATACTTCAAGTTGCATAACTATCTTGTGCTTGTACGCTGGGTTTACATGTTTGCTTTTTTTTATTTTTGTCAACCTTTTTGCTGTGTTTGACTTATTTAATTTGTCATGAATATTTTTACTATTCTTGCAAATATACAATGTGTACCCTGTGAGCCAGGGCAAATAGGAATCAAAATAAAGTGGTTGTGTTGCGAAAGCATATTACATAATTTTGTGAAGTCAACATAAACTGTGTTACTGAACTCTTGTGTTTTATGTGTGCATTGAAAGCTTTCTTACTACCCAGCTGCACTTACTTACATCTAGGTTGGCAAGACTGTCATTTTAAAGTTTAATTATTGAATTGTTTCCCTGATAGTTTATTTGCAGAAGGCCTGTACAGCCATGCTGGTGGTACAATTCGATGACGCTACTGTTGTTGCCTTAGTGTCAACGTCACTTGTGCTGATCAGGACAGGTTTGCTGTTACTTACTGCCACTTGTTTTCGATGCGACATTTCTTGTTTAGAGCAGTGCTTCGTGTGCTTCGGCAAGAGTGTGTGGTCTGCTTGTTACTTCACATATAAGACTTCATGCAGTATGCAGCACTTCAAAAGTGGAAACATTATTCTAGAAACCAGGTGACAAGTAACAGCAAACAGTGCTGAATAGCTAGTAAGACATGTATTTGAAATATTATTGCCTACAACACGTAGGCAGCCTTGAAAAGGGGGCTGGCAAAACATCCAGATATTGTATAAAGAATGTAAATTTCCATTATACAGGTTCATCTCTACAATATCATACTAACGTACACTAGTCATGAATATAACAAACTAATGCTTGTGCCGAAGACAGAAAAAGAATGTAGAAGAGACGTCTATAAACGTCTTGCATGCGTACCACTACAATATCCATACGACGTACCACTAAGGTAACGTCCCGCAAACGGCGTATAAAAGTACCATGAGACGTCTACAGTACGTGATCCTTCGTGTTATTTGGATGGGTTTTTTGCAGTTGTGGGGACGTTGATTATATGTAACTCTGACCCCAACAGTACGTCTCCTGGACGTCTGCAATGTCTATTGCTGACGTCTCCGGGATATCTGCACGACGTAACGTGGTTTGCTGGGTACAGCCGACAACATGGCAGAAGCGCGGTACTACGATAACTGGGATATTGAGAATGCCCATCCAACGACGCCATCGAATGTCAAACATGTTGTTTTACAGACCGAAACCGAAACCGAAACTTGTTTGATTACTAACCTTGGGCATCGTCCAATCACGGCGCCCCCTCCTCCTAACGAGCTTAGTTTGTGCGGCCGCCGCAAACCGCGCATGGTAGTTTTTCTTCTTTCGCGCTTTGTAAAATAATTACCGATTTGTCAACCGGTTAAACGATGAAAAGTGTGCTAGTTTGAGCCAGTCTACACAGTGCAAGCAAAAACGGGAGCTTGACAAATTCACTTCAGTGTCCCTTTAACGTTAAACGACAAAAGGGCAGCGGAAAAAAATTCCCTCGCACTTCCCCGAGGGGGAGAGTGTGTAAGTGCGAATGCACGGTTGTTTATTGCGCGATTACGGTGGATATCGTGATCTTGGAGTGGAGAGGAGGCGCCCAACACCCGCAGTCACTGAGCGGAGAGAGGAGGAGGAGAGTAGCGCCCGCCGTTACGGCGAGGGCTACACGAGCGCCCTCACGCGTCGGAATGCGGAGCGCCCGCTACGCGAGCGAGAGCTCTCCCGCCCGAAGTGGAGAGGAGGCGCCCAACACCCGCAGTCATTGAGCGGAGAGAGGAGGAGGAGAGTAGCGCGCGCCCATCTCCCCTCGTTGCTAGGGAAGACGAGGAGGAAGACGAGGAGCGCGCGCACCCGCAGCTGTTGCTATGCGGACGACGGCGGCGGACGATTCAGGCTCGCTTAAGAAGTGCATTCGCACTTAAAAAAACTTGTTAATCGAACGTGATAGCTAGTCCCTACTGTGACAGCTACTGTTTCACAAGCGTGCGATTTTAATGCTTTTCCACGCACACTAATGCAGGCAGTACTTGCATGAGATTTAGTTATCAGACAAAAAATATTACCGGGGACATTTGAGCCTGCTAAGATTCTGTGAATGAGAACGCATTATGGCAATGAGCAGTAATACATTGAGAGAGAGAGAGATAGATAGATAAAGAGAGAGAGGGAGAGAGAGAGAGAGATAGAGAGAGAGAGAGAGAGATACAGAGAGACTACTTCATAATGCAATAATGCGAGAGTGGTTCCTCAGTCCAGGAGCCTATGTACTGTCCAAGGTGCGGTAACCCTGGTCACAAGCAGGAGCTGGTCCTCAGGTCGACAGCTGGACAGCAGTATCTCCCACTGCTCAGGGGAAGGGAACGGGTTCAGGGGCGGAAGGTCCAAGTTTTTTGTGCAGGCGAATAATATGTGTGTCAGAGTTCCTAATTCCTGGCAGAATTTACACTTATCAGAGTACTGTGTAGTAAAGAGTAAATGTATGCGGATGGGGTGGGGAAAAGTGCCTCCTTGAATTTGCCTGAGTGTGATTTCTTCGCTTTTGGTCAAAGATGTGTGAGGACTGGGGAAGGTCTGTCTCGTGGTTCGGTAGTATTGGGTGATTTCTTGCTAGGTGAGGAGGGGTGCGGAAACAGCCCCGGTTTCAGCGGCTGGGTGAGGGAGGTCTCGAGCCTGTTGATGAGCAAAATCGTTGCCCGTCAATGCAGAGTGGGCGGGAGTCCACACAATGTCCCGTTGAGGATCTTACGGCGTCGGTCATACTCACGGTTCAATACCCCTCAGTGGATGGGATGTGTGCGATAGTGGGTGTGTATGCTGGTCATAGAGCCTGTTGATGAGCAAAATTGTTGCCCGTCAATGCAGAGTGGGCGGGAGTCCACACAATGTCCCGTTGAGGATCTTACGGCGTCGGTCATACTCACGGTTCAATACCCCTCAGTGGATGGGATGTGTGCGATAGTGGGTGTGTATGCTGGTTATAGAGTTTCATAAGAAACTCTATGTATGCTGGTGCCCCAGCTAGATGGGAATTGGGCAATCGACCGTGAGCTGCTGGCGCCGGCTTTCATCATCATGACTGACCCCTTCCAATGAGTTTATGACCACACCGGGGATTATTCGGAATTATTTTCAGACAAGCTAGGAATCCGTGTTATGGTACTTCCATGGAACCAACGTTGCAAACACGTGATGAGCACTGAAGTAGCTCCAAGAGAAACAACGCTTTCGCGCCGAAGGACATTAGGAATAGTCAGTGCACCTCGAAAGTGTGTTGCGTGTGCGAAGGTGCGGGGCATTGTCACATTTACTTGCCCATCATCACGCGTTCCTGGGTACGATTCGGTGCGTTTTCCGTACGATTAGATAATATTTATTTAGGGTTTTCCGTTTCCGGTTTTTATACTTCTTTAAAATCATGGGGTGAGATTCGGGGGCTATTTTTCAAAATTGCACGCGGGGAGAAATCGGTTCTTTTTGTCAAACCGTTCCGACATTCGGTTTCTTTCTGGTTAAATGTACACCAATTATTTTAACACGTCAGAGTTAAAGAGGCAATAAAGTGAATTTATCAAGCCCCTGTTCTTGCTTGCACTGCGTAGGCTAGCTGGCTCAAATAGACACTTTTCATTGTTTATCTGGGCGATAAGGCGGTAGTCATTTTATAAAGCCTGAAAGAAGAAAACTACCCTGCGCGGTTTTGCGGCAGCCGCACCAACTAACGGCAGCGACGTCAATACAAGGGCCGATGTTCAAAATTAGAATTTAAACAAGTTTCGGTTTTGTTTTGCACGATGTCCAAGATTACAATGTAAACCCGTTTCGGTTGTGGTTCTGCGAAACAAAATACTTGGCATTCGACGTATCATCGGATGGGCATTCTCGATATCTCAGTAATCGGCATACCGCGAGTAAAGATTGTTGTGGTTCGTTTCCCCGAAGTCCGGTGTCGATCACGAACCCAATCGCACGGGCTCCGGTTGATTTGGCAGGAGGCTGGCAGGACGATGGTGTTGAAGTTCTTGGAGATGGCGGTCGAATTGACGAACTCGAGGCGTTGAGGTTAATTAAATAAAACGAAGGGTTTATATACAGCTATTTACAGTACGAAATCTGGGTACATGAGTAGACGAAAAGAAAAAAACTTCAAACTTCAGCTAGACGCTATCTCCGAATGCGCACAAATCACTCGAGCTCCTCAACTTTGTGTAACTCTCCTATTCTCGGAGCGTACACAAACCGCTCGAGAAACGACGGCCGAGACCCTGTCTCGCCGCAGGATCCATCTAGTTGCCCGGTACGGCGCTGCACCCTAAACTTCCGACCCGATCCTAACCTTTATCCTAGGGGGCTCACAAATCCCACCTAGCTTCAACGGTCGAGACTCCTTGTCCCGCCGGGAACTGCCCAGCTCGGCGCTCAGACAAGAACCATTTCCAACGGCCAAGTTCGGCCTTATAACACCTCGAGATCATCCTCTCTCGGGAACGCCCCTGTAGCGTTCGTACACGCGTAAGGGAGTGCCCAAATTCACGTAGACAGCTGTCACTCAGCGCGCTACGGAATATTCAATGAGGCGCCGCCATCTCTGGGTCAACGGCACTTTCGCGGACGAGCAGGTGCGCGCGACCCCGCTGGGTGAGAGCGAAAGGCGACGACAGTTCCCTGTGCCGACCGGGGCGCGTGAACAATGGTGTCTCGCACGGCGCGCGCTTCGACGCCGGTAATTCCACCTCCTCCGCGCTTCTCGGAACCCGGTGGCGCCGTCGGCGTTTTCAATGGGGATTATCCCCGTGGTATTCGGTCGGCCAGACAGTCCGTCTCCCGTGCGCGCCGTGACAAATTGGCGTCGACTGCTCTGCAGTGTTGGCAGTGCTGCGTCGTCAGACAGAGTGGCGGGTTCTCACGCGCCGCCCGGGCGCCTGGCCGCTGATCTCATAAGTGGACCTTACACCGCGCTTGTGCCATGTTGTAGGCTGCAAAATGCGTCAGCTAAGCCTACCAGCATGGCTTGGAATCGTAACAATCACTAGCCGAGGGGTACGCAGTGGATGAACGCCCTCCGCGTCACCGCAGACGCTCAAATGGGATGCGCTTTTCCCCATCTTTGGTGCTGTCCCGGCTCGTGCCTATGTCGTAAGAGACGTGCTCGCACAAGGCCAAGGGTCGGCTGATTCGAGATTGTGCCTGCAAGCAGTCGGTGCTTATGGCAACACCACGCCAAAGAGCACTCGCCAATGCGTTAATGTCAGTCTGAACGCGTTCTGCGAACTCGCTCGTGGAGCAATGAACGTTACAAAAATGGCGAATTCAGTATGGAAAACATTGCCCAAACGCAAATAAATCAACATGAAAAAATTTGCAGAAATCTAGAGAATTGTTTGCTAATGCGTAGCATTCTGATGCCGCTTGTCTTGAGTGTGAGTTCTTTACAGCCAGATTTTTTTTGCAGCGCAAAAAAAAAAGAAAAACGCGGACGGTGAACACATGATGATGATGATGGTTTGATTTTATTGGCGCAAGGCCGACATGGGCAAAGAGCGCCAAACACAAAGTTATTTGATGAGGAGAGAACACGAAATAAAATCAGTTAAAAACTATGAGCACGGCTGGCGTAAAGGGCGAGGGTGAAGAACAAGAGGGGTTAAAAGATGAATAAGGTGGCTGGTGTATAGGACCAGGGGTAAAACTATGGGTGGTATGGGATGAGTTGTAAAAAGTGAACTTCTGATAGGAACTTAAAGGTGCGCTGAACAGAAAACATGGCATCGTCTCCTAAGAAGTGTGACGGGTGTGGTGGAATATGTCGTGTGTGTAGTTGTGGGAAGTGTTTGCGACGTGTAATGTCGAGTGCCTTACATTGTATGAGGATGTGGATCACGGATAGGGCCTCTCCGTACCTGCTGTACAGAGGTCTGGAGATCCAGTGAGAAGGTGCGAGTGCGTTGCATGTGTGTGCCCTATCCGTAATCTAGCCAAGGCGACTACAGTGTATCTATTGCGTGTGTCGGTGGTGTATGGTCCCAAGTGAGGTTTTATTATGTGTAACTTGTTGTCTGTTTGTTCCCTCCAGTGTGCTTGCCATGTTTCGCGAAGCCGTTGTCTGATGTGTGGTTTCACGTCGGTGTAGGGTAATGAGGTTACGTCCACTGTATTCGAGAGTGTAGCAGCAGCGGCCATTCGATCCGCTGCTTCGTTCCCGGCTATACCACAGTGGCCAGGGACCCAGCAAAGGACGAGATCAAATTTGTGGACATACACCGACGTAATACCTGTGATGATAAGATTTACAACGTGATTTTTTGAAGACTTTGTTGATGACAATGCCCGCACAACACTGAGGGAATCTGTATAGATAATGGATTGTGGGGTGTAGCTTTGAAGTATATGATTAACAACAAGAAGTACACCATAAGCCTCTGCCGTAAAGATACTTGTATTACTGTTAAGAGTTCTAGTGACAGTAAGGCCGGGCCCATGCGCCGCGCAGGACACCGAGGTGGAAGTTTTAGAGGCATCCGTATAAAATTCAGAACACTGATACTTCTGCTGCAAATACAAGAAGTGCTGCAGAATTGCACATGTTGGAGCTCTGTTTTTATCTACATGTGTGAAAGATGTGTCGCATGATACAGGGCGGAGATGCCACGGGGCTATAAAATCTGTTAGAGAACTTTGGATAGTATCTAAAAAGGAGACAGCAAGCTCTGACGCTTCCTCTCTAACTCTGTAAGAGAATGGCGCAGAGAATGATGGTCGATTTAAAAGGAGTTCAGTCATCGATGTATCATGAAAAACTGATTTAAAAGGGTGGCGAGGCATGGATGAAATTTTAAAAGCATAAAGGAGATCTGTGTATGCTCGCTGACGTTGTAGGTTCCATTTGTTGCACTCAACATACAGGCTTTCAACTGGACTAGTCCGGAAGGCGCCGCACGCCAGGCGGAGCCCCAGATGGAGCACTGGGTCCAGCATTTTAAGGGATATTTTAGTGGCTGACCCATTGACAACGCTACCATAGTCCAATCGTGAACCTATTAGGCTGTTAAAAACACGTAAAAGAAGTTGTTTGTCAGCACCAAAAGAAATGTGCGAGAGAACCTTCAGGATAGTCAGTGTTTTTAAGCATTTATGTTTTAGTTGTCTTGTGTGTGGTATAAATGTGAGCTTTTCGTCAAAAATTATACCTAAAAACTTGTGTTCCTTTTTGACCGGGATAGAGACACCGTGGAGTTCAATGTCTGGATCCGGCCGAATGCCACGCCTCTTGGAAAACAGGACACAAGTGCACTTCCCTGGATTAAATTTGAAACCGTTGCTATCAGCCCAGCCAGCTAGCATGTTAACACCAAGCTGGAATTGGCGTTCGCAGATAGACAGGTTACAAGACCTAAAGCATAATTGTACGTCGTCTACATAGATTGAGCAGGAAATCGATGGTGGCAGCGCCTTCCGAAGCGAATTCATTTTTACAATAAACAAAGTGCAACTCAAAACTCCACCTTGCGGCACACCGTTTTCCTGCACATGAACCCTAGAGAGTGCAGTTCCAACTCGCACGCGAAACGTTTTTCAGACAGGTAACTGGCAAGCGTGTTCAACATGTTACCCGACATACCAAATGACTTCAAATCGCTGAGGATGCCGTACCGCCAAGCAGTGTCGAACGCCTTTTCAAGATCAAAGAATACTGTCATAAAGTACTGCTTGTGGAGGAAAGCATCTTTAATATATGACTCTAACGCAACGAGTTGATCGTTGGTAGGTCGCCCCGCCCTGAAGCCTGCCTGGCAGTTCTCGAGCAGACCGTTGTACTCTAAGAAGTACACGAGTCTCCTGTTTATCATCTTCTCGAAGAGCTTACACAGGCAGCTTGTCAGGGAAATGGGACGATAACTGGCGGGAGAGGAAGGGTCCTTCCCTTCCTTTAGGAAAGCCACTACTATGGCCTCCCTCCAAGAGCGTGGAATGTGCCCGAAAGCCATATTTCATTGTATTGGTGTAAGAGTGTTTCAAGAGTGTCTGGGTGTAAGTGCTGTATCATGGTGTATGTAATCTTATCTGCGCCTGGAACTGAAGGTTTGCACGTGCTCAGGGCAGCCCTCAACTCATACAGAGTGAATTCAGAGTTGTAAGAAGTTTTTGATTGGTCTTTGTCATGTAAGGGCTTTTTTTCTGCAGATGTTTTGTGTTTCATGAAAGTGTTTGTGTAGTGTGCTCAACTGGACACGTGTTCAAAGTGTTGTGCAAGTTTGTTAGCCTGGTCTTCCAGAGTGTCCCCTGTTGTACTAACCAGGGGCAGGTTGTGTGTCTGTTGTCCTTTTAGTTTTCGTATACATGTCCAGACTTTGTGTGTGTCTGTGTATGAATTGATGGAAGTGAGGAAGGTGCGCCAACTCTCCCTTTTCGCCTCACGGCGCAGTCGCCTCCCAAAAGCCTTGGCCCGTTTAAAAGAAATGAGATTATCTGATGTGGGGTACCGGCGAAGGATACCCCACGCCTTGTTCTGGGCCTCTCGCGCACGCCTACAATCCTCATTCTACCAGGGCCTCCTTGGGTTGTGCGGAGCACCAGAGGCCTGGGGAATGGAATTTTCTGCGGCAGCGAGGATGTGCGCCGTGAGGAGTTGGGCGGCTTCTTCAATGTGTAGGTGCGTTATGGATGTGTGGTGTAGTTTGGATGTTTCTGTAAATGTACTCCAGTTCGCTCTAGCTTCATTGAACCTGTTATGGGAAGTTGAACTGTTCGGGCCTTTACCTATGTATGTTAATGTGTTCCATTCAAGAGATGGAAAGAGTACTGCAGAGCCAATAGCCAAGTCGAGGTGTGAATAAATGTTCTGTCCTATATTAAGGTATGTAGGCTTGTTTTTATTGAATAGGCATGCTCCCGAAGATGTTAGATATTTTTCGATAAGGCGACCTCGGGCATCCGTGCGGGCAGAGCCACAAAGAGAGTTATGTGCGTTGAGGTCGCCTAAGACAATGAAAGGTGCGGGTAGCTGATCTACAAGGCCCTCGAAATCCGAACTCGAGAGCTGGAAATCAGGAGGGATGTAAACGGAGCATAGTGTTATTAGCCTATTGAAAATTATGGTACGAATGGCAACAGCCTCAAGGACGGTCTGTAACTGTATAGTGTGACACGCCAAGGGCTTTCGGGGCAATGATGGCCACACTCCCGGAAGATGTTCCACCACCATCCCTGTCCTTCCTAAATACTAGGTAACTATTCAAAAAATTTGTATGTTTGGAATTTAAATGAGTTTCTTGTAGGCATAGGACACTTGGCTGATTGGAGTGCAGTACCTCGTACACATCGTCAAGATTTTTAAGAAGGCCTCTACAGTTCTATTGTATTATGTTTTCTCTTCCCAATATTTAGTGTGAGAGCTACTGGAGTGTGTATGTTTATGTGTCGTCTTTCGGGGCTGGGACTCTTGTATTGGGCTTTTTGGGACTTTCTGTAGGCTTGGACGTCGGAGGCCGCTCCTTGCGCTGCGTTGTAGGCAAGAACGGCACGACGTCCATCTCGTCGTCCGATGTCCTGGGTGTGCCCGTCGAACCGGGCCCTCCGGACTTGGCCCCCCTTCGGGGGCCCTTCGTTTGAGCCGCCACCGCCGCGGGTGTCGGGGGCACCAGAAGTGGCACGGGCGGTGCGGTGGCGGTGGGAGCCGGTGTGGGCCCCGTGGTGTCCATCCCCTCGGCACCCTCCAACGCACTGGAGGACGGGGAGGTAGGGACGGGAGCGGCACCGGTCCCGACGGAAGAGGTTGGCAACACAACCGCTGCTGCCTCAGCAAGCGGCGTGGTGGCGGGTTGGGCTGCCTTAGGCAACGCAGGGGGGAGGGCGGGAGCGGGACCAGGTCCGACTAGCGGTATTACGTTCCCGCCGAAACCAGACGCCGCTGCGCCCCCTGGCGAGCTGCATCGGCGTACCTCCCCAGAGGGAAAGAGGCGAATGGAAAGGTGATGTTCTCAGTGACCTTTACATTTATGATTTGTTTTTCCTGCTTAAATTTCTCACAAGTGCGGGACCACGCTGCGTGGGGCCCCTGGCAGTTGACACAGGTGGAACTCTGGGTGTTGCAGTTTTCGGACGGGTGGTCATGTTGGCCGCATTTTGCACAAGTAATGCGGCCGCGGCAGGAGTTGGTGCCATGCCCAAACCGTTGGCACTTAAAACAGCGCCGCGGGTTAGGGATGTAAGGCCGGACCGGACATCGAACAAAACCTGCGTTGATGTATTCTGGAAGGCTCGACCTGTCAAAAGTTAAGATAAGATGCTTTGTAGGTATTTGTTTGTCCTCTCTACGTATGTTTATGCGCCTGACCCCTGTTACGCCCTGACCTCGAAGGCCCTCTAGCAGGTCGGCTTCAGTTTCGTTCAGTAGATCGGGATCGGAGATCACGCCCTGGGAGCTGTTTAAGCTGCGGTGGGGCGTGACCCTGATGTCAAGGTCACCGATTCGGGTCTGGCTCAAGAGTTTTTCTGCCTGCTGCTGCGTGGTGACTTCGACCAGCAATTGCCCAGTTCTTTGTTTCTTGGCTTTGTACGCCTCACCAATTATACTTGTCGGGAACTTCGATACCAAGAAGACAGAGAGTGAAGCGACAGATCTTTCTGTGTCAGTTGACTCAATTACAAGAAAACGGGAATAGTTGTTTACGGTTGTTGGAAAGACAGTTGTTGAAAGAGGTGGAAATGAAACTTCGGTGCGGCCCCTTTTCGGAGGCCGATCACGTTTGGAGGGGGGTTTTGAAAATGCCATATAGCATAGTATAAAAGCAGGGAGACGGGGTACTTTCTCCTTTCACCTTACCCTGGTAGTCAAAGAGGTCCCGGAGCTCCCTGTCTGGTAGACAGGCAGGGAGCCCATCGGCCGGAGCTTGACCAAGGCTCCGACGGCCACCGTTTACGGCTTCTACCCTTCACCTTTAAACACCTCGCCACGGTTGGACACGGCTTATGTATGTGAGCTCGGGGTCCGCGGTGTCGCTGCTCACCGTCACCATGAATACTCAAGGTGCCCCGTGCGGGGGATGGTGAACACAATTAGCGTACTAAGACTGGGCGTTGGGCTAGTTGGGAACACATTATTCACACTATAAAACAGCGCAGAGACGACGACGGAAGAAGTGCAAACTAGTTTGTCACTTCCGTACTCATCTGGAGGACGGAAGAAGTGACTCGCCTCGTATGCGGGAGGTACCGGGTTCGAATCCGCGTACCGCCGGGCACCCACCGGTTTATTAATGGGTACAGGCGTCCCTGGTCGAGTGCGGACCCTTGAAAGGGTCCGCACACGTGTCCCGCCACGTCTTCGGACCACCAGCACCGTACACGGGAAGCGCTCAGCACGTTCCACCGACGTCATTGCGCCCATCGTCGAGTAGTCTAGAACGTGAGCGTATCGCCTCCTTTGTTCCCTCCGCTCGAACTTTGGTTCGCACTCGTGTATTAGTTTTCCCTCCGCGTTGTTCGTGTGCGGCATTTTGTTACAGTTCAAGTTCCCAGTGAATTTCCCTAGTGTTTGTGTGTCCGCCAAAGATTACGTATTTTCGTTGTACTCAAACCATGGCGTTAACTGTCGTCGATTTTCCTCTGCGGGCCACACGCCCGCCCGCTTAACACGCGGACTCACAATATATATATAATATATATATAGTAACAAAAAGAGTTAACGTGGCACAACAATAGTAGATAACGAAGCGCCATATGCCCCGAGAATCATCGTGAAGACGACGAAGGTCCGACGCGGACGTTCATGCCCACGAGCTCGTACCGGCTGAACCTGCGCTTGGCTCGTTGCCTTACGCTACACCTTGAATAAAGCCCCCCCCCCCCCCCCGATTAACTACCATCGTGACTGCTATTCCCCTTTACAATATATATATATAAATATATATATATTATAAATGTAATTTGTCGAAATTGCAGCGTAATGACCTCACGTGGTCAAAA
Source organism: Haemaphysalis longicornis (assembly GCF_048455015.1). Lineage (NCBI taxonomy): Eukaryota > Metazoa > Arthropoda > Arachnida > Ixodida > Ixodidae > Haemaphysalis > Haemaphysalis longicornis. The sequence continues at coordinate 169,164,869 of NW_027526335.1, read as the reverse complement.
TTAATCCGGAGCCATCCGTTACGGCGCCCCTCAAGCCTGGGATTAGAATTTCGCGCGTTAGGCATTATAGTCGGAATGTAGTTCTGATTTTGAGCGAATGCGGCTTGGCCTCATTTTCAGTCATGTATATTTATGACCTCTGCATTCAAGTGACAATGTCCGAATCTCTACCCAGGCAGCACACGACTGTTCGGCTTAACTCAAGCCGGTGTACTTTGGCGGCATAGGTCAGTAGGCTCACTCACGAGTGCACTCACCCCCCCCCCCCCCACTCACCACTCATGAGTGAGTGGTGAGGGAGCCTCGCCGTTGTTTTAGACTAGCAAGTGGTGTGAGTACGAGTAAGCGGGAGCCCCACTCACCACTCGCGAATGCACTCGCTGTACTCGCGCGATTTGCGGGGTTTATCGCGGTGAGCGCCACAATTGCGCTTGTACTCCTTGGCTATTACTAGCAGTAGCCGCTTATTGTGAATGGTTGTTAATGGAAGGATTGTTTTACCTTCGGAAATATGTCGTCTCACACCTCCTGCTATGGGGCACCCTAGAAATAATTATCCTGTGGCGCGCTGATTTAGAAATATGACTTGGATGCCCTTCTGGCTCCATAATGCACTAATACTATTCGGTTACATGACTCACGTGGGTCTGCTGCACACACACTCGTGTGCGACGGGAAACGAGTGGTGAGCGCGAGCGCGAGTGAGTGCGAGTTGTAATGGCGAATGGTGAGCGTGAGTGAGCGCGAGTGGTGACGGCGTGGGGTGAGCGTGAGCGCAAGCGAGTGCGACTGGCCACGGTGAATGGTGAGCGTGAGGGCGAGTGGGTGCGAGTTGTGGAGGGCGCGTAGCGAGCGCGAGTGGTGTGGGCGACTGATGAGCGTGAGTGTGTGGGTGCGTGAGGGAAAATATATTTTTTTGTGTGAGTGAGTGTCAGTGGCGCCAAGCTTTGTCGAGGTATAAGTTTGGCCAGCGATTTTCTATCCGTCCTTTTTCCGGCAGACGTAATCAACGTGTCTACAAATCTGGGCATTTTGGCCGTATACGGCCGTACTTTCATGGCTATCCACGGACAGTCTCATTCAGTCAGTCGACCGGCTTACGTTCATACGGCCAGATTCCCGCCAGAGGGCTCCGGCTATTCAAAAGCTACCCGTGTGCAACCGAAGTGCGGGAACTGGAGGCCAGCCGAGATGCGGCCGTCGGACTTCAACCGCACTAAAGCTGCCGGAAGTTCGGCCATGCTGCGGGCATTGGAGTTCAGCCACAATACGTTAATTGTACTGCGGCCGGTGGACGACCACTGCATGCAGCGCAAACAGATGACTCAGTTACACTGTGCAGCAGCACAAACCCACCATTTTGGGTCCACTGCTCGCGGCCACCACCAGCCGTCCAGCCTTCATCGCAGCCTTGCGTATTGATCAGTAAATAAAATAAAACTTTAATAAAATTCATTTATTAACGACTGCCCACAACTTTTCGTTCCTAGATTTGTGGTGCATCTTTTACTGTCGGATGCAGAAAATATTCCTTTCATTGCTATAGCTTGAATAGTTGTATTGTTGTATTGCCAAGGCCCTGATATCTTCTGTGTGGTGGCCCAACTGTAATAAACAGGGGGGCACGGAGGGCGCATGCTTCGTGGGTTCCATTTGACAAAGGTGAAAGTGCCGCGTTTAAGCAATTTCCTGAACACTTGCATGCTTTGAATAAGTCAACTATTTTTACAAAATTTGCTTCACCAGTTTAGTCGTAGATAAAACCGGCACAAATACCTTTACGAAGCGTTCTGGCACTCCACAAAAAACTTAGGAACATTCCACATAATTCCTTACACACAAGAAGTATGTCCATTCTATGACCATGTTTCTTAGAAGTAAATTCGATGCTCGATCAATTTTTCTTATTAACTTTAACAGGTCTGATTCTTAGAAAGCTGAAACAAGTACGTTCGTTTTCAATTTATTTTTGATGTTTTTCTCATGAGTTACGCACAGACCACTTAATACACCTAATAGTGCGAAAAAACGTAATGTTCCCCTAATGTCTTACTTCGCAAAAAATGTAAACGTGTTGCGAATGACGCCCTGCTTCTGGTGCCTGCATGCAGTTCTATCCAACTTTGTGGTCCCGCAAGGAAAGGTGTAAGAGTAGTGCTTCATAAATGGTTTCAAACCAAAAACACAGCAACGGTAGTATGCATACAGCAAACCTTGCATACTGCAACCCACAAAACATAATCAATATTTCATTGGTCGAGTTTGAATGCGTTAGCCTCTCAACCCCTCGCATGCGAACTTGCGGCTCGGCCCTATGTATGCACACCCTCCTCAAGCTTTAGAGTGTAACATGGCATTCCTCGCACGCCCCTCGAAAACAGCACCAGCCGTGCTTTGCACTCTATTTGTTCCAGTGGCCCCGTTTTTGCACTTTGAGCAGCGTCAATGGCTACGTGTTAGTCGTTTTTTGTTACGGCAATTGGCACTCAGGGAAAACAATTTTTGTACTCTGCTATTCCCATTTGCTAAAGGATTCCCGAAACGAGGCAGTTTTGCCCAGGGGTATTTATATATTTATTTGATGGCTGCTTCGCCTTTGCATGCATTATAGGAGGGGGATACATAAAAGTAAGCATCAAATTTGAGACCAAATAACAAAATAATTCTACAAAGCGCAGCGAAAATCGTCACTATAAACAATGGATAAAATCATAGGTGGAAGATAATTTCTCTCTCGTATTGATCTAAGAAAAAATGAATTGCACAAGGCGTCACCTTTAATGGAAAGTTAATAATTCACTTTGAGATTGTGGTCCCACTTAGGGATATGTAGAATGGCGCTTGACTATACTTCTCCACATCGATTTCAGTTTTAGAGTGATACATGCAGTGCATAAGTGCATCCTTGGCCCCTTTGCGTTTTTTCCAACGGAGATGAAACCGTTAAGGATGCCGGTATACAGCTTTGCTGTAAAAGTCTTGTCTTTGAAGCATAACTTCTCTAGCGCGAGGCATAAACGAGTGTCCCGGTGTTTTTCAAGTAAGCGTTACAAAGTACTCCAGCGCCAGGCGTAAATGATTGTTTCTTTAGTGTTTCTTTAGTGCACGTGTTTCTTTAGTACGGCGTTTCTTTATCACGCGTTAAGTTCAAGCGCGAGGCGTAAACGAGTTTGCCGGTGTTTTAGTGCCGTGACGCGACGATTACGACGGCGATGACAGGAGACGCCAACAGCCCCAGCCCCTAAGGGCTTCGCTACTAAAATTTCAACCTGAGGTTTCTTCTGCGATCTTTCAAGGCTTACCATTTAAGTTTAGTTTTAATTTCCCCCGGGGTAAGTTGACGATAAGAATTACCTAAACAAATCGCACTTCCCTATTGGGTGTATTTTTGAGTGTATCGATCAGCTCTTTGGTGTGCGGATTCCAGAAAGCACATGCTTACTGCACAATTGAGCGCACATGAGTGAAATACGGTTGTACTTTTAAGTTAGATAGATGTTTGCTGAAATTTTGTCTCAGAAAAACCAACACAAGGGCAGCCTTAGCTTTCATGGTGGGAACGTGTCTGGTTCACCTCAAACCATCCGTTAAATAAACTCTTAGTTATTTATATTCCCTGGCCGTTCTTGAAGAAGCGTCATTTACGCTATACGTATTCAATTGGTATAAACGTTTTTGTAATGAAGACGTTGGCACACTTTTTAACATTCAACGACATTTCTGAATTGGCATACCAGGATGCTATTAGATTCAAATCATGCTACAGGTATTCGGTATAACGTTCATTTGCTATAGCCCTGTAAACAACAGAGTCATTCGCGAACATGTTGAAGGAAGATTTGAGGCCAATAGTAATATCATTTAAATGTAGCAGCAACAAAAGAGGGCCGACAACTGAGCCCTGGGGAATTACCGAGGTCACGGGATCATATCCCAAAGAACAACCCTTTAGAACGACCGACTGCTGTCTTTTAGGGAGATCCTGAGTTATCCATGGAATAACCGATTCATTCAGGTTATAGCCCACCAATGTACTAACGAGGTGGTCAAATGGAACCACGTCGAATGCTTTTTTGCAGTCGAAGAAAATACCGTCAACTACTTTGCGCTTATCTATTGCTAGAGCCAAATCATGCGTGAACTCGACAACCTGCGTTGAGCAAGATAAACCTTACGAAATCTGTGTTGGCTAGAATGCTGGAGATTATGTTTAACCAAATGTGTCATATCCCAAGTGTAGGTGAGCTCACCTTCAAACTCCGCAACTAAAATAAAATTCACGCTTCGTCATTGGCAAGGCTATGTTGTTGTCACAAATTTAAATAGGACACTTGTTTTTATACAGGCAGTCATAAAATCAGATGAAGAAACAGTGCAGGGCCGGAAGTTGAGCCTACAAATGCACGAGCTTAGCCTCTTGTGCGAACAAATTATTGCAAGATTGTTTTTCGCAGTATTATTGCCACAAAAACTGCCGGAAACTTGCCCTTTTTCGCGCCCTTGCCTTTCGTTCGTGGGGAGTCCTTGACATGGCTCCGGTTGGTTCTCCTGCGTGGTGGCCGCTTGCTCGACGTCCTTTTAGGCCACTTATTTTCGCTGAACCACAGCCAACTCGGGTACGATATCCATGCCGGGTCTATGTCTCCAATGCTCTCCATTTTTCAAGGAAGGTATAGCCTCGAGCTGATGCGTCGACGAGGCCGGCGGGCGAGGCGTGGTAGCGCTAGGATTGGCGAGGCTTAGCTCACCAGGTCGGTTTCGTACAGTATTCTTGTGGCAATAAATGACATTCCGATGGCCTAAAAGGTTAACTAGTAATGTCCAGTGGGTCCTTGTACTTTGCCGGTTCACCCAATACCACTCAATACTACTTGACCAACGAAGTTTGTTGATTCAAAGCGTGCACACACCGAGAGGATAAAAAAAACGCGCCCTCATCTTCCCACGGGGGGAACTCGAGTAAATGCGTCGCAGAGTGGTGGGGGTATCGCGTGAATGTTGCGTAATTGGGAATGGTTTGGGAATGCTTAATTGTTATTTCGTCTTTATTATTCTTATTTATTGAATGAAGGAGAAACGAAGGCAAGGAGTGTAAAGTTAAAGTCTGTCTTTATTGCTTGGTGCCGTCGTTGTATTGGACGGAGAGGATGACTGCTTTGTGGTCGCTAAAGTGCACTGTCAAGGGGTCTTTGAAGAGCGGTCGTGCGGTTGCGTAACTGGTGAAGACGTTGCTTCCATCGCATCTACTCGAGTCAAGCAAAGCGTCAATTCAAGCGAAAGCCAAGCAAAGACGCCCTTGACTGAATGGACCTCTCCCTGTATGTAAACACCGTGACGTCACGAAGCGCACGTGCGCGACGGGTGGCGCCTGCTGGCGGCCGCGAGGTAAAACGTTGGTTGGCAAAAGGCACCGTGTTCCGCTGCGAGCTGCTGTGGTGTTGTGCGTCGTTCAGCGATGGAGCTTTCCGATTACGCTGAATCGCTGCCTGACGTTGCCCGCCAAAGGTATATCGAGAAACTACAGGTCGCAGGCGAACAGTATCCTGACCCGTTCACTGTGCAGGAGTGGAAGAATGATCCAAAAATGTGGCCGAACGTGCGGTTCGGCGACATATACGTGTACCTAGTAGGTGAGCCCGGCCCGTTCACCGCCAAAACAATGGAGAACTATCGCTCCTCAAAGCCGTTCTGCCTCGTGATGGAGGGACACGTGAGGCGAGTGTTGATTGCCCCTCTCGGCCATCGTTTCTGTGTCCCGAAAGCTGAGGTGACGCCGTCGCAGCGCACAAGTAACAAGCCGTACGAGGCGTGGGCTCTCGTCAGCGAGGAAGGAAAAGTGCACGCCGCGCTCTGCACGTGTATGGCTGGGTGAGTAAACAACGAATTTACGCCGCATGTCATTCCAGCGACTTGCTCTCGGTGAAGTCGCTTAGCAGTGGCGTTCAATATATGTTCGAGGACATTTATCTTCGGATAGTATCAAGGAGAAAAGTAAAAACTATGAGAAATAATAGGAGCGTGCGGCCGCACACGTTTATCTGAGCAGGCGGGCCTGGTTTGCCATGTGTTGTGTGGCCGGCTGTGATTTCGCTGCAGCCGGCCGTACTGCACCGGGTAGTACTGCTCGACTCTCGAGCTTACAAAAGTAGCCTCTCATGCTGGGTGAAATACAGTAGCTGCGGGGTGTAGCGGCACCGTCTCAGCTTTGTAACACGTCGGTTGAAAATTCGAATCCGGCGCTGGTGTTCGAGGATTCTTTTTTTTTCATTTTACCTTTCAAAATGTTTCTCTTGTTTGTCAGTTTAAGTAAGGTTAGTGTGCGCGAAGTTGTACAAGCCTCCCCTATGAAGTCTACTGGACGGCAGCTTAGTGGGTTGCGGTCGGAGGCGCTCTGTAAGAAGCGTAATGAAATACGGAATGGTGCTAAGTTACGTTTAGGACTCATGGGTAAACAGTATGAATTAGAGAATTTTTTTGCATGGACCACCGGAAATCGTGTTTATGCCAACCTTGAAATGTTACTCTAGTTTAGGCACTGAGGCAACCAAATTAAAGGGAGTAGCTGCAGTGTGCATACTCATGTCAATATTTGCAGGCTAGGGGAGCTCTGCATACACGTTGGAGCTCTTCTTTTCAAGGTTGAAGTACTGGTTTCGACGGGCCTGGCAGGTTCCACCACGTCCCAGCTGTGCGAGTGGAACAATGCATACAGGGAAAACGTATGTGAACTCTCCTCTTTTTTACATTTTGCGTTATGCTCACTTGGTGCGTGTTAACAACCTAGTATTTATGCTAGTTCATTTATGTGAAGGTTTGATGTAGGTTTTCATGCTGGCCTGATTCCACTTTGTTTTTAAAATGTCATACCTTTTCTTCTTGGCCACATACAGTGCACTTGGCTACTTTATTTTGGTTCCTAAAATCGCTTCTCAGTGCGTATTGTTCTTCTCTTTTTTAAATTATATTGAAGGTGGAGCCAACAAGGCTGCGGGACCTTGTGCTCGTGAAGCACAAGCATGGCAAAGTGTCGCACCCGGTGAAGAGAAAGCGCTCGGAGCCGCCCACGCCCAGAACGAAGTTCCCCGATGCCCTTGACGCACTGCATGCGCATGTGCCCAATGCGGCAATCTTCACAGCATTTAGTAGGTATGCGGACGATAGGGACAACACCGCAGACCCCGGCTGTGCAGAAGGGCCGTTAGAGAGCCTGTATGAATTATACGATAGAGAATGGGAAGATCACAGTCGAGAAGAAAAAGACGAAACGGTAGCTTATCTCATGGAAAAGACGTTGACGCACGCCAATATTGTAGATATCGAGCAACGTATCAGGCCCCAACGTGAGTGCCTTGAATGGTACAGGCAGAGGTGTGGACGCATCACACGGGGTCCGTGTTTGCAAAAGTAGCAAAGTGTAAAAGTGCAGCAAGCGCAGCACGTCTGGCTACAAACATAGCTCAGCCGCCACTGGTGCAGTACCAGGCTCGAGGCAGGAAGCCTGCACCAATAAAGCACGGTTTGGAGAATGAGCCGATTGCTCGGCAAGCATACACTGAATACCAGACTCAGCAGCAAGAGAATTTTCAATGCTCAGAACTCGGCCTTTGCATTAGCAAAAAGTGGCAGTTTATTGCTGCGAGCCCTGATGGCCTCGTTGAATGTAGCTGCTGCGGCCGAGGGGTGCTTGAAATAAAGTGCCCATATAAACACAGGAATGCCCTTGTGAGCGATATTTCTGACAAAACGTTTTGCTTGGATGAAAACTTAAAGGAGCACTGACACCAATTTTCGGCGTTAATATTATTGCACAGTTCGCTTCCTTCACTCAACAGAATACCCTGGCTGAAATATGAGCGGCCTGCGACGCGAAGAACATAGTTCAATTGGATCGCATTTATCGCGCCGACGGAGCAGCGCGCGGAGCGGCACTCAGCAAATGGACATCAGCGTGACATCACTTCAGGAGAGGAAAAAGAAGTGACGCGCAGGGCTCGCCAAAAACTCGTGACGTCACTTCACGCGCGCGACCCCACGAGCGGCGAGCGGGCGCAACACCCTCTCAAGCGGGCACCGGTGACGTCCGCACAAAGCGGTGACGTCAAACCGGGAGGCTGTCATATGCGCCGTTCGAGAGGAAAGCGCGGGAATTTGAAACAAACGATTTTCAAGCCGTTCAATGTAATTAACAATCGCGAACTGAAGTATTTGAAGTGCTGTTTCAGGTTCGCCAGACCATTAAGCATCGATAAAAGCCATAAAAGTGTAACATAAAATTTTCGTGTCAGTGCTCCTTTAAGTCTGAAGGATACCCATGAGTACATGTACCAAGTACAGGCAGAAATGGAATGTGCCGATGTTGACTACTGTGACTTTGTTTGTTGGACGCTGCAGGGTTTTTCTGTCACTCGAATTAAGCGAGATCTTGATTTTTTGGAGCGGCACATGCCAGTGTTGAGGACGTTTGTTCGAGATTCGCTGTTGCCACTGCTTCTTTCCAGGAAGAACAGCATTTAAGTTAATGCGATCAGCCATTTGATTTTACTTAGAATGTGGGACCATTGCAGTGGGCAAAACTGCGAAGTTTAACCTTGAACACCCATGTGGGGCATAGCCTTATCATGGACCGCTAAGGCCATTTTGCGTTGTTGGGTAGGGCCTGACGAGGGCCTGTCACTTGGATCAGCAGCGATTAATCGCACAAATAAATCTGTGACGTCACAGAGAAATTGCAAAAAAGTGGCTGGGAATTGCCACTGCTTCATATGTTCTCCTTCGTGTCTCCATTGTTTGTTTGAAGTTTGTGATAAAAGTGGCATCATTCTTATTGGGACAAAACAGTCTTTCTAATGAAGCAAACTTGCATTTCGTCTCAATGACCCCTTTAATGTTGCGCTCACTACCATCGTCAGCTTCCCTGTGTTTTCTGCATGACGAAAGCATCTTCATGTTCATCCAGTTCCGCCAGTCATGTGGTGACCTAGTCCAATCCCTGCGTACAAATTTTGTGGTTTCATGTCCGTCATGTTACCGGTCTTCTTCTAGTCCTAGACCCACATCACAGTAGCCATTCTGTTACCCTGATGGTCCTTCTAGTCGTCAGTCCTCCGTATTACATGCCTGGCCCAAGTGCCCTTGTCGTACTTTCGTGCAATCTGAGGTCAGTGCTTTTAGATGAATGACAGACTGGGTTTCTGTGCGTGCAATTCTTGTGCCGTGATGTTCTGCTGTGAAGCTTGTTTAATTTGATTTAGTTTCCTCAATTTGATTCCAGCAGTTATAGTTTCACTGTAATTGTGCTGTTTTTGTAATCTAGCGCTGGAGTTGTTTAAAGGTAGCTGCTCAAATTTTCTTTTCTGTGTTGCATAGTTGAATGTCTTCTGAAGGTGTTGTATGGGTTTGCTGTGCAGTGTCGTTAGTTTTTAGTTATTGTGTGCATGTTTACTTATTTACATATATTTGTGTTTCTTGTACTGTTGTGAGATGTACATAGCAGTTGTTGGGAAGAAGGCATACATAGCAATCGTTGTGAAGAATAGATGCCTCATGCTGCGTGGTCATAGCATGATGAACCAAAAATATTGGCTCCAATCCGCACTATGAGGGTGTTCGGAAAGCAAGGCTTTAAATGACACCCACAGCAGTTAACTGTGCGACGTCACTTGAATTCGCACACGTGGCTCTACAAAAATTGAAACCAGACATTCGGCCAGCCGTTACCTGGAATTTACGGGGGTGGCATCCCGAACGCAGCAGCAGACGCCGCCGCTGTAGCCTGGCCGCGAGTCGGAGAAAGAAAAGAGAGGAGCGCGTATTTCGAAGGGTGAGACAGTGGAACCTAGCCATCCTGATGTGCTAAGTTGGGGGTACACCATCGCTCGACACAAGCGCAGACACCAAAACAATTCTGCATGTGAGCTTAGCGATTCCGATTTATACCGATTTAAACTAGTTAGTTTGAGAATTGCGAGAAAGTGAGGAAACTTTTATAATCGCTATAAAAACATGCTGCTCGGTGCAGATAGCATGAGCTGCTACCAGTACACTGCGTGCCTGGTAAAGTTTACGCCGCACCACATTGTAGGTACATGTATAGCCATATTGCATCAGCAAGAAATTGTATGGGATTGAATTTTTTTTTCGAAGTCGAAGCGCATTTTTTTTGTTAACAAACAGATTAGCAGAAAAGCTGGGGCCCCCAATTACTTAGAATGTAGCAAGACCTTCAAACATAGTTGTGTGGTGAGTATTCTTGATATCCCATGCTGTAACGAATAGAATGAAAAAATCTGATTGCTTTCAAACTTCATTTTATTGCAAGTTCAGGGTTTTCCACTTTTCCTATATTTTAGTAAATGTATTCAAAGACATTCAAAGATTACTCGCCGAGTGTTGTAACAGCATTACACCAAGGGCAAAACAAGTACAAATGTGGCATTGAACAGGATCATTCAACAGATGATGTGATCCTATGCTTCAAAATTGATTACAGTATCGTGCTGGGCACCTGGATACAGCAGCACTTTTGGGAAACAACTCTCACCAGAGCACCGCTGCGGCATTGATGTTCCTTAGCTGCATACTTATTCAAAGAGAACTGAAAATGCTGGCAGCAGCAACAGTTTGACACGCAAACTCCTCATTACAAATCCTCAAATATGCAGGAAGTCCACAGAAAAAACAGAACAATAAGTATTCATGTGCAGACTGTGGGTGGGCCGCACACATTACTCATCAACACCATTTGAATGGAGCATCATCACGACAATGCAACAAATGCAAACATCGCTCTCGGTCATACAGGTTTTAGTTATGTGAGTACTGTCACAATGCAAGAAAGAAGCACTTTTGGGAACTTAAGTCTTGCATAATACCACTTTATCCTTCATTGTTTTTAAGGGATCAACCATTAATATAAGTATACAACATTTAGCTTAACTTGAAGACACTGGCACTGAATGATCTCGGTGCCTTTCAGAGAGGGCGGAAGCGGTAAGTGTACCTACATCTTTACCCTACCACCCCAATGGTCATTTGTCAAACTCCCAGCGAGCAGATGATTCTGACACGACCGACTAGGAAAAGCGACACTACATCTACCATAGGGTAAACAGACATTATGAACAAGCACAAAAGCATGTACACTGCGACACCGATACACAAATGAACTGTGTAAAACTCCTGCATGCAGACAATTCCGACACGACCAACTGACAAAAGTGACACTACGACTTCAATAGGGTAAAAAGACGTTCTGGGCAAGCATGGAAGCATGTACACTGCGACACCGACACACAAATCAACGGTGTGAAACTCTTGCATGCAGACGACAATTCTGACACGACAAACTGGCAAAAACGGCACTACAACTTCCATCGGATGAACAGACGTTTTGGACAAACACGAAAGCATGCACACTGAAACACCAGTACGCAACTACTATCAATGGTGTGAAACGCCAGAGTGCAGACGACAAGTCTATTTGACTGATTGATGGTAGGGTTTAATGCGCCGACGCAACGCAGGCGATGAGGTGCGCCATAGTGGAGGGCTCCGGATTAATTTTGACCACCCGGGGATCTTTAATGTGTGCTGAAATCTCAAAACACACGGGCCTTTTTGCTTCTCACCTCCATCAGAAAAGCGGCTACCGTGACCGGGAATCGAACCCGTGACAGACAACAATTCCGACACGGCCAACTGTCATAAGCGACACGACAATATAAAACTTAAATGGGGTAAACAGACATTTTGAACAAACACGAAAGCATGTACACTGCGACACCGATACGCAAATCAACGGTGACCCACTGCAGTGGCTATGGTGTTGTGCTGCTGAGCCCGAAAATGCGGGTTCGATTACCGGCTGCGGCGGGCACTTTTCTGATGCGGTATTCATCTTTTAGTCGTACCGAGGCATTAAATTAGTGAGTGCTGCAACTAGAATCACTATGTCGTCTAAGACGTCTTTCATGAAGTATGGCACAATGTTTTTCAGGATGTGGAACCTCTTCATGCGACCGATAACTTGCTCCACCCTGATGCGCCCGCGGGAAATTTCTTTTGAAGCGTTTACTTCAGCGCGCGAAAACTGTTTTTTCCCTTTGGTGTACGCAGGCACAACCAGTGTAACTCCAAGGGCTGCCAGCTCATGACTGACATTAAACCCACGGTCAGCCATCACTTCATCCCCATAGTCCAGCTTGCTGGTGAAGTCGGTCTTTAGCACAAGCTGTTTGTCACTAATCTTACCTCCCCAGCACTCTGAAACGTAGGAGATAAGGCCATTTGGAGTGATTCCAATTAGTACTTTCACCGTGTTAGAGTTCTTGTACGGTGACCACGTTGCACTCTGTGCAGTGGTGGCACTTGCTTTCTCTAACCGTATCTCGGTACTGTCAATGATGACCTTAACACGGCTGAATTTTGTCCGGAATGCCTCTGGCAGCCATGCGTTAAAAGAAATGTCATCAGGCCACACAATGAGTTTTTTCAACTCTGCTACAAGCACAGTTAAAACTGTTTCAAATAGCTTAGAAGCCGAATTCTTGCCAATGTCAAACAAGTCTGCCAGGAAACACAGGTGTATGTCCAGGCGCAGCCGCATCAACACAAGCAGCACCTGGTCCTCCTGGCTTAAGCCTTGGCTGGGTACACATTGTGCGCTGTTGGCAAAGACGCTTACGACCCATAAAAAAACTTGCTCATTGGGCAAGCCGGTGTAGTAAGATACCTTTTCGGAACTCCCTGCTATTTTGTGGTAGCCCCATGCCTTGGCATGGGTACTCTTTTCAAGCAAAACATTTTTGTCGTGAAGCAATTTAACTTCTTGCTCCAGCAAGTCATTCTTTCGCTTCATGTCGCTCAGTTCCCGGCACTTCTCAAGATACTTCTTTTGCATATGTGCCTGCAGTTGAACCGAGTCTTGGCTTGCTGTGAAGCTTGGTGTTGTGCTTGACGCTGTGAATTTAAAATAAGGGTAAGCTCAGAGTCTTAATTCATTGCTGATGCCACACACTTGGTAAGCCAGAATTATCAGAAAATTTAATGCACATGTTTTTGTAAAGCTCCTCCTTTTCATTTGATTAAGGCGGCCAAAGCACTCGAAAATTTACTTGCACGCATACTCTTAAACTCGATGTAACCCGTTTCTTAAATTAACACAAATTGCGTGAAGGCGAAAACAGTGACCAAAAATAAATAAAACATTAATAGTCGCAGAGAAGACATGGTTTTTTGGTTGCCCTACACAGGCTGTGGTTCTTATTTCCCACTACTGCACGTGTGCCCGATCACATACGAAGAAATTGCAATGTTAGGTAAGTGCGCAAAAGTTGTCATAATGTTACACAGGTAAGCATCATGACGAGTGTCACATGCATTAAAATTCATGTATCTGAGTGTCTGCTCATATAAAACGTGACGACAACGAAAATGTGCCTACCAATGTTTTTTCCTACTCTGGTGCTGAGCTCCATAAGGGCATCCACAGCATCTGCAATTTGGAGAGAGGGCAAGGCAACTTTAAGGCAATGATTTTTTTCTTTTTTTTTCACAAAAATGCAATCGTCATTTTTGTCGGCGTTGACAATAAATTGACACACAAGGCATGCAGGAGTACACTTACCGACTTCTAGGGCTACATCCCCACCAAGAGGCCGGTTGTCACCACTGGTAGTATCAACGTTAACTGGCAAAAGAAAAATGATTAGCGTCGAGTTTTAAAGAATCACCAGCAGTGATTCGAGACTAGAGAAAATACAACTGTACTTGCATACCAGTGTTCCATCCTCTGGTGCACAACCCCAGAAGTCCATTTACGGCATCTGGAGGCAAATGAGAAAAGGGTAGGGGGGGGGGGCATAAGCATAAATGAGGCAGTGGATTTTGTTGCAACGATAAATGTACAGGCAGGAGTACACTTACCGGCTTCCAGGGCTGCATCCCTAACGAAAGGCCGGTTGTCACCACTGGTAGTATCAAGGTTAGCTGACAAAAGAAAAATGATGTAACGTTGAATTTTAAAGGTGCTGCCTAAGAAAGCATTATGCAGAATCACCAGCAGTGATTCGAGACTAGAGAAAATACAACTGTACTCGCATACCAGTGTTCCATCCTGTAGTACCTAACCCCAGAAGTCCATTCACGACACCTGGGGGCAAATAAGAAGGGGGGGGGGGAGGGGGGTGGCATAAGCATAAATGAGGCAGTGGATTTTGTTGCAACAATAAATACCATTTCGCGCTTACCTTCTGGTGGCGTATCAGTGTCGGTGGTGCAGGATGCATCCACAGACATTGCATCACTGCTGCTAGAGTCGAAGTTTGCTAGAAATGGGAAAATAGTTTCGTGCCATGTTAGCTAAGGTGTCACTTTAGAGGTCACACTGAAAATCACCTGCAGCAACTCCAGATGTGCTCGAATCCGGCATGTTGACAGCGTTGTCAGGCGGCGCAGGGCTGCTCCCATTGTCTACAATCAACACAATATTTGTAACAAGGCCAGGCCACTGGTGTGCTGATGAACTTACCGCTGCTGTGATCACTAGCTGGCCTAGCGGTGCTTGGTCCAGCCACAGCCTTTTCTATAAAGATTCAAGGTGAAAAAGGCAGTTACAACACTTCCTTGTACCTACATCCCTCGCCGTGCACTTTTTGGTGTAACATTTAGTGCTGCCCCGCTTGACTTGACAAAGTCTTTGGTTGTAATAACAACCGCAGCGGACGGACAAACAGCGCCCACAAATCTGACCAAAAGCGACAACTTTACCTGAACATTGCCTCCGATTTAGGGCTCGCTGTAGGCGCTCGCATCTGTCTTTGTTCTTTTGGGTGACAGCCTTTGCAAACACAAACACGCTAGGCACCCAATCCGGGTGGGCCGTCATTGTAGACGGTGCACCTGCATTTAGGAAAACATGAAAGTTTGAGAATAGGAACTATTACTACGAAACAACATTTTACTTACCAGACACGAAGTGTGCTCCGCAGACGCGGTCGCTGCTTTTGGGGTGCCAGTTCTTTCGGCGGATTGCACGTGTCCACAACACTCGCCGAATTTCATCTTTTGGGAATCGGAAGAATCCGATACCGCTGCCTTTTTTCGCACGATTTGCGCAGCCGATGGCACAGCAGCTCACCGGCATTGCAAAGCCACCACACGAAGAAAAACCCCACTTCTCAGCGTGTCGAAAACAGCCTCAACGCATACGCGCCCTACGCCGGCGTGAATGTTTTGCCAACCACTCGCCCGGCGGCCGCGAGCACGTGCGTTTGCCGTGACGTCACGGCCTCCATGTGACGTACCCCGGGAGAGGTCCATTCCGAACGCGCGCTCCGCCGCTTATATACACACCGCCTGCGTTCGAGGGAGAGGAGTACGGGGGAGAGACGCGCATGTGCACACTTCCGTACACAAGCGCGCGAACTTTCCACGCACCCACCACGCCGTTATCACGTGTACACGCCCTGCCGCCGTTACTGTTGAGCGCGATGCAGCGCACGGGTAGCTACGACGCATGCGCGCACACACGCGCTCCCCCCGCACCGCCGCAGCTGTGGTTGAGAGCGACGGAGCGCACGGGGTACACGCGCTCCTCCCGCACCGCCGCACCTGTTGTTGAGAGCGAGGAGGGTACGGCGGAGAGACGCGCACCTGCGCCTCGACGCGACGCGCATGCGGAGTGAGCATGTGGACGGCGCCGCCATCAACGACGGAGGACCAGGCGAGCCTAAGAAATGCTCCACATTTAAAAACGCGTCTGCCTCGTTCGGCTCCCTCGCGGATTTTTCCTCGCCGAAGGAAAAACCCGACCTGCGCGGCCGGTCTCCTTCTAAACACCAGTTGTGCATGGTTGACCGGCGCCCAGATGCGTGCCGTTGATCGGCTGTGCATCACTTACTGAAAACATAACGAATAACCTGAGACTTTACGTCCGCTGGTCTTCGGCTCAACACCGGTTGCCAAATATTCTGCGGCCGTTCGCTTGCCAAATTCTCTCGAAGACCGCTAGCCAAACGAAAAATGTACATTCTGGGGGCCGTACGTTGGCCGGTCTCGTTTATAACACCGGTTGCCCAAATAAAACGAATATTCTGCCGTGGGGCGCGCGGTTCACCGTAGAAAGAACGAAGGCACGGCTGCAGCCCTGCGGCCCCTCTCCTTCCGAACACCAACTGCCACAAGGATACGAATATTCTGTGACCGGTCGCTTGCCGTGCTTCGGCTGAACTTCGGCTGAACAAGAAAAAACGGACGCCCAAAGGCTGTACGGCGGCCGTTCTTTTTCTGAACATCGGCCGCGGAAAGTAAATTGTATGTCTTGCAGCCAGGTTGCTATTGTGTGTCTGAACACGGGCCGCCAGAGAAATACCGAAGTGCTGGTAGCCGAAAATTGGCTGCTACACGTATGATCAGTGGATTCGAGAACCTGGATGCTGGCCGGACATGCCAGGAAGCGGCGATAGGTTGGCCGGTCTTTGGACACACATTCTGTGCTGCCTGGGCAGACTTCTCAGAAGTAGTTTCATATGACAGGTGTTAGTACAGTTTCCATAGAACTGGAAGTGGATGCAGGGGAGTAAGTAGGAAATGTGTGTGCGTGTCGGATTGGGAAGGAAGCAGCAGGTACAGATTCTCGCGACAGGGTTCTGGCGTACTTTGCGATCAGATGTTTTGCTTTGATTCCCGTGCCCCGGCTACTCATGTGCAGCTTTCCGCTCATGGCAGTCTTTTCAACAGTGATTACTCTGCAATTGTTTAGCGAAATGAAAACTTCTTTTGTACAGCTGATATTTGGGGTGAATACTTCCTTTGTGCACAGTTTCAAGTCGCGCACGTTGAGCGACTGGGTTCCTGAGCCATGGGAACTATCCCATAGAAATGCATGGGGAGTTAGATTTGACAGCGAATTACAAACACAAATAGTCAGAAACCTGAAATGTTCTTTTAGCGTTTTAATCTTCACGTTGACGTCTAGCTTTATGCCAAATATCATTTTCCTAAAGTGGTTTTTCTAGGTTCCGGAGAGGTTGTAATTTTGAGCGAGAAAGCTGGGTATGAATACTGATGCGTTAGACTGCACTGACCATTTGGTGACGCATCAGCTCGATGAGATCACTTTTAGTTTTATTGAACAGAATTGTTTTTCCAATTACTAGTTAGGGTAAGAGCAGTGTTTTCCTTCGTGCTATACTGTGGTATTGCTGCCGCGAATGTTACTTTGCTTGTGAACGTTAATAGTAGTCTGTAAATTCGATGATGGTGTCACGAAATATTGGCCGTGTGCGCTTCTATATTTTACCAACTTCGCATTCATCGACATTGTTTATAGGAAGGAGGATTTTGTGGCTGCAAGGTTTTTTTGTTAGACTGCAAGATTAGGCAAAGCGGGGAGTTGTCTACGCTGTAAAATAGAAAAATATACACTGGTTACGGGACCGCGTTCTAATAAGGTCTTTTCAGGGGTAAATTAATTGGCAGGGTACGTTTTGAAAATGCAATAAGCAAAATTTAAAACCCGCTAGAGGGTTCAAGCTCCATGGACATTATTTTGATCCACAGTAAGGGCGCAGAGCGTCCTTACTGTGGATCAAAACTGTAAGCGCTGTGGAACTGTAAGCGCTATCATGCTTCACCGTCACAAAAATGTATGAGGTACGTCTTGCGGGGGTATTGACATTTACCCAGGAACTAAATTATAAAATGCGACAATATGAACACTGGCGTGCTATATCTGTAGGCACCAGTTGTGGTTCAGAATTAATGGCCCGCTTTACGGGTACCAGCGGAGAATAGACTTTTGACTCATGAATTTGCTCCATGCCCACCGGAAACTGTAAAGAACTCAGCATAAGCGCCCAGTTTCACCTTCTTTTGTTATTTCATGCCCTCGATCACCAGCGCGTGGTTTTGGGGTGAAAGTAACGTCAAACCGCAAGTAACAGAGCTCTTTTCCGGCTCGAATGCAGGTTTACATCTGTGGAAATAAATTTACCTATCAGCCAACGTACACTTCAGCGGCTGTCGTGCTGATAATTGACTGCTGTTGCTTGGTCGAACACGTGAGATCATAATCCACAACTGAAGAACGTTACATTTCATTCTGAGCTCTCGAGCTTTTGTGTTATGCTGTATGAATATGCTCAATTTTTTTCTGTCGTGTCACGCCTGATTGTTCATAGTTTACTGCCACCCGAGCTTTGATCACATCTTTTCTAGAGATCTTTCTCGGTTTTGGAACAATTCGTTCATAGCAGAAATTGAACTGCTGGAAATCCTGAAAGTTTCATGGTCCCCGAACGCTATCTTTTCGTTATCATACTGTGACGCTCGTTAATTGGTTAGTCAGCAACTTATATTAAGAGGGGTCCACGCAGAGCTCGGAGGAAATGAGACACACTGAGGCTGGCGAAAAACATTAACAATTAGTTTTATGGGGTTCCTCAGTGGTGCCGACTTCCTCATCAGGTTGGGCGGAATCGTTCGGGTTGCAAGGTGGTCAATCGTCGACGGGACGCCGACGGGCCAAGTGGGTCTCGGGGCCAGGAGATAGAGTCAGTGCGAGGCCGGTGGCTCGCAAGGTCTGCGCGGTGAATCAGAGGGCAGAAACGGGAGGCAGTACCGGACCGGTAGTTCAGTGAGCTCGAGCTGTAGGCCGTCGTCAGGAAGGGGAGGCTGGGCAAGACTGGTAGATCGGCGGGATCGAGGTGTCAGGAAACGCTGGCAGCGAGCGGGCTCCTGGGAGGGACGCGCTTTCAAATTGCTCCTACAGCGGCGTCCGATTAGCAAGACGGTCGCCCCAAGTTCAACCCCCGATCCTCTCCGTTCGCTCCTCTTTATCTCCTCCTCCTCCTACGTCCGAGCAGCTGCGGGGAAAAGGGCGAGAAGGGCCGGCTGCAAGCGGCGGTGGACGACGCGGCTGTCCGCGCACCCGCCAAGGACGTGTCAAGCGAAGGGAAGCCTGGCTTGCCCCGAGGCAAAAAGGAAACATCTGTCCTTTGCGATGCTGCCACGCGTTCACACGGGAAAACTTCCTGCGGCCAAAGTTTTTTCATCTGGCTCGGAGAAGTCGGGACACACGCACGACCGCCACAATACCCAACTCATACTCATGCCTTCTTCAGTGGTTGATTGAGACAGCGCTATCGAAATGATCATACCCTTTTGATTTTTCCCGCACGTCGGTTACCTAAAAATACCAAATGCATTTTGTCGTACTATTGTTTTCGACTATCATTTCCGGCCCACACGGTTGCATATATGCTCATAATTTTGAATTTTCATATGGCCCCTTTTCATGCGTAACTGCTGTGTAACTTACGGCGGGGTCTACTTGAGCTAAACAAGAGGAGACTGCCTTATGCCATAACGTAGGTTGGAAGCATTATCCACTGCTGATGGAAGGGATCGTTGTAGAAAACAATGTTGTTGACTTTCAGTACTGCGTCAGATGGTTCCCGAATTAATTAAAGGCCAGAGAAACTTTTCTTATGAGTTACAAACTGTGAGAAAGAAACTTTCGTCAGAAATTTTCATAGTTCGACGCCCTGGAAGCACGTCTTCTGGCTTTGGAATCCTTTGCGCCCGCTACTCGTTCTGCCGAACATAATGTCAAGTGGACAGTGAACTTAAGCAGATGCAAATCAAAAGGAAACAGCTTTTTCTAGCGACGTTGAGTGTGAAAACCCCTCTTCTAGAGAGAATATTTCTGGCCACTTGAGTATTCTTGCATGCTTTGAAGTCGAAAGCCCGGGGTATTACTGTGGCGGATAACTTCTGTATAGACGTCTACGCGTCGGGATCAGAGACCGCTATTTTACCCGTTTATGTTAGGTTCTTCCGCCTTATTTTATCCGTTTTCTAATCCATCTACCACGACTCTTGGTAATCCGCTTTCTTCGCACCTTTTGCGCACCTTCATTAACCATGTTTTTAACTTATTTTATTGTATCCCACATCAATCCACCTTTTTCTACTTGATAAGGAATACACAGGGTGGTCCAGCTATCATGCACCAAGGTTCAAAAAAAGATTCTTGGCGTTACTCGAAGAAACCCTAGCGCGTAACGTCTGCAGTACTGTAGAGAAGCGAACGGTAATTTCTTCGTTAATGAGATATAATTATTTTTTGTAATTAATTATTTAACTCGAGAAGTACTGTCCTAATCATTACAGTGCAAATGACGCGCTTGTAGGTACCCACGAGGGGAATCTAACTGCGGTATTTTCAGCAATGAACTAAATGCGTACTCAATTATTCTGAGCGATAAAGAAAACCCGCGAAATATGGAAAATACCACGCGACGGCGCTGCCGCGCTCATCGTAAAGCAAAACCCTCAAACAGGCTGCCTCTGAGTTAGCCAGAATGAAATAAACAAAAGTAAGAAAGAAGAAATGCGAACGAGTTTGAGCCTTATCTGCCACACGCGTTCCCCGAAACTTGCTGCTGCTGCTGCTTCTTCAATGCATGCCTTTATCAAGGTAACGCGCTGTCTCTTCGGCGGGCGACATTCGAAGCAGTTGCTTTGAATCAACTGATTTTGGTGAGCTGCTTTACGATGCACGCGAGAGCGCCGTCGCGTGGTATTTTTCATATTTCGCGGGTTTTCTTTATCAGTCAGTATAAACGAGTACGCAATTAGTTCGTTGCTAAAAATACCGCAGTTAGATGCCCCTCGTGGGTACCTACATGTGCCTCATTGACACTTTAGTGATTAGGACAATAATTCTCGTGTTGAATAAATAATTACAATTAATTAACTAACTCTCATTAATGAAAATTACTCACCGTACTGCAAATATTATGCACTATGTTTTCTTCGAGCAACGCCATTGCTCTTTTTTTAAATCTTGATGCAAGATAGCTAGGACACCCTATAGATAGGAAAAAGGTGCATTGCTATATATCAGACACCAATCAATGATTAACTTTGGCAATCATTATTTATCTGATACATGGCTAGTTTGCTTTGGCTCACTTCTGACCTTCCTTTGTTCACTTGTGTTTATGCACCAGTTTTGCCTACGCCGTAGTCGCCCGGGTTCGACATTCAGAACAGCGGACTAATATCCTTTTACCTTAACTTGCTGCTGCACAACTTTACAGAAACCGCTTATAATACCCTGGATATTGTCACGTCGAACATTTCCATGCGGTTCAAAGAGCAGCTTCAAATCGACTGCCCCGGCAAAACAAGGTACCATAAAATTACCGGGAGCGCGCTCAACGCCCAATTCCTATTATAGGGAAGCTCCTTAACTCTCGCGAAAAAGCACACACTTCTTATAAACGGTGTTACGAATCGGCCAGCGCCGCCGTACTTCTTTCCCGCATCACTCCTCGGCTGTGCGGCGAAGCCACTACGTGCGCATTTGAAAACAGGCGCCACCATGTCGGTGAGAAGTTGCGACAAGCCGCGTCAGACGCTTCACTTTCGGCGCATTTCAAAACTTCGGAGGCTGCCTGCGAGGCTCGTCTCCACGCTCTTCAAGGACACAGAGGCCCCGCGAACTCAGCGAAGTCCTCCTCTCTCCCCTCTCCCGGACTCAACGTGCGGCGAGGCTATGAACGGCTTACGAACTCTGGAAAGAGCGTTGTGTGTGTCTGTGACGTTCGTGGCGTGTTGCCGCTTGCTGGCGTTTGACCGTTACCGCTTCTGGGTATAAGTAGACCCCCGCAATCGCTGTAAATCATTCCTGTTAGAGCAGCGAATCCATGCTGTCGCTCTGCTCGAGTCCTGTATTGTAACCTCGGCCGTCGGGGCATTGTTCTTCTGCTTCGGCTCACCTCTCGCTATGAAGTAAACAGTTACGTTGGCCTATCAGCTCTGGACCTCTTCCCGGCTGCAGTCGGCCTTCCCGGTCGCAACAACTGGTTGGCAGCGGTCGGATGGCAACTTCGTAACACCTGGAGCCAGCGGTGCGAGACCCAACACCATGGACGTCAAGGCGGCTTTGGACTTCGCAGAATTCACGGTGGTCAAGGGTGAGTGCGGGACTTTTCTTCACTCAGTTTTACCAGGCTTCTGAGGATAGCTGGTAGGGCGTGTGTTTTTGTCGCGTGGGTTATTCGCGCAAAACATTTTTGGGAGCAGTGGGAAAGCAGTACTCTAGACCGGCCATGAATTTGAATGCGTTGAAAAAACCGCAGCTGTTGTAGCTTGCAAAAGAGTTGCGCTTGGATGTTACGGACGCGCTGAGAAAGCCAGAGCTGATACAGGCTATACTCGCTGTTGGGGCTGACGATGACGAGCTGTCTGAGTGCATTGAGGTGATCAATGACAGGGAGACCGCTAAATGTCAGGCTGCAGAGGCAGAGGCTGAGCGCAAGCGTGAGGAGCTCGAGAGACGGAAACAGGCACGCGAGGAACGGAAGCGAGAACATGAGAAATTTTTACGAGAACACGAGGAAAAGATGCGATGGTACGCCCTCGAGCGAATCCGAAGGGAAACAAAGAGGCTCGAGCGAGAGGGACTCCAACGGGAGAACAAGCACCTAGAGCATGAAATTCAACTCGAGCAGGAAGAAGTGAAGCCTGGGTTAGAATTATTGCTTGAAAAAGACCTCGGTTGCGAGGAAAGCACCGTGCCAGCGCTGCCAGTAGCAGACGCTCGGGAGCGCGAGTCGGAGGCGACGGTTGCGGCCCAGCAGCGCGGCAAGGTTGCTGAGAGAGATAACGACGGCGCATTAGCTCAGACTGTCGGCAGAGGCGGCAGAGGGCAGTGCGTGTCCACTGAGTGCGATAATGTGTCGGCGTTTGTTTCGGAGATCTCGGCAGAGTGTTCGGACGGTTCTAATTCGCGGGAGGCCTTGAGAGCGGCTACCGGTCTGAACGTGAACATTTCGCGAGATAGCGTTTCACAGGAATGCGTAAACGATGAGGTTACCGAGAGGCCGCACGAGTCCGCTGAAACGGAGGTTGTTCCTTCGGACGGTAGTGCAGTAACGAGCGACGTGGTGGGAAAGCCTGCAGCCGAGGCAGCAAACGGTTTGCATGGTTCAGTTGGGAGTCATGACGATCTCGCCACTGAGCAAGCCGATTCCGTCCTGCCACCAGCTCAGGTAGCTGACCTCGAGCAACGGCCAGCCGAGCTCGTAGAGATTCAGGTGTCTGGGGCGGCTGAGCCGTCTTTCGAGACAGGACAGCCTGGTTGTAGTGTAGTTCTGGCAGTCAGGAAGGAGAACGGGAACACGCTTCGGTCTTCGCGTGCCGAGGCTGTCGCTGAAAGCGCGAGGGACGACGAGGTAGTGACCGTTGGGAAATACAAGGTGTCTAAAAAGCTCGTCGTGCCCGTTTCACTCCCAGCTGATGCCCCCGATGATAGGCCAACATCAGCTGAGCTAGTTGAGGTTCCGCTGTCGCCTGTGGCTGAGCCGAAGTCGGGAACCGACCGGCCTAGAGGAGAGAACGCAAACGCGTTCCGGCGTTTGCTTGCCGAACGCGTTCGTAAAAAGGCAAGCAACGAGGAGATAGCGAAAACTTCCGCGGGTACATGCGGCGCGTGTTTCAGTGCGGGCACGCCGAGGGGCAAAGCCGTGAGCTCGCATCGCGCCAAGGGAACGCCGCCTCCAGGAAGGAGTGCGTGCCTTACGTTTGAACGTTGGAAAATATCGCTCGCTCTTCCGCGCGCTCGGCCTTTGTCGAAAACAACGGCCGGTGTCCTTTCACGCGGTCGCAGCACTCGTTTTCAGGAAGCAGGCGCACCTAAAGTGCGGTACAAATTGGGGAAAGCTCGGAGCAATGACGAGAGCTCAAATCGCGGCTCTCAGCGCGAGAAGTGGCCTGTAGACGCCTGACTTTCTCAAGTTCATTGTTTTTTCCTGAAGCAGGTTTCGCCCTTTACGATTACGTTTTTTTGTGTGTGGGACATTTCCAATCATGCGAAATGTCACCTTTCAAGTTTGTCACTTGTCTAAAGTACTGCTGGACTAAAATATAACTAGAGTAGTTAGTTATTCGCGTACTTTTTTGCAACTAAAAGCCTGTGGATTTGTCTTCGCACTTGCCGGCGATGCGCTTGTGTCTTCCTGTGTAGTTCTGTTGCTTGCCTGACCAAGCCAGAGACGTTCTTGGGGAGCCAATACTCGTCCAGTGACCCGCCCGGTGAAGCTCCAGCACGGTGTCGTACAGCCCAGGCCTGGAGTCGAACGTCTGCTGAGCACTTCACTTCAAAAGCATCCCTCCGGACAACGGTTGAAGACCCTTATCCATCGGGATCTCTGACCCCCGGCGGAGAAGCTGTTACGAATCGGCCAGCACCGCCGTACTTCTTTCCCGCATCACTCCTCGGCTGTGCGGCGAAGCCACTACGTGCGCCTTTGAAAACAGGCGCCACCAGGTCGGTGACGAGTTGCGACAAGCCGCGTCAGACGCTTCACTTTCGGCGCATTTCAAAACTTCGGCGGCTGCCTGCGAGGCTCGTCTCCACGCTCTTCAAGGACACAGAGGCCCCGCGAACTCAGCGAAGTCCTCCCCTCTCCCGGACTCAACGTGCGGCGAGGCTATGAACGGCTTACGAATTCTGGAAAGAGCGTTGTGTGTGTCTGTGACGTTCGTGGCGTGTTGCCGCTTGTTGGCGTTTGACCGTTACCGCTTTTGGGTATAAGTAGACCCCCGCAATCGCTGTTAACCATTCCTGTTAGAGCAGCGAATTCATGCTGTCGCTCGGCTCGAGTCCTGTATTGTAACCTCGCCCGTCGGGGCATTGTTATTTGGCTTCGGCTCACCTCTCGCTATAAAGTAAACAGTTACGTTAGCCTACGGCTTCTGGACTTCTTCACGGCTGCAACAGCGGCTGGCGGCTCGTATCAAACACGCTACCACTCGTATGTCGGAGGCCACGGAGCTCGGTTCGGGTGCCCCCACTCAGTCGCAACAACGGTTACATTCTCAAATATTCTGTCTTTCGCATCTGTAATACATTTTCTATACACTGTAGAACAGCATAAAAGTTTTGTAAGCAACCAACTGATTTCGGGACAACGGGTCAATCATCCCCTTCAGCATTCACGGCGCATTATTGATGGGGTTTGCTGCTACTGGGACTGAGATAGTAATCCCGCCCCCTTCCCCCTTAATTTTAGTTTTCGACCGTCAAACGCCCATAAAACGTCCGAAAGTCCCCGTTCAGCCGGCCGTTATCGCGGTGTTCTGATCGACAAACATGGCCGTCTACACGCACCCACTGGTGTCATGTAGTTGTTCAATTGAACCACTCTTTTTATTCTCTATAGCCGCTGCCGAACAGCCTTCGCTGTTCAGCTTCAGTGGCACAAATTTGGAGTCTTGGGTTACCATGCCAATGGCCTGGACTCAAGGTTTACTGGTAGTGAATTTTTTCCTTGCACCAGAATTGTTTTGTCTGCAAATTGTTTTGCTGAAGCAATCTAAGGGGTTCTCCGCGAAAATGAGCATAGTTTGGTATATTTTAGGCCCGTTTTTCCTACGAACCAGTTAAATGGTCGTTCGATTCCTCTGGCATGACGCGAAAAAAAGGCAAACTTGGGCCTTGAGCCCGCGCTGTATATCTTCCGTACCAACTATGCAAAGCACGTGGCCCATAAAATTTGTAGCTGTCCTTTATTTCAGAGTTCTTGACGCCAATTCGTTGCATCAAACATACCAAGAACGAGCAATGATGCACTCCCGCGCACCAAGTTTTCCGGACATTCGAAATATTCTGTGGAGTGGGAAGGTCTCGCCAGGAGCCAGTAGATGTTCAGATGGAAGCTGATTTCCGGCTGTACTGCAACAACTGTCGCTAAAGCCTTTTTTATAGCTTGAGCTTCTCGCTTCGGCTGCATATGCACTTTAAAACGTATCACGGCTGGCAATTTTAATGTGAGCTGTTCGCTCCCTTAAGGCGCTTGCGCTACCACGGCACACCACCCATTTGTAATGGCATGGTTGACCCGGTCAAGGCAGCTCTTACCACGCGCTTTGAACAAGAGCATTTCTTTGATCATTTTTTTATTCTACGTGTCGGACTTCCTTTCAATCGCGGCTGCCCTACGGCGGAACTCATCAACGCAGCCCTTCGGCTACCTGCTGACTTGTTATTCCTTCTGCCTCCTTGCCCCAGTCGAATCTGCACTTCTAATATCGGCAAAACTGCATTTAGCACCTGCGCAATTTCCTGCATCGACCTTTTTACAACAGCATCTTTGTGCATCCAGACCTGGCATCTTTCACACACGCTTTACTCAGGTAAAATGCGGGAAGGCACTTCTTGCCCATTCCTACAATTGTCCCTACCGTGTCCTAAACACGGCGCTTAAGTCCGCCATCATCCTGTTGAATGGCGGACCAGATGTCGCCTCATTTGACGACCTGAAACCGGCATACGTGGATACGCCAACCAGCAAATTCGAATCAGGAGTACGAGGCCTAACTGCTTGTTTTTCTACCCCCAAAGCGAACATCCGCAATCACCGAACCGGCAGGTGTGCCCTGGAAGCTTGCTGTGCTGGGTCTCTTTCACTGTGCGGCGGCAACCCGTCTTGCGGCAAGATCATCATCTAAGTCGGTGCCGCAATAAGTCTGCGGTGCAGATCTCACTACAGCTGAAATATATACCATAGCGGATGTTCCCTTATTTGCTAACTACCCTTGGAATCGCAGAATGGTCAGGAGCAATAGCGAAGCTTCCTTTCATGATTTTCCTAGCAGATGATTACTGGCATTTGAAGCCTGCATGGTGCTGTATCAATATAAATGTTAGTGTATATATGGCGTCATCACATCGCCAGAATTAAAAAACAAACCTTGAAAGGGCTCAAACTCTTTTTCGCGTCGTGGCAAATAAACAAGTGCCACCTCCAGGCGCCTACATACGGAAAGAAAATGTAAACCTTCACCACAAGGACCGCCAGATAATTCGCCGCAGCTAAACCTACTCTCGTCAGGAGGTCTGTATTCCTCCTCTGCATTTTAAAACACCAAAAGCAACTCTTACCAGTCAAGCGCAAGCACCCGCAATTGTGACATCACGGACGGCCGCAACTACAACCTCAGAGCCACACCCAACTGCTAAGTTGGCTCTTGCTAGTTGACAGGCGCGTACGAATGAACGTTCACGGAACATAACCCTCGCTTGCAGCTACGTTAGCCACCTACAGGCAGGGTAAGCAAACCCGCAGTGATTTAGCAGCCGGAACTTGTCGAGCGCATCACTAACAGAAATTCCTTGCTCTGTTCCCCGTAACCTTTCAACTCTTAGGGAAGGCAATAAAACACAACTACAGGAGCGCGAGATCCGGTGGTTTTGTACAACAAAGCTGGATACCTCTAAGTACGACGATTTAAATTCCGTAGGCATAAACGCCAAGGCCTAAAACGCTGAGCTCAGGTTTCAGGCTAATCAGGCTTACAGCATGCATATCAGAATTCCATTAAGGGAAGCACAAACAAGCATTGAAACCGCATTATGGATATTAAAGGGCTTGCAAATAATGGCATCCCCCACTATGTGTTCCTGGTAAAGATTATGTTTGCAGATGATGTTTGAAGTCTAGACAGGACTAGTGGCACTAAAAAGAGCAGTTCTTGCTGAAGCGGGCGACCGCATGTGTCAGGCTAGGCAGGAACCAGCATTTGCCGCCAGAGAAGCTTGACACTCGTACTTGGCAAGTACAAGTGTCAAGCTTTCTAGCAAGACAGCTCGCAAGAGTGAAGCCGCATGACCCGTTCGAGATACCAAATTCAGCGCCTCTATACCAGTTTCTAGATCGTCATGGGTCAAGCGTCACATCAAGGTTATCAATAGACATTAAGGACATGTATTACTCCATACCGCACGATGGCTTGCTACCTGTTTGAGGGCTGAAATTGAAGAGGACGAGGCAGTGTTATTGCGAAATTCGGCAGGTGGGCCTGTTTATACCTTATTTGAACTTCTGGTTTCATACCTTGGAGCCACTATTGTGTCGTTGCAAGATAACGATTACACGCAACGCAGCGGCATCTGCATTGGTTCACGAGTTGCGCCGTATTTGTGTGACATTTTTCTAGCCTTCTTCGGAATGCAGGTAACCGATATGGTTCATGAAGAGAGGACGTTCGCGACCTACCGGTATGTGGACGACTTTTTAGTTTTGTTCACGCACAGCCCATCAGCGGGTCAAGAAGAATGCGTGGAAATGGTTTTGGACGTGTTCAAAGGCGCATGCCCAGCACTCACTTTCACTCACGAGATGGCTGCCGAACAGAGAATAAGGTTTCTAGACCTAATACTGCCCTTCAGGCTTGATCTCACGTGCTGGAGATACGCACCGCGGGAAGGTAAGGGTTTTCTGCCCTTTGACTCTGCGCATTCGAAGAATGTCAAGCGTGAATTGGCTAACAGTGCCCTGAACTCGGCTTTAAGCCAGTAATGCGGCCACGAGATGGAGATGAGCTTCACAGATGAAGTCTCGACGGGGCGAAATGTAGGCTATCGGAATGCGGTCCTGGTGTTCATCTGCGCGTCGTTTCTTCAAAAGTGCAAAGAAAAAGTCCCCAGGGGTCCGACAGAGGCTATTGACAAGAGCAAGCCTGTGGTTGGGCCCTATCTGCACGGAATCACACACAACATTAGGAACATAGCGGCAAGAGAGGGGGTGACAGTTGTGTGCTCAGCTCCAAACAAAGGGTATGCCATGTGCCGCCGTGTCAATCAGCCAATGACAGCGAGCCATTGCACAACTAACCACCGTACCAAGTACGCAGCATGTGTGCAGGGTGTTGTATAGAAGCTACCGTTATCGTGCGGGAAAAGCTACATTGGCCAGACCGGACGTTGTGTCAACGATCGAGTTCGAGAGCACAAGGCCGCAATAAAGAATTTTCCGTCAGGACACTTGGCCACGCACCTCCGAGATTTCTCCAAGTGTGAAGTATACTTCCATGGCGTCATGACCATGCATAAAAATAGTGATAAGCATGCGCGCGAAATCATCGAAGCGATGGAAATTGAAGACGACGTCGACGATTGTGTCACCACTGCGTCGGTTGCGGTAACCGATAAAGATAAACTATTCCTGCGCAGAGCAGTACATGGACCACGTGGCTAGAGGAGGGTATAAATGTACAAGGCGAGGCGTAATTAAATTCAGTTGGATGCGTCAGCGGTCGTACTTCGTCATTCGTCTTTGCGTCCTGAGTTAAATTTAGGCTGGCTGGCCAGTATTTAATAAATTTTGAAGTACCGCGTAATCAGCACTATTATTCGCGCTTGTAACTGTAGCCTAATTAATAACAGCATTTAAATGTCCTATCGAAATGTCCCCGCTAATACACCGTGCGTCAGCGCTAGGGGCCAGGTAGCTTTAAATCCCGCACCGGAATATTCAAATTCGTGTCTCTGCATTCCCAAGGTGTCAATAAAGATTGCTGCAAAATTATACAGATCGAGTAATTCATGCCTAACATTCTGAGCACAGCAATTGTTTTTTTTTTTGTGACGCAGTTGAGCTCCGCTTCACATTTATCCGGCGGACTCGTTAGAGAATCTTTCTCCCGATGTTTGTTGTCATGCCTAGTTAAACACAGTTGCAGCTAAAGGTCACATCTTTTCCGTAGTCGGGTCAATGTCATAAAAAGAATTTCTGTGAACAAAGGTCGAGCACGAGACAAAGAGGATGAAGCTTCACGCAAGGAGTACATTCTCCGCATCTTCATGACATTTTACCATAATTGTATTGTTACGCATAGATGATACGACGCAAGCCAAAAACATCACTGGAGAGCCTCAACATGCATTATCAATGCAAATGAGCAGCTGCGCAGACCGTCGCACACTCAAAGCAGACCCCTATAAAGTTTTCTGCCATAGCCGAATTAACTCGCTCGTCGGTTTCTCTAAGCCATCTATTACAATGAAGCAGTAGTCGATTTCAAAATACCTGCATACATCAAGTCCGTTCAATACCGTTTGAAATTAACTCCTGTCCTTCCAGTGTTCATCATTCGGTGGGAAACCAAGTCAGTCATCTCTCTCCTAAATAACGCACCAAAGCGTGACTGGGGTTTGTACACCTTATTTAGGCACTCACCCAAATCCTTTTTTACAGTCACAAAAACTTCCCTCAGGTAACATGTATAATGCAAGCTTCAGCTGACATAATGTCCAGAAGCTGGCTATACTCAGACGTGCCAGTAAAGTACAACAAACTCGAAAAGGTCTTTTAAAATACCAGCCTCCTCGCTTAACATCAAAAAGCGGCCCACTATAAAAGAATACGACGCGCCGGTCTTCCACTAAAAACTGACATTACTACCAGACTTGGTAACGTAAGTACTTTGTCCACTTTTATACACTCCATCAGACCATTGCGACTGTGCTCACATATTGAGCATTCATGTGAGCGCGAGTATCTTTGAAATAAACATTTTGTTTGAGTGTTTACCGGCGTACCAAGAATTGTTTTGTTTGATGTTGCGGTTTTTTTGTTTAGAAAGAGAAATCTAGTGGGCCTATTTGTGAGGATGCCGGGTGGTTTTACACCAATGTTGGTACTTCAAATAAAGGCGAGAGTGTTATATTATACTTATATGTTTAAAGGTTTTTGTAATTATCAACACAAGGTCGTGAAGTGTTGTAAATTATTGTTAAAGTGGTTTCCTTCCATGGGAAAGCCGACTTCCATGCTTGCAGAAAACACATGTGAAAAACAGGTAGTCAGCACCATGAACTGACATTAGCAAACATCCCACCTGCAATAAAAGCGGTGCCCGAAGCTTTAAAGAAAACTGCAATTATAGACAGCGCTTTACAGAAACGTTTTATGTTTATCCACGAGCTTACGCATGCCTTGACAGGGCTTCATAGCTGAAATAGTGCAGCGCAAAGTAACTTACGACGTTTGCAAAGTTTCTCAAGCGTCGTGTTATTGCAGAACAGTTGCAGACTGCCGCCGGTTCGGCTTAGTCGTACGCGGTCACTTCGGCTTCCTGTCAGCGGGACAGCTTATTGCTTACCTTATGTAATAGGCCACCGTGAGGATCGGTTTCCCACTGACGCCTCAATATTTTCAATAGTTTTACTCCTCATGAGTGCCGTTGATAGCTCGGAAGGCGAGAGCGTTAAATCACCAGAACGTGGTCTAGTAATTGGGAGTTTTGGAAAAGTGTGATCTGAATCGAGTGCGCATAACTCAACGCTTTGCGGAATGGTGTGCCACGTTTTCACGAGTATCTTGTAGTGGAGCAAACCGTGAGCCCAACAAAAGTCGGTGCCATCATGTGTGCGCGAAGGCGACAATGGCTAGCAGAGGGCACGAGTCATAACATCATCAAGTCGGTCTTCCTAACAGATTGTTATTTATTCTGTGGCACAAAGGGGCTAAACTCTGTTGTGTGGCTTCGGGGGCGGCTTTGCGGCTATCGTGCGCTCCAGTGTTTTGGTATTAGCATCGACTGGGCTATTTCCACCAAGAACACATTGAGAGCCTTTTGGTTTGCCAACAGAGTGAGTTCTTGAGAGAAGTATCTTCGGGCCTCGAAAAGCCATCCTAAATAAACACCTACTCAGTTGCGAAATGTACATTCCGCACTCATTTAGCTATGAAAAACAAGACGTTTCTCTTTATTTTCAAAATGCATTACTAAAGCTCAGGGAGTTCATATTTTAGGACGCCAAGCGCTTTGCATGTGCCTCTGCAGGCTGGCGTATTCCAACCGGCTTTGTGACCTCCACATCATTTCTTGCCCATCCGTACTCCGTGATAACCAGTACCAGCAAAGCGAAGTCAGGCATCAAGAATAGCATTGGCTACCTTGTTGATAACATCTCTCACTGCTGCCTATCGCTGTCCAAACGTAAACGTTGTCTGACAGCATGACCCTCCAATGACATGGGTAGTGACAAAAGTGCATTCGGACTCTAAAAAAATGATTTAACACATTTGTAAGAACAAGTGTGTAAGTTCCGAAGATCAACACTATTTCTAATAACAACCTTATTACGTGTTCACAAACTGCTATGAGTGCCACCTTTACTTCTGGTTATAAATATCTTTGGACTTACATAAAACTTTGTTGTACAGAGAAGCAAAATATAATTTTTTTTATTTTCAAGGGAGAGAAGACCTTTCAAATAATTACGGCTCGTTACACGCTTCACCTAACGTCTGAACGCCGCAAGACGACCGGGTGTAGTGGCAGCCCCATCATCACGTTTGTTGCATATTATTCGGGCTTTTGACATTTTAGTTCGTTGTCCCTTCGTTTAGGTTGCAACATGGTGCTTGTGGAAGTTTCGGTATGTTGAAGCAGCTTCATTTATAAACCGCTGACATTTTAGAAAAATGAGCAGCGCGAAGCTGTAGGACATCTGGCAAAAGAGGAGCCCTTTACGCTCAAGGGTAACAAAGAACCATTGTGCTTGTTCATAAACCAGCTGTTAAAGTAGCGAGTGCATTTACATGCGCTCGTACTACATAAGCTTGTGGTACTGAGTCGACAGTACTTAACAGTTATTTCTCATAGGAAAATTTAAAAGTAAAGAACTTCAGTACTGTTATGCTCTTCTACATGTAAAAAAGAACAATTGACACGGTTGTACAACGAAATGAAGGAGATTACAAGAAACCTTAGGCTGCTGCAGCTGCTGTTCAAACTCCGTGAGGTTATGAACGTTTGTACAAGTGGGCATGCTTTGAACATAATTCACTGGAGCGGAACTGTGTAAGCGCGATCCAAAAAGGCGATGTGCGTGTACCGCAGTTGCTTGCGTTCGTACTTTTGAATATTTAATATTTTAGAGCTGCACCCACCGCAGTCAAACATAAGCGATGAGGCGCGCCATGATGGAGAAAGTGCGAATTGGTTTGACCGGTTCTTAATTTTTCACGCATGAAAAACGTCGGCCCGCGGACTTTCCTTTTTTACTCTATATTGAGAAATGGCCACGGCACCCAGAAGCAATCACTGCAACAATTGTTCATTTTAAAACCATTAAGAAACTAGGCCAACAACGTGTTTCACTCAGCGTGGTTGTCTGCTGTATTTGTGCCTTTATATAATTTAACACTGGCAGCAGAATTAAACTTTAAATACGTTTAGTGAACGCCTCAATTGGGGCCTTTGTCTGCCATCTCTGCGATGGCTTTCACAGCCTATCACTACACATCACTTTGCCGATTCGTTCCATTGTCTAAAAATGAAAGAGTAGTCATCAAAAAAGATGCGTTCATTCAACTAGACGTTCCGGCTTGTTAACGAAAATATCAGCCTGTAACCAAAATTTTCCAATGTATGTCGAAAACTGTTTTATGTTGTCTCTACAAATACGAAGGTTTGATACTGTCGCTACAAAAAAACGCGAAAGCTGTTTTATTCTGTCCCTACAAATTAAAAAAGAGGATTGCACAATTGGCGAACTTTGGGGATTGGGTGTGTCATCTATCTTAGTTTCAAAAGCCCCATAATAAGCGATAAAGTATAAAACGGACGGAGTGCGTACCGTTGCTGAACCTTGCAAATGAGCTCATGCCTTGAGAGAGACTGAATGAATATCGCAGTCATACAACTACCTCATGCTCTGTGGTGGACAGATCTTTCGATCATAACTCCAAACGTTTCACGTAGAGCCTGATTAACGCTTGCCGCCAAGGTTGAGAAAACGTTAGTAGTGCATAATGGCGATGAGACACAGGTGACCGGTGTTTCGGCAATTACAGCATTTCTTTTTGGCGTTTGTCTGTAGTATGCATGCGCCATCATATCGGTTCGTTTTCAAGGCACTGAGAATCAACATTTTATTGCAACACCTTTGCCTGTTATATTGATATAAAACAATTTCTTGTGCCTGAGACCTGAGTTATGCCAGCAAGAAAATAAAACTGTGTACAATTTTCTTCCAGGTTGACAAGTGGAATTAGGGGTCATGACCCCACGTATTGCCATTGCCATTGTTGTTCTACATGTGAGCACATTTTGCATCGTTATCCTAAAACCTTCGTATATATCATAAGAATAGTGCATTTACATGCGAGGTAAAACTAAATGTAGAATCGTACTGTCGGTTTGTTGATTGGATATCCCTCCGCCTAGCCATCTTTATCTGAAATTCGTCGTTCAGAACCGGTTATCCCGCCATTTTGAGTTCGCCGGATCAGGTACTGTAGTGTGCTATGTCGTTAAACGTACTCCACTGGGCGCAGAACGTCCACCAATATTGTTTAGGTATTAGCGCCTGTTGCTGCTAGCACAGACCAAATACAATTGCGCTGTGGGCAGTCAAGGGACCCATATGTGAGTACTCCAGTGTTTTGAAGAGCAGGTGCCAAAAATAATGTGTCGTGTAATTAAGATACCACATTGCAACGATTCTGTAATAGCCAAAGTTTACTACTGCGAACTTCGAATACAAAGTAAAATATCAAAGGAACAGACGCTGAAGAGGCATTCACTCGGACTGACGTGAAAGCACCGCCATGCGTATCGGCAGCCACGAAATTTATGTCTAACTACTCCAACTGCAGTTAATTTCTTTAGCGGTTGTGTGCAGTGAGCATACTAAGTTGACTGACGGAAGAGTGGCACAATAAAACACAGGTGCCGGTTTTTCGTAAACCGGACATTTTAAAAAATCCTGATGAATCATGGTTGCAATCACGACCGATTGCAACCATGAAAGAAATACTGGCGGCAAAGCTAGAATATTGCCTCTAGGAGGTTGGCCACAATTGCTAAACAATCAGTAGCGTGAAATCGCTTACCAGAAGCTGCAAGCTGTCGTAGCGCTCTCGTAACAAGATATCATAATTGTGGGCGGACATTGCAGATGTAACAAAATATGCGAATAATATCACGACAATATAAGCATGGGCTTTCGGGGCAGGTCGCTTTGAACATTTTCAAGTTGTTGTTTTTTGCCAAGGGATCTTCTGTTCAATAAACAAAACCCTTGCGAAAAACAGAAAAGCACTGACAGAACGCCAACCGGTACCTACTTGGCTTCGGTCTCACGCCTTAAAAGGAGGGTATAAAAGTTCTGTAACCCCATCGCTTTCCCGTTTCTGATGTGAAATATAAAGTGCATTTCTATAGTATTTATTGATAATAAAGCCGGCGTAAATGTGGAAAATGGATTAAATTTATTCGCGAAAACAACAGCAGCTAAACAATCATTGCAGTATTTGTAACTAAATCTCTCAGAAAATTATATTTGAGCACCTGCCTCAAAGATGTTTTCTTACCTATATATAGTGGGATATTATTGAGTGTAATTATGCGTGCAGCACCATTTTTGAAACCTTAAAAAATTACGAGAGTCTGACTTTATCAGCTGCTCTCGAATCGCCGACGCCAAGCTATGTCCACCTTTTCCCACATATTTGCGGCTGTTACGCAGGACTGTTGCTTCTTCATGACTCTAAGCAGCGTTAGTGCAATATCGTTTCCACTTTCTAGCTACTCCGACCTGGTGCCTCTGGGCCTGGGTCTCCACAGGCGATTTTTAGTACGCAGGCTAATTCTGTTTGCGGACATTCGGGGCTTAGTACCCACCTACAAACGCATGAGGGAGACATGTAGGGAGGCTAGGGGTAAAAAGTTGTGCTGTGAAATGAAAATTTCCAAAAGCGTACACAAATGTTATCGGACAGAAAATAGTAATCACTTCATCAAAATTTTAAACGCACAATGGCATTGTCGTTGCTCCTGAGGGAGCCGTTAACCCTAAATTTCTAAGCTTTGATACTTTGGCTGTGTTAATAATGGTGTATGGTCCAATTGCAGCATATGTTTTGTCTTATAATGCGCTGAAAAATACACAATACCGGGTATTTGTTACTCTGTATGTTTGTAGCTCTGATACGATTCGAAGCAGGCATGCAGTATTCAGCGTATTACACAGGATTCTCCCGGCCGACTCTCGTAGTGTATGAAATAAACATTTAATTGATTTATTGCGCAGTGATTTCCCGATTATGCACAAATTTATAGGGCATTAGTACCATATTATTGCGGGTAGGTGCTATTCTGTTTGTATGTATCACTCGATGGAAGAACAGCGGCGATGGTTAGGTACGGAAGATCCCCTGACCAGACTTCACTTTATAATCTGTTTTCCCGTATGGTGACTTCGGAAAACCGTTGAGCGATGTAGTAGGAATTTGCTGACAGTTTTGATCTTGCGATGGATGAAGATACTTTGTGACTGATTATTTTTCCTCTTTCAGATTATTGTGACCTCAGGTGAGACACCTTAATTCTTAAACTATGACCATCGAGTTCACGGCCTTGAACACTGAGCGCCACATGTTTATATAATATTTGAGTTCATGACCATGAAGAAAAACTCTTCCTTGGTTTATGCGCGAGCGCCGCCAAGCTTCTTGACAAGCTGCTCAAGCAATTCCAACTCACGTTCGGTGAACACTTCTTTTCATACTTCGGAACTTGCCCGTTCATTTGCAACGTATAGTGTGGAATATGTAATATTAAAACCAGATGCGAAGGCATCTTTGTTCACACAGTGCGGTATTTACAACTTCTGCTCAACAAGAGATGACACCATAACTCTTGTTACTTAGAGCTTGCGCCCAACTCTTATAATGAAAAAGCGCACTGTTTATACAAAGGCTAACAAGTATTTCCGCAGGTAGCTAAATTTTATCATGCTCAAAAATCGGCGTCACTACGGGTGGCAACAATAAAGCATCTGTACAAAAAACATTGGTAGAATTGCGGAAGAACCTGATGTTCAGCAAACTGGTGACGTAGCTACGTGCTCCACAAACCACGTTGTGCGGTTAAATGAACTTGTACAGCATAGCTTAGCAGTAGAACTACAGCCAAATCTAGGTATAACTAATCACGCGGGACCGTCGAAAACTACTCCTTATTTCGAAATGTCGTTGAAAGGAAAAAGTGGCGGTTATGAGCCCGTGTAAAACATAGGAAGAAAATGACGTACGTTACCCGTAGTCGCGTGTGCAGACAGGCAAACTCTCAAACAAACTGTTGCAACCACTTAAAAGCTACTTGATTTGAAGGAATAGATTATTTTCTAGCGCGTGCAGCACGCAGGATGGATTTGGAATGTCTCTACATATCCCACCTTACACAACACCTTCCCGGGTACGTGATTGCACTGATCAATGAAAGTGCAGATTTTGTTGATGTGACTAAAACACAAATGTTCGACACTATCTCTCTTCCTTCGGTGTTCGGTAAACCACAGTGTCCTCCTTTGCGTTGTCATCGTCACTAGATATGATGACTGCTTTCGCTTCTTCTTTGCTTTGTGGCCAGCTGCATTCATCTATACGTCTCGCACAAACGTCGCAGCAAAATCGCCCACAACAAAGAAATACATGCCCACACACGCGGTTAGCGTTAAGAACCACCGACTGCCCACCGTCACCGAACACGGGAAGAAAAAAGTCAAACACGGCTGTGCCTCCTAGGCCACTGAACATCAAACCAACGCTTTGTGGCGGAGCATGCAGTTGCCACTCGACATTGGGGCGATGATAGCTACTGCACTCAGGGAATGCACAGAGAAATGGCGGTTTCTCTTTCACGCGAGAGTTGCGACGCTGTTACTTTTAGCCGAATTCTTAGTACTGATGATCCTCGTTTATAATACGGAAAATAAATTAAGTCCGTTATTCTGAAATATGCGCGATGCTGAAATTCGTAGTTCTGAAATATTTTTACATTGAAAATATAGACAGGCTAGCGGATATTCTTAAAATATTCCTAAATTTGATAAATGTGTTAGTGTGGGGCTCGTAGTTACGAGATTTGACTGTAGTAGTAGTAGTAAGTTTTATTTGGTAAAAGTGGAAGGGAAACAGGGAGAGATTGAGCATGAGATCGAAATTTCAGTACAAAGGAAGCTATTTCTACAGCCCGGGACGACTCAGCAGCGCGAGGTGCTGCCCTGGGTCAGGGCTGGCCAGGGTTCCATCCCATAACTCTAATAAGCTGTTTCTTTTCACTCCAAGGAATTGAGAAATTCCTAAATGTATTAAACAATTCGCATTTCCCTGTTGCAAGAACCAGTGACACTGGGGCCTAGTGCGAAGTATGGTATCGTAACACTAGAGTAGCACTAGAGTCAGTAGAGAAACAAGCCTCACTAGAGAAACTAGAAAAACAAGCCTCACTAGAGAAACAAGCCCCACTAGAGAAACAAGCCTCACACTAGAATTACTAGCCTCACTGGAAAGGCTGGCCTCGCTAGGCTTAATGGGGGACACTGGTCTTAAAACAACTTCTTTTAATTATCAAGTAAACTTTGTGAACATTGTCAGCCTCACTGCTTTTTTCCACTGATTTAAAATATGCCATTTTTTTCAGTTGGCCAATTAGTTCCCGAGATAATTAGACACAATTATCCATTTTAGTCGAAACAATAGACAAAGAGTATTGGTAAAAAGCTCATTTTTACATTGTTCAATACTATGAACCCTGGTGAATGCAATAATCGAAGCATTTTTTTTATTCATCGCTTGGAACTAATTGTGCCTTTGAAGTTTGGTGGCACCAGTGGCAACGAACCATTTTCAGAGTGCATTTCAAACAATGAAGTTTAATGAGCCGTAAAATAACTTCCAGGTGATGCATAAAAAAACTGCTTCGATTATTGCATTCACCAGGGTTCACAGTATTGGGAAATGTAAGGATTACCGTTTTATGACCAACACTGTTTTGTCTATTGCTTGACTAATAATGTCGAATTATCTGTCATTATCTCCAAAGCTAATTGACCAAATGAAAAAATAATGGCATATTGTAATCAGTGGGAAAGAAGCAACAAGACTGGTGAGTTTCTCAAAGCTTACTTGAAAAGTAAAGGTTGTTTTAAGACCAGCGTGCCCCCTGAATAAGAAGGTAAGCTTTCATAGCAGACTAACCTCTGTGTGTCGAGTTAAGTGTGTAGCTCCTGGCTTCCACATTAATTAATGCAGTTGGTTAATGAGAAAAAGAATTTTATTTAACACTAAAGGCATGTGCTTCTTTCCTGCACCTCCTGTAGCGTCCCACAGCATCTTTTTTGGATACCGTAAAAAAAGAAAGACATCAAATTGAAGCAGCCACTCTATCTTATGGAGTGGCGACTAACTACCAAAAATATACGCCATAATATGTAAATTTTCTAGCAAACATGGCTGTCATTCCAAACCTGATATGCTGACAGTTAGAACAGGGCCAAGTGACAGACCTTCCACGTTTAAGTCATGCTAATGCACATCTCGTCTCCTCCAGTCTTTGTTTAGGAAGAAGTTAGTGTTAGTATCGAAGGAGCATGTTCATTTGATACACACAAGGCGAAGATATATCCTCACTCTACTTCGAATGTCCTTTTCGGAAAAGAGACTACCTATGCATGCACCGCCAGCTGCCGTGAACACCCTACACCAATGAACACTCTACACCATAGTTCCCATCTGACGAAACTGCTGGGAGCTGCGCCTTTGAGTGTGACCTAACTTTTATTTTTTATTTTTTAGTTTTTTTAAGGCTTTTTTTGTTTTACTAGCACTGCGCTTATTTCAACTGCAAGCATAGCCCTCCAGCAAAACAAGGGATGGGAAGAAGCGAGTCAGCAACCATTTTTGTTTCTAGTAGCAATAATTGCCTACCAAGTTATTGTGTTGCGGTCTCATTTTGTGTTGAAAGCTACTTTCAGCCTAATTATTACAAAATAAGTTGAGGAGGGAGAATGGATATTGAGTAGGCAGGACACTGCGCAACGAACAACTCTTTATTTGTAATGTAATTTAGCTGACTTAAAGAGGTGAAAATGGTGGCAATGAGCAATAAAGGAAAGCAATAACAACATAAAATACAGAAAGTTGAGGGTGAAAGTGGTTGACATGAAAAGGCTGCGGTAAAAAGCCGTTCGTGCATGGTGAAACCTAGTGATCGGATAACAACTGCAGTTCAACGTGGAAGCAGTTTAATGCATTTGTTATCGAAAGAAACCATATGGCGGGCCTCAATGGTTTCTCTAGTCAACTGATCACTGCGTCAAGCTACAATGGTGGTGTTACTTTCAATAAGGCCACCATTGTGCAGCTTACAAGCACAGTCCTTGCAACAAATGGAAAAATCCTGCAATGTACAACGTGACAAAAATGACATTTTTTCGTTGCAACGTGGAAGAAATGATTAATGCACATTTGGCACCTTTTACAACGGATACTCAGATGTTCGTGAGTTATATTTTTTACACGAAAAAGCAGTTCATAGACATTAGGACATTATTAAAAGGACTGCGCGTGTAAGCCACCTTTCAATAAGACCCCCCCAGTGTAGCTTGGAGATCAGTCGACAAGTGAAATCATCAAGGCCCATCGAATAGTTTCTCTGAATGACTAATACATTAGCAGCGCTTCCATTAATTAACAGAAAATATATTGCAATTCTTATCGAATCACTACAACTCACCAAGCACGGGCCCCTTTTCATTGATTGATTGATTTTAGGGTTTAACGCGCCGACGCAACGCAGGCGATGAGGTGCGCTGGAGTGGAGGGCTCCGGATTAATTTGGACCACCTTGGATCTTTAACGTGCGCCGTAATCTCGTACACACGGGCGTTTTTGCTTTTCGCCTCTATCAGAAAGGCGGCCGCCACGGCCGGGAATCGAACCCGCGACCTCACGCTCAGCAGCGCGACGCCTTAGCCACTGAGGCACCGTGGCCGGTGAGAACACGTCGGGAACACGACTATAACATCACTCAGAGAAAACAGGAATTCAAAAGCGCACCTTTACGACGAATTGCGAGGCAAAAATAAACCGGTCTCCTCGCGATCGTTTTCAGCGCGTCTAACATGGTCGAAAATCTGTTTCGACCAATGTATCTCCCAAAGTGACTTTTTAAGACATTTCGTACTACCTGGGTAGCTGAGTAGGCAAGACAGACTTACGCGTAGGTCTGAATGTTCCAAGGCTTTCCAACATTGGGATGCCGCAATCTCGGTCACCAGCAATACTGCAATATGTGAGCTACAAGTGTACACTGGTAGTACATAAAATACACTATACTGACGATAATTTAAACTCTGACAATTCGTACTTTCGGATAATTCAAACAAGATTCAGATGTTTGGTTGCCCCGTTATTACTTCATTGTATTTAAAAGCCGCTTAATTAGAACTCCATCATTCGGTTAATTCGAACTTTTTGCGTGTTCGTACCGGAAAATATCTACTACTCCCCCACAACTGTTTGAAAATTTGCGTGCTTATATGATCTGAACAGTCGAAAAATGAAAACTGTGCTGAAGCCTTCAAGAAAAAAAGGCGTTGCTAGTAAAGAAACGTTCAAAACGAAGCACAACGAAGGCAGAACGTGATGTTTCTAAGCTGTCTAGGCTTATTTACCGTTTCCGAGATGCGAATTAGAAGCCAAATAAATAAATAATAGGCACCAAAGGCCTCTGTGTGGGAAGGACATGGTAGTGTTGGGGTCACGGCGTCGTTATCGGATCCAGCGTCCACAAACGCCTGCACCACCGAAGTTGAGACTCAGCCGCCAGCTCTTGTGCGACCACGAAAAGCATGTCAGAATGTCCGTTCGATCGATTTAGCAGTCGCGTTGTGGCCTGTTGTCGGTCACCGTGATGACAAGGTGTCTTGTAACGACTCAGGCTGGAGATTTGGGTAGTGAACGACCCATGTTGTTTCCTAACGCCGCTGCCTCAGCAACAAAGGTGAGTTTATGCATGCGGGCGGACCGAGCTGATGGATAAGTTCATCCAAAGTGTTAACTCGAGCTTCAGCCTGAAGTGCAGGGATCGGTGTTATCCTAGGAAGGCAGGTAATTGCACGCATTCAAGCTGGGTTAATTGCCTCAAGTCGAGCCTGCTCTGCCTGGTTCAGGTGTTGAAACAAGCCGAGGCTGGAGTACAAACCGCACCAATAGTCGGCTATTTTGGAACAGGAGGCACCGGACTTCTGTGAGCTGCGTCGTATGAGGGTGAGCATCTGTCCCGCTTTTTGGCGAGCGGAGCGTAGCCGCATAGACGCTGACCCAGACACATAAATTTCTGATCCCAGCCCGCTAAGTGAGGTGGCAGTGCGCGCAGTTCGGCCACAGAGTTGTAATACGATTGGAGACACCTCCAGTCGGCGACGGCACCAAGCACTGGCCACAGGCAGAATAGCTGTCTTTTCGACGGAAAGTGTTAGTCCAGCATATTCACACCACTTCTGCGCGTCATACAAGGCTTGTTGGAGGGACGCTGTTTGCCGAGTCAGGTCTGAGTGTGCAATACACACTATGATGTCGTCTGCGTACATCAGAAAGTGCACGTCAGGCAGATATGCCAGATGTCAGGCAAGCGGTAACATAATATTAAAAAGGAAGGACGAGATTACAGATCCTTGAGGAACTCCGCGGATAGGCGGAAACTGACCGTAACTTGTCGCACCAATGCGAACCGAAAAGGATCTTTTTGTGAGGAAGTGCCAGAGGAAAGAGCAAACCTTGTCCGGGAGAAGACGGCCTTGGTGAATTTCCAAGATGGTTCCGTGGCTAAAGATGTATGCCTTTTGTATGTCCATGGCAAGCACTGTGCCCACTTTGTGTGATCGGCCGCCAAGTAGCACCATTGACGACAAGTGGTCAAGCCCATCCTCGGTACCCAGACGGGGCCTAAACCCGATGTACGGCGGGTGATACCACCGGAAAGTGTCCATCCACCAATGAAGACGGGTTGCCAGCATGCGCTCCAACAGTTTGTACAGGGTGCACGTCAATGCTATTCTACGCAAGTTAGGGAGCTGATCGGGTGGCTTACCAGGCTTCGGTGTCGGGCGATATCGGCGAGGAGTCAAGATTCTAGTACGAAACCAGAGAGCCACACCTCGTTGATAAAGTCAAGGAGATTGCTGAGGGCTGGATCGTTGAAGAGCTTATAAACCCCATACGTAAGGCCATCTGGCCCTGGAGCGATCGGATGTTTGGCGTGGTCAATCGCAGCAAGAATCTCGGCTATCGCGAAAGGCGATCGAATTCCACACACGGCATCGTCAGGAGGGGAGGAACCGACGTGCCTCGGCACGGGAAACGGGCACTGGTTGCTGGCTGGAAGAATGTCAAAGGCAGGGAACAGGGCACGGGCATCATCGGCGGCAAATTAAGCAGGATCCTTGTCCGATGCCAGACAAGCACTGGCTGCCGCATCTGGAGTGCAGCCTCCACTTTCTATCGCACGAAAGGTGCGCCAGATAGATGATATAGTCGCCGATGGGCCGAGCGATTCACACCAGCTCAGACATCGCTGCCTTGACTGACGCTTCTCATGACGCCTGGAAGCCGCAGTCAGACGTTGTAAGCGTATTCGGGCCTCCACAGACGAGGGATCTCGGGAGGCAGCCACTTCAGCTTGTTTGCGCTGGGCCCATAGCTGTAAGACTCGAAGGTGAGGCTTCGGCCTGG
The DNA here is from genome assembly GCF_048455015.1 of Haemaphysalis longicornis. NCBI lineage: Eukaryota > Metazoa > Arthropoda > Arachnida > Ixodida > Ixodidae > Haemaphysalis > Haemaphysalis longicornis. The sequence goes on along the minus strand of NW_027526335.1, from coordinate 169,121,487 downwards.
ATTTCTCTACCCATGTGTCTTCACAGGCGCTTCGCTGGGCTTCCTTAACGAGAGTGATGGGGTTCGTACTTGGCGCCATGAGTATTGGGTTGATGTTACCCCAGAACACATCCCACTTCTTTTACAGTGCAGTGCCATCGTAGGCGACTAGTGGAGGTTGGGACAATGCCAAGCCTGATGGAATGGTGTTCACTGCCCAGCAGTCGGCCTCTCGGTGCCAGGAGACCATATCATTACCAAGCCACAAAGTTAAGTGGGGCGAGTAGGGTGGAATCCGGGGGTGAGTACATCGGCGCGTAGGGCACGAGATATATTTAAGGAGGGTGAAGTGCCCATTTCTGTAGTAGTCAAGTAGCAGCAGTCCACGTGCCTTTGTGGTAGCATAGCCCCAGTCAAAATGAGGGGCATTAAAGCGCCCAGCCACAATTATGGGACAGGCAGCGTGGGAATGCCGTAGAGATTGTCAACCAGCCCAACTTTGGACGAAGCGCACGTCCGCATTGTGGACGTACATAACATGACACCAAGATAATTGCGGACTTGGGCAGTTGTACTTTCACCTCTACAACTTCTTGCCATTCCGTACACCACCCGTCTAAACGGACCTGCGTTTGCGGACAGCCGTAAGCACAAAGATGGTGGCTTTGACGGGTGGAGATGCATTGGAACCACAACGCCGATCATGTATAGATGGTCTGGCGGAAGCCGTAAAATTTGGGTGGCGAGGTAGAGAGTGTGTATCATGTAGTAGAAAAGCCCAAGCTCGCAGTTTGCTTAGACGAATACGTTCCAGAAGCTCCCAAATTTTGATATGAGTCCGCGACAGTTCCATTGGACTGTATATTATGTCACAGGCATAGTGAATTGAGTCATAACCTAGTTGGGCTGCTAACACTGACACCACTTTCTGGAGCTGCTGCCCCACAAAGTGTGAAGCTCATGGTGTGTGAAAGCATAAGAGACCGGCTTTGGTGGGGTCATGATTGATGGGGTGAAACGGGGTTGACTCGACCGCTCTTGTTTCGGTGGAGGCTGATGGGGCGGTCGATGAATTAAGCGGGCACGGAAATGTGTGAGCTTAGTCACTGCCCAGAGCCCTAGATGGAGTGATACGTGCTTCTTTATTCCATGTGCTCGAACAACTTATCCTAATGATGATAATGCGCTGCGGGCCCCTGCCAGCTTTCCCGTCTTCTTCATTTGCAACATCTCCCCGCGGGAGCAAGATGGTCCGTCGGCGAGTTCAAAAACGCGCAGTTTTTACACAGGAAGATTGCAGATGAAACTGCTCATGTGGCAGTGACACTTGGAAAAGTCCCCATCGCACTTCAGGGCGTTGTTGCCCAGGATCGCGATCGCGATGGCGTCCAACTCTATTGTCGGTGTTCGACGTCTGCCTTCCTTCGCTTGGGGATGGAGTCAACAGCGTGAGAACCTTCCGGTTAGAGGTCAGCGTATGAGGTTTCCTGCAGCCACCCGAAGCCTGACGTTCCGGCTTCGCAGACACACATGGCTGTGCGCGCTGTTGGTTGTCCTAGGTTTGCTTTGAGAAACGGCTGATGCGCTCTACGCTCTGCCTGTTGGTTCCTTCGCTGGTGCTGCCCAAGCTTAGTTTCTGGCGTTTCTCCACATGCGCACTTTTACGTTTGGCTGAACACGAATTGGGCGTACGGGTTCATCTTTTGCTGGACTTCCAGAACTGACCCGTCTCGAGCATGCCTTTACGGTGCCCTCATTCGATACCGCGCTCGAGTTCCACATCAGATCCTTAGGTGCATACTCCTTCGGAACCATTTGGGGGGATTGATTTTTCTTGCGTCCACGTGCGGATTTATAAGTGGGTATCTTCTGGGCAGGTTCTTGCTCCGGTGTTTTCTCGCTAGAGCTATACGTTCCTTGCGCCCCTTTCTTCATTATAACGACCGCCTTCAAGTACTTTGCGTTTGGTGCTGAATCCCTTACAATTGCTCGGGTAGGCATTAGGCGACTCGGGTTCATGCGATGAACTGGAACAGCAGTTCCGCCGCCACCACAAAGTGCTTGCGCCAAATTCTGAATGCCGTCGTGTGCCCCCCGAGAGGACCATGGCGCTAGTAAATCTACAAGCCACAGATGCGAGTGTTTCTTGAATCGTCCATCCTAGAGCTGTTTCTGAAGCTGTGAGATCTGCATTGATTCGGTCTATTTTGCTTGTGGCAACCTTCCAGTAGGCGTCCGATCCAACCAGTATGCCCATTTCATTGTCTTTCTATGTATTCGGCTGGTAGACATCGGCAGCGTCATACCGCTTTTCACTGAGGATATTGATGGTCGCTCTATCGAGTTGCGGACTGGTGACCGAGCAAATCTTAGGGACATTCAAGGCTTCCAACGGGATTGGGTCTCCGCGAGCTTGTCCGCGTGGCGTTACCTCTACGTGGCGGCAGCGTAATATCTTCTGAGCCTTTGTCCTGCCGAACTTTTCCAACGCTAGCTCTTCGATGTCAAGAACAGTGCATTTGAGGGCTTTAGACAGATCCTGACGAATGAACGTCGTCTGGCTTCCGATATCTAGAAGTACTCGCACTAAACGTAGCTGAAAATCCTCTGCCCAGGCTCGAGCCGTCTGCAGTAGTACTGACGTTGCTCCGGAGTGCCCGCTCGAAGCCGTCACCACAGTTGGCGGTGCCCCTTGTCCAGCTTGTCCCTGCGGCGTTGATCTCGGGGTGGTGTGGTTAGCCGGCCGGAGAACGTCACACAGTACGTTAAAGTGATGCCCGTTGCAAGTACTGCAGGTCAGGTTGCGCGACGCGCTGCACTGACGAGCCACATGGTTGCATCTGCCGCACCAGAAGCAGCAGCGAGCCTTGCGGAATCGTGTCCTTCTGTCGGCCGCCGACTGGTTGACCCGACAGTCCGCCACCTTGTGACCGCGGTTGTCACAGAAGGAACACGGCGGTGTGGCTGGGAACTCGGTCTCCGCGGTCAATGCCAAAGCTGAGAGAACAAGTGTCTCCGATTGTCCTGGGGGGTTCAAGCCGGTGTTCTGGACGCACCGACGAGCTGCGGTTGATAGAGGCTGGCCTTGCTTCCCTTCCTCGCGAATCTCAATTTGTATCCTCAAGAATTCCAGTAGTTTCTTCACCTGGCAACCTTGTCCTTGACTCATCGTTGATTCCGCCGCGGATCCAGTAGTCGACCCTTGGCCCAATTCCTAAGCCCTCTGCCGGTACATCAAGGTGAGGTCCTCGGACAGGCAACGCAGGAGCACACGGTTGAGAACAACGGCACGGTGGTTATGCGGAACTCCCAGGCCTTCCAGTGCGCTAACGCGGAAATGTACCTTGTCGTACTACTCGTGGAGCCTGTCGATATCCGTCGAGCTGCGTACTGGTGTGAATGCCAGCAGTTGGTCGATATGCTCGTAATTATCAACTCTGGTCGGCAAAAGCGCTGAACGAGGGCGCTCACCGGAACGTCGTAGTTTGCTTTCGAGAGTCGGATACCCTCGATGGCTCGCCTGGCGTCGCCTATCAAGTACGTCAGCAGGTACTTGAATTTATCGATTTTTGTCAGCTCGACGTTGTCATAAATGGTCACGGTGTAGTGATCCCAAAAAGCTTGCCACTCGTTCAGAATTCCCGAAAACGCTGGAATCTGAAGTGTTGGAAGGGTGACTGGCCGATGCCGCGACGCAGGCGCGATGCGTGATGACGTACCCGTTGGATCATGGACTGATACAGCTGCTGTCCCGCTTTCGCTGGCTACGGGAGCGTTCGGATGGGCATTTCTCAGAAGAAACCGTATCCGAGAGACGGCTTACGAAACCTTGCGGTTGTACTCTGCCGCTCCCTCGAGCTCTTGGCGATCTTGCCATTGAGCGCCGTGAGCTCAGCGTCTTTCTGCACGATGTAGTCGACGTGGGAGCTAAGGGTCGCCTCGTCGGGAGAGGGCTGCTGCAGCATGTCATTCAGTTGGTTGAGAGCTCGCGTGACGCCGCTCCTGACGATGCCACGAGCCTTCCGAAGGCGGTCGATCGACGAAGCCATGCGGGTGATTCTCCGAAGGGCGATATAGCGGAAGAACGACTCAAGGCAGACCTTTTACTCGCACGGGAAAATCTACACGATGATGGTGATTATGATGATGACTGGCGCATAGCCAGTGGGAGATTCAACATCCTCCCGGCCCGCAACGTTCGTAACTGTCGTTAAGCATAAACGCTTTACCACACACCGACTGTTCTATCTTTTCAACAGCTTCACCAGCTGGCGCTGTGTCTCAGACACGTTCTTTCGATGCAGTCTCTCGTAGCGCTGCTTCAGTGAGTTCGCGTGGTGATGATTCTCGCTCAGTGAGTCCCACAGTCCATCCAAAATCTTGAGCAGCAGGTGGGCTTCTCGTAGCAGTATGCAAGGAGGCGCGGCTTTGCAATGTCTTAGACACCTCTGAGCTGCGGCACAAGTCAAACGTGGGTATCCGATACACACCATCTTCAAGTAAGGAAAGCTTTTCTTCTTTGGCGTCTTAGGAAACAAAGGTTTTCACTGCCGCGCCACGGCTCTGCTGCCTCGTATGGCGACCGGAGCCAAACAGTGGCGAGAAATTTGACTGGATGCTCGACCTTCAGCTTACCTCGGAGCTTGCTTCTGTGCAAGGTATCAGCTCAACATGCGTTACGGGTGTTTCTTGACAAGGCTTCAGTGTTTCGTTACATAGACCCAAAAAGGTTACCAATAGTGGCTCAGTCTTCCTAACATCCAGAAGGCAGAACGAGCCAGACTCGAACCTGGGAGCAGCGTCACGCTCTAACTTGACGAATGGTGATAGCCGGATTTTAGGAAGTTGCTGTAAGGCTTCCTCATTCATGAAGCCTGGAACGAAAAAAAAACTAAACATCCCCCTCGCGAGGGGCACGATCAAATGCAGAGCATTTCTGGGGGCGCACGACGTTAAGTAGTTTGCGTTACGTTAATGTTGTTGCACTTATTGCTGTTGGTTGTTGTATTGTAATTAAATGAGGAGACGTAATTACGTGGTCACGCGACATCCTTTATTAGCAGGTAGGTATGGCATCATTTATTAGCAGGTGGGTATGATTTTTGTGGCGCAGTGGGAAGAGCCCCATGTACCTCGCGTTCCGCCCACAGGTAGTGAATGCGTTGTATCAGCAGCTTCTTGACGTAGTTTGAATGAGTCAAAGATATAAGGCGTGTTCGTAGCCCTCCATTCTGTGTCGGCTTTGTGGCGCAGTGGGTAGAGCACCATGTACCTTGCGTTCCGCCCGCAGGGTCGTGGGATCGAAACCAGGCGCCGGTAAGTATTATTTTTTTATATAGTGTAGGGGGAGGGGTGCGGACGAGGATAGACAACTAGAACGGGTGACATCGTGAGTTAAAGAAATGCTCTGCATTTAATATTCTTGAACGTGCACGGTTGTGGCTCTATGCTTTCTTTCACGTCTTTTACCTTGCCTTTTTTGTCGTCTGGTTGGGCGGAAGCAGCTGAGTGGTCGTGGTCTGCAGCAGGCGTACCTTCGTGTTCCTCACCCCCTTCCTCCATTGGGACGCTCAACGCTACATCGGAGCTGGCTCCCCCGTTAAGAATATCTGGAACGTTCGGGCGGCTGTGGTCCGTCGTCTCGACACGGCTCAGAAACCCCTTGCACCCATGTGGCTCGTCGTTGAACGTTGAAGCCTGCAACTTCGGCAGGACAACTTCCGAGGCTGACGGGTTTGAGCCGCAGTGAGCAGGATGGTCTGCGTGGGTGGCTGGGCGTACACCGTTGTACATAACGGTCAAGGGTCGAAGGTGAATTGGCTTGCCTGCAGTGCCGTTGGTAGGGACTCTCCTGCCGGGCGCCTTCCGAGAGTTCAAGACCGAGCGCAGGTGGTTTAGGACACAACTTATGCTTGCTCGATACGCCAAGGCGTCGAAATATCTCGGTCAACTTCACCATTGTGCAGAAGCTCGATTACTTACTTTTCGGTCTCGTACAGTGCCGCGTCATTTCTCTCGAGCAGATCAATGGCCGCTTGAAGTTCATGCGGATGCGGTAAGGCGGCTTCCAGAAGATCCGTCGCTGCTTTGAGCAGTCGGGTACCAGCGCCGCGAAGGATACGCTGCTGCCGGCGCAGCTTATCAATCGCACGCATTCGGTCGGTCGTCACTAGGCGGTCAGGGCCAGCCATGCTGACCTCCGGCGGGGGGCGGGGCTGCGCAGCGTCAACAGCAGTCAAAGAAGAGGGTTCCCGAGATCCTCAAGCCGGAGGGGACGTCGGTGGTCTCCTTCGTCGCGTGCTGTGGTCTTCCCGGGCTTAACGGCACCAAAATATAGCGGAGGAACGACGCAAGGCAGACCTGGGCCATGGCTGCCGTTAGCGGGGATGACAGCTTTACTCGCACGCGAAAATCTACACGATGATGGTGATTATGATGATGACTGGCGCATAGCCAGTGGGAGATTCAACAGGCGATTTTGCGGGTTGCGGCACCAAAGATGTCGTGGAAGCTAGCACCACTCAAAGGCCCAGAGCCCTAGACGGAGTGATACGTGCTTCTTTATTCCATGTGCTCGAACCACTTATCCTAATGATGATAATGCGCCGCGTGCCCCTGCCCGCTTTCCCCACTTCTTCATTTGCAACAGTCACCTCGGTTTGCAGCAACGCCAACTGCTCGTACATCTCTTCAAGCTCTTCTGTAACCGAAAACGATGGTACAGTATGACTGTGCTGTTTCATCCGGGGGCGGGAGGAACAGATCACTCCCGGTACGATGTCTGGTACTAATCGAAAGGCTCCAGAGAATCGTATTCTACTACTTTTTCTGTGTCCTCTGCCAAACAGCCGAAACGGTTGGACAGAGGAATATCGTTGGGCTTAGCCTGGCGTCTGAACGGGCATCGCTTAGCGCTGAGTAGCTTTGCACTTAGTAGGACACTTTTTTTCCGTGATGTCATGTTCATCCTTGCGAAACAGACCGCATCGAAACTTGATTTGCGGTGGGACGGACGACGACGTAGCCAGTGCCTATGATGCCGCAGAAGGCGGTGGTTTCTATGCCGTTGTCACGGGTGGTTCTGTGACCGCGAATGGGCACGACTTGCTCACGTGTCGCTGACGGAATAATTGATAACAGCGCACCACTCTGGCTTTGTATGGACGTGGGCGAAGAAGGCAGACATTGTAGAAAAGACGCTCCGGTGGCTCTAACGGGCCTCGAAGAGTTACGAGGCACGTGCGGCCAGCTCCCACGATGCGGACAAGAAGAACCTGGTACTTGGAGCACCAGATACTGGTCAGCAGTTCTTCCGGATTCTCTCCAGGGTCTAGTCCCGAAACAACATAGAATGGGATGAAAGTGCCGGACAGCAGGTACGCTTGTATAGGCAGCTGGTCTTCAGCCGACAGAACAATATGGTCCAGTGCGCACAGTCGCTGGGCAGCCTCAAGAGACGACAACCAGACAGACACTGAGCTGGTTCGGTTGTGGTATGCGTAGCCTGCAAATCCGAATGTTCCCAGTCAACCGTAGAGCGCCTGATTCAGTGTCTTAGTCGGAAGAGAGAGGATGTTGAATCGCTCTCGAGGTTTATTGGCAGCTTTGTACACCGAGGTACTCTGCCCATTGGTTGTAGGGCCCTGGGAAGTGGCGGCGGCTGTACGGGATGAAGTAGCTGTCGGTGTTGTATGCCATTCATCGGTCTGTTGAAGGGATGTATTTGTGACAGATGTACACACCCGTTTGGCCGCAGGAGAGGATTAAACCTCAGTAGTAACTTGGGCCGCACCTTGGTCCGATGACCGCTTCGATAAAGTAGAGGGGTCAGCCGGGGGTAGCGGGAACGGTAGCGTTACCGCCATTGGCAGCGGGCGTCCAGTGCCGGGTTCGAAGCGACGTCAGCAGCAGCCAGCGTGCTCCAGGCTGAGTGGATTGCGCTACAGACAGCTTTTCCGACATGCGTGACATAAATCCACAGCGTCGCACACGCCAGTGACTGAGAGATTAGGCCGAGCGGTTAGGCGTAGCGGAGAGTGGTTAGGCCTAGCGGCCGGTGGGCGGGATCCGAGGCAGAGGACAACCTTAAGGGGTCATCCTTTTGCTTGCCGTCGGGCCGTGGAGAGAGAGAGAGAGAAAAGACTTTATTGAAACACATCCTGCGTGTTAGGAACCGGCTCGACCGCGCAGGGCTCGTAGCTGCTCCCTAGTCTAACTTATAGATTTCTATAAGTCCGGGTGTAGACCTCGAGGCTTCGTGCCCGCCTTGCTCGGGCTACTTGAGCTCCCCGTCCACTTCCTCCCCTGTCTGGGGTCGGTCGTGTTTGGGTCGCTCTTTCGCCTTTGCTTGGCTAAGGCCGCTTCGAGCCGCTGGATGACCCTTCTTTGGTGGTTGATGTCCGTCGAACACACACACTCGCGCACATCCGGTGGGTACGTGTCTCTCGAGCACTGCACATTATCCCCCCCGTCGCGCACTTCACTTTCACACCCCCACATGAGATGGGATAGCGTCGCTGTCTCGCGTTTGCACACACTACACGTAGCGTCCTCGAACAGGTCCGGGCACATGTGGCGCGCCAGCGCCGGTGTCAGCACGGTTTCTGTCTGTAGTTGTCGAAACCTGACTGCCTCCGCCCTGGACAGTTCCCTGTGCGGGGGCGGAAAGGCTTGCCTCTGGTCGCGGTACCATCGCAGGACCTCGCGGTAGTCGGTGATGGGTTCTGCGTCTTCTTCCTCGTTGTGGTCTTGTTCGGTGGGATCCGATGGGGCTTCCGCCACGGCTCGGCACTTTGCGAGTTCGCGAGCCGCGGCATCCGCCTCTTCGTTGCGATTCCCTGGTTCCCTGCCTGCGTGGGCCGGGAACCATTTCAGGGCTACGGTGGACCGGATGGGTGCCGTCCCTGTTTCTGCGATCTTGGCCGCTGTCTTCCACACCACGCCGCGGGCGAAGTTGCGGATGGCGGTCTTCGAGTCGCTGAGGATTGTGGTCGTTCCCGGGATGCGGAGGGCTGCTGAAATTGCAGCCTCCTCCGCTTGGCTTGCCGCCCGGGTGCGGACCGTGCTGGCGGTTAGCAGTTCCCCGGTTGATGCTCGAATGGCCACCGTCGTGAAGGCGTCTCGCTTTCCGCGACACTTGGCCGCGTCCACGAAGATCGCGTTGGCGTCTTCTTTGTGCTGCCGGGCAAGCGCTAGAGCGCGCGCCGCCCTTCTGCCCAGGTCCCTTTCCGGGTCGGTGTTCTTGGGCAGGGGGTAGACGACGAGTCGCCTGACCACTTCGTCCCGTAGCGGCACGAGGTCGGCGTCTCCTGGTCCGTTGTGGATCGTGTTCGTAGGCTCCTGGGTTTCGCCAGGGGGTTTCAGGCCCGCTCTCGCGAGCAGCCTTCTGCCCACTACCGTGCTGCCCAATCGCGTCAGCTGAGACGTTCGTTGCGCCTCGCTGATCTCTGAGAGCGTGTTGTGTGCTCCCAGAGCCAGCAAGGCCGTTGTTTTGGTGCCGTGCAGCAGCCCGAGGGCTCCCGCATATGCCTTGCGGATGGCGGCGTCTATCTTCTGCCTCTCCGCATTTGTCCATCGGTGGAAAGCCCCCGCGTATGCTGCGTGGCTGATCACGAACGCCTGCAGCAGACGCAGGAGACTTCCTTCTTTCATTCCTTGTGTTTGGGAGGATATCCGCTTCACGAGTCTCGTGGCGATGCCCATCTTTGTGACGATGTGCTTCGTTGCTGTACCGTTGGTTTGCACCCCGTCCACGAACATGCCGAGGACTCTCAGCCCCGGTACGTGCGGAATGGGTTTCCCGTCGCTTGTGTGGACGACGATGTTGTTGGCTGCTTCTTCCGCGGCCTTCTTTCGATGCCTTCCGGTTGGTGGCATGATCAGGAGCTGGGATTTCTGCGGCGAACACCGGAGTCCCGTGCCCGAGAGCGCGGTCTCCACGGTGTCCACCGCTGCTTGGAGGCTGGCTTCGATGTTGCTGTCGCTTCCGCCCGTCACCCAAATGGTGATGTCGTCGGCGTAGATGCAATGTTTGGTGTTGGAGTCGAGCTTCTCCAATCCTCTCGCAACCTCGATCATTACCAGGTTGAAGAGGAGTGGAGATATCACTGAGCCTTGCGGCGTGCCCACACTGCCCAGCGTGCGCTCCTCCAGCTTCTCGCCTCCGACTTCCAGCCGAGCCGTGCGGCGCGTGAGAAACGATCTTATGTAATCGTAGGATCTTCTTCCTAGACCAAGCTTCGATACCTGAGCCAGGATCGCCGAGTGCTTGACTTTATCGAATGCGCTCTGCAAATCCAGACCCAGGATCGCTCTGTTGTCGTTCTTGGGCGCACCTCTGGGGGGTCCAGGATTTCTCGTTGCAGTAATATCATGGCGTCTTGGGTGCCGAGCTTGGCTCGGAACCCTAGCATGGCGTCGGGGTAGAGTCCGTGCGTCTCCAGGTAGCGGCTCCATCGGGTGTTCAGGACGTGGTCCAGCGCCTTGCCCACGCATGACGTGAGCGAGATGGGTCTTAGTCCCTCGATGCCCGGTGGCTTGTTGGGTTTCGGTAGTAGGACCGTTTTGGCGGTCTTCCATGCTTTTGGTAGTTGACCCTGTCTCCAGCATACGTTGTAGTATCGGGTCAGGGCTGCGATGGCCGCGTCGCTTAGGTTGCGAAGGGTTTTGTTGTTCACTCTGTCTGGCCCGGCCGCCGACCGGAAGTTCAGATCTTGTGTTGCTTGGCGGACTTCCCATTCTTCGATGTCTCGATCGAGCTCTGGGTTCTGTGGGCCGGTGTATTCTGGGTGGTCTTCGTGGTCGTTGAGACGAAGGTACTTTTCGTTTAGACGCTTGTGCATCTCCTTCTCTCCCATCTGTTTGGCAGTAACGTGCAGTATTTGTGCCATGCGACTACTCTGGAACTCTCGGCTTTTGCTCTCGTCCATGAGTTGCCTGAGTAGTTTCCAGGTGCCGCCCCGATGTAGTTGCCCGTCTGCTTGGTTGGATAGGGCGAACCATTGTTGTGCGCAAAGTTGTCGACTATATTTCTCGATCTCTCGACCGAGGTTCGCCACTTTCTTGCGCAGAGTGCGGTTGTGTCTCTGTATCGACCGTCTCGCCTCGAGTAAGTGAGCGAGTCGAGTGTCCATACGCTCTATCTCTTCCGATGTTTCGATCGATTCGGTTGCCTCTTCGGCAGCCGTGTATATTTTGGCTGTCCATTCCTCGATGTTCTCGACTTTTGTTACTCGACTTCTCCGACGTCTGTGTTTCGGAATTTGTTCCAGTCGACCAGTTTTTGCGATATTGTTCTACCTCCCGGTCTTTCATTTCTTTCGTGACCAAGAGGTATCGTAAGTTCGATTATGAAGTGGTCGCTTCCGAGGTTGATCCCCGTGTTCTTCCATTTGGCCGTGCCTCCCGAAGGTAGTACAGCAAAGGCCAAGTCTGGGTTGGTATAACGGGCCGTCGACGTACCGATGCGCGACGGTTGTGTCGGGATCATTAGTAGTGTGTATTCGGCTTCACTTGCGTCGTCCAAGAGGCTCCTGCCTTTGGCGGTCGTGTGAGTGTATCCGAGTTCTGTGTGTTGGGCGTTGAAGTCGCCGCAGATTATTGCTGCCGCATCTCCTCCTGTGTCCCTGCCTGCTTGTGCAGCGGCTTCTTTGGTCTTGTGCAGTAGAGTTTTGAATTTCTGCTTGCCGTGCTGTGGGTTGCTGTAGACGTTGGCTACGAATATCGTTGTCGACGTCTTTTTTCTGCCCTTGGGGTTTCGGGATTTCTTTCCGCTAAGTGCAATTTCAGTAACACAGAGTTCTATGGCCGAATCTCTATTGCCCAGGAATTTGTTGTGTTTTATACACGCTATACCTTTCCTTACAAACGTGCACACTCCCTGCGCTGCCCCTTTGCCGCACGTGCGAGCGCTCGGTGGCGCCGCATACGCTCGGTATCCGGGCAGTGATATTCTTTGCAGGTTCTCTTCATGCGTTTCCTGTATCGCAATGACATCTGGAAGCTCCGAGGTGTCGAGTGATCGCAGGTGCTGTTGTAGTATTGCTTTCCGGCATCTGAAACCGTTTGCGTTCCAGTGCCAGATCCTTATGACGCCTTCTCTGTTGCGGCGTCTATCCATTATTGCGGCGGGATCGGCACCGCCATCGCGGTCGAATTGCAGTAACGTTGCACCGCTGATTCGACGAGCGGTGGCAACTTCTCTTCTATTGCCTTTAGTATGGATTGAGTGATCTTGTTCGTGAGGCGTTGCTCAAGTCGGTGCTCGAGGTTCTCGAAATTCTTGCCCCATCTGTTGACAATGGTAGTAAGTTGTCTAACTCGCTTGTTGAGGCCGACGTAGTCTAGGGGTTGTGTTCCCTCGTGTTTCGCCGCCGGACGATCTGGTAGGACTGCTTTCTGCGTCCTCGTCCTCGCTCTCGCTTTCGCTGGCGCTATTGATGTCTTCATCTTCTGCCGTTGGTTCTAAAGGCTTCGCCGTGGTAGGGGTTGCCATGGGAAACTGGAAGGTCTTGGGTATTGTGGTTGCTATGGCGATGTTGGGAGTACCGTTTCCGGTTCCTTTCCCGCCATTTCTTTGCTGTTCGGCTGTCGTGTTGTTGCTCAAGGTCTTATTCTCTTTGAGTTGTTCTATTGTCTTTCGCTGTTGTGCGATTGTGAGCTGCATCGCCGCCATTTTGGTTTGCTGTTCTTGCAAGGTAGTTTTCATCTTCCGCATGGCTATTTTTAGCTCGTCCATGTTCCTTTCGCATTGTTGTCCACATTCCCCGCTACTCTTTCTGCCGTCACTCACTTTCTCGGCTTCTTTGTTGCGAGGTGTCGGCGAGGGGAGACTTGCGTCATTCCCTCGTGTCGTGGATCTCTCTCTTCTCGTTGTTATTGTCTTATCGCCGTTGGCCTTGACACTCTCTCCCCTCTCCTGTTTCTGCGCCTCGCGCCTTCGGGAGGCGGAGCGCTGTCGCTGGGTTGATTTCGTCCCCGCGCTATTGACGTCAGCCCACGTCATACCGTCGTTTTCTGACGCCATTGTCTTCCAATCGCGGCTCGCCACGTTGCTTCCGTTATGGCGGCTGTCCAGTTCGGGGAAATCATCCCTTCTGGAGAGTCTGACCTTCGGGGTTTGCAAGGGCGTGGGCGCCATTTTGGCGTTCGTTCGGGCCTCGGCGTTCTGTTTGGCCCACTGACGCTGCTTGATCTGAATTGGCGTCTTAAACTTGTTCTTACAGCTACCCGCGCCCGTAATGTGGGAGCCGCCGCAGAGCCTACATTTCGGCTTGCAGTATTCTTTATGGTCTTCGCCGGGATTCTTTCTGCCGCACGCAAAGCAGACCCGTGCGTTTGGTGTTGGGCATACGTCTTTCCTATGCCCCACTTGCCCGCAGATCTTGCACACCTCCCGATGTTGTCGGTATAGCGTGCACTTGGTGACAAAACCTCCGTACTGTACATAGTGCGGTACCTTTTGTCCGTCAAACAGTATTACTACCGATGTGGAGTTACCTAGTCGGTGCGCAGCCATGGCTGTCGGATTGTGCTTATTGACGATGCATCTGCGGATATCTTCCTCAGATTCCTCGTGCCCAACTCCGCTGATTACTCCGCGGGACGTGTCGTCGGGGGTAGAGCGATATGCGTAGGTTTCGTACGAAGCCTCCCCGATCGTTAGCATCCTGATCATTCCATATTTGTTAGCTCTGCTCTCGCAGGGCGTGCTGAGTACGACAATATTCTGGGCGACATTCGGGGCTATCGAGTCCTCTTCTGCCTCCTCTCTGGCCACGTTGGCCGCCGTAATAATGGCTCCTCTCAGTATAGTCATGGTTGTGCTTGCCACGACTAACCCTCCTCGCGGTCTGATCACCACTCGGAATTCATCTTTGCAGGCGAAACTTGGCATGCGTGCATTCTTCGCCATACTGGCGTTGACTTTGCTCACAAACTGCGCTTTGGCTGCTCGTAGCTTCTCTTCCTTAGCTTTAGTGTTAGGAGCCGAGATGCGAACACTCGGCTTACCTTTGGGTTGGAGTCTTCGCTGCGGTGAGCTTCCCTCCGATGCCTGTTGTTTCTTGGCACGGCGTGAAACTACAACAGTCCACCCCGGGCACTCTGTCGACTGTTGCACGTCCTCGTTGTCTAGTCCTTCGAATGTTCCAGCGTCGTCGTCGACGATAATGTCGTCCGCGACGTCGGGTTCACTCTCGGGTGCTGCAACGGGTTGCGTAGTCGTGGCAGTAACGACGACCGTCTTCCTCGCCTTGTCCCCGGCTTCATTGCGACTGGCCTGGTCGCGGTGCCGCTTGCGAGTCGAGTCGGATCCGGCTGCGGTTGTGTCCATTTCTTGGATTTATTCACACTTGTTCTCCATTTCGTCGCGAAAACACGCGGCGAACGTCGGGGCGGCCTCCAAGGTCACCCGGGTAGCTTCGGCAGCCGCGCACGTGGCCGCCGCCGCCGCCGGCGGCGTTAGGCTTAGCGAGGTCGGCTCCACGCCGGACGCTAAAATTGCCGTATCTTCGCCAAAATTGGGTAAAATGGCCCAAAATTGGTATCCACGTATTCGTTGAGTCAAAAGGAACACTCACGTACCAAAGTTGATCCAGTAGGGGTCGATGATCCGCTGGAGGTGAAAAAACAGATTACTGGAGGTGAAAAAACAGCCGAAAACACGAGTTCAGGGGAAAACAACGACCAAAGGAAGAACACAAACCAAGCTCTGCTTTGTTGTCGTCAAACGCTCGGCAAAAAAAGAAAACAAAACGACAGGGTGGTTACGAAAGCGATGCGCACGGCATTCGGCTTCTGTAACTTACGCCTTGGCTTTCTGGTTATTTTTTGCAGATAGGGTTTAAAAACGCGTAAAAATTAACAAAAACAAGTGATTATAATCAATGCCTAATCACAATGTGGGCTTTCACATTGCCCTGAGTCGTATGCATCAGAACATTCTGATAATGCAAACTTCCGATAATTTGAAAAAAAGTACAGGGTTCCTCCGAGTTTGAATTCTCGCGGGTCAACTGTATGTATCTGGTGCTAATGGGTTTTACCGCAATTAGCATAACCATAACAAGAGGTATGTGTGCGTTATGTCGTAAACCACACGTCACACTGTGGTAATTTGTTCTTATTTGTGCATGCCGAACAATTTTTCCTGACTTGTAGGCAACAGCATCAAGCTTAACCTTACGGCGGAAGTCGAAACGTATCTCAGAGAAAAATATGGCAACAAACTCCAATCATTCGGTTTGACTAGCAGCTACAAGTTCTGGAATGACTGGCAAGAGTGGAGACTCTGGGATTACAATGATTACCGGCAGTAAGTACACTTTTCAGCCGAAAAAAAAATACGCTGAATACCAAAACGAATCCCTATTTTACCGTGCTAGTTACTTCAACGTGTTAGGCAAAATCAAAATCGCAAAGTTTTTTCAAAATGTCCATTTTTCGTTTGTTGTTTTGCTAGATGTGGAATTTAATGGGCGTGATTTTGCAGAAAAAATTCTTTGTAACGAATTTCCTTCGAAAGATACAGAAAAAAATGTGAAGCCACCCGGCGTGTATAAAACCGAAACTGAAACTGCCAGTTTATTGTGCAACACTAAAACACCCTGGTTTGGAGTTCTTAGGTAGTGATTTTGCACTCGTATGATGTAAAAATTGTATTCATGCCCTAATAGCGTTTTAAAACTTTATTGAATAATTAAAATCATAAACATCTCCCAAGGCCGATGCGCGATGTTTTGCATGTGTTGTTTGGGGTCGCGCAAGGCTTGAGCCATAGCGAAGCAGCAGGATTTAGTTCTACATAAGCACTGAAGGACACATCACCACGCACTTTTACAAGTTTGAAATTGTTTATTTGCATGTTCCGTCATCGTTCTGTACTGTGCCAGCAGTAGTTACTGTAAGGTGGTGGTTGTAAACTTTATTCACAAAGGTAGAAGAGGAGGGGGTGGAGTCAAGGGTGGAATCCTATTTCCAGGACTCCAGTGGCGAAAGCCCCTAGCTTGGCTCTTTCCAGCAGTTCTCGCTGACTGGAGAGGTCCGAGCTGGACAGTGCCGCTTCCCAGGACTCCATTGATGTCTTGTAGTTGTTCTGTTGCCATATGGTCGGGCAGTTCCACATAGTGTGGAAGAGATCTGCCTTCTGATGGCATTTCTGGCATTCTTCGTTATACTTATCCGGAAACATGAGTTCTAATCTAGACTTATGTGGGTAGGTATTTGTCTGAATTTTCCTAAGATTTCTGGCCTCCTCTGCGTCTAGTAGAAGATGAGGTGTCGGCACTGCTTTTCTGGTTAGTCGGCATAACCGGAGTCGGTCGGTAGCCGCACTGTATGGAGGAAGGGCGTATGAATGCTTAGACTCCCCGCGGTCCATGATTTGCTTCGCGAGGGAGTCCGCTTTTTCATTTCCTTCCAGTCCCTGATGGGCCGGGGTCCATATTATTTTGTGTTTGCCTTTCGGTGTCAGAGGCATTATATTCTTTGCTGTTCTAGGAATTATTCCGCAAATTAGGTTATATTAATCGATATCATCGTGCTCTTCAACGCAAGCACCACATGCGCTGTAGCACTTCAGGAAAGATAGGGCGGTACGCCGGCGCGGACGCGGACTATGCATGCTGAGCTGTACAAGAGTGGCGTCCTGCTTCCGTTGAGAATGTGTTGCACCAACTGTGGCTTTCTTGGTTGGTAGGAAACGCGAGGCTCTGTTTGGGGTTTTCGCCAGTATTTTTATACCAAAGCATGGCAGAACCATAAACGATCGGGGGTCGCCACCAGGCACGCGCTGATGAGCGCTCGGCATTTTTACGCTCCTCGTAGTTTTCGCCGTTTTTTCTCGCCAAGACAGTAAGCATGCCACTCACATACACACATATACTGCAACAGTACAGACTCTCCCGTAGGACACTTCCTCCGCCACACGCGCAACTCACCCGTGAGGAAGCCGCTGCATGGTGCCAGCTACAGAGTAGCATGTTTCCTAGCCTCTCGCTCCGGCACACATTCTACCCTACCATGTACCCATCCAGCTGACCTTCATGCGGAGGACACCCGAACCTGCATCGCTCCACATTAGACAGATTTAGTTAGGCGTTCCGGGCGTTAGCGTATTGCTGGCCGTAAAGCGGAGCGTACGCTCTTCGCGAAGCGACCATGGATAGTTTTAGTACAGCGTTTTTCGTAGCGTGTACTAACATTTGCGGCGCCTCCTGTCGAACCCAACGCGAAGTAGACAAATTTTGACCTTTTTTACGTGGATAACCAAGGCAAGCTGTAGCTTGACGGCGTTTTATTTTTCCAATGCGTTAACGCTGCTTTCGATTGTAAAAATCTTGCAAGTATGATAAAAAAAAACGCCCTCTTACCTTGATTCAGTATTAGGGAAAATATGATACACCCGTCGCGATTGTTTTTCTCAACTTCGCAATGCCAAAGTTTTGAAGCAACACGCAGTGCTCGGTGTACTCACTTTATTCAGCTCTGAAATATGGCAGGTCCACGGGACAGACACAAGTGAGCATAGCATGCGGTGCTAATGCGACGCGCAAAATGAAACAGCGCGTAGGCTGGCACGGCGGTTTAGTGATACACTTCACCCGGGTGTAGCAACTCAATAAAATATACGATGCGTTCCTATTACTGACTTCCTCTTATTTGTGGAGTCCAACTAATCCTTCACGTTTCACACGGGTAGCGCAACGGTCTCAGCTTGCACCCGAGGGTGTGACGACGGCGCAGGCGAAAATTCTTGAATGCCCGAAATAGGGGCCGCCGATCTGCGCCAACACTGCGCGCATTCCACCACCGCGACACGCACACCAACACCTCCACCCGCTTCGGGAGCCATCCGGGTTGTCCTTGGTGCTTCATTTCTGGCCTGTATGCCTGTTGGAATTGAAACGTCGTCGCCTAATGACAAACACACCCGACGGTCCGCGTTTTCAGTCGTGGAACCTCCGGCCGCCGAAATCGCCGAGGCAGCAGCCATTTTGGAAGCAAGGTGCTTTCCCGGAGGTCCGCAGCGCCCCGCAAGCGCCCCAGAGGATACGCTCTCAGCCGTTGCGGGCGTAGCACCGCATCGTCAGGGCGTTTACGTAGCGTACTGCGCATGCGCAGTCGCGACCCGCCCCGCCGGGGCGTACGCTCGTGCGGAGCGCGCGCCCAACTAAATCTGTCTATTGGAATGCCGCAAACGCCCGACCCAATTGCCTATACCCAGTCCCCCCTCCCGATGGGAAGCTGCTCTTTCCAGCTCAGCCTTGTAAGACGATCGTGGACTGATAGACCGGGCAAGACGCATCGCAGCAGCAAATGGGACCCTGGACTAAGGGCACCACCCTCTGAGAGCTGAATAATCTGACTTTATAATAAAGTTTTCTACTACTACTCGCTAAAGCCACAACGTTTGCAGGGGAAGGTGGGCCGTCACCGTGACGCATAGGCTCACGAGCGCTCTGCACTATGTTGGTATTTCTAATTCACGCGTTACGCGTAAGGCGCCCTGGCCATTGCGCGCTCCGCCACCGCTCAACCGTCCAAAACTCGCTGCCAGCTTTTGTGGCGTGTCGTCGTGCTTGCTGTTCGCCTCACCAGTTCCAATGTGTTCCCGCCTAAAGTGGGGTGCAGAGAACAGAGTTCGAGAAGCTGGTTGCCGCCGGTTTGTGTGCATGCTAACGATTTCCACTTTGGGAGAGATGTGAAATCCTGGGGACAATAGGATCCGTGCCTCTCAGTCAAGGAGAACTTTCAGAGCTAAGTTCGGAAATCCATGCGAGCTGAAACAGCCGGGTCTCCGGCCAAAGGCCGCCAGTTCTGCTGTTTCTCTAGCCTTACAGCTCTAGTTTAAGTTGCGCCAATATGTTTTGGAGCTACATAAGATACGTGTTTTTGATTTTGGCAGTTCATTTTTGTAAAATTTTCACTATTATAGATTGTGAACATTTCGGTTTCGGAAAATTCCGCTCTGCGAGTTGTCTTCATTTAGAAAATTTTAACGGTTAATTGTGTTACTTCCACCAATTATACATATTCGTGGGAATGCGGCCCCTATATTGTTCGCTCATTTTCGCTATTTTTCGTTTCGCCAGATTTTAATCAACAATCTTTTCCGGTGATTTCTCGTTCAAGCTTAGGTTCTTGTACCAGATGAATAAAACGCACATTTTTAACCTCGCGTGCTCAGTTCTGTATATGTTTCCTTTTTATGCGTGTTTTCCTTAAGTTTAAAAATATAATGCTGCATTTAGTGGACCTGCAGAGCGTTAACGGGTTTCTCGATTTTGAGTATTTTTTATTCGTATTTCTAATGTTCTTTTCCCAGATTTTTCTGTTTAGTCTTCGTATTTTAAAAATGTGTCAGACACGTACTTTTTACCTTATCACTTTATTTCTTTCAAACATTTATAGAGAGAAGCTTCCACTGCCTCACTAAACGTGTCGTTGATCTTGCTGCACGTAAAGATCCCCGGGTGGTCAAAATTAATGCGAAGCCCTCCACTACGGCGCAAGACCTGTGTAGCGTCGGCACATTAAACCTCATAATCGTAATAATCATCATCATCATCTTAGGGCTTCGTTTGTCCAAGTGAAATGCCCTGCAGAAATCAAAGTTTAAACGCACTGCAGGAAAGCGATGGTGATGACAAGACGACTGCGGGAAAGCCAACTTTAAGCACAATGAAGGAAAGCGAGGATGCCGGTAAAATACGTTCTGAACACACTGCAGCAAACACAACTTTAAACACACTACAGAAAAACGACGGCGACGACGATGATGATGATGAAATAATTTTCTGATCAGGCTTAGACTTTCGCTTTCGATTGAGGCGGTGTGGCTCTGGACTTTGCTCATTCGAAGTGGACTTTGGCGTTGCACTTTGGCAGTTTGTATTTTTGGACTTTGGGAGAGTGAATTTTACGCCTTCGATTTCCCTCACGTTGCAAAAAAAAAAAACCTTCGCGGTTTAACCAACCTTTTTTTTAAAAAGAAGCTTTGATATTGTTTCTCGTGTTTCTTGGATTTTCCAGATTTCTGTTCGACGTGTCAGGTCCACTGATTATGAATTTTTGCGAACATTCAAGGCGTTATAGGGTTGGCCATGTTTTGCTATTTTTTATTCCTATTTCCAACGTTATTTTCCCGGCTTTTTCACTTCATACTTCTGCTTTAGACATGCAAAAGATGCATACCTTTGACTAAATGAGTTTATTTGTGTAATACCTTTATTTCATGTTTTTTGCGTTTCACAATTTTATTGAACAAATTATCTCTGTTGATCTCTGGTTATAAGCATTGAGTTTGTTGCTTCCGCCAATTAGGCATGCTTGGGGACAGAGAGAGAGAGAGAGAGAGAGAGAGAGAGAGAGAGAGAGAGAGAGAGAGAGAGAGAGAGCGATCTTTTATTGATATAAAGGATTAGAGCGCGCTGGTGGCCGTCCTGAGCGTCGCGACGACTTCAGCCGCTCGAGTCACGAGCTCCTTCTGGAGCTGGGAGTCCCAGCGCACCAACACCTCCATACACTGTTCATGGGAATAAATGGGACGGAATGGGTCCTCTACACAAGCCCACATTTGGTGTTGGACCGTTGCCCTTTCCACGAAGGGGGGTAGAGCAAGGATGGGTAGAGACAGGGGTGGACAGGATGGGGTGTGGCTCTGCGGGGTAGAGATTTCGTTTGGAGTTGACTCTAGAGGCATTCCTCCTCCAGAGTGAGGGATGAGTGAGCGGGGGGAAGCTTGCGGCTGGAAAGGCGGTAATGCTGTGTGACCTCTCTGAATGTGAGGAGGGTGTTCTTGATCGATTTGGCTGCAAAGGAGGGAACAGTCCACATCGTACGCCCGGGGGAACAGTGCTGCGTCGGCCATGTAAGCCGTCCCTATTCCTCAAATGCCTGTGTGAGCCGGGAAATATTGGAAATAGACCGTGTCGCATGGCGAATTTCAACGGAGCAGTTTGTGTGCCGGAGCGGGAATGAGCCCTTTGGCAAAAGTTTCTGCGGCCGTTTTCGAATCCTAGAACGTAACTTCAGGGTTGGACCTTTGAGTTATGGTCAGTGCACTTTTGCCTCTAACGCACAGAGTTACACGGCCCCGGCAGTGCGGGTGGTCGGCAAACAATGTTAACAATAATATCGCTCGCAACAATAGGCACCTCTGAAATATTCCAAATATCACTGTACACTGCCTCGTGCACAAAAGTGACAAATCAAACCTTGCTAAACTAACTACGAGTGACTGACGTCTACTACTTTTGCGTAAATTGTATGAAACCAATGTCAGAGACATCCTTTTTAAAATATAAGAGCCACTTGTTACACACTACAATTTCGCACCGCCAAAAACTGTTTTAACTTATTAATGAAATGTGTTCGGATACAAAGGCAATTCTTTGGTACGTGTAATAACTCTTGCACCCTACAAATATAGTCCTGAAATCCCAATAGTAGCTTATAAGATCAAAAAAAGTGCTGCCACTGATACCATTTTAAATTTTTTTCAGGTACCCCATAACAGCAACAACGAATACAGTTAAATGCGCGGGAAAAAATTCAACAACTTTTCAATTGGTTCCGGCACGCCAATGCGAAAGGAAGTTTGTTTGGAGCATTGATCGTAGCCTACGGAGCCCTTTCACTATGCTTTCTAAAGTAAAAGTGCCTATAATTGGAAACTGGAGAAACAGACAAGTTGTAACTTTGAACCTAAACCAAACTAAAATAGTATATAGAATGGTAAATACAAGCGCCAGATACTGTATACCCAGCGACAGCCTTGTAAAAATGTTTAATCAGGTACGTCTCTTCGTGTGACATTCCATTACTGCTGAATATTTGTTTTCTAATATCAGGCTGACGCCTTTCTCTGTACCACTGAGTGCACACATTTTTATAACAGGAGTTGCTTTGAGGCACAACGGAGTTGCGACTATCTCCGAGGGAAACTCCTCAAATCATTGCACTTTCCAGTGCGTCTTGCGTTCTTATGCAATGTTTGTAATATGATATTACGTGTAATATTTCTGCGTAATATTTGGATACAAGGAGCCCAATTCTGTAAAACTAGAGGCCGTTGTTTTCAAATGACGCGGTCGCGCCATGCAAATGCATGTGTTGCCCGTGTGTGGCAGTCGATTTCAGGTTTCGGGGGAGCTCATTGAGCTACAGAAAAGCCCGGTAGCCAGGGCGTGAAGCGACGAGCTAAACGACGGGGGCAGTGCGTGTCGCTTTGCGCCCTCGCCACAGGGCTTTTCTGTGGCTCATTCACCTCCCACGACACCTCGAGGCGACGGCCACACACGGACAACACATGCATTTGCATGGCGCAGCCACGTCGTTTGAAAACAACGGCCTGTCGTTTTAGAGAATTGGGCCCCAATGGTTTGCCTTCCAGTTCTCTTCGGTATTTATGTTGTGGTGTGTTTTTGCCGCTGATATCATACAAATGTCTTTGTTATCTTGCCTTACTCGTGTATCTGTTCGCCCAGACAAAAACGCATGTTCTGGGTTGCTTTTTATAAAACTCGATTATCATTCCACCATTTTTATAATTTTTAAGTGCGAATGCACTTTATAAGCGACCCCAAACCATCCACCACCGGCGTCGGCGGCGGCGGCGGCGTCGGCGTCCGCAGCGCTCCTCTATATTTAAAGAAGAAACAGCATCCGGCGCCAGGTTTCGATCCGAGGACTTTGCGGGCCGCAGCCCGACGCTCTACCGAATAAGCCACGGACGCGACGCTGATATTGTCAGTAACGCGCCTTATATCTTTAACGCATTCAAACTACGTCGTCAGCGGCGTGCGTTGGCGACTCAGCGGCGTTATAGCGGCTTGATAACTGCGTGGTGTACACGTGATACTACAAACCCGATGGAAGAGATGGAAGAGAAGGCGGCGAGGCGGTGGGCTGCGGGGGCCGAGCGCAAGCGCCGCAAGCGGGCCGACAACCGTGCATTAGCACTTTCACATTCTCCCCCTCGGGGAAATGCGGGGGAATTTTTCTATTCGGCATTATCATATTATATTTCTGTCAACTATGGTATCTGCGTTGTTATCTCTGCTCCCCGCTGCGAAAGCCGGGCGTACAGCACAAAACTCGGTAACGACAGTATTCGGCCAAAATGTTTGCCTGCTGTAGCGACAACCTGTGACACGGGAATTATCAGCGTCTGTAAACACATCACCTTCATAACGCGACGTTGCGCTCTTGTATAGGTTGGATATACGAAGCCCGTAGCCACCACTCACCATTGTTTTTAAGCTTGTCTGCGTGGGATTCGTTAGTGTGGTACAACTTCAAACTTGGTAGCCGGAGGTGTAAGAACGCTTTTCTAGGGACAGATACAGAAAGCAACCGCTGAGAGCATGCACCAACAATGCGAGAGGCTGTGGAGATACCAATGAACGTTCCTGCCCTGCTGCACACTAAAAAAAGGAGGGGCAATTTACCAAGAAAACACTAACCAGTTACTTGTGACACCATCCACAAGGTACTGTTGTGGATCCGGGTTCAGCAGTCTATCTGGGAAGCGTGAATAATGTTTGTTGACGATGATAAGGAGACTGAGGCGTGCTAATGAAGGAGAAAAAACTTTATACACGTATTTACATGATGAGTAGAGGTTTTTTGCTGTGCCTCAAAACAAATAGCACAGTGAGCAACACTCGCCGGCGTGCAACACCACAGTTTTTTTTCAATGAAAATCTCTGGATGTAACTCCCACAAGTCTGGTCAAATCACGGACCCACAAAGCAAACACAGGGCCCGCCCACGCACGAAGACCTCCTGGTTGCTTGTTCACGTAACCACGATGGAGAGAAGGCATTGACACCGCTGAGACGGGAAGACCTTTTGTCTGGCTGTGGTGCGCACCGGATTCCTTGAGTCCCGAAGACACAGGTTACCGATTTAACTATTCGTCCTGTCGACGTCGCGTCCTTTGTGACCTTTCTGCCATCATTCTGTTAGTAACTGGAGGTACCAAATGTAGCACTAGTAAGTTCACTAACTGAAGCAGGGAGTGTGCACCACTATATCAACAGGAATGTCCTAGGGAGCAGCACTCCCCTTATCTATATGTTTTTACTAACTGGCCATGCATAACCCAATAAAAAGATATGGCTGACAATATGGATCGGCTGATCGCCTAGCGACAAAGAGGCACATCTAACGCGCTCATTTCATACTTAGGCAAAAAATAAATTGAGCAGGAAAATTAACGGGATGCACCGGGAGATTGAGTATAACTTCATTAGCTTAGAAATCATCCCTTCGTGATTTTATAGCCAGCAGCGAAACGTCCTCTGATATAGTCGGGAGGCGTGTCGCAAAAATCAAAAATTGTAGTGATAGTTTTGGAATTATGAATTTTATAGTTCGCATATATGAGCCCGCATGTGGATTTGCAAAACCTTTTTGTGATGGGGTGGACTGTAAAAACTACTGTAGTTATTACGTTCAATAAGTCATAGAATATTGTTACTCTATATCAATGCATGTTAGTACCAAACAAGCAGTGGTTACGAAGTGATACAATATTGTTACTGTATATCAATGCATGTTTGTACCAAACAAGCAGTAGTTACTAAGTGCCCGGGCTCGACAAGTAGCGATGTAATTCAGGGTCTATACTTAACGGCATCACCTACGTACCGTTGTGCGGGGTAGTAGAGTTCGTGCGGCGTTATTAAATACAACCCGTTACCAGCCTTACTCTTAAGAGTGTAGTGCGCACCTTCTGTCCAATGGCTGATGCCTCCCTCATGCTCGTTATGCCGTCTTTGGACTGCTGATACAAGAGACATCATCGGCTAATTCCATTTACGAACGACGCGTTCATTTCGTTACCACAGACGCCAGGTTTTGTGATTGTTTCAAACATTTCACGGTAACTCCCAACGTGCGTCACGATTAGAGCAACACGGACAAAGAGAGCAGTGGGAGCAGTTGTGGCGAGACAGTGTTCCATACAATGTTCGCCGCATTAGGAAGCTCACGCTAACTGACATGTGGCTTGATCAATGGGGCCGCGAAAGATTTCGCCGTTCCTGGCGCTTGAAGTATAAGATCATTTATATCGCTGTTAAATGGTCTCGGTGGTATCTTATGAGAAACACCATCGCATTTATGATTAAGTCGAGAGTTGTGATAGCCTAGAGTTATTTAGAAGAGAGACTACGAAAACGAAACTAAGCATGATTTATATTTAAGATCATATAAGCGCTAATGTTAGTCCCATGTATAGATTATCTGCGTACTTTAAGACAAGGCCCGTTCCGGCATTCCTGTATCACAAAGGTGTTATGTTTACCGACGTAAATGGCGTTTCAATGGTAAATGTAGCATGTCTTTTGTCAGGCCAATATAAAACCTTATGCATGCAATATTCCGGTTTTCTTGGTTTTCCGAGTGTTTTTCTTAACCCTGGAACGTTCTAACTTTGATATAAAAGTGTTTTTGTAGAACATTTGTAGATATCAACAATTGAAATGGTAGGGGGCACTCTCCCAAAGGCAGCGGCATTCAGCGGCTTCAATGTTGATTTTGCGTATGATGCGAACTTGCCTTGCAGTGTCGCCAACCCTGGTCCACGTTTGTAACCCCACCTACATTATTCCCTCACGAAACAGCTTCTAAATAGTTACCTTTTTACTTGCCTGAAGCACCTTAATCGATGCTTTGGCAGTGTGTAAGAAAACCTCCACTCGTAAACAGCCGCAATTTAGGGTACTAAGCACTCTTCCGTCATTTTAAGAAAGTCTGGGAGAAACTGAAGGAGATGTTCTCTTGGTGGATTTTAAGTAGGCAATAGGAAGTTTGTAGGAAGGCAATTCTGTACACGTCAGGAAGGCAATAAGAAAAAGGGCCCATCTCCCCGCGAGGGGGACTCGAGTAAATGCGTCGCATAGGGGGTGGGTGTATTGCGTTAAAGTTTAGTGTTTGGGGAGTTGGTGGTAGTGAATTGCGTTGTATCAGCAGCTTCTTGACGTAGTTTGAATGAGTCAAGGATATAAGGCGCGTTCGTAGCCTCCCATTCCGTGTCGGCTTTGTGGCGCAGTGGGTAGAGCACCATGTACATTGCGTTCCGCCCGCAGGGTCGTGGGATCGAAACCAGGCGCCGGCAAGTATTATTTTTTTATATAGTGTAGGGAGAGGGGTGCGGACCTGTTGTTGAGAGCGAGGAGGGTAGCGTGATGCGGGAGAGGAGGAGTGGGGGAGAGGGCGCACCTGGAACGGCTGTTGCGGACGCCGAGGCACGCCGACAACGCCGGGTGACATCGTGAGTTAAAGAAATGCTCTGCATTTAAAAGTCTACTGGAATGTAGCATAGTACGAGATTTAACCCGGAAATATTGTTTCAAAACTTATCGTTCAAGGGGAACAAACGCGCTTTATAGAACACAATTTTTTGAAGAAAACATTTACAGCAGGACCGGCCAAGCATGCGAAAATGCGATTTGTAACAGCATTTAAAGTGCCAGCGTCTTTTCAGTGACTGAGTTCTGAGGTGGCCTAAGCGCCCCTGATAGAGAAAGGGACGTCGCCACATGGTACTGCTGCCATGATGAAGTTTGCTTAATGTTGAAAATGCAAGTGCGATATGTGTAGTAGCCGACTTCGTTTCTTCAATATCACAAAACCATTTCCCGTTTGTACATGAATGTATCCACACATGCTACTGTAAAATATATTTCTTACGCAATATTTGTTTATTGCAGACTTGTCAATGTGACTCTCAACGGGCAGTATGCCTTCGAATACGTTACGCCAGCAGTGAATGGTACTGGCACAGATTTTCACGCAGCCTCCCTTGGTGTTGAAACTTTGGCTAACAGAACAAAAGGACTGCTGACCCCGGAGCCTAACAAGTTGACTTACACAGTAACGGGTACTTATTATCAAGTATTGTGCGAAATCACAAATGATGACCGCTACTGGTGAAATGCTTTCTAACAAGTAAGCTTAATGGCAATTTGGGAGCGCGGACGCAAGGTTAAAATCTAATAAATTATTTTACCCCGAGTAAAAAGTAAGAAGCACAGTGAAAATAAACATACTCTTTTTTACACGATGTGCAAGAATTGTCTTTCAAACAACCTAACACAAGACAGTCCTGTTTTGCAGTTTACAATATCTAAGAAACGTCACGCTCGTCGAGACCAAAAAACGTATACGTGCGGCCAAGGTACCGTTCCAAATATTTCTCCCATCTATGCTGCGCTCAACCTATAACATCGCGAAATCCTTGCGTACGATGTACTTTGTGCTATCCTTTATTCATATGGTACAATTGTATGAAACAGGTCACCACTCATTAACGCTCTTTGTGCTTCAAGGTAGAAATATTATTCCGTGCAAGTAAACGACGCCTCCTCGGGGCACCAGAGACGGCTCATAGATGCACATACAAAGCTCCTACAGCAAGCACGTACAAGTGTTTGGCCAGGCCTGGGTCACGAAAAGACTACCAAAGCCCTAAAAACAACAGGACCACCTAACGAAGAGTTATAGCGACCTAGTGAGGCGTTCATTCTCACGACTGAAATAGAACAAGTTGTGGATGAGAAAACCTGTTAGCACGGCAATACTCCACTTCCAAGGGAAAAAATCGTGCAAGTGAGCACGGGCGGTGCTCCAACGGATGTTGTCGCGGAGATAATGCATACGTGGCAAGATGTTGTTTAACAAAGCTAATGCTAAGAACGCATTTACGTCAGCGAACGCATCCAGCGAGTGCCCGCAAGTTAACATGGCCTAGGGAGCTTCACATGTTCTTCTAACGCTAATAGAGGCGCAATAGGGATGAGCAACTATTGGTGAAGAGAAAAACGCCTGGGACGAATGGCTACTAAGGAAAATCACTGAAAAGTGTTAGTGCTTGCGCTGCACTGGTGCACTTGTTTGATAAATTCGCGAGTCGCTGAACGGGTGACTGCGATGTAATTTTCAGAGCCGTCTATAAGCTTTGAAAGATGGCTGTGAGAAGGTGAAGGAAATTTGGGGGTGTGATTGAATGGCCGCGCGATAGAATTGCCTTGCAAGATAAAAAAACTGAAAAAAAGAGCTAATATTGTCTTCCGAGAACGTTCATGGAAAGGTGGCTGCTGATGGAAAATAACAACAAGGATGAGGTGCGGCACGAAGGGAACGCAGAGCGAGCAAGTTGGAACAAGGGCGAAGCAAAAGCAAGGCGGCCAGAACAGGACAGGGTGCTGTGGCAGCGACCACAATGGCGGCATGGTCAGTCGTTTGAGCCAGCCGTACGCAAGATCGTCGTCATCCACCGCCAAAGTTAAAAGTACATTCGTGTATCATGATGGCGTCGGTGCACCACTTCTCACGTGGTTCAGAGGCCCCGTCCCGCCCCCCGCCTATGCCTTTCTTCACTTTGCGTTATTGGTGTCGATCCGAACCAGAACCCCGTCCAGTTCACACACTCCATTTACCGCCCCCCCCCCCCACCTTGTGCGCATCCTTTCAACGGTCACGTCAAGTTAACGTTCTTAAACTTAAGCAACATTCTCCCAGCGCGGCAGCACGGAGATCGTACCTTTATTCAAGGCGTGGGTATCCCATAATTCTTGTTCTACATTCCAACACTGTCAGTAAAGGTAACTGGAAATTTTATGGTGCAACGAATGTAAGCTGAACATCGTCCTGAGATAGCGTGGTATTGGTTGCGGTACATTAATCCTAATTGGCGTTTCACAGAGAGCAGCCACTAGTGCATTTCTTCAGAGTCATTCATCTTGTCATCTACAAAAGAGTTCAATCGAGATGTCCCATCATCTTCTCAGGGCTTCGTTTCACGGTACAAATATAGAAAGCACAACGAAATCAAAACATTCTAAAACAGTTTTAGTACATTCCGAAATTTGTCCCAGACTACTGCAAATGCGGAAACACGTGATGCATGTTGCTGTGCAATGCCTGACAAACCAGCGGGAGAGCAACGAGTCACTGAAGGACGTCACTGGACACTTACGTCATGCACTCCCAATTTAAATGGCAATAACACAGGTATGCAGGAATTTGTTGGCAAATATATGCCATAAAAACGGAGTACTAAGCTACTTTATCGCCTGCCTATGCCGGCTTTCATGCCCTGGGTGACTGCAACTTGTTTCAAGGCCAGAATTTATCCGCTCGTTGCTAGTTCAAAGCCAGCGACCGTGATTTCGCCCGCAGCGTGGCTTAGTGGCGAAGGTGTTATGCTGCTTAGCAATAGGACGCGAGATTCATCCTGGGCACCGTGTCGGCTTTTCTGGTAGAGGCGAAAAGCGGAAATGCCCGTGTGACAGATTTTGGCGCATATTGGAGATCCCCAGGTGGTCAAAATTAACGCGGAGTTTTCCACTACGGTGCGCATTGTAGCCCGTGGGTTTCTGCGGCGCGTTAAATCAATCAATCAATCAATCAATCAATCAATCAATCAATCAATCAATCAATCAATCAATCAATCAATCAATCAATCAATCAATCAATCAATCAATCAATCAATCAATCAATCAATCAATCAATCAATAAATAAATAAATAAATAAATAAATAAATAAATAAATAAATAAATAAATAAATAAATAAATAAATAAATAAATAAATAATTAATTAAATAATTAATTAATCAATCAATAAATCATTCAATCAATCAATCAATCAATCAACAAACCAATTAATCAATGAACCAGTCCGTCACTCCTGTGGTTTCTTTTGGTCAATTTAAAGGGTCTATAAGAATAACACGTTCTATCAGAGTCCCTTAAAAGCATTGAAGGTCTGGTTTTATCAATAAGTTTTCCGTTCAGTCAAATAAAGGGTCTACAAAAATAAAAAGTTCTATCAATATTTCAAACTATCTGCATTACTCTTTCGGTATGTTATCAATTCGTCGGAAAGTAAACATAAACAATTTTCTGGTTTTCAATTAACAAGAGCGACGTACTCATCATTACAAACATCGCTACACAAACCCTTTGAATGCGTACTGGAACTTCACATGCAGAACGCGTCTTACTAGTTGGTTTCATTCATGTTAATAAACGCGCTTTGCTGCCAGATACCAGAAAGCTACAAGAAAATGGAGACGTCTGCTTGACATACCATTATTATAGAATGAAACAATGTACTTGCAAAGCGTATCGCAAACAACGATCTTTCTAAAACGAGACATTGAGTGCACACTTAAGACGGTGCATTTTGATTATACAAGAAGGTGGGATATTTCTGACAAGTTCTCGGTTTACCACTGTGCAGGGCGGCAGAAATTTCAAGTAATGATACTCGTTGACCACTGCCGCCCCTCTAAATTATACTCTTTCCTTTTAGATCTACCGCCCTTTTGTTTGCACAGATAAATGGAGTGGTGGTGCTATTGGTTGGGGAGGGATTGGTTCTCCCGGGAAATATTTCTACTGGCTCATTTATTCGAGGGGGTGATTGTTACGTAGTACTTCTAGACTATATTGCAGGTGTCCCTGCGAAGCAATGTTTCTCCTAGAAATGCAGTAGAGATATTGACAAACATGCCAGCACAAAGAGATATTTCCCAGTGATTAAAAACGTTATTTACCTCAGTTCTTCTAAGGCAGCAAGTTTCAGGCTCTAGAACACTGTTCAAGCACTCATGAAAGCCTAAAGCACGAGTTGTCGTGGCCTATTATTCTAATAAAAGGTTGGAGATCACTGTGAAGTTGACAAATGACAAAATGTTTCGCGATCGGCCTTCTTAGAAATCTCCACACAATGGTTGGCTCTTCATTTTTACACGCTGCTGTGGATCAGTGCCTAAGGCGCTGTGCTGCTGAGCCTAAGGGCGCGGGTTCGATCACAGCAGCGGTGGTTGCCTTTGAGACTGAGGAGAAACATGAAAAGTCTCCTATGAAAAGATTTCGGCACACCTAAAGATGACCAGGTGGTCAAAGTTAATCTGGCGCCATCCACTCTGACCTGCCTCATAAGTCATATGTAGCTATCGTGAGTCCTCTATGAAAAGATTTCGGCACACGTAAAGATGACCAGGTGGTCAAAGTTAATGAGGCGCCATCCACTCTGCCCTGCCCCATAAGCCATATGTAGCTATCGCGCGTTAAACGCCGTCATCGAACTCCGATTTCATTTTGACACTCACACAATAGGCTACATGTCGGTGGAATACGTGGGCATGCGTCATAGCTGATGGCATTTTTACGAGAAGTTTGTGCTGCCCACCCTCTTTTCAGGAAATAAGGTATTTGGCCGTTGTAACACCGTTACGCACATTGCCCGGCTCTGGAGACGCATTTGCACAGAGCAGCTTAATGGAATGGAAATACAAAATAAATTATACGGTTTTTATATTAGTGATGTCTATACTGGAGTGGCATCAGTATTTCCTTGAATGAAAGTTCCTTCAAAACGCACATTTGGGCTACAAGCCAAAATGTGTATGGTTTATCTGATGTTTTGGGACAAAGCTACACGTTGGGCGCGACATCCTTGCACATTGTCTAGCAAAAACACCTGTGTTCACGTTTTAAATATTCTTTCCCTGTTCTGGAGTGGGACGGCATATGGTTTAAAATGTATTGGAATATTTATCGGATTTTGCATGGTTTAGGGGCGCAAGCCAGGCATACTGCATATTGTGAAGAATACACTTCATTCAGAGTTTGACATGTCGACAACGCTTGCAGCGTCTTTTCTCCAACATAATCCGTATTTATTAAGCATAATATATATCCTATACCGTACTTGAGTTGTACTGTAATCAACCTTAAACGAGCTTTAACTAGGATTCCTTATGCACCACTTTTCGCAAGCAGTAATTGGAGGTTTATGCGAGGAACGCGCTTGCACATCAAAAAAGTTAAGTACTGGACAAATTATTGTACACAAATTAGGGCCTACCATGAGGCCACGGGTTGTTTCTCTGTTATCGTGCCTATAACCACTGCAGATGCTACGAGCTCACCAGGTCAGAGCACGAACACCTAGAGACAACTGTCAAGAACCAGGTGCTCCGAGAGGAGCGCAGTCATCTGCTCCACTCGGCGGCATCTTACGCGTTTTTCTTCTCCATGCACCACCCAGAACTGGTTCTACGTGGTGGTTTTCCTTCTTGCCTCCACGGTACAAACATCCGCGCATTAGTCATAAATTAAGCCCCAGACCCAAACCCTCGCTCCCGACATTGTTTGAAGACTTCCGCTAACAACTAGCGGCCGCTCTTTGTTTCAACAATGCAGTGTTCTTTCTGGCGAACAGGTCCCTCGTCGGCGGTTCGCGTAGAGCAGGCTTAGTATTATCGTAATTATTCGATCGCC
The DNA here is from genome assembly GCF_048455015.1 of Haemaphysalis longicornis. Lineage (NCBI taxonomy): Eukaryota > Metazoa > Arthropoda > Arachnida > Ixodida > Ixodidae > Haemaphysalis > Haemaphysalis longicornis. The sequence goes on along the minus strand of NW_027526335.1, from coordinate 169,089,206 downwards.
ACTGTTAACAAGCCTCGCGGACGATGGTGCTTAGCACAACCTATGCTCACCGTAGAACCGTTTTCCGGCATGTGGACCTTTGTTTACGCAATGAATTGTGTTGTGGCGGAGGGACAGAGATTTTTACTGCTGCAGTGTGTGCCGAGCTACGTATGCCAAAATTATTCCCGGCAGATCGTGTGCGTCTCGGAGTATTATAACGCAACTTAGCTGCATTGTGCCGTTACAACTACGTAGAAACTAGCGACGATTGCCTGCCTTTGAAAGCCTAAAAATCAACAAAACGTTATGAATTCTTTAGACCTAGAGGCTCGACTATTTGACTTAGGAAATAGCTGATAAAATTGACTTTAATATTAGGCCTTGCTGCATCGAAACCACAAAATTTTATCCTCCTCAAATGAACGTTTTAAGCAGAATAAACCTGCTTTTGAGATTGTATTTCTCTTATCGCCTTCTGACGAACGCAATTCTGCTCATATAAATGTTTGAATTTTTTCAGACATAATCAGAATTCGACGTTATTTTTTATTATGAAGATTTGAAATTTGTTAGCGCACTTGGCTTCGGCAACAAATCATACCCTTAGATTTTGAACTAGCCTCCCTAGAAAGACTAACCTCACTATAGTAGCCTCACTAGAAAGACTAGCCTCATTAGGATAAATAAAATGGCAAGCTTTTATACCAGAACAACTTCTGCCTACCGAACTCAAGGTGCAGCTCCTGGCTTCCGCATTAGTGAGAGCAGCTGGTTTATAACAAACGCATTTCTTTTTAAACTAGAGACCTGTGCTTCTACCCTACACCTCTTGGAGTGTCCCGCACCATCATCTTTGGATTGCCTAGAAAAAAAGAAAGATATCAAATTGAAGCAGCCACTCCATGTTATGGAGTTGCGACTGACTACCAAACATATACGCTGTAGTTCGTAAATTTTCAAGCAAGAGAAGTCGTCACTCTAAACATGATATGCTGAGTTAGAACAGTGACAAGTGACAAACCTTGCATGATTACGTCACCCTAATACACAGCTCCCCTGCTCCAGTCACAGGAAAAAGTTAGTGTCTGTATCAAATGAGTATGTTAATTTGATACACATGAGTCAGAGATGTGCTAAATCTACTTTGAATGCCCTCTTCGAAAAAGGGACTAGATAAGCATGCACCGCTAACTGGCCATGCTTGATGCTGTGGACAGTATACACAATGGGTGCCATCTGATCACACTGCTCGGAGTTGTGCACTTAGTGTCTGCCTCACACTCAGTATCTTCAGTTTTTAGTGAGTTTTGTTTCAATAGCACTTAGCTTCAACTGCAAGTATGGCCCTCCAGCAAAAGAAGAAAGGGGAAGAAGCGAGTCATCAACTTTTTTTCGAAAAGGAATAATTGCCCACCAAGTTATTCTGTGTTGTGCTATATATTTGTTTTGAAGGCTATTTTCAGCCTAAATATTGCAAAAAATATTTGCAGGAGGGTTAAGGTATAAGAGCATGGCAGAACACAGCGCTACAAACAAATATTTATTTCGGATGCAATTTGGCCGACTTTATAAAGTTCCATGCAGACAATGAACAAAAAAAAAGCTGAGGGCGAATCTGGGTGAGATAAAAAGGCGACGGTAAAAAGGCGTTCCTGCATAGTAAAACCTAGTGATTGGATAGCAACTGCAATTATTGATGTGTTCATGAGATGGAAGAAGTGTAATGCAGTTGTTATCGAAAGAAACTATCTGGCGGGTCTCAATGGTGCCTCTATTCAACTGCTCACTGCGTCAAGCTACAGTCGTGGTCGTACTGAAATGGGGCTTACACGCACAGTCCTTGCACTAATACAAGAACTCTGCAATGTGGAAGTAGAAAAAATGGTAGTTTTTCTTTCCACCACGGAAATATGATTACTGCACATTTAGCATCACTTGCAATAGATACCCAGACATTTATGAGTATTTTTTTTTACACGGGAAAGGTAGTATATTCATTGCAGGGCATTAATTGCAGGACTCTGCGTTGAAGCCACCTTTCAACAAGACCGCCGAAGTAGCATGACGGGGATATTGGTCAACTTGCGAAATCATCGAGACCCTCCCAATTGTTTGTTGGAAGAACAAATGCATTATCAACGCTTCCATTTGTTAACGCAAAGAACTGCTATTGTTATCCGATCACTACGTCTCACCAAGCGTTTGAAGCCCCTTTTATTGCCGCATTTCATGACGCCCACTTTTGCCCTGAACTTTCTAGATTAAGTTGGTTTGCTTTTACTTTTATTTGCTGTGTTGACTACTGTATAAAATTGGCCAAGTCTCAGTGAAAATAGAGTTGTTAGTAGCGCAGTGTCCTGTCTACTCTGTGTGCCCCTCGCTCCCCTCTGCTTAAGTTTCGCCATTATTCACCAATTCAGTTAAGGGGCCCTTGAGATGAATTTCTAAGTTGTTTTGTTTGTGTCAGATATAAACTCTCTATTTTTTTAGAGGCAAGCCCATATATAGTAAGCATATTCGCTCACGCTAACAAAAGGTATTACTACCGCCAGACAGAACTGTTTCTTGGCCCACCAACTTCCGGTGATGTAGCAGTCCCACCTCGTCCGAGGCGAAGCAGGCATTTCTTGGTTAGCCGCTTGAACTCGCTTTTATGCCCGCATTTTTTGACGCGGTGTTTCTGCCCGCGTATGTGTATAGCGCCGTCGTTACCATGGTTACTGCAGTAAGTGGGTCGCACATGGCTTGACGATGCTGCTTTCTTCTTAGCTAGCATCCCAGTCGTTATGGACTAAGAGTAGGAGGTCGGGAGTCGACTATGCATCGCTGAAAGGTGCCAGAAACGGTAACTTAACGGCATAGGTTTAAAGTGGTAACCACATTCAGCGGCTGTGACGAACAACGTGAAAAACGTGGTTTTTCAGTGGCATAGTTCGGGAAAACAGAAAGAACTCACTCAAACCAATCAATTTTTTCTCGTTACGCTGTCCTCACTCAAACGCAGACTCAACAAGCTCACCTCTACTCATAATCACTCATGCTAAGTCATCGCGAGCTCATTATTATTTGTACTCACGTGTACTCAAACTCATCTGTACTGAATTTGTGCTCGTAACCAATCTGTCCTTACGAGTACTTCTCGTACTCAATATGTACTCACCTGTACTGAACTAGTTTGTACTCACTCGTCCTCATAATCAATCTGTACTCACGAGTAGTACTCATACTCAGTCTATATTTATGAATAGTACCGTGTTTAATCTGTGCTCAATCGTACTCATACCGAATCTGTTCTCCCGAGCGTTCGTACTCCACCTGCACTCACCAGTAGCACTTGTAATCAATCTGCACTTGTACTTATACTCAATCTGTACTAACTAGTAGTAATTATCGTCAGTCTGTACTCGTGAATAGTACTGGTAACCAATATGGGCTCAGACGTAGCAATACTGAATCTGTACTCACCATCATTTTGTGCTGAGAAGTACTCATACTGATTCTGTTCTCACGAGTATTCGTTCTCAATCTGCACTAACAATTATTCGTATTCAAAAGTGTCCCTACTAATCGTGCATTTGGTGCGCTAAAAAGTAGATAAGTAAAAAGATTAATACGATTGCGGTTCATGTGATGGGTGAAGCCACTTAGGGGCTTGGGTTGTCGGCAATAATATCGTTGTAGTGTCCTGTAGTAACCGCACTAAAACACCGGTACACTGGTTTTCCAACGCCGAGCGCCAGAACTTTTCATCTTCGTTTGAAAAACGCCTAATAATAAAAGAACACACCGGGACACTCGTTTTTCAATTCCTCGAGCTAGAATGCTTTGTTGTTCTAAGACACGAGACTTACAGCAAATCGGCAAACGTCTACCCTTCAACAGTTTCATTTCCGTGGGTAAAAACGCAAAGAAGCCAAGAATGAACATGTACGGTATGCTTCACCCCTCCCCGGATTTCACGTTAGTAGAGATGGCCTGGCCTGGAGTTTTTTAACTGTAGTTGCAAAAATGTGTTGTCAAGGTAAAATGCAATATTTAACATTTATTCACTGAAATGGCTTTGATCCCGATGGCGTTGCTTTAGCGCTTTGGATGTTCCTTGTCAGGGGAATGTGTGGCACTACCGAGCTGCACCACGCGCTCCGCCGGGGCTCAGCCCGCACTTCCAAGTGTCAAGGCGTCTGGCTAGCATCACCCCTCCTTTCTCTCTCTCTCCAGCATTGGTTCCAGGGGTGATAGCACGGTGCTGGAAAAGAAGTGATGGCAGACGGCAACTGGCGTCCGTTAATCCAGGCCAGAAAAAACAGCGCACATTTGGAGCATTGCGCCGACGGTTGTACATTTTATTTTAGGGCACAGCCCTTCGTCGCCCTTGTTTGCACTAAGCCGCGCCGACGTCGTCGTTACCAAGGGAACGATAGGAAGGCCAACGAGTGAAAGAAAATGGGAACGATGGGAAGACCGACGACTGAAAGAAACCCAAGGAGGCGAGTGTTGCCAAATTGGGAGGCGAGGGCAGTTCGCCGTGGCGACGCGAGTCAGCGCTTTCCGAAAGTGCATGGTGGGGGAGAGGAGTGGGCAGTCTGCTGTTCCCGCGCGAGGCGCTAGACGGCGCGACGCTTGGGGAAAATGTGAGTGGGGCGTGCGCATGACAATAACGTGCGTTCGCTTCCTAAGACGCAGTTCGTGGTCCCTTCCTTAGACGCACTTCGCGCCGCCGACGGAGAGGCCCATCGTCGCTGCCCTCGAAAGAACCCACGAGTGAGTGCTGCCTCAGCCTACTGCTGCTGCGCCCAAATATCGAATTAGGGAGGACCGTAATCGCCAGCCAATTTTTCGGTGCAATACAGCGGCACAATACAGCGGGGCAATACAGCGGCGCAGTGAAGAGAAACGAAAGAGCCGTTCACACGCCTTGCTCTGCGAATTTGTCATGTTTTACGTTCATGACATGCGCTCACCATGCAGCTTAAAAGGGCGGCCCCATTTGAATCATTGTGCACTACTTTGTCCCAATAGACAATGCACTGTCTGAACCGGTAACTTGACAATGGGCACAATTTAAGCGAAGCACACATGGCTACGATTCTATGTATATTTCATGTACGAGAATAAAAGCTCCCGATGCTCCACGTGTCTTCGCAGTTCGAGGGGTTCTTTATCCCGAGACAATGAAAACGAACGTAACGGTGTGTGTGCTACACATAGAACACACGGTCACCAAGAAAGACCAACGCCGTTTAAAACATGATTTGGACTTGAAGTATATACCCTTCACCACTCGGATACGTATCCTGAGTAGATTGGTTAACGATAGGCCCTGTTCGCAATATCAAAGAATGGCTTAGACCTGGCACTAAAGCTTATACGTCTCATCACACGCATATGCATTAAGAACACATCAGTTTGAGGTTTGAAGTTCGTTTTGGCAGAATGGTGTACTTAATGGCGAGGCAAAAGGCGACGTAAATGTCGCGTGACTTCAGCTCTGGCACCCGGTAACACTGGCAGCTCAGATAGTGTTTTAGGCTTAAAAATGTTTCACAACAAAAGAAAGGAAAAATAACAAAGTGATAATCAGATAGCAATGCATAATTCTAAAATAACTAACACTCCACACGAGAAATAGCAGGAGAACACTAGTACAAACATTATAACCAAGAAAACGTGGTACACATATTTAATTTTCGAATAAACAGTAAAGAAACCGATGCAAAGAGGCCATGACGGTAGCACATCAGGTCAATGTAATTAATAATAAATTGATTAAGTAAAGCTTAATTTGATTTATGATGAATATAAACACTTATAACAACCAATAGGCCTATTATGTCGGCATGATAGTTTCAGAGATTTGGTAGTTGCCATTAAAACTTTAAAACAGTATGCCATAAGCTATACTGTAGATAAAGGTCCATGTACTTGAAGAGAAAGAATTCGCGGTCGCTTACATAGGTTAGGTTTGGAAGCTCAGATAACCCCACTGGGTACATACATTTGACACTCATAATTAAATTTTGGAGAAAGCGAGGTAAGGTATCGACACTAATAGGTTAGTTATTGATTAAACGAATACCCCTTCTCTGAATCAAAACAAGCAAGGTAAGATTGGAGTGAAAAGTAACACCCCAAACCAAAAGAAAATATTCCAATCGAGAACTGCAATCGAGAAAATATTGCAATCGACGGAAAAGAGCAGTTGGCACTTCAAAGGTGTTGGCAACAAACGCCGCAGGTTATTTAACACTCCAATAGACTGTGTGGTCTTGTGTTAACAAAATATACGTAATGATTCTAAAAAAAAGTTTTGTGAAAGAAAACGCCTAAAATGTGTACTTGAACCCTTTCCATTGGAAGGGAGTGAAAAGGTAGAGAGAAAGAAATTCTAGTAGGCCTATTCTTCGACGTCAAAATGATCTTTTTTAATCTTAACATTGCGCTGTAATACATTCGCATCCAGCGATAGGGAAAGCTGTTGTAGCCAATAGTTGCAGTAGTGACGACAGGTGCCAATCAGTGGGCCAATAAAAACAGTGCAGTGCGGTTAGGTAATTCATACAATCGAATGCCATATGTCTAGTGGTAGTATGGGACAATTTAACGGCTATGTTCAATTTCTGGCGCCTTCGTTTCATTATAAACAAGTTTTTTCTGTTTTGCTGTCGTAGATACAGGTCACGCAAATCTTCTTTTCAATTTATTTGCATTGGTGTAAACATTTGTGCTGACTATATTTATGACGGTATAGGTCGAAAAACTTGTTCAGCCTGGCTACGTTTCCCGCATAAAACGTTATCGGTCCTCTAGTCACGCCTTTGCGGCGTCCGCTTGTGTACAGCGCACTGGGTGTCACGAATCTTCAATACTAGAGATATGCGATGCCTGATTAAAACAAAGGTTTACAGTCAGTGGTTGTGTGCTTTTTTCAGTGTGTGTGTGTGTGTGTGTGTGTGTGTGTGCGTGTGCGTGCGTGTGCGTTTGTTTGCGGGCGTGTGCGTGTGCTTGTGTGCGCGTGCGTGTGCGTGTGCTTGTGTGCATATGTGCGTGTTAGGCTGTGCGCGCGCGTGCGTGTGCGTGCGTGTATGCGTGTGTATGTGCGTGTGCTGGTGTAGGTGTGCGTGTGCGTGTGTGGGTGTGCGTGCGTGTGTGTGCGTGCGTGAGTGTGCGTGCGCGTGCATGTGCGTGTGCATGTGTGTCCCAGCCTGAAGAGGAACAACAACCGACACGAGCTTTCGTTACTCCTGTGCTACCCATTGCGACTCAGCGTGCAACCGAACCACCAGCGGAGACCCACGCTCCTACAACGCAAGTTGACTTGAGTAAAGGGATAATTCCCCGGTTATTTGCGGCACTCAAAGCTCTTATGTCCGCCATACCATCCGCAAGTGGTTTGCCTGAAGTTGCTGCTATCATGGCTTTGGAACCTCTTCTAGCAGCATCTTGCTCTCTACCTGGTGTGCCATTCACCATCGGGAAACAATGACGGCATCACCATCGCCAACAGTGTCATTGAACAGTCACCTAAAACGATGCACCATTTTCCAGTGGAACGCTCGTGGTCTGAGGTCGAAGCTCGGTGATCTACGTCAGCTTCTTCACACTTACCGATTCCCATTCTTTGTCATTTCAGAGTCACGAGTAGATCAGAATTACCGCTTGAGTGGTTACTATTTTATCCACTCACAACGAGTAAGCGGTACAAGCCGGCTTCTTATCGGGTTGCGTACTGACGTTCCGGCAGTTGAAATTCCAGTCTCACCGCACGAAACAAATGAGTACGTCTGCGCAACGACAATTATTGGTTCTCAGACTTTCACATTTATCGCAGCGTACTTACAACCCAACGCCAAGTTTGATGAGACCAGGCTGGACAACCTCATCACGTCGACTGACAAGCCGCACATTATCTGTGGGGACTTTAACGCTCATAATGAAATTTGGGGCAGTTCCCAGACAAGCCTACGTGGTGCAAAACTCGCGGACTTCCTAATTAGACATGGCATTGAACCCCTAAACGATGGCAGCATTACCTTCCTCAAATCCCTCAAAACAACCAGCTACATTACATGTGTTACGGTCATCCGTTTATACAAGAACTTGTAGCAGCATTGACGAAGACGAAGGCTACGAAACACCACTCTTAGGCTCACTGACCGCTCGCGCCACGAGGGTCGCGCAGTGAGCCTCAGAGCGGTGCTTCGTCATCCTCGTCTTCGTCAATGCTCGCTGATGCCTCGTATGCTGGCCCTCAAAGGTTAACCGGCACACCAAGGCCCCTTTCGGCTCGTTTACGGCAGCAACTGAGCGCTTCGACAAGGTGCACGTAGATATTTTGGGGCCCTAGCCAGAAAATGTCCGGAAGACGGGTGGTCGTGGCACGCTTCCGCAAGTTCGTCACGAAGGTCCGCGGGGATGACAAGAAGGTAATGCGTTCTTGTTCCGGGGCTGAAATTCTTCACGACGATGGAGTTTCTCAGGCTGAATGCTGGTAAGTTGCGTTTGAAGGTCCTAGGAATGGCGACATTGCATTCCTCGAGGTAGTCGATTATTATGCGTAAGTCGGGGTCGGCACGCTGCTGGGCGGCAAGTCGCTCTCCTTCACGATTCCGAAGAACGCGCTGTCTTCGTCAGAGTCTTGTGATGGTGGGTCGACGGGGGCACGGTACACCCGAGGTACTACTGGCCCCGCCTTATCTCTGACGTCACCCACTACGTCCGCAGCTGCCGTGACTGCCAGCGACGAAAAACGCCGCCGATGAGACCCACCGGACTTCTGGAGCCAATCGACGTCCCATCAAAGCCCTTCCAACATATTTGAAAGGACTTTCTGGGCACGGTCCCTACGTCACGATCCAAGAACAAGTGGATTGTCGTAGCTACTGACTACATGACGCACTGCGCAGAGACAGCCGGTCTTCCGAGGGGGATGCACAAGAAGTAGCGAAGTTCTTTATTAACCAAGTTGTGCTGCAACATGGAGCCCCTGAAGTCCTAATCACGGACCGGGGAACGACCTTCACTGCGGAGCTTATGCAAGGATTCTTACGCTGCAGCAACACGGATCACCGAAGAACGATTGTGTACCACCCCCAAACGAACGGACTTACGGAACGCCTGAACAAGACGATCGCGGATATGCTGTCTATGTCGTAGACGTTAAACATAAGATTTGGGACGAAGTGCTCCCGTATGTCACGTTTGCGTACAACACAGCGACCCAAGAAACTACGCAGATCACACCATTCGAACTTGTCTACGGAAAACGGGCGACTACGATGCTCGATGCCATGCTTCCGCACGTAGACGATGACGACCTCAACGCCAACGTCCAAGGATACCTTCAACTCTCGGAGGAGCCCCGCCAGCTCGCTCGAGTTTGTATAACAGACCAGCAGCTGCTGGATGCCGGACGCTACAATCTCCGGCGCCGAGGCGCCAAATACCATCCTGGCGATCGTGTGTGGGTTAGGACTCGCATCCGGTGACGCAAACTCAGTGAGAAGCCTCTGCTACGGTATTTCGGACCTTACGGGATTCTACAAGGTGTTGGTCAACTTACCTACTTGGTGGTGCCCGATGGTGATTCCGGTACATCACGACGACGCACGCGGCCCGAAGTCGTCCACATGGTTCACCTCAAACCTTACTGCGCAAGATGATGGACCTTTTCTGTTGAGAGCACAAGACACGGGAGAAGTGGTATAGCCTAACACTGAGTTTGAGGTTGCTTTAACTTTATAAAAAAGAAGTTTCCGGTCCCGAGCTTCACCAATACAAGTAAGACAACCACAATTCATGGATCATGCATTCATTTACCTGTAGCAAAGAGAATCTCTTAGAAGTAGTTAAGGGTGCGGTTTAGTACATTTCACTTGTCTCTAATTTCACTCGCATGGATGAACGTGGCGTGTGCAGCCGCTTGCGGTGTCGTTTGCAGCTTCACTTTCCAACCACCTTCACAGAGTGGATTGGCGTGCATTTTTTTTATTTTGCAGCAAAGCCGTATACCTCTACTCTCCACCGTTTCATCACTACTGCTAAAAACGACCTCCGTGGGCCAAAATGCTAAGGCGCCAATGCCTCAGACGCCGAGATCCTGCGTCAGGCTAATGAGGCTTACAGCATAAGCCAAGGAGCTCTGAAATAATATAGGGAAACCATAAAACAAGCATCCAAGCCGCATTATGCATGATGATGCGCCAGTTAACAATGCGACCTTCCCCTCCACCATGTGTTCCTGGTAAAGATCATGGTCGCAGATTATCGTTGAAGGCTAGGCACGGTGACAACCGGCTTTATAGATAGCGACCTGCCCATCGCAACCGGCGACAACCGCAGCCAGTGTGCCGAAGACTCGGTGTAGGGACCGCGCGCTCCGTCATCTCGGGCTATGTTTAATCCCCAACTCACCAGGTTCGCTTCGCTCTCAATGGGACCTGCGACTGCTCGCATTAAAGTAGCGGTCGCCCGAGTTCATTACGGTTGTGCAAACGCCTAGCTATATACCGGCCACAAACGAGAGTTCCCGGTTAAATCTAGAACTGCTTCTAAGCTGCGCAAACGTGAACGTACACAAGCAGAACACACTTCTATAACATCGGCCTTCTCTACTGGCCTTCTTTGTTTTCGAGCCTTTTCGTTCATTTAGACATGCGGAAACTTTGTCGACTTTCGCTTTACGTCGAGGAACTTTTTATTGACGTGAAGCTCGTCTATGCAGGTGCAAACGTTCACAGGGAAGGCTCGAATGTGTGTCAACACCACAAAAGGGCCATTTTGTACGTGGTTGCGGCTTAATTCTGGCGGGAAAATAATTTTTTTCCAGTGAAGGTAGCACCAACAGACGGCAACCTTTTTAGCTGCTGTGGCATTTTCACCATAACGCAGCGCCGCGTTTAAAGGAGGTCCGCCGGCGTACACAAGCCGAATAAATAGCAAAGCTTGTTATGACAGCCATCCCCGGTCAATGTTTGCGGTGACCACCACAGTTACCTTCGGGATATCTTTTTGAACCACTTCCCCTGTACCGAAGCGATCGGAACCTGGTGAAAATAAATTGCCTTTACCTCGCGTTTGTCGGGCTTGCTCAGCTGTACGCAACAAACACCATTGCGTACGATATGTTCACTGAAAGTACAGTCTCCCAAAGTTTTAATAACATAGCGGGAGCGACGACGGACCGGCATGTTAGCGCCTTATCACGGTGTTCAGCAGCAAAATAGGCGAGAGTACGCACACGCGCTTAGGGCTATCCGCTGTATGAGTGTCGTCTGCAACGCTGTTTCGTTGAGAGTGGCATCTGGATGACTTTGTGCCCCACGCTGCTTATCTACCTTTGGTGCTGGCGAAACGGCCTTGCAAGATAAGAAAAACAGGGGGCGTGTTGCCCTGAGGAGAACAGCGGAGCAGACTACGCTCCCACAACAGAGAGTTCCATGCGCGAACGCGTACCCTCGCCTATATTCCCGGTGAACACTGTGATAAGGCGCTCACATGCCGATCGGTCGTCGCTCCGCTGTATTAAAAATTTGGGAGGCTCTACGATGACAAAATACAACAGAACCTTTCAGCAGGTTCTTCCGCAAAAGCGTATCCTTTGGCTAGCTTTGTCGCCGAGCCTCCTACCTAAGTCGACTATAACGTGCAACATCCCCCTCAGACCACCGCAGCTACTTCTCGAAAAATCACTATTCATGCTGTTGCTACACTTCCTCCACATAAGCTGAAGGGCAACGCAGACTGCGCGTGAAATTTCTGACGGACGCTTTTTATTTCGGTTGTTGTTATACTCGTAATCTGCGCCGTAAGGAAATGGGAAGTGACAACGCACCGAGTGTTTGTTCCTGTGTTTCGCTTTTCTTTTCATGCACTATATTGACACCATGTTTATTGATAAAATCGGATTTTTTTCAGCGATGAGGTTCAGGAACAGCTGAGCGATCAGATCGGGGAGAGGTTAGAACAGTCAGCACTTCTACCCCCTCTTCTACTCATCGACAGTGCGCTTGGCCAATCCCTTCCCGTTCTAAACCCGGGACCGCATCCCTCGTAGGAAGGGCTCTGTAACAATATGAATAAGTGCGCGCAAAGTGCCTTTCCCTGCTCATTTTGTCTGTTGAATATTTTCTGTTAAAACACCTCTAATATTTTTCGGATTTTATAGTTGCGGAATGTACGCACCTATCGAACGGGTTAAACGCCATGGAACGCGTTAGCAAAGGTTTGCCAACTGTGGACAGTTTCTTGCGTACGGTGTCCGGGTGGGTGCGCGTTCGGTGGAGGCCGACCGGGTGCGTGCTTTCGCCAGACAAGCCAAATAACAGTTTCGTCTTCAAAATCAATTCTTTGAGCACACCGTCGTGCCCACAGTAGGCGACCACAGTGCCCACACTGTAAATAGGCATATACTGAGCACAGCGAACCGAGAGAATAACAACGATGTCAGGCCGAGCAAATGGGTGTACAGCGCAGAAATGGGGAATAAATGCAGCGCCAGCCGGGGCAGTGGCGTCGGAAAGAACTAAAAAACCAAACAAGCAAACACAAATCCGGCATGCGGAATTCGCGCGCATGGGCAGGTTGCTGTCTATAAAGCCCGTCGTGGGCAGGACAACTGTCACTAAATAAAGCACTTCTTGCACAATACACCGACTGCATGCCCCAGGATTTGCCTCCTGAGAAGCCGATGCGTAGTGCCAGGAGATAAAGTATTAGAGTTCCGCCACTAAGGAACACAAGTTAGCAACGGTGGCCATTTTGTCGTTCATCAGTTTCGCAACATTGGCGCCTCTACGGCGTCGGGTCTTAGGCCGGGTCGTTTGCTAAGAACACTATCGAAGATGAGCAAAACAGAATCTTAAAGCACAAGCACACTTCTGCTGCTGAAGTGCTGTTACAAGCGTTATCTTCGATTCGCATTCGAAACGACGTCGGTTGGGCGCAGCCCCAGAGCACGGAGGACAGGCTAAGCCTACCAGAGTTGACTGACTAAAACGCATGAATAACAAAATGGTGGCCCCATGCACGTACCGTCGCAGTGAAACCAAATTTCACGTGTTGTGAGCTGACCAATGATCATTGCGGCGGCGGCAGAGAACAGTAGTACAAACGAGTACCGCTATCTAGTGACACTAGCCGAGCGCAACCGAAAACCCCGCCGATACGACGAGAAACATTTCGTACCGTCCTCCATCAACCTTTGCAGTTGTTTGCAACAGTGTGCCAAAGGAAACAAAATACCGGTTCGGTTAGATTTCGGGCTCCGCTAAACTGATCTTTTCTCCGTTCAGGTCCGGTTCGACCAGATCCCGCCACGAACCAGTTCGCGAAACGGTTCGGAAGCTTTGAACCGGTTTCCCGAACCGCTGCGACGAGTTTTATTATTAGCAATATGAGAAAGAAAGTGTTATGTAGTATATAGGAACCATGGAAACAAACTACACACAACATTTCAAAATACTGCTTATTCCCAGTTGCACAAGGTGCTGTTTTACGGCAAGTTTGAGCGATTGGGACAGCTATTAGATAAAATAGATGAAGAATTGACGATACAGCAGCCCCTTTGTGTTGCAGCCCTTATGTACGTCTATAAAACGTCTAATTTGAGGTGATTTCACAGAAGATGGGACAGGTGGGTGCTGTAACAGTATTAATTCGGATGAAAAATTCATCTGCAGCTGCTTGTGCACAGGGAGGGATATATCTTTAGTTTGCGGAAGCAAATTTATTTTTTCCAAATAAAAGTCCTAATACCGGCTCAGGCCACAGGCGCGTGTTAGAGGAATCGCGCAAAATTTAAAATTTTCGCCTCCGTGAAGCACAAGCTACTGCAGATATCTCCACAGATTTTTATGTAAATACTTTGCACACTTTTAAATAACCTAATTTATTTTTTTTCCAGAAGGATTCCCTTATAATAAGAAATACAAACATGAGACGTCTTTTAAAAATAGCCGAAACGTCGGCCCTGTTTTTCTGCACCTGAAGACACCAAGGAATTCAATTATTAGTTTTATTCCTCTGCCATCTGTTGTTCTTCGTGCGAATCCTTGTTTCAGTAGAAAAAAATGTTCAATTTTACAATTGCTCTTTATTGCGGGGAAGTGGCACATTGTGCGACAATTTTAAAGCCAGCATTGAAAGACGCTATTTCGGATTTTTTTTTACTTTCGCGAATCGAACCCAAAGTTGTTTTTACTACACCCTTCATAAACATGTTGCATCGTTGAAATAATTTTGTAGCTAAATAGCCCAAAATATGATGTTGTCAGCTGCATTGTCGTGACATACTACAGTGTGGTTTGCAACAAACTTCTGGCGTCAATGCAAGGCAAAAAAACATCCGGTGCAATCTTGTACCCTCTACGCAGCCTGAGAAGCTAACCGTTATACCATGCCCCACGGCTTTTGCTGCCTTCGTAGTGATGAAGCGTTCAGTTATTTAGTAGTACGGTTTTAGGCATTCCACCTGTACCGCTTTCGGCTACCATGTATGGGGCGAGGACCGCTGTTTGTCATAGAGGAATTACTATAACTTTCGTTCCCGGTGCGACTGGCTACTTTCTACATACCAAACTAGCACCTCAAGAGTTTACCTCTTAGGCGCCGGTGGCGAACTGGGGTTCGCATCCTAACCCTATCACCGGGTGTGAAGCACACGTCTCGTCGACGAAGGTTAAAGCGATCAGCTTCGAGGCTTTGTTGACCTTAGCAGGACGCAGAACACGAACCATGATAGATCAGGGGATGAGTTAAGGGGAACCGGCTCGAAAACAAGTATGCTCCATTCTGTTCATCGTCTTGTTCACGGACGGATTATCACGGTGCGGTGCGCCAGTCCCGACTTCTCTCTTCTCGAAGCAAAATGAGTAAGGGGGAGTTGAGGAGTGTGACCAAGGAGAATGGGCGTTGTTGAAGGGAATAGAAGGAACGGCACATAGACGAGGAAGGAGAGCTGAGCTGAGTATTAAAACCGGGTGATGTAAACTGAAGATAGGCAAACGGAGAATACAAGATGCTGAGAAGAGCAAGAAGGAAATGGCGAGAGGAGTTGAGCACGTTGCGTAAACGAAGAGGATAAAAAAGTATGAGCGCAATCACGACGGATAACAACAATCGTAGAGAGCTAATGGGTGACGAGAGATAGGAAGGATCAAAGTAAGAGAGGGTGGGTTTGGCCGAGGATGAAATATTGGATACCTGGCGCAAAGAAGTAGTGCCGGACAAAACGCTGCAAAGGCGCCTGTCGACGTTATACGCAGCGAAAGAAACCTTGACTCGGCCAACTTGTATTTATGCTTCCTGAATAGTTTCTCACCCAAGAAACAATTTTAAATGATTACTTATCTTGGAGACACGAAACTATCGGCTCTTTTTCTTCTACCGGAAACAACAACTACAAGATCACTGGGCCACCCATACGGAAGAGGAGCCCTACCAGTGCTGAGAGTGTAAGCGGCCGTTCAAGAGTGAACGATGTTTGAAACGACACCAGAAGAATATGCACACAATACGTGAAAAGCCACATGCTTCCCCCGGTGCGGAAAGCATTTCGCTTATAATTGCGAGCTGCAAGGGCATCTTGCTAATGCGAAGGCTTGCAAGGCCGCTGAATGGTGTCGGACTCCTGGGTGCGGAGTCAACCAAGCTGGACATGCCATCAGTTAGTATGCACCGACGCCATACCGGACGTACGCTAGCATGCAATGCTTCAATGGGTGCATATAATTTCAAATTGCTCACCGGAATAAAATTGACATTTCCTGACATCCTTTGACAAGTGGACATGACATCATGTGCCGGGTTTTTAAAAACATTTCCTGCTTATCAGAGTCATTCGTGTTGGAAAGGTATTGCTTGAGAGGGAACCACGACAACATATCCAGAAGCGAGACCATGACCTATTATTCACCCAAAGTAAATACCCAACAAAAAAGGAGGTTGTTCATTTTAAGTGCGAATGCACTTTATAAGCGACCCCAAACCATCCACCGTCGGCGGCGGCGGCGTCCGCAGTGCTCCTCTATATTATAAAAGAAAATTCCCCCGCATTTCCCCGAGGGGGAGAATGTGAAAGTGCGAATGCACGGTTGTCGGCCCGCTTGCGGCGCTTGCGCTCGGCCCCCGCAGCCCACCGCCTCGCCGCCTTCTCTTCCATCTCTTCCATCGGGTTTGTAGTATCACGTGTACACCACGCAGTTATCAAGCCGCTATAACGCCGCTGAGTCGCCAACGCACGCCGCTGACGACGTAGTTTGAATGCGTTAAAGATATAAGGCGCGTCACTAACGCTGATATCACGTCGCGTCCGTGGCTTGGTCGGTAGAGCGTCGCGCTGCGGCCGCAAAGTCCGCGGATCGAAACCTGGCGCCGGATGCTGTTTCTTTATAGAGGAGCACTGCGGACGCCGACGCCGCCGCCGCCGCCGACGCCGGCGGTGGATGGTTTGGGGTCGCTTATAAAGTGCATTCATCCGGCGCCAGGTTTCGATCCGAGGACTTTGCGGCCGCAGCGCGACGCCCTACCGATCAAGCCACGGACGCGACGGTGATATCAGTGTTGACGCGCCTTATATCTTTAACGCATTCAAACTACGTCGTCAGCGGCGTGCGTTGGCGACTCAGCGGCGTTATAGCGGCTTGATAACTGCGTGGTGTACACGTGATACTACGAACCCGATGGAAGAGATGGAAGAGAAGGCGGCGAGGCGGTGGGCTGCGGGGGCCGAGTGCAAGCGCCGCAAGCGGGCCGACAACCGCGCATTCGCACTTTCACATTCTCCCCCTCGGGGAAATGCGGGGGAATTTTTTGGGTGCTATTTCAACATAACTTTGAAGTAAACTGACAACTCAAGGAACATTTCTCGAGAAGTTTAGCAAAGTATAGGCTTCCAAGCGAAGGTGATTATGATACACTTCTTTACTGGTACACCATGTTTGCATCCGTTTCTTCGTCTTTGGTCTTCTCAATACACATGCTGCGGCAGGCAGACCCCTCGCAAATGACGGGTCAGCTTCACGCAGTCGGAGCTCTCCTTCACACGCATCGGTTCTGCTCACGTGCTGTCGCATTCACCGTTCGCGCGGCATACACAATGCCAATTCTTCCGCCTATGGCAGGGCGCCGACATAGCACAAGGTAACGCAATCGGATTTCCCTGGATCACCGGTTTCGATTCCTGTATCAAACACAACAGTGTATTTATTCATTCTCATTTGGAAGCTACAGATTTTGGTACCGATCGTTTTGACCACGACGACAACTGGAACTTCTCGCGTTTTCTAAGGCACCGATCGCTTTAGCATGAATGAGTGCGGTAATATAGCCACGAAACGTTTGCGAGTCCTGATGAGGGAACATGCAACACGCGATATTTTCAGCACCCTGTGTGCTATTATCAAAGAAGAATTTGGAGACTGGCTGTGTCACCCTTGTCTTAGAAGGCGCAAGAAATATGATTACAAGTGCCCCGCTGCGCCTACTTGAATCGATTCTTGAAATTTTGTGAATACGTGCATGTAACAACTTCTCAACACAACTTTTGCTGGGAAAGCTCAGGTAACGTTCCAAGTTCACGCAACTTCGAAGCGGGCATTGTATCGGCAGGCCATGACAGCCGACGCATTGAATCCAAGACCGCCCCAATAATTTTGCGGCACCCCTGGTACCTTGGACCCTTCTGTGGTACACATTACAGCGACTTAGAAGGTTCAGTTAAGCTATACGAGCCTGGTTATACTCTAAGTGCCGATGAAATTGTTTCTAAATGTAATATCACGGGAACGGCATGAAAACACACAAAGAGGCCCCTATTTCCGACAACTGCAACATAGACATCTGCGTCATGCTTATTGCTAATGAACCCCCCTTTCTCTTCCTATCCCTCGCAGCCCTCACTTCCTCGGTCTTCTGGCCGTCTCGCCGACGACAGATAACCTGCAGACTGTCCAGGAAGCGCTCTGTGAACACGTGCTCCGGATTCCGCAAGAACATTCTTCAGCACTACAGAGACCAGGTGAATGAATTACAGACCGCCATTAGGACGTGTAACTAGTTCCTGCGGACAGTAGAGATTGTTCTCTCTATGTATTTTTCTCTCGCTCTCGCTCTTTCAGGCAGCTATCCGGAAACCAGGTTAGGCTGTAGCTTGGTGCGAATAAAAACCTCGAACCTTGCGCTCAGGAATCGGCAGAAAGGTACGTTACGTATATACAGGATGTGCTGCCTATTGGTCCCCGACTGTATTTCAAAATCAACCAGTTAACAGAAAGTCAGCGAAGTGCTTGAAAGAATTTCCATTAATATGTCGTATCAGACAGCTCGCAAGTAGTGCGCACGTCCGAAATGTTTATTACTGAAGGCTGTGAACAAGCCACAAACCATCGTATCACGTTTTAGTTCACATGCACCATCTGCCTGAGAAGGCCAATTTTGTCGTCGCGCAGGCCTGGCTGTGTAATTACTGCAACCATTGTGGATTCGTTGAAAGGGACCTTACACAATGAAAAAGTCACCATGGTTTCAGGGCCCCCTTAACCATGCAGAAGGGACAGCAGCCTGCTTAGTCTCCTAACTCCCGCCGCTGTCCATTACGACTGTGCAAAACACGGGCCTGGCCTCCCGCTGGTCTACTATTTCAGTTATAAAACCTCCCCCACAAACACCTGCTACAGCAACAACGACTATGTTTTTTCTATGTATCGCAATCACCTGAGTGGTGAACATCAGACACAAAGCTTACCTCCTTGAAGTGCTCGAATGTCGGCCACTGCTTCCCACTGTTAGCACCCCGCCCCTTTCCTTACCCAAAGTGTTTCATGACCGCTTCGACGGTTGGCCCCGTCGCTTTACACCTCTGTACCAGCAGCGATAAATAGATGCGCCTTAGCTCGACTACGCCCTGTTCTGCAAATAAAGGCAGCCAAAGCACATTTCTCCAGCCGAACCTTATGCCCACTCTAACGTTCTGTATTCAGACCACTCACTACAGTCGTTTCGTCAGTTTCCGAAGCCATCGTCGAAGTCGAAAGCGACGCATCCATTCCTCCTAAAGCTTGTCGCTTGTTGTTTGTATGCATTCTTCTGGCGCCTATCCCGCCGATGTTATACCATTGTGCACTCGTTTTAGCCTACGCTTTACGCGGCCGCACTCGCGTTTTCGCTTGAACTCATTAGCTTGCCAAGCGACGTGCATGCTATTACGACGCATCAGGCGGCTGTTGGTGCAGGGGCAGATAACTGGATCTATCAGCGATGCTAGAAAAGCGCATGTCGAGCTGTCGTAGAGCGCGCCTTCACGTCTCAAACATTCGCCGTCACGTTGCGTGCCTTTTTTCGCCGCGAAGAGCCAGTCTCTCCGACTAATCCTCCAACTTGCCTACCAGTGCGCCCAGTCGCCGGCGGCGCGGCTGCTGCGAACCGCAAGGTATCGCTTCAAGGTGCAACTGCGACACACAGCTAAGCTTGCTGGTCTCGGCTAATACAGTCAAATCTGGTTACTTCAAACCCAACATTACCATATTTCTCGAAATTACGAATACATTAGGAATCTCCGCTAGATTGCCTATATTTTCAAGGTAAAAATAATTCAGAACTACGAATTTTAATATAGCGCACATTTCTGAATAACGCACGTAATTTATTTTGCACATTATAATCGAGGAACGTCAATTTTACGAATTCGACTCAAGTTAACAGCGTCGCAACTCTCGCGTGAAAGAGAAACCGCCGTTTCTCTGTGTATTCCCTTAGTGCAGTAGCTATCACCATCACCATGTCGAGTGCCACCAGCTAGCGCTACCACAAAGCTGTGGCTTTATGTGCAGTAGCCTAGCAGGCCTAGCCGCGTTTACCTCTTTTCTGTCTCGTGTTGGGTGACAGTGGCCTATCGGCCGATCTTCACGCTACTCACGCGCGCCGGCAGGTATGCGTTTGTTGTCGGTGATTTTGCTGCGAAGTTCGGGCGAGATTTATAGATGAATGCAGATAACGACAAAGCAAAGAAGAAGCGAGAGCAGTCATCCTCTTTAGGGACGATGACGACGCCAAGGAAGACGACTGTCGTTCCCAAAACACGGAAGATGAAATCGTGTCGAACATTGATGTTTTCGTGCACATGAACGAATTCCGCACTTCCATTGCACGGGGCAGTGACGCCACGATGAGGTGTTATGCAAGGTGGAATATTTAGAGGCATTCCTAATCGGTCGTCCATGGGTGCTGCACGCGCGAGACGAAAATAACTGATTTCTTCAAATAAAGTAGCTTTGAAGTAAACACATTTTTATTTGAACGTTTGCCTGTCTCTCTTCTTTCTTCTTTCTTTCTTCTTTTCCTGTCTCTTAAAAACTCTTTTTGACTTTGGTCCAGTCTGTTTATTTTTAATTGGCGTCACCCGTGATACGTATGTGGCACGGGTTGGGCTTTTATTTTACTTTATAGCCCCTTATTTTGTCGGTCTGTCTGCACTCGCGTCCACTGCTAAGTACGTCATTTTCATTCCTAGGTTTGAGAACTAGCCTATAACCGCCATTTTTTATTACAACGATATTTCGAAATAACAAACGACTTTCGGTGGTCCCATGTGATTCGTTATATCGCTATTTCAATGTGTGGCTTTTGCAATAGAAATTCGCCATGTCGCCAGTGCACGGCTTCTATCCAACCGCTGGTGCTCACCATAATGTCGTCAGTCTGCTCCCTCGCAGCGTCCGATGCTTACATCTCGGTCAAAGTACTAATGCTAGCGGATTTTTTACAGGTTGAAGTTGAAGGCATGCCTTTTCTTCCACTCATTAAAACTCGGCGACCATACCTACCGGCGTTTCAAATTTTCTCTCTCGCCCTGGTAATGAATGAACAGATCGACGGTGGTTTACCGATTGTCACTCATACGTACCGCTAGCGTCAGCATTGCTGGCAACATTGTGCCTGTTTCGTTGGTATTATTTAGAAAGGGCATAATAGACGTGAAGTTAGGCCTTGATTTAATAATGAACCAGTTAACACACTAGTCCTACCCTGGTAGCCTGAATCCTTCGTCCACTCAAGCCTACTGCGAAGCAGGTCCTTGTAACCGATTTGGTTTTACATAAGCATTGCGGAGGGTTATTTGGCGTATTCAGGGCAGGTTGTAGCCAATACTACACCAGGGTGGCCAATCCTGCTCTGGTGAAGGAATGCGTTACCGGCAAAGGTCACCGGGAAAAGGCCGCACTTTAAGCTCACTTCTGCAATTCCAACAACACGTGGATTTTTTTTTAATCCGGTGGTAATTGTGCGGCATTGAGATTTGAACCATAGTCCTTCTGCACGTGAGGTGGATGCTCTACCTCTGAGCCACCGCTGCACCGTTGCAGAACGGCGGAAAGTTAGATGGGTAGGTGAGATCAAGAAGTTTGCGGGGATAAATTGGTCGCAGCAAGATCAGGACCGGAAAATTTGGAGATCGATGAGAGAGGCCTTTGCCCTGCAGAGGGCGTAGATAAGCTGCTGCTGCTGCTGCTGATGATGATGATGAAGATGAAGCATTGCGGAGTCCTCCCCTCAGCCTCGTGGAGGGAGCAAATGGAGTGAAGGAGGACTCAGAATACGGCTTGTAGACTCCATAACACTTTTCTTGGGACTTGAGCTGCAAATGTTAATATGACTGATTACGCATTTATGACAGTGACTTTGTTGCAGAAAGCACATTCGTCGGATGCCTCGAGCCATCAGCCATGTTTTATTGGCTTCTGATCAACTCCGATGGCGAGTCCGTCGGCTTCCACAGGAATGATGCTGTTCTGACAAAAAATTCTCAATCCGAACTACGAACTACCTTTCATTAGACTCAAGCCATCGCTTACGTGAAACTGGCGCTGCGAACGAGAGGATTGTTTAGGGTAGGGTGCATATCCGACGGTTGATTAGGTTAAAGAAAAGTTAAACCCCGTTCCACGCCTGTGGACTATGCTGAAAAAGTAAAACTCAATTAAGCCAGCTGGCGGCCCCCTCCCGCAGAGGCGGCGGTCGCTCTCAGCACAGTTCGCCTTGGCATGTGCGCAGTTCAAGCTGATTCACGGAGGTGTGACATTTTGTCGGTGCATATATAGGAAAGTAAGCGTGCGGTGGCGAGATCTTCCACTGGACAACCGTCGTGGCGGTGGCGCCATCTGTTGGCCCAACGCGGTGCCTTCGCCTAGCTGGATTGGCATCATTCGCCTGGCTTGACGGGCATCATCGGTGGACATTGGTAGCCTAAAAAACTCACCCCTTAACATGTTTTCTTGCGCGCACAGGTGGTAGTACCACCAACGACGCCACACAATTTCAGAATGTCCTCACTCTTAGGGACGACGACGACGACCTAGCGCCGGGCTTCTCCCGTTCGTGTTTCTTCCCTGTAATCTGTGTCTGCTGCAAGGAGGGTTAAGCGCAGTTTTGTAGGAAAACCAAGCAACAATATACACTATAGCGCAGTTAGCAATCGCTAAGGTTTTACATTTCTAAACATAGTGTGCACGAGCGAAATTCAACACACCATGCACTGGGGTCTTCGTCAAAGTTAGCTTTGCTTGCTTGAGGATTTGCAGCCTTCCGTCCCGCTATATAAACTGGATGATTAAATTCACCCATTCCCTTGGAAGGGCCCGCACATACAGCCCCGCCTAAGCGCTACTAATGGCGAGACTGAGGAACAAAGTGCCCGCAAAGCAGCGCTTTTGTGTGTGAACGTCGTGTGTTTCACTAGTCTTCATTCCTCTACGCTCATACAGCGCTATATCACTCAATAAACCCCGCCTAGTCACGTGTCTCCCTTGCGCTGAACCGACCTCGCAGACGACCGAGCCGTCACAGGATAAGCGGTCTTTCCACCCTCGCCGATTCAACTGGTACCGCAGGAGTGATACTCCTAGGACGTGAAGCGATTGGCGTTCACCGCGATCGTGTGCAGTGCTGTCAAATTAACCCGACCATTGTTGATGCCTTTTTCGATCGTCTTTGCACCTTCCCCGCACCGAAGCGTAATGAAGGCAGGGAAACCCGAAAGACCGATTGGCAACTCTGCATTCGAATTTCAAAGTTTACCCAGAAAACCGCTAACTACGCCCAGCATCTTAGCTAACAAATGTGTGCTCAATTTTTTGCGAAAGTTCAGGGAACACTGGCTACCTCACGAAGTATGCGACTGCTCAAAATATCTACTATCAAACATCGGAGAAACACATGAACAGCCTAACAACTGCGCCGCCACCAACGAAACTACTCCGATAGGGTGCAAGAACTTGTCCACGAAGTAAACAGTCATTTGCCTGGCAAGACGAGGACTGGTACCCGCTCCTCATCCTTACGCAGGCTACAGTACGCTGACCTTCAGCGTTCCCGTAATAAGGCAGGCAGTTTTGCGAAACCTCACCAACGACACCGCACAGCTTAGCGTTTCACTCACAGCAGATACCTACGAAATCTCGGCGTAGCCTCATTTGATGTTTTGTTGGAGCACATCCACAACAAATGGAATGCGGGTAATGAAATGCAACTCTGGTAAAAGGCGGATATTGTTCTTCCCTCGAATCTGAAAAACCCGCGACTCCAGGAAACATTCGCCCCATCTCACACACAACCGGTGCTGCGAAAATGTACAATAATTAATATGCAGCCGCTTCGTAGGATACATCGAGGACCATGACATGCCTTTAACCACGACGTATGACTTCTGACCCCATCTGTGTATGCAGGTTAATATTACCTGAGTTCAAGTAAGACATCGTTGACCTCTCCCCGATGTTATCGCATCTGTTTCATGCCACGAAACCTTTCGACGCCATTTATCTGATCATTACGCACCGTAATGTTTTCACTGTACAATTTTTGTATACCTTCTATTTAATATGTTTCTGGCTTTTAGCGATATTCATTATCTCTGAAATGCGCATGTTGGCTGTGTCTTTTATGAATTCCTGTACCTTTGATTGTATACATACCTACGTGCAGTAGCTATAATACCATTTTTGTTAACTTCAGTTCTCATTCTTGACTTGTGTTTTTCCTTCTTCAAACATTGTATTTGCTGTGTTTTTACTTCTTACTTGTGTTTATTTTCTTGCCTTGTGGCATTTTTTTGTTTCTGTGTCGGTAGTTCCCCTTTATAAATTATCTGCTCCCCCTTACGCTATGCCCTTCCATGGGCCTGTAAGGTATCCTGAATAAATAAATAAGTCGTACCGTAATCACTTCATTCTCACCCAGGATATCTACGAGGCTTTAGTGAACGTTTCCCACTAGGTAATGCTTCCAGGATGCTCATCTATGGGATGCTCTCCGCACATGTGTGACTGCGTCAGGGCTCCCTTCGACAATAGATCTTGGTTATCTGCGATGGCTTGTTTTCAAGATGCAAGTAAAGATGCAACAACAGGCCTTGTCCTCTCAGCGCTATGCTTTCACATCGACATGGAGTACGTGCCAGCGAGCTTACTGACAATTTCATATATTATTCACCCGTTATGAGTGGGAGTTGCTACCATGTGGACACCCACTGGATCCTCTAGCGACGAAGAAGTCGACATGTAGCACCGCTCACCGCTCCCATTACAAACCTCCATACACTAAGCCTCCAGAGCACACCCTAAAAATTGGCTTGGCTGCAGCTCAATTCGCGGTCCTCTGACAATCGTACTTATAGTGTGCCAGAGCCTCATATGGCCATAGCAGTACAGTAATTCACACATAACCTGCAAAACAGCGTGTTCAGACTGGTAATTGTAGTCCCATTTTCGAAGACCTAATACGACCTTAGCGAATACTTTTAGGCTCCGAACACTACCAGAAACATTGAACTGTCTACGAAATTCCTCATCGAGGTGAATAAACAGGCGGCTACAACCTTTTTACCTCAGGCGCCTCAGCAACAAATTCAATATTATCCCAGCCAGAGACAGTGATCCACACACCGAAGCAGAACTCTCTGTTCGCGTTAAACAGCTGTCTCTTGCGCTTCAGCAACAAAACATCGGCAGCACCCCAGGCAAGTATAGCACAACATGGCATGAAGAATACGGACGAGGAAGGACCTACACAGGTACTGCACAAGCTGAAGGGTGTCTGGAAATTTGGAGACATCTGTGCAGACTGGAGCCCTTCCATCGTGCATACAACTCCGCAACACGGGAAAAGCCCCGGAGGGGTGCAGGGAGTTTTAAGTGCAGAGCGTTTTAGGCGCTCGCCTTTCCGTCGTAGCTCGCTCGCTGGACCCAAGTAGAGCCACACAGCGTAACCAAGAGGCTTCGAAAGCCATGTGGTTTATACAATCATAAGGGTTCGAAACTCATCAACGGCTGGGGCTTGTCATTTTGTTGTTGAGCGCAAAGAAAACTGTTCGCACATTTGAGGCAAAATTTACGTAATTAACCGGGAGCGAACGCGTTCATTAGGTTAGGACCGCTCGTTGGGTTGGTGTTTACGATAGTAAGCGAAAAAAAGTGTCAGTGAAACGCCGGCACGAGCGGGAAGAAAAGCCACCACAAAAATGAACTGGTGATTTCCCTAATGCGATATTTGGGTGCAGCAGCAGTGCGCTGAGGCAGCGCTCACTCGTGCGTTCTCTCGACGGCAGCTATGGTAAGCATCTGCGGCGGCCTTGAAGTGCGTCTCTGGAAGGGACCGCGAACTGCGTCTTATGCGAACGCACATCATAGTCACGCGCACGCCCCTTTATCGTTTTCGCCCCAGCATAGCGCCGTCGAGCGCCTCGTGAGGGAACAGCATACTGCCCCCTCATCTCCCCCACCACATACTTTCGGAGAGCGCTGGCTCACGCCTCCAAGGCGAACCGCCCTCCCTTCCCAATTCCGCAACAGTCTCCTCTTTTGCTTTCTTTCATCATTCGATTTTTCACGCCAGTCCAGGCCATGGTTTCCTCGGTTACGCCGACACAGCCGCCAAAGGGCTGCTCCCGAAAAGAACAGAACTCCCGCTGGCGCAGTTTCAGACAGGGGGCGCGCGAGCACTGCGAAGGTGGGAAATTTTAATTCCATTTGGTGGTAGCAGTGAGCAAATACGGCGCTACAGCCCATTATGGCGAATCACTGCTCTGCACTTCCGACAGCTTTCACATTGAGTGGAACGGCTTTAATTTTTTTTAGTTATTTTACTTATGTTCGCATTCTGCGAGGTCTTCGAATGCATGGTGTGGACACGGATAACGTTCACAGAAGGACACCACACGAGATTCCTGCAGACCACGCCGACTGAGGCTATGACCCAGCTTGTGAACTTCGGGTAGTGTGAGAAGGCTTCGTTCGCAGTAGGGGGTCGTCACGTATCGACTAAGACTTCATGCATCCTTGTGGCTGTGGACCTGACGAACCCGCTTGACACAGTCGAACACCCCGAATCATGAAACTGCCTCAGGAATATCTAGTGAGTTCATGCGTCACAACTTTCGTGAACATATTCCTAAAAGGCGGAAGGCCTTTTATGAAACAGAGCGCTTGTGTTTGTCTTCTTTCTATCGTCCTTGTTAATTAACGCTATAAGTTTCACCCCATATGCACCAACTTGCTCAACAGTCTGTTCTACTAAAAGGCGGCCATTCGAGATCAGCACCGACGATAGCCGTTCATAATCTGTCCATAATGCAGTCGGGGTGTCTGAATGCACGATCCTGTCGCCAATGCACTTGAACTGCGTGACGTCGGCAATCACAAGTGCGCTATGAATACTAAAACATTATAAACCCACCGTATATCCGGATGTCATCACATGGTGACAAGTCCATCAATGTCGAGACAACCACTCTGGCGAAGCAGCACAGACAAAGCCATCTTGCGGAGGCTCCCTCCGACAGCCATGAACGACTCTTGAGCGTTTATTAACTAAAAAACACAAGTTTGGTTCATTCGAAAGATTGCCTCGATAGAATCATACTGACAACACTTTCAACGGACACTTCGCTGAAATAAGCTACAGAATTAGGAAATAATGGGAGGGCCATACGACTCACTAGCTCATTTCAGCAACTGAACCCATGATGTCGTATGAGCCCAGTTGTGCGATTGGCTAGGCCGGAAAAAGCAAAGGCCAATTAGGTACGGCCTATAGGCTTTCGAACGAACTATTTGCGCTTAAGTGTAATGTATATTCATTTTACAGCAGTATGAATGGTGCGGTAAACAATGAAAGTTACGCAAACACACGTAAGCATAGGAGTACCAGCACTGCTGTTGGTACTGGGCGCACTATGTTTTTTTCAGCTGCACAGCACTCCGCCGCTTTGAAGTTGTTTTACAGGAAACTGGCCGATTGGCGTAAGCGGCGTTCTGTTGCGTGACCCTGTATGTCGATGATACCCCATGTTTCCCGGGATGATCATTTTCTACAGTAACAAAAATAAGCCAGGTGCAAATATGCTCAAAAAGAAAGCAACGGCGGACAACGGTTCGTGGATGACTATAGTAGCGCCATCTGGGAGAGCTGACGGAAGGCACGGCCGCAAACCCAGATGACGCAATGGAAGTTCGCTTGAATACACGCGCTTATGACTTTATTGCTGACGTTACGAAAAACCACTATTTGGAGGAAAAATCAAAATTTTACCCTAAATTGATTAATTTCTCAGTGAAGACGGCATCATTTGCTGCTCGACAAGCGCTGGGGTAACTATAAAACGCGAAATCTTTCGAATAAAACAAACTCGTGTTGTCTTCATGGCGCCTTTAAGTATTGAGTGTACAAGGGAAAGAAGCGCATTAATTTCGTTAGGCACTTCCACCTTCAGGAAATTTACGATCATGCAAATAAGCGTTGAGCATTTCCCGGAAGCACCTTGTGCTTTCGTTTTCCAGCATCTATACAATATTGAAGTGTCGTATTTTGGCTTTAAATACGATATTTTTAGGCTACCTACACGCAAAACGTTTGATTTGTCTGTCTGTCTCTGGGCAAAACATTCGCGAAGTACAAAACCTGTTAGTGTACTTCCACTTGTCAACACACTTGAGCGAGAAGAAAGCGCTGGCATATTCGAGGGAAGCCGTAAGTACAGAAGTGATACCGGCAGGGTTCTTTTAATTGAAAATATTCATGTAATTAATTATCGTGACAGCAATTAAAACTCGTCCTAAAAGCATTGCCTAACCAATGAGTACAAAAATGGCTCCTCAAAGTCCAGGCGGCATCCAAGCCGAACATTACCAAAACGTCCCAGCAGGTCTCCTGCGGGCAGTGCGAACACTGGAAAATTCGTTTTAACAAACCTCTATTGTGCTTCGATGTGGACGTGGAGAGCTTGGGTGGGGGATGTGCGAGAGATAAGGGGCAGTTACGTGGGAGCGGAGGCAGAAGGCAATCGTCTTCGGACGAGATTTTCAGCAACGCGAGCCATTACGCAACATTTTCTTTATTGGTCACAACTAGGTACACGTAAACTGCTGTTCTCGAACTCTGGTTTCTTTTTGTAGGTCGACCCTGTCGAGAGTCGAAACAAAATCCTCTCCGGTTTTCCCATATTGTGCGAGAGATTGAAAATGCAATTTAATCTTGGGAGACCACGATGCTTCCACTCCGCAGACGGCACGACCCACTAACTGCTTCAGGTTGCTTTCTTCCTCTATGCTCGTGCAAGAACGTGAGATAAGACCACGTTCTGTGGAAATCGAGACTCTCTGCCTCGACGCCGCACATGCCGGCTGCTGATAAGGGCTGCGATTCTCCGTTATCTACGGTCGAGGTCGGACTGAACGCGATTCAGGGGATTCCCGGCGATGGCAGCGCTCCAAGGTTAGAGATCTATGCGTACGTATGGCTTTGGAAGTCTCCATACACCCCGCCAATGCTGAAACAAATTACATTGAGGTCGTAAGCGGAATACAACAGCTTGAAAGTGTTATACGATGTTTTATGGCCGCCTGGGAGAACGAAATAATGCAGAGGGTTCAAATTCTGGGGTTATACAGACAATGCCCAGCGTATTGTGGAGCAAAACTGGCAATATTGTAGCTTCTTCGGGGCTTGTTAAAATATTGCATAAGGGCGTCGTCACGGCATCAAAGTATCGTATGAAGTGCATGTAGCGTTTGAAAAGTTTCTTGCATTAATTGAATATAACAGATATGTAACCGTTGCAGAAAATTTTGGTCCCAATATGGGTGACGGCCTGGCAGTGGTAGTTTGTTACGTGTTAAAACAACAAATACAGTTAAACCTCGTTGATATATTTTTCACGAGAACCGAAAAATAGAACTTATTATGCGAAAATCGTACTCCACAAAGCGGGTTAAAAGGCGGAATATATGCATACTCCGTCAGCCACTGACCTTACTGGGCAAAATTGAAGTGGCTGGTAAATTCGAGCTGTACGTTTTCTTTTCAACGTTGTGGAGTGAAGTCTTTTCAACTGGAAAAAAGCAGCACCTGGTATTTTTCGCGTCGCCACCAACTGTTTTTCTACGACATACCATGTCGTACCTTCATTAGGTGAAACCAGCCGCTAGATGCTTGGAAGTCTTCAAGGTCCCAGAAGAGCGCGACGCTGTCAACGTTTTTGCGTAGGATTGACCCATTGACGTGCACGCCTGCCCCACTAGCTTCCTTGAACCATGTAAGCAGGGCGGTTGTTATTAGCTGTTGCTTCGCCCCTCGCATTTTCTTCATATCTGAATCAAAAACTTGCAGCTTCTTTCGAAGTTCGTCCTACTGACCGACAATAGTGTTGAGTAGTAACACTGGCATATCAAGCTCGCCGGCTGTGTCTACGCGCTTCCTCTTCAGGTTGTCCCGGAGTTTGCGTACAATGTCCACTTTTTTTTTCTTTTAAACTGAGGGCCTTGCATTTCTTCGACATTGTAAAAAGCGTGCAGCACGATCATCTACGGCAACGAGGTAGCGAAAGAGAGCACGGAATACCCTCAGAACCACAGCAGTACCACCGAACACAGCAATAAGGCAGAAAGAGAACAAAGACAGCTTGAGAAATACGCAGCCTGACGGGAAGTTGGGAAGGGAGGTCGCTGCCTGCTGAGAGCCTTGTTGTGCACCGCCCTTAATTTTGATTGGTTTCGCTACGGCGCGGTGCATTACCTGACGTATCATCATCACTAGACAGCGCGGCCACACTGGAAGCGATGTCTTCACCGCAAAACCCGCGCTCGGTGGCCTTAGTGGCTCTGCAACTTGCACATAGTGGCTTGTTCGAATGAGTTCTGAGCTGGTATGCCCAAGAACAGACGTATGATTTCTAAATTACTTCGTCAAGATCCACTTTCGCGCTATATGTGGTCTTATTAAACGCACTAAAATGCATTGTTTCTAACGAAGTTGAGATGGGAATGAAACAAAAAAAGTATAAGGCCGAAAAACGTAAAATCTCGAATCGTACCAAGGAGATTCCACTGTAGCAATTCGAGTGCTCCTCAGCGCGGCTCGCACTTCTTGGGATATGAGGAGAACAGTAACTGCAGCGAACGACACAAATTCTGATGCAGTGCACAATCATGCTCTCAATAACAACAGAGAATTTGAAATCTCCGAATTATTTCAGAGATTTAAAGGAAATTTCAAATGTTTGTCTGTCCTGTACTGAACTTTTACTCTGTATGTGGAGTAGTTTACGCGCAGGTGAAGCTCAAAGTGCGTTTATTCTTCACGGATTCTCGAAAAAAAACTGTTGCGTCATTGGTTGAACTTTGGTGTCTTAAGAAAACTAACCAATCTTATGAGACTATTTTCGACAGAATAGGGAGAATAACCCGGACCTAATCCTGTCGTCAATGGCCGGATGGAGTTGAAAATATTCCGAATTTTTCTAAGATTTACGGTAAGTTTTGAATGTCTGTCTTTCCTGTACATACGTCTTACAATATGCCTGGTATAGGGTACATGCAGTTGAAGCCTAAAGTGCGTGGGTTGGTGAATTCATAAAAAAGACTCTTGCACGCTCTTCGCAGCGTTATACATGTCTCCGTTGTCATTAAAATACTAGCCACTGCACCTGCAATAAAGTTGCGCAGAATAAAGGGAAATTTCTAGTAATTACTTGCTCAATATTTACTTGCTCAATAATTACAACTGTTAGCCGAAGACTGAACCAGATACATCGTTACCCGGAGCGTAGATCTTCAACGTGATGTTAACCGAATTTCAGCGTTGTGGGCAACTGCTTGCGACACAAAACATTGATAAATCTAAACTGACGTGATTAACCGGAAAAAAACAACTTACCGCAGTTCGGCAGTCAATCAAGGTCGTTCCATATGTTGCCCCTGCCCCACCGTACAAATACATAGGAGTTTATTTCTCTATGTCGCTATCGTGCGCATGGCAGATAAAAACCTTGTGGTGACATGCTCCGCGTTCGCTCGGATGCTTGCAGCAGAGCGTTGGGGCGTGAGGCGAGGAAAGAATTGAAACGATGCAAAACAAAGTAATACTAACAATAATAAGAGTGTTATATACAGGTCAACAAGCTTGTGTGCTGAATATTGTAATTACGTTTGAAGGCACTTATTAACAGATCTTTCAAAATAAAAGCGGATTTGACAGCGCGTGGCAAGTAATTGCAGAATGAAACAGCAGCAAAGTGGGACGTTTGCTTTCGGTAATAAGAGTTAACAAGGGGCTGTAGAAGATTTGGGTTAAAGCGAAACCTGGTGGATTTGGGATTAAGCAAAAAGAGGGAATCTATAAAACTAATAGAAAATTAAGCACCAAGCAACTAGAAAAAATTCCCTCGCAATTCCCCGAGGGGGAGAGTGTGTAAGTGCGAATGCACGGTTGTTGATTGCGCGATTACGGTAGATATCGTGATCTTGGAGTGGAGAGGAGGCGCCCAACACCCGCAGTCACTGAGCGGAGAGAGGAGGAGGAGAGTAGCGCCCGCCGTTACGGCGAGGGCTACAC
Source organism: Haemaphysalis longicornis (assembly GCF_048455015.1). NCBI lineage: Eukaryota > Metazoa > Arthropoda > Arachnida > Ixodida > Ixodidae > Haemaphysalis > Haemaphysalis longicornis. Next base: position 169,057,349 of record NW_027526335.1, on the reverse strand, counting down.
GAGCGCCCTCACGCGTCGGAATGCGGAGCGCCCGCTACGCGAGCGAGAGCTCTCCCGCCCGAAGTGGAGAGGAGGCGCCCAACACCCGCAGTCACTGAGCGGAGAGAGGAGGAGGAGAGTAGCGCGCGCCTATCTCCCCCCGTTGCTAGGGAAGACGAGGAGGAAGACGAGGAGCGCGCGCACCCGCAGCTGTTGCTATGCGGACGACGGCGGCGGACGATTCAGGCTCGCTTAAGAAGTGCATTCGCACTTAAAAGATAAGTGATGAATTATAAGGAAACATTCTCTCTATGCATAACACATTATGTTCATGTAGCAGACCCGAAGCATTCGAATGAAAAGAGCTGGAGGTGATAATACGTACGGCTTTATATTGAACATTTTGAATGGATGAGGCGTGACATTCGTAGGTGTCGCCCCATGCGTTAATTTCATAACTAATGTGAGTATACATAAAGGAAAAATATAGGGACATCAGTGCATTGAAATAAAAAAAAAAACGGACGTGCTTTAATGAGGACGTGAATACCAAATGGACATATTTCCTTAAAGTGGTTGATGTGGGAAACCAATTTAAGGTTGCGATCAAGTTGGAAACCTAAAAATGTAACGCTTCCACACACCAGAATTTGATGAGGACCGATTGTCAAGCTCGGAGGATTAGGCAAATGTTTGTGGCTAAGTAGAAAAAGCACACAAAGAGTTTTACAAGATTTATAATAAGGCAGTTATTGTTACACCAGTTCCTTACGCTAGCTAGCGAGTCGTTTAACTTTGATGTGACTGAAACTAGGAATTCCCCGGAACATGAGTGTCATCGGCACACAAGACAGCGTGATTGAAGTTCAGAATGTTGGGAAGATCATTAATGTGCAAAAGAAAAAGCAGAGGTCCTAGAATCGAGCCCTGTGAAGACACCTTGATTTACTTTTTCAGCCTCTGAAAGAAAACTGTTTGTACAAACTGTATAAGTTCTATTTAGCAAATAATTCTTCTAAAAAGTTAGGGCAGGGTCAGTTGCACCATAAGATTGAAATTTGTGAAATAAAATACGGTGGTTGATAGTATTAGAGGCTTTTTAAAGTGCAAAAACACCGAACCAACAGTAAAACCCCAATCGACTGAACGCTTAACAAAATCAGTTAATGAAAGTAGTCCAAAGTGGTAGAGCTGCAAGGACGAAAACCACACTGGCAAGGCTTAAAAATATTAAATTTTGTAATGTAGCTAGATAACCCCTTTACAAAAAACCCCTGAATAATCTCGCGTGTAAAAAGAACGATCGATATCGGTTGATAATCGGTAATTAAAAGCTTGTCACCTTCTTTAACAACTGAAACAATTTTTGCTCTCGTTTAAGAACGTTGGTATAACAGCCAGTTCTGAAGATAAGTTTAGCTATTAAGTGCGAATGCACTTCTTAAGCGAGCCTGAAGCGTCCGCCGCCGTCCGCATTCCGCCGCCGTCCGCATAGCAACAGCTGCGGGTGCGTGCGCTCCTCGTCTTCCTTGGCAACGGGGGGAGATGGGCGCGCGCTGCCTGGCCGCTGACACGGCACATACCCACGTGGGGGATTGGCCAGGAATCTCCTCGTCTTCCTTGGCAACGGGGGGAGATGGGCGCGCGCTGCCTGGCCGCTGACATGGCACATACCCACGTGGGGGATTGGCCAGGAATCGGGCGTGAGAAGGGCTAATGCACCCGCTTAAAGGAGTACTGACACGAAATTTCAAAGCTGAGATCCGCTCTAGCAATCAAGTACAACGACAACACAAATAGGTGTCTGTGCATGGAACATACCCACGTGGGGGATTGGCCAGGAATCGGGCGTGAGAAGGGCTAATGCACCCGCTTAAAGGAGTACTGACACGAAATTTCAAAGCTGAGATCCGCTCTAGCAATCAAGTACAACGACAACACAAATAAGTGTCTGTGAATAAATGCATCTTTCTTTCTTTGTAGTTGTGTGTGTGTGTGTGATCTCTCTTTCGCGAACATTACCGAACCGCGCAAATTCAACTCGTGCATTCGCACTTTCACATTCTTCCCCTCGGGGAAATGCGGGGAATTTTTTTTGCTAATACTTTCAGAAATGTAGCTAGCAACTAGTTTTAAAGACGGGCACTGATTCATTCCAGAGCAGAGCTGCAGTTCTTGAGGTTGCATATCGTCAAAAACTCTTCATGTGGGATGACAGGGCAGAGAAAAAAAGAGTGGGGCAAACGTGGCATATTAGGTTGCGAAGTGAATGTTGTATGGCTTGAGAAGTAGTAGTAGTATAAGCGTTTATTTGCCACAAATCGTAAAGGAGCGGAAAATGATCTCCTGCGCTGGTCTTGAGGTGATCGTACCCTTTGGTTGGCGTCCCTAGTCCGGGATGCCATGGCCTACCGCAGCACGAAGAGCCCGGTTGACCCGACAACGCTGGTCCGCCCGGCCTCCCACTGCTCCGGTGATGGCTCCAGGACCTCCCGTAGTTGCTTGACGCCCTACACTCCCACACCATGTGGTATGGGGTGTTGGGCGTTCAAAGATGTATAATGTGGGGCACATCATATGCAATTGTGTGGCATGTGGAAAGGAATTTGTCTGGAGTCTTCGTAGTTGTGTTGGTTCTTCTCTGGTGAGCTTTGGATGTGCAGTTGGGTATTTCCCTCTTGTAAGCCTGAGGTGTTCCAAGATGTCTTTGTCGTTTGGCAATGGGAGGGCTGTGTGGCATCCCGGGGAAGACGTGTGTTCCCGTCAAGGCATCTGCCCGGAGTGAGAGGTCTGGGGCTACGGCCTCGGCCGCCGCGTTACCTTCTAGGGATTCCTGCCACGGTATCCGCACGATGTATATGTCTATTGGGTTACGGCGTGCTTGGAAAGTCTTGACTAATAATCGAAGCGCCATTTTAGAAATTTGTCCTTTTTGGTATTTCCTGCGGGCCACTTGCGAGTCTGTGAGCCTTTTCGGTTTCCGGCGCTGTGGTGACGGCAAGCGCAACCGCTGCCTCCTCCGCCGAGTCCGTGTCTCCCGTCTGGATTATTGCCGATGATAGGTCGGAACCTTTGAAGTCTACAACGCCTATTGTATGGGCTCGTTTATTTATTTGGCTTGGATACACTGCCGCATCGACGTATTTTGAGTTTTCATCGTTTCTGTAAGATCTGTGGAGTGCTTTCGCTCTGACTTCGCGACGCTGCTTGTGGCAGACGGGGTGCATGTTTTGTGGGATGCATGCCACTTCGAAGTGCGTCCTTAATTGAGGGGAATGCGTTGTTTTTGGTTTTCTGTTTCTCTTGGGCCATGATAGTTTAGGCGGCACAAGGTATCTCTGCCCGTTTTTGTAAGCTTGAGCCGTTCCAGTTGGCTTGCCCGGTGCGCTTCTGTCAGTTCGTCCCACGTATAATGCACGCCTAGTTTCAGGAGTTTTTTGGTCGAGGTTTTGGTCGGTAATCCAAGCGCCATCTTGCATGTTTGGCGAATTAAAATGTTTAATTTTTCTTCTGCTGTCGTAAGTTCTAGATAAGGCGTTCCGTAGGTGATTCGACTTATGATTAGTGCCTGCATCATTCTTCATGTGTCTTTTCTTTTAGCCCGTGTTTTTTGCTGGTCACTCTTTTAATAAGATTGGTGACCTGGGAGAGGGTAGACTGTAATTTTTGGAGAGTGGCTGATCCCGCGCCGTCCTTTTGGAGGACGAGTCTCAAGACTCTCAGCGTGTCCACCTTTGGGATGGCGACCCCATGAAGCGTGACTTCGTGGTCGAGGGACTCCGGCCATGCTCGTCGTCTTGTCTGTTTCTTTAGTATTAGAAGTGCTGATTTCTCCAGAGCTAGGGAAAGGCCAAAATTCCTGAGGTATTGTTTCGATTGGTTTATTGCTTCCTGTAGTGCATCCTGTTGTGTGCCGGTTGACCCTGTCGTCGTCCAGAAAGTAATATCATCCGCATAGATAGCGTGTCTAAGCCCTGGGATAGTTTTTATTGATTCTGGTAATTTGATCATTGTGAGGTTGAATAAGGGAGGCGAGATCACTGAGCCTTGGGGTGTCTATTTTGCTGGTGCATAAAATTTTTCACCTTGTAGGGTTTGTAGGCTTACTGTTGCCATCCGTGAGGATAGAAAGTCTTTTACATAGTTTTAGGCTTTCTCTCCACATCGCGTTTTCTGGAGATTTTCGAGTATGGCTGCATGCGACACATTATCAAACGCTCTCTTGACGTCTAGGGTAAGAATGGCGCTTTTTTGCGTGGTACTCGGGGTGTCAATCACTTCTTTAATTTGTGAAAGGATATCCTGGGTTGGCAAGTGGGGGGAAAGCCATACATGGTGTCCGGAAATCCCCCTCTGTCTTCAGGTGATTCTTCGATATGGCAGGTGAGTCTATTGAGAACCACGTGCTCCATTAGTTAACGCAAGCACGACGTTAGTGATATGGGTCTGAGGTTAGATATTTCGACGGGTTTGTTTGGCTTAGGAATCATTGTGACGTCGGCATGTTTCAAAGTGGCCGGCAGCCGTCCTTGCTCCCATACATAGTTGATTTTTTTTAGATTTTGTTCTGCATGTTTTCGTTTGTAATACGCAATAATTTGTTCGCCACTTTATCATTTCCCGGGCTGGTGTTTCTTGTGAGTTTGGCTAAAGCGGCGTCCAGCTCACACCTGGCGAATGGTCTGTCTAGCTCGGGGTTGGGGGTCTCTCTGTAGTCCAGATTGGTAACACCGGGTGGCGTGGACGCGGCGCTCTTATTTCCAAGGACATTTTCTTTCTTCGCATGGAGGGCGTCCTTTTCTGTCCCTAGGAAATTGTGAATGAGGCGTCCGACGTGTTTTCTGGTAGTGATTTCGATTCGTTATCCTGAGGCATCTCTGGATGCTCCAAGTGCCCCTTGTACTAGGAGTCCCTTGCAGCCTGTCACATAGTTGATTCCAGTTCTGTCGAGCCAATTCATTTGCATATTCTTCCGCTTGCTTTGTTAGATTTGCAATACGGCGTTTTAGCTTCATATTGCACTTTTGTTTCTTACACCTCCGGTTGAGGCTGCGGCGGGCCTCCCAGATGTGCAGAAGGTGACGGTCCACTGCCGGATTATCTATTGTCAGTTGAATTTATTTTGTGTATTTGTTAGCCCTTTCCACCAGGCTTTTTGTTCACTTTTCTAGGTCATCTTAAGAATTTTCCTCGTCATCTTGTTCTTCCTCTCTGAAGGCCTTCCAATCCGTGATTGTTGCTTTGCCCACTCTGGTGGGTGTTCGGTTGTGGTCTCGCGCGCCGTCTTCGCACGGCTGCCTGTGCGAAGACGGCGCGCATTACATGTGCTCCGGTCATCCGTTTCTTCAAGAAATTGTAGCAGCATTGACGAAGACGATGACGACGAAGCAACACTCTGAGGATCACTAACTGCTCGCGCCACGAGGCTCGCGCAGTGAGCCTCAGAGGGGTGCTTCGTCATCCTCGTCTTCGTCAATGCTCGCTGCTGCCTCGTATGCCAGTAGTCAAAGGTTAACCGGCACACCAAGGCCCCTTTCTGCTCTTTTACGGCAGCAACTGAGCGCTTCGACGAGTTGCACGTAAATGTTGTCCAGAAGACGGGTCGTCGTGGCACGCTTCGAAAATCTCGCCACAAAGGTCCGCGGGGATGACAAGAAGGTAATTCGTTCTTGTTCCGGGGCTGAAAATCTTCTTCACGACGACGGAGTTTCTAAGTCTGCATGCTGGTAAGTTGCGTTTGAAGGTCCTAGGAACGGCGACGCTGCATCCCTCGAGGTAGTCGATTATTATGCGTAAGTCGGGATCGGCACGCTTCTGGGCGGCTAGGTCGTTTTCCGTCACGATTCCGAAGAACGCGCTGTCTTCATCGGAGTCTTGTGGTGGTGGGTCGACGGGGGCTTGGGACAGGCGAGGTACTGCTGGTCCTGCCTTACCTCTGACGTTACGCACGGCGTCCGCAGCTGCCGTGACTGTCAGCGACGAAAAACGCCGCCGATGAGACCCACCTCACTTCTGCAGCTATTCGTCGTCCCATCGAGGCCCTCCCAACAGATTGGAATGGACCTTCTGGGCCTGTTCCCTACGTCACGATCCGAGAACAAGTGGACTGTCGTAGCGACTGAATACATGACGCGCTACGCAGAGACAACCGCTCTTCCGAGGGGGACTGCACAAGAAGTCGCGAAGTTCTTTATTAACCAAGTTGTGCTGCGACATGGAGCCCCTGAAGTCCTCATCACGGAGAGAAGAACGGCCTTCACCGCGCAGCTTATGCAAGGATTCTTACGCTACTGCAACACGAATCACCGAAGAATGACGGCGTACCACCCCAAAAAATGGACTTACGGAACGTCTTAACAAGACGATCGCGGATATGCTGTCTATGTACGTCGCCTTTGAACATAAGACATGGGACGAAGTCCTCCCGTATCTCACGTTTGCATACAACACAGCGACCCAAGAAACTACGCAGATGACACCGTTCGAGCTTGTCTACGGAAGACGGACGACTACGATGCTCGACGTCATGCTTCCGCACGTAGAAGACGATGACCTCAACACTGACGTCCAAGGATACCTTCAACTTGCGGAGGAGGCCCGCCAGCTCGCTCGAGTTTGTATAACGGAACAGCAGCTGCTGGATGCCGGACGCTACAATCTCCGACGCCGAGACGCCGAGTACCATCCTAGGGATCGTGTGTGGGTTTGGACTCCCATTCGGTGACGCGGACTCAGTGAGAAGCTTTTGCGACGGTATTTCAGTCCCTACCGGATTCTACGACGTGTTGGTAAAATTACCTACGAGGTGGTCCCCGATGGTGATTCCGGCACATCATGACGACGCACGCGGCCCGAAGTCGTCCACGTGGTTCGCTTCAAACCTTACTGCGCAAGATGATGAACTTTTTTTGTTGTAGTTGCTTGTTCGGACTGTCATTTTATTTTAGCATCGGGTGGATGCACTCTTAGAGAGGTGTAATGCCGCGAACCGTGCATTGGGTTTGTTTATTTATGGTTTATGGTATATATAGCCTTCATAGATTATGAGAAAGCATTTGACTCGGTCGAAACCCTAGCAGTCATTCAGGCATTACGGAACCAGGGGGTAGATGAGCATTATGTAACAATACTAGAGGATATCTACAATGGGTCTACAGCTACGATCATGCTCCATAGGGAGAGCAGTAAAATACCTATAAGAAAGGGTGTCAGACAAGGAGACACAATCTCTCCGATGCTATTCACAGCATGTTTACAAGAAGTATTCAGAACGTTGGATTGGGAACAGGTGGGTGTAAGCGTTAATGGAGAATACCTCAGTAACCTCAGATTTGCTGATGACGTTGCCTTGCTAAGTAACTCGGGGGACGAATTGCAAAGCATGCTTTCCGCACTGGGCGAACAGAGTAGAACCGTGGGACTGAAAATTAATATGCAGAAAACTAAAGTAATGATCAATAACCTCGGGACAGCCCAGCGGTTTGACATAGGTGGCGAGGCAGTGGAAGTGGTAAGCGAATATATCTACTTAGGCCAAGTTGTGACCCCAGATCCAAACCATGAGGCAGAGATAATTAGAAGGATCAGAATGGGGTGGGGTGCATATGGCAGACATTCTCAGATAATGAATAGCAGCCTACCATTGTCGCTGAAGAAGAAAGTGTATGACAGCTGCATCTTACCGGTACTCACCTACGGGGCAGAAACTTGGAGGCTCACTAAGAGGGTTCAACTTAAATTGAGAACAACTCAGCGGGCAATGGAGCGGAAAATGATAGGTGTAACATTAAGGGACAGGAAGAGAGCGGAGTGGGTCAGGGAGCAAACTGGTGTTAAAGACATATTAGTAGAAATTAGGAAGAAGAAATGGACGTGGGCAGGACATGTAATGCGAAGGCAAGATAACCGCTGGTCATTAAGGGTAACAGGGTGGATCCCTAGAGAAGGCAAGCGTTGCAGGGGGCGGCAGAAAGTTAGATGGGCAGATGAGATAAAGAAGTTTGCGGGGATAAATTGGTCACAGTTGGCACAGGACCGAGGCAATTGGAGAATAATGGGAGAGGCCTTTGCCCTGCAGTGGGCGTAGATAGGCTGGTGATGATGATGATGATGATGATTTATGGTTTGGTTTTACTGCCCGGCTGCGCCCTGCTGTGTTATCTGTGTCCCAAGCGAAGCGCATGTTCCATTCTTTATTTTTATGCCACACGGCTAATCCCATTCGGAAGAGGAGAGCGTTTCGCACTAATGTGACTGGCCTGGAATAATGTTCTTTGATGTACAATGTTCTGGATGTAAATCGACGGTTCGAGAAACACTCGCGCGGAAAGATAAAAGCCTGCAGAGTAGACGCCGCCCTATTCGAATTGTCGACGCTCGCCTTCGCACGTCACTTTGTTTACTGCTGCTCCGCCGCCTGTGTATTCTTTGAGTTGTCAGGGGAGCACAAGTTCGCTCCAGCAAACTTGTTTTCCTAGAAGACAACTGCGTCGCCTTTGGCTTCGTGACAATATTTTTACCAGCCTTGTTACCTTTTTGAAATCTGACCACTTAATCTGTCAGCGTTACATGAAATTCGCAAAGTTCATCCGTGGGAGAGCTGAAACATTGCTTTTAACCACCACCAATATAATCGTAGTTCGCACACGCTGTTTGCATTTTGTTTACGTTTTTCCTAAACTTTTAACACAGTATGTCAAAAACCTTCCAAATGCCAGCCTGATCACTGTCGCTCCAATTCCACGGTTGATTGCCTGGAATGTCCAAACAATCTACGAAATTTCTCTTCGCTTAAGGCTGTAAGCGAGGGTAAGTATAATTTTTGGTGTTTTTACCTCATGGATTTATCTTGCTGAACGGAGCACACTCGTATATTGGTGGCTATACGTTTTAACGAGGGAGCGCAATCTCCAATTTGACTCGATCCACAGCGCCCCCTGCTCAAATTCTTTCAGACGCCGTTCGTCGAATGGGATTTCAATACGGACGACATGCTGACACCTTGCAGTTCGTGTGTGTGTGCATCCAGCAGCGAAGGAAGCAAGATCAACCGGGGTCATAGAATAAGGACTTCGCTCACCAAGCGTAGTGCTTCTACAATAAAAAGATATTCCCTCTCCTTTGATCTCCGTGCTTAGAAACGCGTTGTGAGGCACACAAATGAGTGGTACCAAAAATAAAAGCGCGGGCTGGGGATCGCACGCCAGGGAAAGGGAAGAACAGCGCGCGAGGTGTTCTTTGAAAGAAGGAAAGCATTGTAGAACGTTCTATACGCGCCTAACAACACGGAGTGGCCTGAGAGCTTCATTTCACGGCACTGTGCTTCACTTAGATTCAGGATAATCGCGGCGGCGAAGTCCGGGAAGGCATGCCATGGCTGACGAAGATCGAGGCTTTCCGAATGCTGCTCCTCGCAACTTAGTGGCCCAAGATAACGCATGGCATTCCAAGGAAAAGTCAAGCATGTGCTCAAAGACGAGGTTTAAGAGCTCCCCACGAGTCCTTGAGCAGCACCCGTCAGCATTGTGGTGAAAAGCAGTGGCACAATGATGTTGTACATGAAATATTATATACCGTAGAAATGAAATAACTAAACGCGCCTAACCGGTACCGCGCTTCAATGATAGATTTGACCAAATTTTCCTCGATAATTCCCTCTCAACGGAGATCCAGATCAGCTATGGCGAATCGAAGACGATGAACAAAACCGGCAGAAGTTATGGGTTATTTTTAGCTGCAAGTGTCCTCTTTTTAACAGAAAATAGACAACCGCCATCGCCATTTTCGTCTAAAGCCGATCAATAGAAAGATAATGTCCCTTTTTATAAGGGATGAACGGTTTAATCAAGCGTATGCGCGGGAGCCAACGCCGATTGGGACGCCATGTTTCCCCACGCCGAAAGTGACAATCTTAGCCAGGATGGCAGGCTGTTTTGTCCGAGTGCTGCCATGATCCGTCATCATGCATACATTTGAACAAAAGACGAGCAAAGCATCGACACCAGACGCTAGGACGCTTCACGCCACAGCGCTGTGTATAATTGCTGCAACTAAGTTGTGGTATGGATACTGATCCGACGATAAGAACTCTGCGAGTTGCTACTACGCCGATAATTCAGGATCGATGCCGAATACGAGACCCTGCAAATGTGCTCTATCTAACGGAGAATCGGCAAACGCCATCACCATCTTCCTTTCAAGCCGACGAATACAAAAAAATTCACCCGCATTTCCCCGAAGGGGAGCATGGGGAAGTGCGAATGCACGGATGATGCTATGAGGGGGAGTTATGTTGAACTGTGTTGGCATTCGCTCGTTAGTTGCATTTAACACCCCCGCGTGATCAAGTGGGGATTCACACACCCCGTTAGTTGTTCTCTGGAAATCTTGGTGAATTAAAGTGTATGTTCGACGAGATCACACACACACGCAAGTAAAGTGAAACGACAGTATTCTTTATTCAGCACTTGTTGGTGTTGTCGTTGTAGTTGACGGTCATTATGACCGCCTTGTGGTCACTGAAATGTACGGTCAAGAGTTGTTGCAAGACCGCGCGTATCAGACAGTTCCTCGCAAAGGCCAGGTCGATGTAGCTGCCGTTGATGGTGGTGGGAGCCTCTAGCGGTAGGCACGTCATGGAGTGGTTGGCGAGCATGTATTCCATCAACCACTCGCCGCCCTTTCGCACGTCCACGTTAAAGTCCCCAACAACCACGACCGGGTCCGAGGGCTTTACGCGCCTGGCCACACTCTCCATCGCCGCGTCCACGTATTCGACGACGTCGTCGCGCGAGATGTTTGGCGCGAGGTAGAGGGTGACGACCACGATTCCGTCGCACGAGTACGCGTCGGTGTAGACGGCACTGTACGGCGACTCGTCCCTGACCGGCGAGGTGGACACGGCGTGCGACACGAGGTTCGCGTAGACGTGACCGACGAGGTAGACGCCGCAGTACTCGCCCCGACTTCCGCTCCTGGCGAAGCAGCAGTCGTCGATGGGGAAGTGGGAATGCACGGGTGATGCGAAAGAATTCTTCTTGGCCAATCGCCCTAAGTGGGTATGTGCTAAAGAAATTAGGAACTCTTCTTGGCCAATCACCCTAAGTGGGTATGTGGTGCGGATGGACGGACGGCGGTGGACGCGTGATTCAGGGTTGCTTAAGAAGTGCATTCGCACTTAAAAGGATGCCTTGGTTTCTCGCGCCGTCCATTGCGCACATATTTAATCTAGCTCGGAGCTGCGGCTGCTTCCCACGTGCCATGAAGAGTGCGAAAGTGTGTGTTTTTAAGTGTGGTAATGCTAATTACCCTTATAACTACGGACCAGTCTTCATACTTCCATTTTTCTCAAAAGGATTAGAAAAATAATCTACTCGTGCGTAAGCAGCTTTTTATGCAGATATAACATACCCTCGGAGTGCCACCATAGCTTCCAAAAAGCAAATCTACAGAGACGGTGCTCTTAACGTAAAAGGAACTAATAATCGCGAAAAGAGAAAAGAACCAAATGACATAAGGCATATTTTGAGATTCCAGCAAAACCTTCAAGTATCTAAATCATGAAATATTAAGGAATAAGTTGTGTAACTGCGGAGTACAGGGCATGTCAAGTTTCTTTCTATGTTCTATCTTTCTGATAGACCGCAACGCGTGGCATTCCGCGATTTTCGTTCTGCCTTCAAAGCACTCTTTTTTGGTGTACCCCCAGGAGATATTCTAAGGCCCCTACATTTGAATTCATATGTCAGTGACATTGTGAACGCTACTGCGACGCCACATTCCAGTTGTAAGCAGACGAGAGCACTCTTTGTTTCCGGCAATGATATTGAAAAAATCGTGTTAAAAGCTCAAATGGCGCACTGGAGATTTCGAATGGCACAACTCCAACTGACTTAGCGCGGCTAAAACTAAGGCAGTCTTATTTCAAGCTAATAACAAAGCAACAAACGTGGAAGGGATATTAGACTTAGGGATCGCCCTGTAAAATTGGTTGGCAAACACAAAATAACAAGTGTTACCTATTTCTGCAGACCTCACAAGGACAGCTCAAGTTGAAGTGGTAGATAGATCCCTCTCATCCGCCTTGCGGTGCAACATCGCGATGTCGACATGTTCTCCCATAGGATATTAAGCTAAAAGTCTACCACGCCCTACTTGCTATCCACATTAACTACTGCCCCCTAGTTTTGGGTTCAACTTCGATAGGTAACCCAGATTTAACACTACGGCTTCAAAAGAGAGCGCTTGGGTTTATTTCAAATGTACCTTTCCAAGACCCTTATGCAGGCTGTTTTCCTTACATGAAATTATTATCGTAAATTTTGTTTATGATTTCCATTTACTTAATTTATATTTTTTTCTAATGACAAATTCAAGAATTTCATTAAAACAACATCACTTATTACTCTTCAAACAAGCGACTCTCGCGCACGCAACGGTGACAGGTGGCTCGTTCCCCTTGGGCACTCCGGGTATCATCTACAGTCACTGCAATATCCAGTGCCCTCGGTCCCTGACAAATATTTCAAAAAGGTGGTATCGACTACAGCAGATGTGCGAAGACGAATCTGCGTAGGTATAGTGTGTCCAGAGAGCTGTTTGTAGGCAGGGTGTTTTATTTATTGCTGTGCATACAAACTGCTGATCTCATTCATACATAAACAAGCGTGCTGGTGTAAGGCATGTCGGTGACTGTATCAGTGAACTGCTTGCTTTTTTTAGCTCTCGAAACCGTGCAAACTATATTTTCTATGTGAATTCGGGATGCAGCAGTGAGTAAAGAAGTATTACTTGTGTGCACGTGTGTTGGTTGTTTTTGTTGGTGTTGCATTTTTGTCTCATGCAGGGAAGTGTGACATGCCTTGGTTAATGCAGCGCTGGTTCTGTTCAATATCACTAATGGGTTTATTCTATCTATGCAGTTTTCTGTTCCTACTTCATGCTGTCCCGATTAATATTATTTTGTAATATCCGTGAGGGCTTTTCACTAACTTCTATTTGCTCGAACATAAATGTGTTTTTACATGTGTATGCGTCTATTAATTTTAGGCGTATATTAGCGTGTGTGTGCTCTAACAGTTGCCAAAGAGCGGCTGTGTATTCGTGCTGCCAGGCACCGTTCAAGTGGTCAGCAACCGCATTTTCGCCTGAAGGACCCCCAACTTTCCAATGTTGGAAAATAAAACTTGACCCTTGAAACTGGAAACCTGCATAGGGCGGCGCTTGGAGAGCTCTATACATTCGACTGAGGTCGCCAGGTCACCGAACCGATGCTCCATGTCAAACAAATCCAGTGTGACAACCAGAAATAACTCTCGTTTATTCTTCAGCACCACAGTATACGCAACCCGAACGGCCGCATGAGCTCCCTGGGCGAATGGAAAGGCCAGGCGGACTTCACCCACACACATCGCGATGTCGTCACACTCCTCGCAGTCGGCATGAGGACGAATACCGAATCGTATTCCAACACCTAATATTTCACATTTAAGGCAGGAAATTGTGCACCCCTCCCTCTCACGACGACGATGGTTGCACGCGCAGCTTTCTGGTGAGCCATTCCTTCTTGGTTGTCGTCTTAGTTTAGACTTTAACTCGCAGACGGTTTGGACATTGACTCCTGCAACTTTGTCTTTGACTCATACGCTGCCCGGTCTTTTTATCGCAGCGGCTTTGACTTTGTCCCTTCGACATTTAATTTCGCACAAAGAAAGCGTCGCGTTGATCCATCGTCGTTGTTAGGCGGAGAGATGAATATTTTTGATGTCGAATTTTGCACGTCCATGAAACCCTCTCTAAATCCAAACTCCTTCGGTTGTGTCGGAGTGGCGCAGTCGGATAGACGTCGGCTTCATAAAGCGAGGCACCCAGGTTCGAACCCGCCGCGGTGGCTCAGTGGCTAAGGCGTTGCGCTGCTGAGCTCGAGATCACGTGTTCGATTCCCGGCCGCGGCGGCCGCTTTTCTGATGGAGGCGAAAAGTAAAAACGTCCCGTGTGTACGAGATTTCGGCGAACGTAAAGATGCCCAAGTGGTCAAAATTAATCCGGAGGCCTCCACTACGGCGCGTCTCATCGCCTGCGTTGTGTCGGCGCGTTATACCCCTACAATCAATCAACCCAGGTTCCATTCTTTCTTTTTCTTCACTTCACCAAACATTGCCATCACCATCACAGAAAGTGGGCTCTGCTGCAGTGCGGTATGTGGTGCGCGCGGGCGCCATCAGGGAGTCATAACAAGCGTCGCTTTAAGATTTTGCCGTTTAATAATAGGAGTAGTAAGGACGCCAACCATGTTCGTTTTTCGGCGGTGATGGGCAGCGTACCGTTAAAACTTTCCGAATCCGCATGCAAGCTTATCGTCGTCACCGCATGCAGAAAATTAGAAAGCAAACTAAGGTGATCGTGTGCAATCCTTACATGTGTCGGACATTTCGAGGTAATGTTTTTAACTAACGCATCTTTTAAAGGACGCCTGTCCGGGCGGCTAGTCATTGAATGCGCTCACAGTGATCAGCCCGGACTTTTGTTTTGACCGCTGCCTCTCAATCTATCATATTTGAAAGTTTTACGTTTTTGACGGTCCGATCCGCTGAGAGAGCAAGTGGGAGCACCATTGCGCGTGCGTGGCGCGATCCAATGCCAGCGGCGTTACCATAACGGGGCCCCGGTTGGCTCGCCAGGCGTTGAGCGGACCGTCGCGGTAGCTTATTATACAGCCCGGAATTCCAGCATGGCTGCGACCAGCGAGGCAGCGCGCTACTGCGAACTCCACTTCTTCAGTTAAAACATCAGTGGTGAAACCGCGAAAGTGCTTCCGAAAAGGCAAGGATCACACACACCTCAGCAAGCTTTAGAATGGAAGCGAAAAACGTCGACCGAAGCGCGAGCCTACTTGGATGCGGCTCAAACAAAGGCAGCCTTATCTTGGCTATTCGAAGGTTAAACGGCTTCTTTGAATTATTTAGGACCATTATACCGTGTCGGGGGCTACATCGTGAAAAACAGCTTAAATAAGGCAAAAGAAAAACGCGGCACTAAGCTTTAAGTGACCAAAAATAAAAATTCTTAAATTTCCTTTTGGATGATATTTAGGCTTACATACGCACAGTGCACGACCAGTGACGCGAATGTTTATTTCTCGAGTGAGAGACGGTCATCTGTTAGCTAAAAAATTTTTTTCTGCTGCTGACGCTCCGGTTGTGCAGAGCGGGCCGTCGGGAGCGGAGCGCACCGTCAAGAACGGTCAGCTAAAACTCCCTATTGTCACTTTGTTCCGTCATTACAAGTTCGCCCGGAAAAGCTTTTGGTTTTTGGTTTATCACTGTAGTTAGGACAGTACAGCGATGTAAAATAGAGAGAAAAAAAACAAACAAGCGCGTCGGGAAAGGATGCTCGAAAGCGGTACTACGTGCACGCTTCATCACCTGAATTTACGCAAAGTAATTGTAAATTTTATTACGTAGCATTTGTTTTTTTGATCTTATAAAACCGTAATTTCTTTGTCAATGCGATGTCGTGATAATGTCGCAATAGTGCGGATATTGTGTTTTCATTGCGCGTTAGTTTTTTAAAGGCACGCCAGAGCCGCTTTCGTGAAACCACCATAAGGCGTACTGCACCTCTGAGCGACGGCGGATGAAGCACGCCGATGCTGATATGGGAATTCGCATTCTCCGGTCGCAATCTGCAGGAGTAGATTGCGCAGTTTGGCAGCTTCCGGCTGCGTCGATGCCTCATCGCCGCCGACAAGAGTCAGCGCCGTAAGCGCCACCGCAGCAAGCGCCGCAGTTGCTCTGGGATCGTGGAACGTGCGCAGCACCGATATCACTGTGCAACCGAGTGTCGTCGAGACCGGCGTCGCCCCTTCCACGCTGCAGCCTTTCCTTCTCAGCAGCGTGTCATTTCGCGACCCAGTGTGCGCGCTATCAAGGTGCCAGATGATACGCAATTCCACCGCATCCTGAACACGTGAACGAAACGAAGGTAAGCCTTTTTTATACCTACCGCATTGGGACACATTGTGACAAGTGTCCTTGCAAGTTTCTTTTTCTTTTTGAAACGAGGACTGCGGTGGCTAGCCGTCTCGTCGGGAAGAGACATGTTGAAATAAGAACGAGAGATACCGACAAAAGGAACCGATAAAACGTTATCGCTTTAGTCTCTTTTCGTCGGTGTCTATCGTTTTTATTTGAACCTACTTTAGGGGCAAAGCCCCTTAAGGGCTCGGGATGTTGTCTCGCGTCGCCGTCTCACGCCAACGCCGATGTAGTCACGATACTAGTAACTAGTTTACGCCTCGCGCTAGTCCCTGTACTGAAACACCGGGACACTAGTATATGCTTCTCGCTAGAACGTTGCGCGTACTAGGACACACCGGGACACTCGTTTTCCAACGCCTCGCGCTACAACGCTTCGTGCTTCAAGCAAAGCTGTATACGTCAACCCCCCCAACGGTTTCATCTCCGTTGGCAAAAGCGCCAAGGCCCCAAGAATACTTATCCACTGCATGCTTCCCCCATGCGTAGGTTTCACGTAAGCGGATTTATTGATTCATTGATTCTAGGGCCTTAACGCGCCGACGCAACGCAGGCGATGAGGCGCGCCGTAGTGGAGGCCTCCGGATTAACTTTGACCACCTGGGGAACTTTAACGTGCGCCTAAATCTCGCACACACGGGCGTTTTTGCTTTTCGCCTCCATCAGAAAAGTGGCCGCCGCTGTCGGAATCGAACCCGCGACCTCGTGTTCAGCAGCGCAACGCCTTAGCCACTCACGTAAGTGGAGGTGGACCGGGATTTTTGAACTGATCATGCCGTACTCGACACATTGCTTTTCAGGGTAGGCGAATACGCTGCCAGGCCCACACTACTAGCAGGAAGAAAATAAAAGCACTGCCGATGTTTTCATACGCACAGTCGGCGAAATAACTTATACATGCCAAATTTTTTTATTGCCGGCAAGAATAACCACAGGCAGAGCTGAAGAAGAGCGAGAGCACCGGCCGTAGCAGCGTAAAGTTGTTACTGATAAGATGATTCATTTTTCTACGTCAGGACACAACTGCTACATAAAAAGAGAAACATTCTGAAGGGGAACGCGGGGATGACACACGCATAAAGCCGTCTGCTTAGATTTTGCGCGTGATAAATGAAAAGTTTTGATTTTAGTCAGCGCACTCTTCCATTGTCACTTCAATTCTCGCTGGCGTCTCTCATGAAGGCGTTACCGTTACTGTGCATAATAGTGGAAACTAGTGGCAGCCCTCCTTGTAATGCACCTGGCATTAAATATATTATAGCCTGCCTGTAGCCGTAGTGCGGAGCACTATGCGGAGGAGTGGTTAGCTTTGTTTAACGAACTGCGAAGGAAAGCCGCTCCGCATGCCTCTTTGAACAAAATAATTTTCCAGGAAGGTCATTAGATCACAAGGAGGGACATCTTTCGTTCGATCCTGCAATTTTTAAGGGTCACAAGTCTCAGCGAATCATGGTGAATTCCCGCGCATAGCGGTAAAAAGGTGCTGATCGGGTGAGCAATTGCCGGCATACCACGCAAGGGTAGGTCCACCCGTACATAAACATCACTACCACCACCACCATAGTAGGTAAATATCTAACTTTCAATATTTATGCTAAGAAAACAACTTGTTCTTCCTAGAAAAATTGTCTCGTGAACGCTGACGTTCAGAAAGCACCTTCCTATCCTCCCAAGCTCCCTGGATAGAAAACGTGAAAAAGACTGACGCCTAATGTAAACAGTGACTGTGACGTTATGAGCGTATTGGATTGCGAGACTATCACATTATGTAGAGCGATTATTTACGCGTGGTTACTAGCGTGTTTTCCTCTAAAAATAGCCTCAATATTGAAAAATGCGCTTAAATAACTATAAAGTGTAAACATAATTTTCTAGCAATTACGTGCGAGCTGAACAGTAGAGCACTGCGAGGTGTAAACCAAATTAAATATTTCATAGCCAGAATACCGTTGCGCTTCCGCTGGAACGCTTATATTCAAGACATATCAGCAGCAATTGCACGATGGTGGTTGCTAAAGCACAGATTAAGGGGTTTGAGCAGTTCAGCGCCAACTCAGATTCGCACTTTTTCGCTTCACAGATGGCATCACGTATCGCGCCCCAAAAGCTGCGTCAGGCAGCAGAAATTAGCATTGTAAAACAACCAGGACACCAAAGCAGGCTTTATTCCGCCGCACGATAGATAATATAGCTCCGATGACGGCATGCTTCGGTCGTGCTCGAACACGAGCGTTCTCTGATATAACCGAAGATGTTCGCCAAAAATGACCCATATCAGTACTGCCAGGAGTTGACCCACATATTTCTGGCTTGCGTTCTTGCATGCCTTTTTTTCCCCCTGTAGAGCAGGACTTCTGCGACTCGCAAGGAGGGCGAGGAGGGTGCTTTCCGTGGTAGGAATGAAAATGTCAATTCATTTCCTGGTGCCCCGTGATAAGGTTACGTCGTCCACGAAGGCGAGGGAAATGTACAGTCGGGGACTTACTCGCAGGCATGCCGATTTTTTCGCTTCCTGCAGCATTGCTGCAATGGTCACTGAAGCACCACATAGCGACGCCTTTGTAGCATTCTTTTCTTCGCGATGCCAAATTTGGGGCCTAGCGACGATTGCAAGGGATTTGGAGCAAGTGTTCCTCGCATCCTGATAAACACTTGCGCGTAATGTTTTATTTGTTTGTTGTGTGCTTTATTGTTTATAGACGATGAGACTAGCGGCTTGCGAATGGCGTCCCCGAACGAAGCGCGTACGAAGCACAGTCTCACGGTACCACGCTACCGACGACGAAATGCCAGCTACATGAATTGCGAACCTTTATTCACCTTGTTTATTATGTAATTTGGCCACTGAACATATATTCCAGCTCGATCTCCGCTGCCCATAAAGTAGGCGATCATTGGATAACATCCGTTTAAACCTGTCCTCAACGATACATGCACAACTCAGCTCTTGTCAAATCGTCCATCTGTTTGTATTCCGTTTTCACTGAGGGTGAGAGAGGAAGCTTCAGTTCTCTCCGTTGGGTTTTTAGATGTATACACATCATCATTTACTGACATTTTCCACCATGGCAACTTCAGCCTGTAATATGTGATGTTTCTTTTATGAAAATGGATAAAAACAGGGTTCCGAGAACTACAATTTTCCAGCACTTCTTGTCCCTGCAGGATAAATATAAATGCTCCGAATTTTATAGCGGCACCTCGGAAACTTGAGCTATGGTGTCGTGCGCCGCTAATGGTCCTAATTTCAATTCTTGGAGAACCATGAGTGTACACACCACTATATTCGCCGCAGAAGCATATGTCATTTTACTCATCGTTCAGCACGTTCTTAAAAAACAAATTTCCAAGTCGGTCATTTTTACAGCCTCTTTGAGCATTGTGCGAGCATTGTCTTCACACAGACCCAAAAAAAAACCACAGTGTCAAACTAGCGTTTAACACCATAATGTCTGTATAGGCTAAAATTGTCAACTAATCCTGTGCTGGGTTCCAGGCCATGCTGGAATCGCGGGGAGTGAGACCGCGGATCAAATAGCTACTGCTGCTGCACTTGCAAACACACTGGACATAAGAACAACACCCTACACTGACCTCAAGCCAGACATAAGACAACACCTTCGCAAAACATGGCAAGAGGACTGGAGTACACAGACAGACAACAAGTTACAGATAATAAAACCACACTTAGGACGATACACTAGAGACACACAACAGATTCATCGAAGTTGCCCTTGCTAGATTACAGATAGTCCACGCACACGCGACACACTCCCATCTGCTCACTGGATCTCCAAGATCCCTGTGTAGCAGGTTTGGGGAGGGCCTATCCGTACTTCACATCCTCATTACATGCAAAGCACTCCACACAAGACGCAAGCAGTTCCCTCAACTCTACAGACAACACATTCCACTAACGCCAGCACTCTTTCTACCGGGTGATCCCATGATTCCTATACAACGTACCTTTAAGTTTCTGGCCGAAATCAAATTTTTACAACTCATTTTCCATCACGAGTAGTTTTTTTAGACCTGATTTCATCCCACGCACAATCCCAACCTGGCATTTTACACCAACCATTCTTTGTCTTTTACTGATTTTACTTTTGTTTTTGCTGAACGATTTCAGAGTTTACGTCTACATCCTTCATAAATAATTCTTTTGGCCCTTTTTACTCTAGTTGGCCTTGTGCCATAAACATCCAACCATCATCATCATCATCTACTTTGCTTTGGCCGAGAGGCTGAATCGAGTCACAGACACACAGAGCAAAATTTCCGGGTTTAGGTAGCTCAAGAAAGACTATAGTCTTTAAAATAATGTTCGATTGCTTCCGGGACCTGACACCGCACACATACCTGGCTATTTACACCAGTCATATTCATTGTCGTTTATGTCATTGCACGTCTATTTCCAGGGTGTGTTCAGACAAGCACAGTGAATGTGGTGCCATGGACATTTGTTGTTTGATATTAATCTTTAATATTCTGTAGAATACCGCGTCGTCACCATGGAACTGGCATTATTTTAGCGAGAAACACTATAGTTGGAGTAAAGATGGTTGTGGTTCGTTTCCCTGAAGTACGGTGTCGATCAGGAACCAATCGCCCCGGCTCCGGTTGATTTGGCAGGAGGCTGGCAGGGCGATGGTGTTGAAGTTCTTGGAGATGGCGGTCGAATTGACGAACTCGAGGCGTTGCGGTTGATTAAGTGAAACGAATGTTTATATACAGCTATTTACAGTAGTATAACTGGGTACATAACTAGTAAGAGGAAAAACTTCAAACTTCAGCTAGACGCTAGCTCCGAGTGCGCACAAATCACTCGAGCTCCTCAACTTCGTCAAACTCTCCTATTCTCGGAACGTACACCAAACGCTCGAGAAACGACGGCCGAGACTCTGTCTTGCCGCAAGATCCGTCTAGTTGCCCGGTACGGCGCTGCACCCTAAACCGCCGACGCAATCTTAACCTCTAGCCTAGGGGGCTCACAAATCCCAACCTAGCTTTAACGTTCGAGACTCCTTGTCCCGCCGGGAACAGCCCAGATCGGCGCTCAGACAAGAACGATTGCTAACGGCCAAGTTCGGCCTTATAATGCCTCGAGATCACACTCTCTCGGGAACGCCCCTGTAGCGTTCCTACACGCGTAAGGGAGTGCCCAAATTCAAGTAGACAGTTGTCACTCAGCGCGCTATGGAATATTCAATGAGGTGCCGCCATCTTTTGGTCAATGGCACGCCCGCGGACGAGCAAGCGCGGGCGACCCCGCGGGGTGAGAGCGAAAGGCGGTGACAGTGCACTGTGCCGGCCGGGGCGCGTTAACAATGGTGTCTCGCGCGGCGCGCGCCTCGACGCCGGTAATCCCACCACCTCCGCGCGTCACGTCGACGATTCTCAGAAACCGGCGGCGGCGTCCGCGCTCTCAATGGGGGATTATCCCCGTGGTATTTGGTGGGCCAGACAATCCGTCTCCCGTGCGCGCCGTGACGAATTGGCGATGGCTGCGGCGTAGAGTCCACAGTGCTGAGCCCCCAGACAGAGTGGCGGGTTCTCACGCGCAGCCCGCGCGCCTGGCCACTGATCTTATAAGTGGACCTTACAGTTGGTTTAATGAAAAAAAATTTAGAAGGCAATCAGGCATGACTACTTTGCATTTCTCGCTACTTAGCGTTGCCTTACTTTGTCTGGTGCGGCAACTTTAAGGACCTGTGACACAGCGACAAATTTTCAGAATCTTGGTAGTTTTCTAGCCACATTTTTGGAAACTTTCCTGCTTGATTTAGAAAAATTGAATTTGTCACGCTTATTTTTTTAGAATATATTTCTCAAGCTTAGTAGCGAGAGCAAAGTCGTTCAAAAGTGGCACTTCTAAACATTTTTTACCCATGCCATAAAGGCTAAGCTGTCTAGATTTTTATACCTATTTTCCATGGCTGCTGAACGCTTCATACCATGCTCAATGCTCGAGAAAGAAATTCTGAAATTCTGCTTCGTAAACCGCGGCAAAAAAATGAACATTTGTAAAAATAGATCACCTTTCGACGTGATTTTTAGAAACGTAGTGTCTCTGAATTTTCGCAATATGTACTCAAAATGGCGCTCAGTAACTGTGTATTCCAGAAAGCTAAAATTGTATTGCAGTATTTTTGTTATAACTCGAAAAAAAGAGGTTACATAAGACTTTTTAATGTCCGTAAAACTGTGGCGTAGCAGCTTGCAGTAAACAGACAAATAATTATGTCTGTTTCTACATATTTTACAAAACTGAAGCGACTGATATAAAGGAAACTGATCAGAGTAGCCCTATGTACTCATTGTCCCACTTGGTCGTCGCGGCAGGCGTTAACATAATTGAGGTTTTTCAGCCTATGCCTTTATCGGAGTGGGGTTTCTTTTTTACATTTCTTTATCGACATTTATTCGCTGAGTCAGAAACCGTTATTTTACGTTTCTGACGCTGTTTAATTGCGCATTATAAGTAAATTACCCCATTTACATGAAGTTAACTACGCTGCTGATATACGATCGTCGGGGTCAGGGGTGTATTTCCGTTTTACCTGGTACATGCCGAGTTATAACTGCAAGAAACTTCGTCTTGCCAACTGTCCGCTTTGGAGGTCCAGGAGAAGGTTAACACTCCTTGAAAAATGTCTTGTTAGTTCTTAGGAAGATAAACACTTATCGCACTACAAAATCTGTCCACCTTTATTTTGGACACTACATTGTTTAGGGTAATGTGTGGCTTGCTGCTTCCCAGTACAGTCAGTTTCGACAAGCACTGGTCACCATATTATCTTCTGCTGTACGGAAAAACTGCCCGGCAAAGTAACGGATACCACTGATAGCACAGGTAAATAAGTACATTCAAGCGCGTTGTGATGTCGAGAAAGACTGCGAACACAATCTGCGTGACCGCAGGCTTGACTCGGCCGATGCGTGCTTTGGGTTGGTCAATATTGTCACGAAGCCTACTACGACGGACTTCTCTTGACGAAAAACCAAGTTTTTTTGGAGCGAACTTCTGCTCCCTAAACAACTGAAAAATACACAGTCGGCGAAGCAGCTGTCAAAAAAGTGACGTGCGCAGGCGAGTGTCGGCGAGCAGAAGACCGCGGCGTCTGCGCTGCGGGAATTTATTTTTGGGGGCGAGTTTTTCTTGAACCGTCTATTTCATCCGGACAACTGTAAATCAAAGAATATTATTCCAGGCTGTTGACGTTAGTCTGAACCCCTTCCCATATCAAGAGATAATACGTGCGGAATAAAAATGAAGAATGGACCGCGGGCTTCACTCGGCACACGGATAACAGATAACACAGCCCGGCGGAGCCGGTCGGCAAAAACAAAACATAAACAAACCCAATGCATGGTTCGCGGCAATATCAAGCGACTGCGTGAAGAGCGTGGAACCGTATACGCTTTATTAACGTTTATAAGCGATGGTGGTGCTGCCCATTTTATGAGCGAACATCAGTCCTTCGAGCGAACATCAGTCCTTCGAACATCAGAGCAGCGCATTCGGGGGGATACAAGTGGTTTTCTTTACAACCGGACATGAAAAAAGTGAATACGACGGCATGGGTCGCCTTGTGAAGTATGAAGCTGCAGTACATAATTTTCACTGACCTTCCAACGAAGCCTCACAAAGTGGCAAACAGTACTTGGACAGCATCCTGAAAAAGTGAGGAATGTCGTTTTAATGTATCTTGACAATGGCGAACCCGTCACATTTCGGGAGAACAAAGCGGAGCAAAGAAAAGTTATGCCGGTAATTGGCATCCCAACGTCTCGCGGCAATAGTGAAATCAAACGAACGCAATTCAGGTATACAGCGTGCACCTCGTACTCGGGGTGGCAGCGACAGTTTTGAGCTATGCTCGTCGACACTTCAAAGGTTTTTGGAAGTAGGAAGCTGCACTTTCCACTTAATATTGAAATTCCCAAAATAAAAGGTACGCAGATTTAGTAGTGGGATAAAATATTGTCTTTCTAGGAACTAAAAAGAAGCTTTCCATGAAGCACATCACTTTACCATCCCCGGGAGCCTGAAATCCCGTCTTCGTTAGAACTTCGCGTGTACCAGGTAAAACTGAAATATACCTTTGACCGCGACTATCGCATCTCAAACATTCTAAGTACCAGCAGCTTGGTTATTTGCTTGTAAATAGGGTAAATTATAATGTGTGATTAACCAGCGTCAGAAACGTAAGATATGTGTTTTAGACGCACCTAAGGCAAGGGTATAACGAAATACTGCTGAAATGGCAACCGTACCCTGGTAGAAGACAAAAGCTGAAAAACCTCACAATTAATTTGAAGCCTTCCGCGGCTATCCAGCTGAACAATGGTTAAATATGACAATTCTGTTTGGTTTTATTTATATCAGTCGCTTTATTTTGTAAAATTTGCAAAAACAGCCAGAATTATTTGCATTTTTTTCACGGTGAACTGCTACTCTTTCATTAAAAATGAGTTGTATGTGACCTCATTTTCCACAATTCAAACAAAAAAAACCGCAGTTCATTTTTAGCTTTCTAGAATACTGAGTTATTGAGTGCTTTTTGCGTACATATCGCAAAAATTGAGATATATTAGTTTTTTAAATTACAATGAAAGGTGGCCTATTGTTACAAATTTTCATCTTGTGGAGACTTTACAATGCAGCATTTTGAATTTTTTTTCTAGAGAAATGAGCAGGGTATGAGTGTTGAGCAGCACCTGGTAAACATGTCTAAAAAACTTGACAGCTTAGCCTATAGACTGATCTGTAAAAAAAGCTTTTTAGAATTGCCACTTTCTAGCGACATTGCTCTGGCTACCAAGTTTGCGAAATATTGTCTTAAAAAATATATGTATGACGAATTCAATTTTACTGAATCCAGCAGGAAAGCTTGCAAATATTTGGCCAGAAAATTAGGAAGATTTTGACAAATTTTATTGTTGTCTCAGGTCCCCGCTACTGATACAACGAAGTCACGCGAAGCTGAACGTCAACGGAAACGACGAACTGAAAACTAATGCGAACTTCAGTCGACCGCATGGCTGCTTCGCATACTACTCAGGGTTACCCTACGGGAAGATGGTGTAATTTTTTTTATTAAACCAACCACGGTGTTTCTCGCTAAAATATTGCCAGTTGTATGGTGACTATACTCAAGCCATAAATGGCCATGGGACAACTTTGTCTTTCCTTATCTATACACACCCTATAGTTAAATGCTTTATATTTATTGACATTTCCTCCTCATTAAACAACTTTTCATTGGCGCTCTTTGCCCTTAGTCGGCCTTTCCCCATATAAATCAATAATCATAACGCAGATTCAGTTTTTGAAACTCCTTGGTTGTATGGGCGATTTGGAAGGGCTGTGGGGTAGAGAAAAAGAGGGTCGCCTTCTGTATCACGTTTTCCTGTATCCGTGTGTTGGTCGATACTTGCCTTTGGGGTATAATTCGATAGCACTGGTTCCGCAAGTGTTAAAACATTTCATGTCAAGTGCCAGGCAACACGTGACAACTAGTTTGCCGGAATGTGTAAGCAAAATTAGGGCTATACATTTCTCTGAACACAACTGCATGAAACAATTTGGAAGTGACCGCCTGGATGACATTTTCAGGTTCACCCAGAGATGGCTGCTTCCCTTTGTAACAGGTGTACAAGTAAGTGCTTTTGTTACAATAGGTTGATACTGAAAAGGAAATGTGCGATGGCGATGAGAAAGGTTCAATATCGGTGACAAATGAAAATACCTAATAAATATCTTTTGCAACACCTAAAGGGAAAACTGGCGTGAAAATTCCCATGACCAATTACAGATATTTGCGTTATTTTAACGAATAAGTCTGTTCAGTTCGCCAGTTATACGTATTGTGCAAAGGCATGGCACAGCATTGTTCTATTCCTTGATTTTTCATTCGTGCTTCTATTTATTTTTTCGGAGAATTTTATACTTTAGGGCGAAAGCCTTCAGCTGCTGCTGCTGCTCCTGAACACGTTATTGACAGAAAAGGTGTGTTCGGGGAGACGGAGAAAAGAAAAATAGACTACATTCCGAAGCCCACGTCTAAGTATGCCAAAGCGAAATGCGTAATGCTTGCCCTCTAAACCAGCGTTACCTGATCAGAAAGGACGAAGCGTAGAGTGCCTCCTTTCATTCCGTAAAGTCTTGAATGCCCTATTACGGGAAAAAACTGTTGTAGTCATTTTCGTTGTTTTTTTTTGTCCGGTCCCAAATTGGACGCAATAAAAACTTACAAAATATTTGCGATCTGCTGTGATATGGACCCGGACCTCTACAGGAGCAGTATAATGCGCTATCAGTGCTCTACCTCCGCACGTTACCTGTGGTGGAACTATGCATTTGTTACTTTCTTGGTGGGGCTTACCCACTTGTAGAATTGGCAGGGAATCGGGAGCTAGGTGGGATTAATGCGCCCGCTTCACGAAATTCGCAAAGTTGTGGAGTATGGCGTGCCGGGTGACGCCTCAACCTCATGGCACGTGAATTGGACAGGTACACTCCAGCCGCGCAGAACCCTGACTCTAGGGAAGCTGCGGCGTCTCCCAGTCGGCTTGGAGATGTCTTTCGCGCGGCAAGACGGAGGTACAAAACAAAGAAGCAGGCGCAAACTTGGTGTAGCAGGAAAATAAAGCCGGTCACACCAAAAAACAAAAATCAGAGGCAGAGGAGCTAATATGATGTCGAGTCCCCCGTGGAATTTTTTTCTTCGTTTTGTGAGGGTGGTTTCAGAGATAAATATTGTTACGGGAAGCAGAAGTAGCTCCAGGGGACCACAGCCGACGACGACGAAGCAGTGGGTGGCACTGCCTCAGCTCGAGCTGCCATGGCCGCATTGTAAATACATCACTGCACTGCAAATACATAATTAACTGCTCACCATTCATCGTCTTATTTACTTATTTATTTGAATATACTGCAGACCTTGGCGGTCCAAGCAGGCGTGGTAAAACAAAATACACTGAAGTATTACATACATCATGGTCACACGGAGAGGCACAAATATATAAAGAAAAAAAAACAGTCCTACCAGCACGTAACGATATTTTTTTACTTTGTTCTTTTTTGTAATTCTTGTTTTTTCTTGTATTCTGCGTTTTTTAGATAAATTTTCAACGATTATATCCATTTACTGTGTCATGAGGATAAATTATGATTATTGAACGAATTATGCACTTTTTTAGCAATCAAGTATTACACGCATACTACGTGGAAATATGGAATACTAAGAGGAAATATAGAATTGCATCAACCGAGCTATTGCTTAGTAAATACCTTTATACAAGAATGGCGCTGTACCGGCATTTTGAATAAAAGAGGTAACTTGAAAGAAATGACACAGCGGGTTTTGGCATGGGCCTCCATTAATACAAAATGCAACAAATTAACTTCACCAAAGAAATTCTGTACACTTAAAAAAAAAAACAAAAAAAACACCGAAGCGCAAAATATAGCTTACCGAAGAAACGACGTTAACGTTGTGCGCCGGCTAAGGTCCATGCAGCTAACGTGCAAATTCTGGGGTGCTGCTTCCTCGCCTTGGCGTGTAAGCGTCATGATTTATCAGGTTTTCACAAAAATGTTTTCTCACAGAAATATAACCCATGCATTCCCATTACACGTCGAATATATAGACACGCACGCAAATTGTTTATTATGCGTGTAGAAAATGTAGAAACTTTCGCCAGGGCTGTTCATTTAAATGTGCCGTGTGGCATATAAGAAGGGATAAGGAGTTGTGAAAGCAAGATAAGGGGGTGGGGCGGAAAATTGAAGATTGCGTTGTCTTTAGTGTAAGAAAATGGTAAGAAATTTGTAGCATTGTGGCAATTTTTTTCTGCCGAATCCTGTGAGATCACTCAAAACCTAGCGACACCTCGTTACAGAAAAAACACAGACAGAACGCACACACACTATAGTAGCGTTTTCGGTTTGCTTACCTTTCATCCTTGCGTGCACGCATAGAAGCCCGCCCAGGTCAGCGAGTGGTGCGAGGACCTGATTGGGAAGGCAGAGATGAAGACGGGGGCAGTCACTACCTGGGAACCATAGTCAGCGTTTGCCAGCCTGGAACAGGCTCCGGGTATACCACCCACCCCGTCGAGGTGCAATGGGATGCCGGAGAAGGCAGATTGTACCGGGCTGGATGCACGAACGAAACCTGCGACCTGCGACTCATTGATGCCGGCCCCACAGGTAAGTGCTATCACCATCATTTTGCCCGCTCAAGCATTAAAATTTTACGACCTATTTTTCCGGTTACGACCCATCGGCACTATGACGACGCGCTTGCAAAATGTTTCCTCCAGGGCAATAGTTATGCTTAGGGTAATCTGTTGAGTGCAATCAATGTACAAAAACCTCAAATGGAATCGCTGACTAGGGTGCTCATGTTTTTTCGGTGTATTAAGCAGGTTCTTGGTATCGTAGTTAGCGTAGAAAGATCGATATCACATCTCGTATTTAACGGCACCACTTCGACTACAAACTATCTCAAAAAGTTTGAAGCTAATTCATAACAGATCCATTGCAACGTCGCTCTGTTCTGAAATCATTCAATCAAGAATAGGTGGAATAGCTTTTTTGGCGAAGTTGCATTGTCGTGGTGGTGGCTGTTCTGTGGGATCAGGCGGGCTTAGCCTGGCTGGATATGCCGGCAATTACTCCGCCTAAGCTCCTCCTAATTAGTCGATGGTAGGATCCTTTCACCCCGCGTTTGCCAGTTCCGTCTCCTGAAGGAAGTTTAGTACAAGGCGCGACACGTTTTTGCGGAGCATACATTGTCCCCTTGGGAAGACTATGTGGTCCAGAGTGGTGTGTGGGGCTGCCAACATTGGAACCGCTGAGAGCATTGCAGTCCGCTCAACACCAGGCTCTGGGCAATACATTACATAGTGGTCTACATCACCTATCACTGTACATGACGAACACAAAGCCGATAGCACGAGGCCCACCTAGAATAACCGTGCTGTGGTTTTTTTTCTGAGCCCACTCGGATGCGGTACAGCAATGTTGCCTCCGATTTTGTAAGTCCTTTTGTGACCCAAGGCTGATGATAGGGATCTTCCAAGGACTTGAAACATTCGAAGTCTGTTTGCGTGAATTCATTCCAGTGATTGGCGGAAGATTTAATAGTCGGTGCAAATTGCAGCGCATTCCTTGCCAACTGATCAGCGGTCTCACTTCCCTTGACGCCAACATGCGATGGAATCCATTGAAACCGCACCTTAAAACCCTTGCTGCTGAGTTCTTGCGCAAGCCGTAAGGAATGCTGACCGTCCCTTTTCATGGGGATTCCACTCAGCAAAAGTTGTAGTGCTGCTTTTGAATCAGTCAGAATTGCAAATTCCTACTACTTAAGTTTCCTCAAAGCAGTCACGATGGCAATGCACTCGGATTCGGTGGAGGACACCACATGATCCAGCCGTCCTGCAGGAAACCCAGGCATCAGAAATGACATACGCCGCTGCAAGGCTTATGACTGTCCTGAGACCAGCAATAGTACACAGACTACATGCAATGGGGGTGTCAGCAAAACTTCTTCGCTTCGTTTACGGCTTTCTCACAGACTGTTTTATGCAAGCACGGTTTCGAAGTGGCCAAGCGAAAAAAGAAGCGTTTCAAGCGGGGTACCCCAGGGTAGTGTTTTGTCCCCTATTCTTTTAAATGTGGTTATGGCTGGGCTACCTGCAGCACTAAACCAAGTTCGACAATGATCGCACGTATCCGTGTACGCCGACGATGTTTGCACCTGGTTGTCCGGATATCAACATAAGCGACTGACAGTGATGGCTCAGGGGAGTGTTCATACCATGCAGAAATAGTTTTCCTCCATCGGACTGATGCTCCGGGCCAAGAAGCCCTGTTTTGGTCTTTTCCCTGGGAACCGGTGACGGCCCACCCGTGTTACTTTAACGTTGAGCAACCTATCTACCCGTTCAATCACTCACGTGCGGTTCCTTGGTGTCACCCTGGACAGCAGACTGTATTGGCGAACTCGCTGTATTTTCTTGTCTTCTAGGGAATATAATATTTACACCGATTAAATTATTCTAAACCAGTATAGCAGAAATAATTATGGAGAAATACACAGTTGTCTATGTTGTACAAAACTACTTTTCGGTATTTAACATTAGTGCATGTGCGCCTCAATATTATATGTCGGATGAGTGAAATCTTTTAATTGATGTGCTGTAAATAAATTGGCGCAGTTTGCATTAGTGACACTAGGCTTGAAAAATACCAGAGCTGGCAGCTCCTTCTCAATTCGTCGGAGACCAGGCTGCTGCACTTCGCATGGATTTCTGAACTTTCCGCTGGAAGTTCTCTCCTGCTGGCACCCCGCATGGGGCACCTCGAGTAATCTTGGTGACGGTATTGGCAACACCGCGGACCCCGAGCCCCCATACTCATGCTGTATCCTACCGTGGCTAGGAGTTTTAAGGTGAAGGGTAGAAACCACAAACGGTGGCCGTCGGAGCCGTGGTCAAGCTCCGGCGGATGGGCTCCCTGTCTGTTTACCAGGCAGGGAGCTCCGGGACCTCTCTCGGCATCAGGGTAAACCGAGTGAAGAAAGTACCCCCGTCCCCTGCTTTTTTTCCATGCTGCATGGTTCTTTCAAAATTTTATATACCCACTGATCGGCCCCCCAAAAGGGGCCGCACCGAAGCGAATTTTCCCCCATTGCCTGCCCTATCGTTCCAAATATCTGACAACTTTCCCCGGTTCTTGATCATCGCATCCGAAGACAGTACAAAGCCAGTGACATCTACATCCATTTTCTTAATAGCTAAGTGCATTGAACATGTTGTAGGAAAACACTACAAAGCCAAGAAACTGACCTCTGGAGAAATCCTTGTAGAAGTAAACAACCAGGCTCAATCAAAAAAGCTCCTTGAACAAACCCTCATTGGCGACCTGAAAATCAAAGTCACTCCCCACCGAACGCTAAATACATCCCAAGGTGTCATATCCGAATCTGATCTCTACAATGAAACTGACTCTGACATCCGCGAGGGCCTGCGCGACCAGGGCGTCATTGCAGCAAGGAGGATCACTATGCGTCGAGAAAATCAGGAAATCAAAACCAAACATGTTGTCCTCACCTTTGACCGCAGTACCTTACCTTAATTTGTGAATGCAGGCTTTCTTCGTTGTACCGTCCGACAATATGTCCCCAACCCGCGTCGGTGGTTTAAGTGCCAACGTTATGGGCACAGTACTAACAACTGCCGTGGGCGTTTAACGTGTGCAAAGTGCTCAGAGCACGACCACCCCAAAGAGAATTGCAACAGCACTTTGATCAAATGTCCGAACTGCGGTGGCCCGCACACAGCGTACTCAAGGACGTGTGAAACATTCAAACTTGAGAAGAAAATAATCAATCTTAAAGTCAATGAGAACATCTCTTACCTAGAAGCGTGTAAAAGGCTCAGCGCCTTTGCTTCTGCGAAGTATGCCGACGTGGCTCCCCGGGGGGCGGAGCGGCGTCTAGTCACTGCGGCCACCCAGTACTGTGAAGCAGACTTGGTCCCGCCCCAGCTCCCCAAGGTGCTGCCTAAGGCAGCCCAACCAGCTGACTCAACACTTGTGGCACCCGCAAGTGTTGCGTCGGCCACGAATGCCAGGAGTGACGGCTCTGCCGTCGGTCCCCTTCCTCCGGCTACCAGACCTCAGGTGGCCATGGATGTAGATGTGGCGGGTCCTTCGACCACCTCTGCGTCCAACACGCAACAAACTCTGGTGGGAGGGATTCCTTCCTCCACTTCGAACATATTCCGTGTCGGAGGCCGCAAGGACTCCATCTTGTCGCTGTCCCAGCACTCGGACGAGGACATGGAAATGGCACCATCCCAGCCAGCGCCAAAGACAGTGAAAGAACAGCGCTCCATGACGGGGCGGGGAAAAAAGCCAGCAGCCCCCCGTGTCACTGGCCCAAATCATACCTAAGTGTGGTAGGTGATACATCGATCCATAGTCTTCACCAGCCAAAATCTTCTTTAAACATTTATGGTAGCACAAATAGTTGTGCAGTGGAACTGTAGGGGATTAATTAAAAACCCAGATGATATATATGAAATCCTACACATAACTCAAGCAACCGTCCTGTGTCTACAAGAGAATCACTTGAACCCTAAGCATACCAACTTCCTAAACCAATACTCAGTATTTAGGAGAGACAGAGACAGCTGCTCGCACTGCTCGGGTGGCGTGGCAATCGTTATGCGAAAAGCTGTCCCTTGTCAATCTATTCATTTGCGCACCGGCCTAGAAGCGGTTGCTTTTCGGGCAATTATCTTCAACACGTTAACAACAAATTTGTTCACTGTACGTTCCCCCTGAATATCGTCTGTCCAGTTACGAATTTGAGTCCCTTATAGATCAACTGCCAGAACCGTTTTTACTAGTTGGTGACCTTAATGCGCACAGCCCACTATGGGGATCGGAACGCACAGATTCCCGGGGCCGCTTGATAAAAAACTTTCTCTTGTCATCTGGAGCTTGTCTCTTTAACAAAAAGCAGCCGACATACTACAATACAGCACACCACACATATTCACACATTGATCTGGCTATAAGCTCCCCCGTTCTTTTTCCGTCCATCGAATGGGAAGTGGATACAAATCCCTATGGCAGCGACCACTTCCCAGTCACCCTCAGATATTTAGAAAAATGCCCCTACAGTTACACTTCACATGCAAAGTTTAAAGAAGCTGGTGCCGACTGGGCAACGTTTAAAGCGAAGTCGAGACTTACTTACACATCAATAACACACTTAGGTATTGATGAAGCGTGCTCCTTCATCACAGCACATATACTTGATGCTGCTAGCGT
The DNA here is from genome assembly GCF_048455015.1 of Haemaphysalis longicornis. Lineage (NCBI taxonomy): Eukaryota > Metazoa > Arthropoda > Arachnida > Ixodida > Ixodidae > Haemaphysalis > Haemaphysalis longicornis. Next base: position 169,024,481 of record NW_027526335.1, on the reverse strand, counting down.
TTCTATTCCCCAGACGTCCGGTACCACACCTAATCTTCAGAGGCCCTGGTGGAATGACGATTGCAAGAAGGCCAGAAACGCTCAGAATAAGGCCTGAGGGGTCCTCCGCAGGTATCCTACTACAGAAAACCTAATTTCCTTCAAGCGCGGAAAAGCCATGGGACGGCGAATCCGACGTCAGCCAAAAACAGATAGTGGGAGGTCTTTTCTATCATCAATAAATTCCTATACAGATACGCGCAAAGTTTGGAACAGGATACGGAAACTGCAGGGGCAGAAAACATATGTCACACCTCTTGTCAGCACCACTGGCGATACACTTGAAGACCAAGCAAACACCCTGGGACAACACTTTGAACATATTTCCAGCTCCTCCCACTACACCGAGACATTCCGGCGATACGAAGAATCTGTTGAAAGAAAGCCTATTCGTGACAACAAGAAATCTAATGAAGGGTATAACTCTAATTTCTCGCTGCAGGAACTTACGGTAGCCCTCAACACATGCCGCGCTTCGGCGCCAGGAGTTGATAAAATAACATACACAATGATTCAGCACCTGCACATAGATACCCTCAATACTCTTCTCTTCTTGTACAACAAGATATGGTGTGCTGGGTACTTCCCTCATGCTTGGAAAGAGGCAATTGTGTTAGCTATATTGAAAGAGGGAAAAGATGCCTCTTCTGTGACAAGCTATCGCCCTATTGCTTTGACAAGCTGCTTGAGCAAGCTCTTTGAAAAGATGATCAATAGACGGCTTATCTATTTCTTGGAATATCATGGTGTCCTTGATAGCTGCCAGGCAGGCTTTCGCTTGGGCAGGTCAACAACTGACAATCTTATAGCTGTTGAATCTTATGTTAAAGATGCTTTTGCTCATAAACAACACTGTATATCTGTATTTTTTGACATTGAAAAGGCCTATGACACCACTTGGCGGTATGGCATCCTGCATGACCCTAAATCTGTCGGCATTTGTGGAAACATGTTAAACACACTGGAAAGCTACTTATCAGATAGAACATTCCGGGTACGAGTTGGTGCAGCATTATCCAGGACGTATACACAAGAAAATGGCGTTCCCCAGGGTGGAGTACTTAGCTGCACACTTTTTATTGTAAAAATGAATACGTTAGGGAAAGCACTGCCACCCACCATTTTTTATTCAATCTATGTAGACGATGTTCACATCAACTTCAGGTCATGCAACTTCTCTATCTGTGAACGGCAGATCCAAGTTGCTGTGAACAGACTAACCAAGTGGGCAGACAAAAATGGTTTTATCCTAAATCCGCAGAAAAGCACTTGTGTTCTCTTTTCCAGGAAGCCTGGGATCCATCTGCAACCAACCATACAACTTAAGGGAGTTGACATACCCGTAAAAAGAGAACACCGGTTTCTTGGAGTAGTTTTAGATGATAAGCTTACATTCATCCCACACATTAAACAACTTAAAATGAAATGCATGAAGACTATGAACATCTTAAAAGTCCTTTCCCGCCAGTCATACGGTGCAGATACAACATGCCTTTTACGTGTTTTTAACAGTCTTGTCAGGTCCCGTATCGACTACGGAAGTGTAGTGTATGGGTCTGCCTCAAAAACAGCTCTAAAAATGCTGGACGCAGTGCTGCACTTGGGGCTCCGCCTGGCGTCCGGAGCTATCCGGACGAGTCCTATTGAAAGCCTCTATGCAGAAACGGATCAGTGGTGCTTAGAGCACCAGCGTACATACATGGCACTTTTGTACTGCGTAAGGGCGACATCCTTAAATAGTCATCCGCTAAATGCTATTCTTGAAAACAAAGCGTCCGAAAGGCTGTTTTTGAGCCTTCCGTCGCTTCCTCTGCCTTTCTCTATGCGAGTGAAGGTGGAGGCAGAGGAACTTGGGGTTATTTTATCTGAATCTTACAAAACTGACTTCGTTGAGCTCATGCCGCCTTGGCAACTGCGCTCTGTCACCTGTGACATGTCGTTCAAGGAAATTTACAAAAAACATTCACCCACAGAACTCGTCCTACAACACTTCCTGCACTTGCAAAACAAATTCCCATACACTGCTTTTTATACAGATGCCTCCAAAACTGCCACTGCTGTGGCATGTGCTGCACACGGTCCCAATTTTGCCAGCACAAGGACACTAAACAGAAACACAAGTATATTTGCGGCTGAGGCACATTCTATATTAATTACGCTAGAACACATAATACAAACAAAGATACAACAATCCATTATATACACAGACTCATTGAGTGTGGTGACAGCATTGCATTATGGAAAACCGAGTAGGAACATTGTGCTGAACAGGTTAGTTAAAGAGATAATGGCAGCCTACGCTTTAAAACAGGTCATAGTCGTGTGTTGGGAGCCTGGACACAGTGGCATTCCTGGTAATGAACTCGCAGACCAGAGCGCCGCTGTGGCAGCACTTCGCTTTAGTGTCGACGTTCAGCAGCTTCCCTATCTTGACTGGAAACCATTCATTCGAAAGGCAATCCGACAACGCTGGCAGCAATACTGGGACACTCAGACAGATAATAAACTCCACACTATAAAACCCCAATTAGGCAGCTACTACACAGAAAAACACAACAGAACAACGGAAGTATACATGTGCAGATTACGAATAGGCCATACATACGCTACTCACTCGCACCTTCTGCAGGGCAAACCACCGCCACAATGTGACAAGTGCGGACATCGCCTATCCATCAGCCATGTCTTAGTTGAGTGTGGGTACTTCCACAAGGCAAGGAAAAAGCACTTCCGGGAACTCTACACTCACATGATTCCTCTTCATCCCTCGATGTTTTTAGCTGATCAACCCTTAATTCCGAGTAAACGCCTTTTTGCTTACCTGGGAGACATTAGCTTTTTAAACCGCATATCATACCACGTGTAACCTCGGGGCCCCTCAGAGTGGGAGGAAGCTACGAGTGTCTATGTTTTACATTCTCACCCTGCCATTCCCATTTCTCCAATTTTATTGTTGTTTTAAATGAGGGGCTGTATACACCCCCACACTAACCTCTTTTAATATCGTCACATTTACAGCACCATTTTACTAAAACATCATTCAAAAGGATAAACCACTGCGTTGGCGCTCTTTGGCCATCGTTGCCCTTGCGCCATAAAACAAACAGATACTACTACTACTACTGCTGGCAGGACAGCAAAATTGTTTTGTCGGGAGGCTAACACATCTTTCCCAAAGTGGACCGTGCTAGCATGCGCTAGAACCCATGGCAAGCGGCTTCGCCCCCCACTTCAGGAAACGCACGTGAACTGGCGAGTAAAAGAGCGCGCGAGAGATGAAGCCACGAACGCTGGACAGTGTGCTCTCGAAGGCGAGCTAGCCGTCGCCCTGCGCTCTTCAAGAGGTACACGCTCACGTGCGCTCAGTAATATTTCTGGGTAGGTGTTGTGCGAGCTCCGCACGAGGCGCAAGCCCACGGGCAAGCCTGAACTTCGGTGGGCGCTCCTTACGAGAAGCACTCCTGTGCCCTCGGCTGGGCTGAGTTTTCTGGTAACGCTCGATGTCGGAACTAAAAGCTGTAACAGCTGTGGTCTTAAAACGTAGGTTCAGGAAAACAATAACTGAAATGAAAACATTCCAGGCTTACATCAGTACATACAAGTTATTTTTAGCGGTTATGCCGCAGTGGGTAAGGCACACTGCTGCTAATTATAAAGGTGCAGATTTGATTATACTCTGATGGCCTTTTTTGTGACGGAGGGGTACAAAAAAAACGCCTCGGTGACCACATTTCCTCCAGCTGGTTTAAAATCTCCAGGTGGTCTAAATTATTCCGTAAGCATTTACAAGGGCGCGTCTGTCTTGTATATGTGGCAACCATCCCTCTACACCAGTTATTCTTAAAGCCCGACCCAAGCCACGTCCTCTAGGAACCAATAATGTACCTGTAGTGAAGGGGCCGTGCAGAGTGGGGGCCAATCCGCCGGTACCGGTGGCGTAACGTGCGCGCCAGAGAAAGCAGCATCGAGGAAGCAGGGAAGAAGAAGAAGGACGTCGGAAGCTGTTCGTTTCGGAGGCAGCAAGACGGCCACCCTCGCGGTGTAGGCCCGAGGACCGTCGCCGGCTCTCCCGTCTGAGCCACCGCCCGGGCTGTCAACGAGACAACGGCCGACGAGACCACAGGAAGGTGTTGCGCCAGTCAGCGGGAGTGGTGTTCCGGTGGCATGGAGCGCGGGCAGCGAGGCCTCGGCATGGCGCAGGCCTAAGCAGGCTCGCCACTTTTGTAAAGAATGTTGGGCCGGGCCGCATAGAAAGTCACGAGACTTGACTACTGCGTTCTCGCACACGCACACACAACATTATATTAGCTGGACAATGGAGAAAGCCGGAACAGACACTGTAGTACACTAACGAACAAGATGCGGGAATATTCAGGTGCGGAAGAAAGAAAGTCACGCGCTCACAGACGCCGATTGCGCGACGAGACGATCGCTGATGCGACGACGTGGAGACGTACTTCTCTGGATGGCGACGGGGCAGACTAGTGAAGTTGATGAGGAGTTGCCCTCTCGCTGGCAGGGACGTGACGGTGGCCGATGGCTAGCGGCGGGACGGAAGTGCTTAGGCCTGCGCCATGCCGAGGCCTCGCTGCCCGCGCTCCATGCCACCGGAACACCACTCCCGCTGACTGGCGCAACACCTTCCTGTGGTCTCGTCGGCCGTTGTCTCGTTGACAGCCCGGGCGGTGGCTCAGACGGGAGAGCCGGCGACGGTCCTCGGGCCTACACCGCGAGGGTGGCCGTCTTGCTGCCTCCGAAACGAACAGCTTCCGACGTCCTTCTTCTTCTTCCCTGCTTCCTCGATGCTGCTTTCTCTGGCGCGCACGTTACGCCACCGGTACCGGCGGATTGGCCCCCACTCTGCACGGCCCCTTCACTACAGTACCCCGTTGGGGACATTAGACCGCCATATGGTACGTACCAGATCGCCGGTAGCATCCTCAAAAGAAGGCCACACACGGGTGCTTGCTTGTCGCATGCAATGACCTTGCTTAGAATGATCGGTATGGGCTGCGATTAGGCTGTAACATGAACGTAGTCCATGTACACACGCGAGTAAGGGAAGGGATAGGGCGCTCACGTCAGCAAAGTTGCTGTATGTACACGCGTTTCTGAACAAACGGGGAACAAGTCGTCCAATATCAATGCCTTCTACTTACCAGTAAAAGAACCGACAGCTCCTGCCAGTGGAAAACGTTTATGGCAGCTGAATGAGTTTAATAGCGCGAATTCTGCGAAGACTGTACGTACAGGTATCGCTTCCTCAGCTACGTTTTTCTCCAGCGATTTGGGCTCGTGAAAGCGATATGCATTAGCGGGCTTGAAGAAAATTTGTCTGAAGAAAACAGTAAGATGATGACCTGAAACGTTAAAAAAACGTATTGGAAACCTTTAGGAGGGCATATGTTAAGGTGCATACATTCGCTTTTAATAATTACCCAAGATATCTTTCCTGCTACAGTGTTTTTTTCCCTATCTGTGGAAAGATTGTTGTGCTTCATAAATGTTGCCAAACGGTTATGATGATGAATGAGGAAGCTGCCGTACGTAAGGACACTTTACGTGTATTGCAATGGCACAAATAATTTCATACACAAATTGTGTTTACTCAGCTACGCCTCTCCAAAACATCACAACTAGCTTTTACAAGGGTCGGGCTACTCGCATGCTGTTTAAAGGGACACAAGACAAAACCTAAATTGGTTTAAATAAATACATTGACGCCCCCAGAAAACGAATATGCAAGTGTCTCGGGCACTAACATATTAAAAAGTGTCTCGGGAACTAAAATATTCTCCTAAATAATAAAAATGAAGCTAACGGTCCTCCAGCAGAGTGACGTAAACTGGGACAGATTGGAAGTTCCAAGAGTCACGTGGCGAACACCAGAACGCGGAGTGCACCCACAAGCTCCTACAGAAACACGTAAAGTAATTCTTTAGGCATTAAATTTTATAGGTAATCAGCAATTATAAATGTACAGGAATAATTCGAGCCGTGCCGAGAAGCCAAGCCGCGGTGTCGCTTGTGGTTACGATGGTTATTGCCGGGTCAGTGTTCTCACATGCCGGTTTCCTCCAACGCTACGAACGCTGTGCAAAGTGACGCTGTCTGTAGAGTAGTAAATTTGAATGTTTTTTCTAGTTTTTGAATAATAGTGCACACGCGCACCTGCACAGCAACAACAAAACAACTGCACGCGTACTGCCACTCAGGTGCTCGTACACTGGAGCACCTAGGCGCCCTCTTTGCACTGGGCATTGTGCGCCGTTACAAAAGGAAATAAGATATGACGCCACGTAGTCAAGCTGAGTGCAGCACCAGCGAACGACGCATCGTGTTTCTTCCATGACCTGCCTCGGCTGCGATTTCACTTTTATCTTTCAGCTATCTAGCAGCTTATACTCGCTGTCCCTATCTAAGCTTTAGTGGACCCATTTAACCACCCAGTATAACCGAAGTCCAGTGTTCTATACGTAAACCCACAACAAAACAGCACCTATATTGGTCGATGTCGACCCATACCGTATTACAGGCAGCCTATATCAGAGAAAACAGATCAATCTAAAGGCTCTACCAAAATAGAACGTCGTGGTCGCAAACGAATCGCACACCCCATTTTGATTATCCCAGACGAGACTGCCAAGAAGAGCGCCCCTGACGTTGGTCTGGTTGGTGTTGCGCTGTCTGTTAGTCGTTTTGTAGGTAAAGTAAAAGGCGGGAGGCACATTAACGTTGTTTAATCACCATTATACGCCCCGTGCGGTATTAATATTGGCGCACACAAAGCGGCAGCCTGCAGGCGTCTAAGGCAGGCAAGTTGTTTTGTCGTATGCGCTGAGAGTGCGATCAGTCGTTCCTGAGGGCGCGATGGTTCTCTTGGAAGGTTTGTGTTTTAGTCCTAGACCACACCGCTGTCTCACTCGGTTCCGGTGGCCGTTTGCATCACGCAAGATGTCATTAAATGACGCGAAGGAACAAAAACGTTTTAAAGCAAAGCTTTACTACTTTCGTCCAGCGGTTTCGTGGAGGATGCGGAAGTTAACCTTTTGACCGGACACACCACCAGCGACACACCCGTCAAAGCGAATCCCGTGATTCAACGTGCCAGCTGTCGGCGCTGAGCGCACGGCCCGGTTTTAAGTCTTTCTGATCACTTAGCCGTGGCAGCCGCTCAGCTGATAGGCAGGCGACCAATCCCACGGCCTCCCCCGCATGCGCCGCTGGGTTGTCTCGTGCTACGTGACTCACCTAGCGCCGCGTTCGCCGGGAAAGAGGAATGCCGCGTTAGCCGAGAAAGAAAGCGAGGCCGTGCCTCCTGTGAGCGTTGCACGGGATAAAACGGCTTTGAACCGTGGTCGGAAATACAGCTTTCTCAAAGGTTAACCAAGCGAAGCCGAAACTCAGCCAGACTAAGCCAAGCTTTTACTTTGCATATCCAAGTTTAGGTTACCTAAGACGCAACCATTTTTTTCAATTGGTAATTTTTCTGCCAAGTAAGCATCTCGCGCTGCCGAATACATGCTGAGAGGGCTACGGGCAGTTGGACTTTCGTCGGAGCACACCTTGTTAGTTGCCTTCAGCGCCCATTTCGGTTTTGAACAAGCGCTCTGGGCTGATCTGTATACTCATTATTATTTGTTTTATCAAAACGAGTGCAGCAAATGTGCGGGAAAAAAATTGGCACAGAAAAACAAAATTGGCGCCGAAATGGGCAAGTACTGGGCCCCCATCGCGTTTTGCCCTCGCTATAGGAGGTTGACCAAAAAAATGGCTCCAATCCACGCTGTTAAGGTGGTTGGAAAGCAAAGCTTTAAACCACACCTACTACAATCCCCCTAGCGACGTCACTTGTATTCCCACACGTGGCTGTACAAAGAGTTAAACCCGAGATTCTTCCTGCCGTTACCTAGAATTTGCAGGGGCGGCGTCCCGAATGCAAAAGCGTCGGTTATGGCGGGGCTAGGGCGGTAGACACCACCGCTCTAGCCCGGACGTGCGTCGGCATAAAGAAAACGGTGAGAAGTGTCATTCGAACGGTGAGACAGCGGAACCTAGCCATCCTGATGTGCCAGCTTGGGGCTACACCACCGCGCGACACAAGCGCTGACACCGAAACAATTCGGCACGTGAGCTTAGTGATTCCTATTTTGCAGATTAAAACTAGTTTATTTAGTAAGTTTGAGAATGGCGAGAAAGAAGAGGGAACTTTTATGATCGCTATTTATCAGAATCAGTTGCTCCTTTCGCCTTTTTTAATACCTGTTAAAACCCACCTGAATTGGTAGTCACCAATTCAGAGAACGGAGTCCCATTACAGGCAACCAGTGCGCAATAGTTTGTGTTTAGCGGGCAGATGTCGGTATGTTGTCTCTAAAGTTTGTTTTCGTGCCCTGCAAACCAATCTTTAACGTATATGTGCCGTACGACCCCTTAATTTGGTCAAGTCCGGGTTACTCTGGAGACGCTGTCGAACAATTTAATCAAACCTGGCGAAGGAAGCACGCAACGGCCACTGCGCCTAAGTCGGCCCAAAACAACCGTCGCTAAAGCAGCCAACAGCGGGGTCGCGCCGATGCGCCCGCCGGCGTGAGCGCGCGGGGAACGCTGGGTTAAGTTCGCCGCGCCATCTACACCGTGCTCCATGAGTAAAAACCGTCCTTCCCTCCGCAGCCGCATTGGTACTTTCTGGTCCCGCACACAGCGAAAGAACCGTTGGCTTGTAGAGGTAAAAAGCTTTGCTTTAAAAATGTAAGTAAAACGCGGATGCATTTTCTTGAATATAAGGGCCACCTGGGCACTTCTGAGGCGGGTTTTGATCAGGCCAAGACACAACTGACCAGCTAGTGTCCTTTGAGTCGTATGTCAAAGACGCTTTCATCATCGAGCAGCTTTGTCTTTCTGTCTTCGTTGACTTGGAAAAGGCATACGACAAAACTTGGCGCCGTGGCATACTGCTTGATCTCAAGGCATTCGGTGTTTCTGGACAAATGCTATACACTCCATTCAGATAAAGGTAAAGTGTCAAATGCCATTCAGCGGAAAGGTAAAGTGTCAAAACCGTCTTACACAATTCGTAATATTTCCCCCGTGAACCTGACCACATTCCGTGATGAACTATCAACAACGTCATGGGAAGATATTCTATCCAGTGTTGACGCAGACATTGCTCTTGATAATTTCCTTCAGATATTTAAGAACTCGTACGATAAAAATTTCCCGTTCAAACCTTTTACGCCAGCCAAAAAAAAAAGCCGCAAGCCTTGGATCAATCGCGAGCTTCTGAGCAAAATAAAAGCAAAGCGTTCGATGCATAATACATTTCTGAAAGAGCGTGATCCCGAGGTGCTAAAACAATTTAAAACTTTTCGCAATCGCCCTAATACAGAAATTAAACAGGCCAGGAATAAGTACTTCTACCAACAATTTAATGCAAGTAGTCACGACACAGCCGCTACATGGAAAATAATTAACTCGGTGTTTTTTACAGCCAGCTTGCCAAACACAATCACTGAAGTGGTCATTGACGGAAAAACGATTGCCGAGACGGAGCTTGCAGAGGCATTTAATGATTACTTCGTTAGCTTTTCTTTTTCAACCGGTACTGGGGATATTTCAAGATATTTAACAAATCCGTGCTCTGACACGATTTTTTTGCACGCTGTAACAGAAGCTGAGGTCTACTCAACTATTATGCTTTTAAAAAACAGTAGCAGTACGGATTCTTTTGATATTCAAATACGTCCAGTAAAATTTGTCGCAGATATCATCCAAGGTCTCTACGTAGAATGCGGCCACTGTTATACAGCACTCTTTTAGGTAGAACAGCAAGAAACGAACATTTATTAGGAGGGATGGCTCAAAGACGCATGGGGAACGGGAATAGTGTCCCAACATGGAGGAGTCAAGAACGAACCGCCATGGGGCGGATAAAGTCTGTTTGATGCACCCCGTCGGACGGATCCAGTCCTCGTAAGCAAGGACCCAGGCAGGACGGTGCGTCTCGCGTGGCCCTACCAGACCTATGGATTCCCATCTAGGGGGATGGATCGTTGGCTTCAACGACTGGCCACATGCGTAGCAGACGTACGAAGGGTCGGATGGTGATGCCGCCACAGGTGAAATGTCTTCGGAAGCTGCTGCAGTGCAACTTCCGCCTCTGATTCTTCTAGTCAAGGTGTGCCTCCACCTGGCCAGGTCGTCATCAGTTAATGCGTATTCAGAGCGCGCACGATTAAGGAAGACATGTGCTGCGCGGGGAAAGCCATCAGGCACTGGGTACTGGTTGATGCGCACTGTTCAAAATATATCCTGACGACGGCGCTGTTTACGGCAGCGGCGTTCGCCATGGGGATCAAATGCAGAACTCCTCGATGGGGGAGCCCTCAAGCTGCATGCGGAAATTCCGACAAGCTTCCCTCTCCAGCTCCGGGGCCCATTCACTAACAAGGAGTCGTGCGGGTCTAAGTACTAGGCGAAGGGTCACAGTAATACCAGTGCGCAGTCGCAACATTGCACAGGAACGTTTAATGTTATGAGCCAGGGTGCCTTCTGGGTGGTCTATTACCTGTACGCCCGCATCAGAATATTTCTTGCTTTCTCTTCGAAACGTGCGAGTTCAGCGCTTTGGTTAGTGCAATGGGCTCTTTTTCTCCTTAATTTCTTTTTGCACCGGTTTCCAATTTCCTCTAACGGTGTTTACACCGATAATACCAACGTCGACAACTACGGCTTTTGTCCTTTATCACATGTGACGTTGAACGAAAGCTTCCGAAACAAAAGACACGAACCCAAGGACAAACGCTTCGCGCGTTCGAAATCTAACCTGGGTCTCCCGTGTTATGAATGCATGTCGTTTCAAATCGCGCGCCATCAGCCTCAAAGGGTTCGCACAACATCCGACAGATGGCGACGAGTTTACTGGCCAGTAGGAAGACGCATTGAAACATCCCCCTCGCGAGGGGCACGATCAAATGCAGAGCATTTCCGGGGGTACACGACGTTAAGTAGTTTGCGTTAAGTTAATGTTGTTGCACTTGTGGCAACTGCTGACTAGAGAGCGCTCGTCAGCATTAATTAAATGAGTCAACGATATAAGGCGTGTTCATAGCATCCAGACCTGTGTCGGCTTTGTGGCGCAGTGGTTAGGCACTATGTACATTGCGTTCCGCCCGCAGAGTCGAGGAATCGAAACCTGGCGCCGGATAGTATTTCTTTTTTTTATATAGTAGGGAGGGGTGCGGTGCGGACTACGGACTCCAACGCGGGTGACATCGTGAGTTACTGAAATGCTCTGCATTTAAAATCCTGGACCATGACGTATTTTGCTTCAACTGCGAAGTTTCCGAGAAAGCTGTATAGCTTTCCTTTGTAGGCATGTGGCTGCATTTAGGTGGATGTCAAACTTTCCTTTACACATATTTGCTCTCATATGCAATCATGAACGTCTTCATGTTTTCACGTCTGCATGTCTACGGGCCCTCTTCACCGGCACATACAGAATTTTCAGGATGTGTCATACTCATGTCATCCTTATTATAAACGCAAACCTGACACGCTGAATGACCACGTATTTATTTTGGGCGCTATTTGGTATTGGATACCCTTACGCCAGTGAACACAAACATACACAAGTGACGTCCCCATAGGGGTATAGCAGCACGCCAACCACTAGGTGGGTCCACAGGGAGTGGAGGGGAAAAGAGGCAACGCAGGTTAAATAATGTATTTAACGATGAAGGTGAGCTGGTTCCTGCGCGCTCACCTGGTGAGATGGTGTTACTCGTAGCAGGGGGTCAGGATGACGGCTCGCTCTGGACCTCAGAGAGGGGAGCTCTCGCTTTCTGGCAGCAATGCACGGGGTACACTTGCTCCGTAGGCCCGGGAAGGTCGGGGCGCTTGTTCCGGGGCTCGGTGATGTCCACGTACGCTGCAGGGCCGGGGGGGGGGGGGGCAAACGCAAAGTGGTGCTGCGGGCTCTCTTGTCAGCGTAGATCGGTACGAGAGATTATCGTCGTGTCGACCACAGCCGCGATTCGGGAGCGCTTTCAAATGTCTCTGACGGCGTTTCCGACGACGGCTGGTGGCGATAGACCAATAGAGGGGCGTGCGGGCCTTCACATTCACATATCCAAAAAGACTTTTGTCCCTGCAAAAGCCTGGTTCAGAAATGCGCACTGAAGGTTTATCACTGGGTCCCACGCATGAGGATTGTTGTGACTTCCTCGCTCCTAGCAGAAGACACTTATCATCATCATTTCATGCTGCTTTTCACGAGCTGCCGCATGCTCTCGTGGCTGCGTCGGCTCGCTCCACTTCTTCTTCTAGTTCCATTAAAGCCTCATCCGAATCACGACGTGTCGCTCCCCTTCCTGAGCATCGCGCCACAGCTGGAGGACCCAGAGGTCCAACACATGGTGCCGAGAACCCGGGACTTCTAGACGACGCCAAGCCCATCGACGCACGGAGTCGCGAAAGCCCAGAAAAAGACGTGGCGCCTGCTATCTTGGCGAGTTCCCAGCTGCGTGCGACCGAATGGAACGACAGCTTCGACGACGCCGCAGCCTACGGGCGCAACTTGATGGCCTTCTAACAGAAGCGGAAGGCCACATAAGTGGAAACAGAGAGGCGACGGCAGGAGCGGTGAGTGTACTGCTCGAACGAATTAATGCATTCTATGGCCAGATAGAGAAGTTGGACGAGGCGATTTTTGAAGAGACACCGGAGGACCTAGTAGACAGCGAGACGACAGACGCGGGACAATACCGCGACAAGGTTGTAAGCGCTACCGCGAACCTTCGTCTCAAGCTGCAAGAGTCCCGGTCTTCAACGCCACGTCCGACGACCGTCCACCCATCACCGACTGGCAAATGCAAGCTTCCTCAGCTAGAGCTCCTCAAATTTGACGGGAACCGCAGGTCGTGGCAGCGATTCTGGACACAGTTTTCGGCAGCCGTCCACAACAACGACGAGCTCAGCACGGCTGACAAGTTTAACTACTTGAGCAGCCTCGTGACCGGAGCAGCTGCATCAGCCATAGCCGGATTGCAAGCTACCGATGGCTGTTACAAGGACGCCATCGAGATCCTGAAACAGCGCTTCGGAGATGACCGCATCATCGTGCAAGATCATCTGCGAGGCCTCCTGGACTTGAAGCCGGTGTCATCGTCATCCGACGTCCGACAACTGAGGCAACTTTACGATCGGGTCCAGGTGCACATTCGCAGCCTCAAGGCACTTGGCACGAGCTCCACGACATACTGCACCATGCTTCGGGAAATCCTGCTAAGGGTTCTACCGACAGACATGGTCCTGCGGTTCCATGAGGGGCTAAAGACGTCACGTTCCACAGTTGATGCTTCGTTAAACGAACTCGGCGACTCGACCGGTCAAACGGGCCAGCCCGACCAGGAGCTTCAATTGCTCTTGGAATTCTTCCAACATCAGCTCATGTGTCGAGAAGCCGTTGCTGAAAACACCGCACAGAAAATTCATCGCACCCCAGAAGATGGACGTAAAGCCAACCATCCGCGTGACCTCTCTACAACCTCTGCGCTGCAAGGCTCAGCGACCGACCCGCAGCGGTGCTTTTTTTGCCACTCTGGAAAGCACTCTGCCGATGTCTGCGATTCCAAGGAACTGAGCCTATCACGCAAAAAGCAGATGCTCGCCAAAGCCGGAAGATGTTTCCGTTGCATCAAGAAGGGCCACATGGCTAAACAGTGCAGAAGCCAGCCTAAATGTGGCAAGTGCTCGAGGAGGCATGTAACGTCCGTGTGTGCCTCAGACAGCACTAAGAACGATGATGGCAAAGTTACTTCGACCCCTGTCAACTTGGTCTCAAAGCAAGCGGGCTCAGTCGTGCTGCTGCAGACTCTCACAGCGAAAATAGCAGGCACGACAACATCCGGGCGCTACCGAGTTCTCTTCGATGGAGGAAGTCAGCGAAGCTTTATTACTGCGAATGCTGCTCAGAGACTGGGTTGCGAACCGCTTGAAGAGGAGACGCTTACCGTTGGCGTGTTTGGAGGTCAACACACACGGAAAACGATGAAGAAGGTGCGAGTTATCCTTTTCGCTGCAGACAACAAACGTCCAGTCAGCATCGAAGCCCTGGAAGTGGACACGATCTGCAGCGAAAGCATCCCTGTACCAGAAGAAAGAGTTCTAAGGGAGATGAATAATATGCACATCGATACGAAGGCTCTTTCGGTACAAGGAGTGGAGGATAAACAGATTGCGGTCCTCATTGGGTCAGATTATTATTGGGAGATAGTGACCGGTGCAGTGAGGCCTGTGCATGGAAAGTTGAAGGCCGTAGAGACCAAACTAGGATGGACTGTTCAAGGTCCACTGCCTGCTGCAGCCGACATCATTCAGTGTGCCAACGTTGTTGTTCTTCGAACATCTGTTGAAGATCAAGAGATCTCAAAACTTTTGACTCGGTTCTGGGACCTTGAAAGCATCGGAATCAAGGCCGAAGAAGAACGAGCGATGAGCAATGATTCAGTGCTGACGAATTTCGAAGACAACATCTCGAAGAAAGGCCAGCGATACGAAGTCGCGTTACCATGGAAGGAGAGGGTCGATCTGTGTGATAATTACGCTGTTGCAAACAAGCGTCTGCACAGTTTGATGAACAAGCTCAACAGAGACCCTGAGCTCCTAGAAAGATACGACTCGACTATTCGAGAACACCTCAAGGAGGGATCTGCGGAAAGAGTACCACCAACAAAGGGGCAGTCTTCAGAAAGACTATATTACATGCCGCATCGAGCTGTAATACGTGAGGACCGAACTACAACAAAAGTGCGCATCGTGTTCGACGCGTCGTCTCACGAATCGGGTGCGAAGTCGTTGAACGAGAACCTAGAAGCCGGCCCGAGTCTAATTCCCGACGTAGCAAGGCTATTACTCCGTTTCCGACGATACAAAGTTGCCATGATTGCCGACATTGAAAAGGCGTTCCTCCAGATTGGCCTCCGGGAATCAGACAGAGATGCGCTTCGCTTCTTGTGGTTCAGGACATCACCGAAAGCAGGTCAGCCACTACCAGAACTAGACGTCTGGAGAATGACTCGGGTGCCCTTTGGAGCCACTTCGAGTCCTTTCCTACTGGCAGCTACATTGAAGCACCATTTTCGCTCCGTAGAGAATCGGTTCCCAGTGACAGCTCGACTCCTACAAGACTCGATGTACATGGACGACCTCCTGATTGGAGCCGGTACCACTGAAAACGCCATCCAGATGCATAGGGAAATATTGGAGATTTTCCGTGAAGCTTCCATGAATATTCGAAAATGGGCCAGCAACGACCCTGTTGTAGCTGCAGAGTTCGAACAAGGAATGACTTCGGTGGAAAAATCCCTTTGCTCGCCCTCTGGGACTCTGAAAGTGTTGGGACTACATTGGAACAAGCAGTCGGACACCTTTTCTTTCAAACCGGAAGGAATCCTTCACTTCATCAAGGAGCATCAATGCACCAAACGGTTCGTGCTTCAAGCGGTGGCAAGGATCTACGATCCCCTGGGGTTTTTGTCGCCCTTTTTAGTGCGGGCTAAAATCTTCCTACAAGATCTATGGAAGGAAAACCTCGACTGGGATGACCCCTTACCACCCAACTTTTCTTCTGTCTGGCTGAAATGGAGCAAAGAGGTCGCCATGCTTCAGGATCTTCGGATTCCCAGGTTCCTAGCAGCCGGCGGTGAAGGCCCTTACCAGAAATCAGACCTTCACATTTTTTCGGACGCAAGTGAGTCGGCTTACGGGGCTGTAGCCTACCTCCGAACAGTCGACGCCAGCGGTGCCGTCACCACAATCTTACTGTTCGCGAAGACGAGAGTTGCGCCGTTAAAGAAGGTCAACCTAGCGAGGTTGGAATTGATGTCGGCTTTGCTTGCGTCCCGCATGTACGACTACTTCGTCAAGAACTGTGACCTCGGCATTGTCGACACAACATTTTGGTCAGATTCCCAGATTACACTCTGCTGGATAAGCAAAGACCCCACCTCCTGGAAGGCGTTTGTGCGAAACCGCACGCAAGAAATCCACACGTTAACGGACAAAACGCGGTGGAGATTCTGTCCTGGTAAAGAGAACCCGGCGGATTTGCTCACACGAGGTTTGTCAGCGCACAGACTGAGCCGGTCACATTTATGGTGGCATGGACCTAGATGGCTTGCCAGTCCTTCAGATTTATGGCCGGAGTTTGGTGAGAAGATGGACATCGAAGACTCAAGCTTGGATGAAATTGAGACGCGACCACCAGAAGTTAATGCTTACGCTGTTAATACCAGACCGTCGGTGCCATCGCTTATTGAATGTGAACGGTTCAGCAGTCTCACAAAACTTCTACGTGTGACGGCATGGATCCTACGATATGTAAAGAAACTAAAGAAAGAAAGTGATAGAAGTGGGGACCTGTCTGCGGAAGAAGTTCAGCAAGCAGAGCGCTACTTGCTTCGCATCGAGCAAAGAACTCACTTCAGTGCTGAAGCAGATTGCGTCGCTACCTTGAAACCATTTCCCGCACAAAGTCCCATCGGGCAGTTGAGACTGTTTTTCGACGACGACGGGTTACTTCGAGTCCAAGGAAGAGCAGAGAATGCTGACGACTCTTACTGCTCTCGACATCCTATCCTACTGCCGAAGGACTCTCACCTCGGGAAATTGATAATCCATCATGCTCATGCAAAAGTCTTCCATGGAGGAGTCCGAGATACTCTGACACAAGTCCGGGAACGATTCTGGATTCTGAATGCGAGGCAGTCGGTGAAGAAGGCAATACGACGGTGTGTCGTCTGTCAACGCCTCCAAGCTAAACCAGTCGAGCAAGTGTCACCTTCGCTGCCCAAAGACCGCTTTAAGCAAGCTTCTCCATTTCTGGTGACCGGAGTCGACTTTGCGGGACCCCTGTACATCAAATCGCATTGCCAGAAGCGCTCCTATGTCGCCCTTTTTACGTGCGCAGCAACAAGGGCTGTTCACTTGGAATTAGTGGCAGACATGACGACGGAAAGTTTCCTGTGCGCCCTGCGGAGGTTCATATCCAGACGTGGTCTCTGTCAAACTGTGTATAGTGATAATGCACGAACATTTGTCAAGACCTCCAAGGAACTTCAGAAGCTTTGGAGAACGATTAGAAACCCCGACGTGCTTGCCTTCTTCTCATCCTCAGCAATTGAATGGAAGTTCATATGCCCGAGCGCTCCCTGGTGGGGTGGGTTTTACGAGAGGCTCGTACGGTCTGTAAAAACCTGTTTAAAGAAGATGCTTGGACGGCGGCTTGTAAATGAGACAGAGTTGTCCACGCTACTAACAGAAGTGGAGGCCGTCGTGAATTCGCGGCCTTTAACTTACGTTTTCAATGACGTTCAGGAACCATATCCTCTGTCTCCAGCAGACTTTCTCGTCGGAAGGCGACTGACAGCATTACCACCGTACGATCCAACAATCAACACCGACTCGACCACCGATCAACTAAAGAATCTTTGGCGCAAAAGAGAAGAAGATTTGCAAGCCTTCTGGTCACGTTGGTTAAAAGAGTACCTTAATGAGCTTCGGAATTTCTCATCCAACAAAGCTAAAAGGACAGATTTATTGAAGAAGGACCGTATTGTTCTACTAGGTGAACGACAGCGTCCAAGACAACTGTGGGCTTTGGCGCGAATCGAAGAGTTGATCGCCGGACGAGACGGCATTGTCAGATCCTGCTATCTCCGTTTGCCCTGCGGCACTACCGTCAAGCGCCCCGCACAGCTACTCCACCCTTTGGAAGCCACCTAGCGTCATCTGCCGGCGGGGGAGACTGTTGTGACTTCCTCGCTCCTAGCAGAAGACACTTATCATCATCATTTCATGCTGCTTTTCACGAGCTGCCGCATGCTCTCGTGGCTGCGTCGGCTCGCTCCACTTCTTCTTCTAGTTCCATTAAAGCCTCATCCGAATCACGACGTGTCGCTCCCCTTCCTGAGCATCGCGCCACAGCTGGAGGACCCAGAGGTCCAACAAGGATAAACACCGCGCCACAGCGAAACGGCACCACACCGAATACAATTATATCAATCGGCGAGACGCGTGAGCCCCAGTAACTTTTAGGCATAGACTTCCCTATTAACTATATGGGAAAAGTGAATGATGTCATTTAACCTCTACTTGGCAATCATAATCTTTTAGTCTGGCTTAGGAATGGTTTGGGCGGATCCTCTACTAGCTCGTGGACGGATGCTCTCAATTGATGGGTAGGCCCACTACCTCTGCTACAGAGCGCGTAGCACTGCGTCTGCTGAACAGAGCCGCCTGGGTCGGCGGAGAAGAATTGTGCATTTCTTCCACGAGGGCTCCGGCGATTCCGCGAATTAGCGCCACGCAGTCAGCGGGCAGTGTCAACATCCGAACGTGACACATACAATAGCTTATACAATTGTAAAATTGCGCCGGTTCATGCATAGTTGATGTACGAGAAACGGGCTCACAGGACGGCCACTGTGCAACTAGTAGTTCGACATGTTTAAAATTTTGTCTCACATAATGCGTTTTGATGACCTTAAAACAGCCACTGTATTCTTTCTAACGTACTCTGAATCGGTCATTCAATGTTAGGTGTTTTTTGCGCCGAATCTTCAAAGGTACTCTACCACACGTATTAGTTTGTTTCCTGCGACAATAAAATTGTTCCCGCACACGTGTCAAAACTAGGAGATGCTAAAAGCATTAATAAAATCTCTGCGAAAGCTTGTGCTGCAACGTCTTCTCCGGCATTGACAGTGGAAGAAAACACCTCTTCATAACCAACCAGTGTTAAGCACATAACCATAACCTTAAGCACATCATAATTTAAGATTCAATGTGCAACTCACAATGCGCAGTCCTTTCCTTTACTGCCTGAGGTGGCCCAAGGAGGCTATCTCGAAGTGAAATTAACAACAAACATATATTAACTGTATCTCTACTGATATGACAGCTTAATTACCATGATCAATCTCCTAATATAGTATATCGTGCAGTTTGTCCACGTTTATGGCCAAGACGCTCTGTACTTCTTCGAGTTCATAGTCTCGAACGTGGCGTCTCAAAGGCGCTAAGACATTTGCACAGTACAAAAGAAATACATAAACTATTCAATAGTTTTGTTTTCGCTCGCTGGTTTCGTCACTAACTCAATACCAATTCATGTTATTTTGCTTTGCAAAAGCATATCAGTTCCTTTCTATGCCGCGGTGCCAGCAGCGTCAAACTCAAACGGAATGAAACTTTTTCCTTTTGCAGGTATCACATTTCCGAACACAACCTGCGGCTCCTGTGAAACCAACGACGTTGTTGGGACGCTTTGGAAATGTGCAGTGTGCAAACACTACTGCCTGTGCCATTGCTGTTACATGAATGATAGGCACAACGTTGAGCATGAATTTGTCCGCTACGATGAACCCGGCACCAATGGGTAAGTTTATTTTGACACTTTATAGGGCGATGCTGCAGGTGTGTTAATAATTTAAATTTGGTTTTAAAGCGCTAAAATGAAATAAAAAGTGCGGAAATGAATTCCTGCATATCACATTGTGAAGAATGTCTACACTGTGGTTACGTAAATTCAAGCCTTCTTCAAACCCAATGAGTTTTTTCGGGAGGCTGAATCAATGATAGAGGGAGACACACTGAGACACATACCGACAGACATACCGACAGATCAATATTTTTTGGTTTAAGTATCCCCAGAAACGATCTCGAGGAAGCAAAAAAGTTTGAAGACTGAGCGGCATTGAGTCAAAGAGCGTGTTGCCAGATTCAACCCGAAGCCCGCATGCTTCCCCTACGTCGAAACGCCTATGCTGAGATGTGGGCTGTGTGTCCTACTTATCGCGCCGGGCACAATACGATGGCTAAAACGGCGTATCTCCCCGCCCTCTATAGCGCCACAACCAGCCAAAGCGTTACCTTCGTTCCTGCTCTGGTTACGGTCGCCGTGGCCAGCAAAACTTCTATAAAAACTGTACATACCGCCTTAGGTTTGTTGTGTGTCCGTGTGTGAGAGGCAAATTTAAGAGTAAACATTATTACAAAGTGAAAAGATAGAATTGGTGTCTGTTTCTATCCAGGCTAATACACGCGTTTTTTTAACAAGTCTGGTAATCGCGCATACCTGATTACTATACCGTATAAAATGCCAGTAGCTGTAATGAAGGAGCAAAAGTTCTTAGTGTACGTGAGGACAAATTCACCCATCCTACACCTGAAGTGTATACCAGTGAAATGTTTGGACGCACCGGACATTGGGAAAGTCCTCCCACAGCAGTCATTTAGTAGTGAAACGAAGCGCTTTACTAGCCCTATTTATTGTTTTCAATATAAATTCAATGTTTGTCTTGAATTAATTTGAGATGGATTGGTGGATGGGACGCATGAATTACGGGTATCATCTGCATAGGTCTGCCACAAAGACAGATCTAACGCTGTTAGACGTAGTGCACTGTCTAGGTTTACGACTGGCTAATGGTACATTCTTCAGAAGACTTACTTTAAACCTCGATATTCAAGACGACGAAAAAATGACAATCACAAGCGCTGACTTACAACTGAATATTTATTTTTCGGCATATCACTTATATAAGTTAAGTCAAAAATAAAATAAAATCAAGACCAACAGGAATGCTGAAGATAACCCGAGCGGTCGTGCAGCGTAAGAATTTAGTTCTAAGCCAGCGCTTGCGGTTGTCCTTTTTTCTTCGTCTTGGGCATCGTTCCTTGTGTGCTGTTCTTATCTTTGTAATCATGAGCCATCGTGCCCCAGCCTCAACCTTGGCAAGATCAAAGTAAGATCCTTTACTGCATATCTGAAAATTACTGTAAGCAAACAGGCTGTATGCCTTTTTCAAAAGTTACCTGCAATGGAAAAGGCATTCCTTCGGCCACTTTGGACAATAGCCCCAAATTTTCCTGGTGCTCAGACGAGTTGCGTTGCTGATTTGCTTCCTCCGTGTGACCACTGCCTTGAAACTTTAAATGTTATTGTTGAGGGAGCTTTACAGGCGACAATGTTTAAACAAATATTTAAGCAGGTCATTGCTTACCTTCGAACGTACAGAGCGACTGAAGTTAAACCTGATTCCAAAACTGTACTGATGCAACATCGTGTGCTGCAGATGATTTGAACCTCGCTACGTCAAAATATGCAATAAACAATGTCCATAAGCATTCCTCAAAAGCAGGTTCTTTTTGGCTGTAGAGCATGTGCTTTGGGAAATGGTCAAAGGTAAATGATGCCCACCGGCTCTCAAACTGCAGTGCATGCTACGTATTCAGGTGAATTGCAAAGAAATTCAGTTTTAAATTGGGCTCCGAGTCCGCTCTGGTGAGCACATAAGCAAACACCGGAAATTACAGCAGGCTGGTTTCACGCAACTGCGGCTAGCCGCAAGTAAAAAAGCACGCAGCAATGCTTTTGTAGGTGGTCTTCGGTGTAATTGAGGTACTCAATGCGTCCTTTGCGAGGACCTTAAATCATATGCTCAGAAGGGGATATAATACCACTGGCAGGAAGAAAAAATAGGTTGACAGCAAATTAAGTCTACTTTTAAGTTATAAAGTAAATTGATCATTGGTGAAAGGGAGGTGAACGCAGAGGTCACCTTCAGTAGGTTATAGAGTACTTATTATAGAGTACAGAGTCACCTTCAGTACTAATAGAGTACAAAAAAGCCTCGCTGGTTGACATGGGGAGTGTTACCATCCGTCATTCTTTTTCGAGTCGCATGCAAACTGTTGAACAAAAAAGAAGGTCCAATCTACCAGAATTATAAATCCACATGACATCTGAACATCCATGCTGTTTTGATCTATGAGCCATATTTATCTTAACCGTGTTTTAGGAACGTGTCGGACATGGACTTTAGATTTGTAAAATACCTTTCCCATATTAATGACGCTTGTTACTACGTCAGCTTCTGTACAGAACACAGCTTTCCCTCCCCGTTGAAAGACAGGTGGCTATGCAGCTCAAGTGGCCTTACATGGTTTGGGGCACTGGCTTTAATAACGTCCAACCATATCTGCATAGTATACCAATTTCGCAGTGAATTTTGTTCTTACTTTGCTTTAAACTCCTGCCAGTCTTAACAATATCATGAGCATTTATTTTTTACCACCAATTTTATTTCAGGTGTCTGTTTACTTGGCAGTCGTCACCATAGCATTTCGCTTTTTTGCCTTGATGCGTTCGCACGAAGAAAACCTATCATTAGTGATCACTTTTATTGAAGCTGTTCCCTGACACTATCATCGCTAAACTTTTATCTATGTGCAACCTGCAATTTCAGAATACGTGTTCCCTCGAGGAAAAACTCTACGAAGTTTTTATTTTACGGAATCTTTCCCGGATCCGAAGTTCAGGACCGTAAGTCACGTTTTACTGTTAATTTGAACTTCGTGTAGACATTTTAGTAGCGCCGTGAATCTCTTTGAATGCAATATATTATTACGAATCCACACACAAAAAAAACTCCGCATGCTGTATTCTGCTGTGGAGAGTCTCAGTGCCTCTAACCAAAAAAATGCGTCATACGTTGCTATTCCTTCGTACCATTGGTCAATATTATGGCAATTTTCCCCGTTGGAAATACCAGTGGCATCTTTGTTTATAGATCAGGCAGTCATATTTAAAGCAGTCCGGTAGGTTCACCCAACGTAAACTATTTACTTCACTTCTTTGCTTTAATTATAAAACTATACTTTCACGCTCGTTACAACTAAATAATTCTATACACGTCCGTTTACTTCTGTGACCTTGCACCTCCAAAAAAAAACATGTACTAATGCCGTTGCGACTGTAAAATATTGCGGCACTGAACTGACGTTCAGCACTGCCCCCAGGGTTCCCTAGGGATTCTGATAAAATCCAGGCTCTAAATTATCTTGATCTATTTTTACTTTGTACTAGACAAAAACAAATTAAGCAATTCGCGCACATTTAGTGCAAAAAAAGAGAAGCCCCATTGATATGGCCGGAGGTCTGGTTAGGTAGTTGCCAATGGGATCTGCAATAGGGAATGCAGAGAAAAGGGAGAGAAAGGCAAATAAAAGCAGTCATCGGCTGCTGATCATCAGCAGAGTGTCAAGCAGATGCTTCCTGTGAGGGGCGCTCCAAGTAAATCGACCCAATGTTCGTAGTCTGGTAGTAGTCTAGGGCCAATTTTGTTCAATTCAATTCAGTTCACGGTTATTCAGCAAAAACGTAACAAAAAATTCGCATAACACTGCGCCGACCCATAGCCAAAGGCTAGTCTTGGGTCCGAACGAAGTAAATACATAGAGGAGGATTTTTAACACAAAAATAACGCTGAATATTGAAATATTAGTAATATATAACTTAAGATAGTACAGCATTATACGTCGTGCACATGCATGAGAATACGTATGGAGCAATGCCAACACTTTCACAAAGTCACATGTTGCTTAGGCATTAACACTCTTATATATGAAATTGTGGAGAAACAGACAATGACATTCAAAGAGCCTTATTCTTGATCTAATAAATGTTTTTTTAGGGTTCGAGAAAAATGGTGAGACTGCTTGACAAAGTAGGGTACATCATTCCATGTCTTAACGCCGCTAAACTGCAGTAGCCACTCTCCATACACAGGTAGGGTTTCCTAAAATAAGTACTGAAGATCCCACAAGAGGTTTCGCACAGAATATGGGGCAGCTTTACCACAACTCCGGCAGTTAGGTATGCGGTACGTAATGCCCCGTCCGAAAAAGTAATGAGCCGTACTAGGCATAAGGGCTATGCCTTTATGTGTCTTAGCCGCACTGTTTTACAGTGGCTGAAGCTGGGTTGGAGGTGGAAGCGGGTTGGGGACCTCTGGAACTTTGTTTTGGATATCTGGCCTGCCGGTCGGCCTTCGCCAAAGCAGTGCCTTCCTCTGCGTCGATGTCGGCCTCCGCGTCAAAATTAGCGGATTCTACACAGTTTTGCTCAGGGTTAATACAAAGTCGTTCCCGCACAATTCTGTGGGCTTCCTTGTTGCCTTCAATTCCTTTTTCAGGGACACGTTGGATTTGGTATTGTAGGCTACTCTGTTGGCAGTCAGCAAGGAGTTTGTTGATTCGGTGGTCAGTGAGGCTGGTAGGTTTCTGTAACGAAGGGTTCTACTTGCGTTCAATCAAGGCGAAAAGGGTAGCCGTTAGCTCGGCTTCTTGGCTGGAAATTTTGAAACCGTGCAGATGTGCATTTACGCTTCGATCCTTGAGGGTGTGCCAAGAGAGCGAAACCCGTTCATGTGCTATTGCGATGTCTGTTTGGATATGCAAAGTACGACATGCTGGGGAGTCTGTCTCCACAGGGTGGTTCTAGGAGGGGATCCTTAACTGTAAGTGGTGGTCGTGACTGGCATTCTTTGGTAGGGGCTTGCTCGTTGCCACAAAGTCCTTCCAAGGTTAAACGGGCAGTTCATGCCGGCGTCTTCCGGGAAGTTCGAAGCCGACTCTGGGAAACAGTCTCCGGCCAACTTTGTGCTGTTGGTTTCCTGCAGTCGTTGAGCCATAAATCAAAGTAATGGTTGCGGAATTCTGACAGCCGTGTAATGAGCGTTGATTGCTTCTTGTTCCAGCCATACGTGGCTCCAGAGGTCATGACATGGTTGTTTAGAGGGCACATAGGAGAGCCAGCTGCTCCAGGAAAGGCTGGGTAGGCCGGCGTGTGCTGACATGTGGCGTCAAATATCGTCAAGTTCGCCAGCGTCTTAGCTTGCAGTTCAACCTGGGAGCGCTCACATAAAAAAAAATTACCGGTTAAAAGAAAAATACGGACTTTACTGATCAGTACCAGAACGTAGCAGCTTCTCTCTTACGGAAAGATGAAGCTCACAAATATTAACCTATGTATCATAAGTGTCTACCCGACTGCAATATTTTTGAGCATTTTTGTTGTTTTAACCTTTTGTATATTTTGCCGAATCGGTTGTACGTCGAGGAGCTTTCTTTCTAACTGAACGTCTTTCAGTCGACGTAGCAAACATTGGCATTAAAAGCGTTGCGAAGTTGTAGAAGCACATACAAGACCATGTTGTGTGTGGTAATTGTGGTAGTTTATTGTTGTTGCCCGAAGACCGACTATGTTCTAAAGATAGCGTCAGATAGGCGAACTTGTTGAACAGTTGCAGATTCATCAATAGGGAGCCGCGCTGGTAGTGTGTCCGAAGGGGTGTCTTAGAGAACAAAGAAAGCCGGTCCCGGTTGATGCCTGTCGTGAGAAACTAATTATTATCGAAGTATCTTCATCCTCTCCTTGCCCACCGATACCATAAACTCTTTACGTCGCAGGGGTAAAGAGTTTATGGCATTGGGGCGTTCACAGTAAAGGTATTATGGTCAGTAGCGCCACCACGGTCGCCAGATCCTCAGGGGTGCCTGCACCACTGGACATTCAGTACCTTGCAACACCGCAGACGTTCGCACAACTAAATTGCACAAACCCACGGCCCGGCTGCGCGTGGCTTACCCTTGTGCGGGAAAAAGGAAATAGTGGTGGCCGAGCCAAAGCCAGGGTTGTTTTGGACCTTCACGGCCCTCTGTTAGCGTTTGTCGCCTGAATGTCCAATGAGATTAAAAAAACACCTAGAGGGAAGGTGCAATCGGTCACGTGATCAGCGAGACGAAACATCCATGGAGCCGGAAGGTCTGATCGAGCCTGAATATCCGCCAAGACGAAAGCTCCACTGAGACTGAAAGTCAAATCGATACCTGAATTTATATCAAGATGAAAGGTACACCGAGAAGAAAGATCCACAAATAAGGTTTCGTGTGCTCATTCGGATAAAGCGGATGGCGCTGTTTGTGAATAGTGTAAAATTTTATCCCATCAAACTTAACTGACCGTTTTAACAATTTTGTTAGTCTTATGCATGGAGGACTGGACTCAGGTGTGCGTCTGTTGCACATGAGCGTATTGTCCCTTGATGTTCAGGTTGATTTCAGCAAGATCGTTCGACAAAACGTTTGCTTTCCAGTACCACAATATGTCAGGGTTCGATCCATTTCGGGTGCTCACACACAGTGTGGTCGCATCACTAAATACACGTGAACGTTGGCGCCAGAAAACACAATTTGATAATTACCCACAGGCTGAAAAAATTCCGCCATCTCCACGAAATGAATGATGATGAGAGGGGCGAAGCTCCAATGCTTATCGGTAAAAGCGTGAAACATGCGCCCGTACATGATATAAAGATTCGACACGTCAAGCTTTCCACCGCTCCGTTGACAGGCCCGTCGACGACGTCGATGTTTGTGGTGGTTATGTAGGGGTGGTTTTGGACGATGAGAATCTCCATGGGTAAGTTGGCGAATTCGGTGTGTGACATTTTAGCCACCTTGGCCGTCGCCTTCTGCAGAGCATCTTGTGTCGTGTACCCCCGGTACGTGTATTGAGCTCGCGGGCGAAGAACGACAACGTCTTCTTTCTCTCCTCCTTGTTGGGTAGCAACGAACGCGTTGAACATTTTGTCCTCTTCGGCCAATCTTTGGTTGGCTAATCCCTAGGGGGATCCTGCCACAATCATCATTAATGTGCCGTGCAGTATACAGCAGCAACGAGGGACGGGACAGGGCGCGAGCAAGATTAGCTTCACCCCTAAACAACAAATTACTAGCACTTGTCATTTTCTTTGAAGTGACACAAGCAGCTAGAGTTATCGGAATACATACCTAAATCGGCGCAGCATCAGCAACCAACCGTGTCACACTTTCGCTCCGTCGTTTGAAATATTGATTTATTATGCGGTTTAACGCACCGACGCTAAAAAGGCGATGAGGCGCGCCATAGCGGAGGGCTCCGCTGTTACTTTGACCACCGTGGTATCTTTAACATGCGGCGAAATCTTGAACACACGGGCGTTTTTGCTTTCCGTCTTCGTTTGAATAGCGGCTGCCGCGGCGGGAAATAGAACCCGCGTCTTTGGTCTTATCTGCGCAGCTCCTTGGCCACTGAGTGAACGCCTATTTTATGCGCCGCCCTTAAGGACGCAACGCGGACAGCTTGGGTGGACGAGTCTAGGCCAGTTCCTGACCTGCATCTCCTTCGATTATGGGCAGCCCGTCGTCGTGCTGAACGGGCTGTGAACCGGTATCCAGGATCTCCAGAATTACGAGCTTCTTTATATCGTGCCACAGCCGCTGCCCGCCGCTACGAGAAGCACCTTTCTAGACAAAGGTGGTTAGATTGGTGTGCGTCTATTGGACCATCCTTAACGACATCTTCCATCTAGCGGACATTCCGCAGCATGGAAGCTGGTGCACGACCACCGGACCCTGCCACTAGTGCGTGCCGTGCCTCTGGAAAAACGCCAAAACAATTTGCCCCAGAGTTAGCCAAAGCATTCTTCCCGGCGTTCGACCAGGCTCCACCACAATTCATTGGCCAACTTTACCTCCCTCCTGAAGCAGGTGCGTGCCCAGCTCAGGTGGACATTGATGGCATACAAGGGCCCTTTACAATGGCGGAATTTGTGGCCGCCATCGACCAGGCAAAGTTGCGCACAGCTCCGGGACCAGATGGTATCACCTATGAAGTGTTCAAGAACGCTGATGGCCCAGCTCTTCAGTGGATGCTTGACTCACTCAACGCCATCTGGGCCTCAGCGGAGCTCCCAGCTTCCTGGAAACATGCGGAGGTGGTGCAGATACCAAAACCAGGCGAACCAGTGGACCGCATGAGTAACCTTAGGCCGATTGCATTGACGTGCACTATCTGCAAGCTGCTGGAGCGTATGCTCGCTACTCGCCTGTCGTGGTGGCTTAAGCACTACCTGTGGTATCATCCAGCTGAGATGGGCTTTCGCCAACACCTCGGTACATAAAATGGCGTGGAACATCTTTCGAAGATGGTACTTTTGGGTGGCAGAGCTCGCAGCATACGAACGCTCCTGACCATGGACGTCCTAAAGGCTTATGGCAATGTCAGTCACTCAGCGATCCTTACCATCTTACGTCAGCTGAAATTTCCAGTCATGGTCTTCAACTTGGTGCGGTCTTTCCTCGACAGTCGTACCTTTTGTATACGAATCGGCAAGGAAAGTGTAGGGCATTTCACTTCAGAGCGGGGAGTACCCCAGGGCTCTGCGTTGGCACCAGTGTTGTTTAATGTGGCACTCCTTCCCCTCGCGTGGCAGTTAGCTACCATTCCGGACATTTTCTTTCTAATCTACGCCGATGACATTACAGTCTGGTCAGTACATGCAGATTTGAACAGACAGCAGGCAGGCCTCCAGGCGGCCCTAGACTAAACGGAGCATTGGTGTGCCAAGATTGGATTGACACTTTCGGCGGCAAAGACGACCTTCATGTCGATCACAAATAGGTGGGGCCGACGTCCTCTTTCCCAGACGCCCCTCTCCTTGGCCTTAAACGGCCGTGCCCTCAATCCCGCATCGTCAATGCGAGTGCTTGGAGTAGAAATAGACGCCTCTGTGGCCGCGGCTCCATGGATCCGCTGCGTGCGCGGCAAAGCCTCCAAGACACTTCATCTCTTCCGACGGATCTCACGAAAGACTGGCGGTGCCTGTAGTCGCATGGCACGTATCCTAGTTCGATCTGTCTTGCAACCCCGGCTGATATACCAAGCTCAGTTGCAGCATCTCACACGAAGGGACTGGGACCTACTGGAAAGTGTAAACCGAGAGGCTATGCGAGTTATCACAGGCCTGCCTCGTATGACCCCAATTCCGACGGTACAAGCTGAGGCCCAGCTGAACACCCTCGACGAGCTTGTTGAACAGCGGAGGAGGGCACGTCGCCTGAAAATTCAAACAATTCCCGTTGCTGCGGCATTGGCCCACTACTTCGATTCTAAGTCACCTGTTATATTACGAAAATCACCTGACCTTCCCCCTTGGAGCCGAAGCCAATCCACAGACAACCGGCCACTGACCAGGATACGCCGTTTTCAAAATCAGTCACTGCAGCCCAACCCTTTTCCCTCGGAGTCGGATGGCACAGCCGATGCAATGCAAGTGTACGTCGACGCAGACATGGCCCCAAATCTCCTACACACCAGCCTTCTGTGCCCCACTCATCCAGAAGTGCAGCAGACCTGCTGATACCTCACCGAGGCACCTCTTCCTTCAATCATGGCAGAACTTCTGGCCATCCGGGATGGGTTATCCTCATTATAGCCGCGATTACGAAAACCCGCCGTCGTGCCTTCACCTGTACACAGACTCCACACAGGCAGTCCGGGAACTCCGACGCGTCGCCAAGTCGCTCGACTTGACCTGCGATGTGCATCGTATTGTGAACTCTTTTCCGTGTCCCGTGCGAGTTCTGTGGAATAGACGTTCAACACCTGCCCACACTGACGCTGACGCGGCCTGCCATCCCCAGAGGGTAACTGGGCCGCTACCCCTGCTCCAGTTGTCGCAGATTGACACCCTCATCATTCACAAGGAGTCTCTCCGGCGCTCCACGCGTGCCCTTCTTCCTCCGCGTGGGTCGGACCTTCCTGGCGGTTTAACCCGCCGCGAGGAGGTGGCGCTTCGGGAAATCCGCGTGGGCGCAGCTTTGACCCCGGCGATAAAGGCCTCATGGAGGACGCAAGTTCCCCCAGAGACATCCCAGGCAGCACAGGACTGTTCGGCCTAAAACAGGCCGGTGTACTTTGGCCGGTGATTTTCTGTCCGGCCGTTTTCCGGCAGCCATGTTCGGCCCATGTCCAAATGTGTGCCTAGTGGCCGTATACGGCCGTACTCCCATGGCTGTCCAACGGCCAGTGTCCGTCGGCCAGTCGACCGGCTTACGGTCATACGGCCAGATTCCAGCCGTAGGGCTCCGGCCATTCCAAAGCCACCCGTGTACGGCCGAAGTACGTCCGCCGGAGGACAGCCGAGATGCGGTCGTCGGACTCCAGCCGCACTACAGCTACCAGAAATACGGCCGTGCGACGGGTATTGGAGTTCAGCCACAGTACGTTAGCTGTACTCAGGCCGGTCACTGCATGTCGCGCAAGCAGATGACTCATGCGCGCAGTGCAGAAGCAGCACAAACCCAACATTTTGGGTCCAATGCAGCCACATCAAAGTGAGCTCGCGCGCAACCACCAGCCGTCAAGCTTTCAGCGCAGCCTTGCTTAATTACCAGCCTCAGTTGACAGCAAAATTCATTTATTAAACAGTGCTCACAAATTGTCGTTCCTTTAATTGCTGTGCCCCATTTACTGCCGAACACAGAAAATATTCAGTTCTTTGTAGAGCTTGAACAGATGTATTGTCCAGGTCCTGATATCCTCTGTGGGGTGGCTTACCTGTAATAAACGGGGAAAGAAGAGGGGGGAGCGGAGGGCGCATACTTTAGTGGGTTGAATTTCAGAGAGATAAATTGCGCCGCTTTTAGCCAATTTCTTTTAGGGCAATATTCCGGAACACTTTCATGCTATGACTACATAAACTATTTTTATAACAGTTGCTTGACCAATTTTGATGTATATAAAACCGGCGTGAATGCCTTTACGAAGCGTTTTGGTTCTCAACAAAACACTCAGGAGCATTTATTATAACTCCTTCACAAAAAAGTATGTCCAGTTTTTGCCCATTTTTTCTTGCAAAGACATCTTCTACTCGATCAACTATCCTGATGATCTTAAGCAGGGCTGATGCTAAGAAGGAGCGAACAGGTACTTTCATTTTCAATCTATTTTAATGTTGTTTTCATGAGTATACGTCCACACCACTTAATAGTCCAAAATAGCTTAATTTTCTTCTAATGTCATACTACGTTCAAAAAATTCTAGACGCGTCGCGAATGACGCCCTGCTTCAGGTGGCTGCAGTGTATCCCTTTGTGTTCACGCAAGGAAAGGCGTAAAGTTAGTTACATTATTTGTTTCAAACCAATAACATAGCAATGGTAGCATGCATACAGGAAACCTTGCATACTGCAACGAATAGGGCAATAAATATTTTATTGGTCAAGGTTGAATGCGTAGGGTTCTCAACCCGTCGGAGGCAAACTTGCGCCTCTGGAAGTTTATTTATTTATTTATTTATTTGTTTATTTATTTATTTTTATTCATTTATTTATTCATTATTCATTTATTTATTTATTTGATGCCTGCTTGCCTTTGCATGCATTACAGAAGGGAGATACATAACACTAAGCATTAAATATGAGACAAAATAACAAAATAATTCTAGAAAGCGCGCTGAAAATCGTCAATATAAACAGTTAATGCAATCATACGTGGAAGATAATTACACTGAAGTATTGATGTAAAATAAAATGAATCGCGCAAGGCGTCGCCTCTAAAGGAAAGTTAATAATTTTCTTTAAGCTAGCGGTCCCACTTTGCGATATGTAGAATGGCGCTTGGACATACTTCTCCCCTTCTACAACAGTTTTAGAATGATAGATATTACGAAAAAAGTTCAACCTGTGGTTTCGTCTGTGATATTTCACGTCCTGCCATTTCAGTTTACTTTTACTTTCTCTCATGCTAAGTTGAGCGTGCCAATTACCTAATACGAATCGCACTGACATATTCTGTATGTTTTCGAGCGTATCAACGAGCTCTTTGGTGTAGGGATCCACGAAAACACATGCGTACTCCAAGATTGAGCGCACATGAGTGAAATACGGTTGTTCTTTTCAGTTAGATGGAGGTTCACTGAAATTTCGTCTCAGAAAGCCAAAAACATATGCAGCCGTAACTTTTATGGCGTGAACCTGCCTATTTAACCTCTAACCACTCCGTAAATAAACTCCTAGGTATTTATATTCCTCGGCCGTTCTCACAGCAGCATAATGTACGGTATACGTATCCAATTGGAATGAAGGTTTTCTTGTAAAGGTGCCGTTAACTCACTGTTTAACATCTAAAAACTTTTCTGAATCAGCACACCAGGATGTTATTAAATTCGAATAAAGCTGCAGGTATACGGAATCACGTTCATTCGCTATAGTCCGGTTAACTACACAGTACTTTTGAAAAAGCTATAGGGCCAATAGTAATAACAATGCAAAAACCGATTCATTCAGTTCATAGGATTAAATGTACTACGCAGAAGGTGATATGCAACACCATCATTTGCTTTTTTGCAGTCCAAGAATATACAGTCAACCACTTAAAGCTTATCTATTGCAAGAGCCAAATCGTGCGTGAACTCAACAATCTGCGTTGAGCAAGAAACTCCTGACAAAATCCGTGTTTGCTAGGATGCTGGCGATTATGTTTACCCAAATGAGTCATATCCCAAGAGTAGCTAAGGTCACCTTCAAACATCGGAACTAAATTAACAGCTAGGCTTCTTAGTGACAAGACTTAGTTGTTATCGCAAATTTAAAATAATTTTTTTTCTAAATAGGCAGTCGTAAAATCCCCTGAAGTAACACAGTGCAGGGCATGAAGTTCATCCTACCAATGCACGAGCGAGTCTCTTCTACGTTTATCACCAACAACATAGTGCAACATTGCTTGTCGCAGTTTAATTGTAAGCAGAATAACTTGCGCTTTTGCTCGCACTTGCCTTTCTTTGGTTGGGAGTCCTTGACATGGTGGCGGTTTAGCTCCTGCGTGGTGGCCGCTTGCTCGACGCCCTTGAAGGCCAGTTATTTTGGTGAACCATCTCCATCTCGGATCGGACATCTCTGGCGGGTCGATGTCTCCAATGCTCTCCATTTCTTGAGCGGGCGAATAGCCTCGAGCTGATGCGTCGACGAAGCCGGCGGCAGAGGCGTGGTAGCGGCGATGACTGGCGAGGCTTAGCTCACCCGTCGGTGTGGCACAGTCTTCTTGTGGCAATAAATGACATTTCGATGGCCTAAAAGGTTCCCTGCTTATGTCCAGTGAGTCCTTGCACCTTGCCCGTTCACCGAGAACACTCATTACTGTTGGACAAACGATGTTCGTTCATTTAAAACGTAGAAACACGGATCGGATGAAAAACGCGTCCCCGTCGTTCGGCTCCCTAACGGCTTTTTCTCACCCCAGGAAAAAACCGGTTGGTCTCCTTCCAAACACGTCTGTG
This sequence comes from Haemaphysalis longicornis, assembly GCF_048455015.1. Taxonomy (NCBI): domain Eukaryota; kingdom Metazoa; phylum Arthropoda; class Arachnida; order Ixodida; family Ixodidae; genus Haemaphysalis; species Haemaphysalis longicornis. The sequence goes on along the minus strand of NW_027526335.1, from coordinate 168,991,438 downwards.
CATGAATTCTCGGCGCCCAGGCGCGAGCCGTTGTTCAGCTGTATGCCGTTTGCCGAAAAAATGACGTATAACCAGATACCTTACGTAGGCCGGTCTCCTCTTGAACACCGGTTGCCAAATATTCTGTGGCCATTCGCTTGCCGTAATTCGGCCGAGGACAGCTAACCGAAAGAAAAACGTATATTCTGGGGCCGTACGTCCGCCGGACGCGCGGTTCACCGTTGAAACAACGAATGCACGGCAGCCGCGCTCCGGCCGGTCTCCTTTCGAACACCAACTGCCGCAAGAATACGCATATTCTGTGGCCGGTCGCTTGCCGTGCTTCGGCCGATTACCGCTTCCCGAAGAAAAAACAGATGCCCTAAGGCCGTACTTCGGCCGTTCTCTTTCTCAACATCGGCAGCCGTAAGAGAACTGAATATCTGGCAGCCGGTTAGCTGCCGTTGTGCGTCCGGACACGGGCGTACGGAAAAATGCCGAAGCGCTGGTTGCCGAATGTTGGCCGTTCAACGCATGATCAGTGGCTGCCAGAACCTGGATGCTGGCCGGACATGCCAGAAAGCGGCCATAAACGGGCCGGTCTTGGGGCACAGTTTCTGTGCCGCCTGGGATGCCCCTTCTCTAAAACCCCTGCTACTGAAGCGATCCTGGACCACCTGCTTGGTTCATGCTCCGGCCTCCAGGCAGCACGAGTTCGTCACATAAGGGTCCTTGGGTACCAGCGAGGACGACCACCTGACCTTTGCCGCTGGACGCACGGTCCCCAATACCGGCCCCTTCTCGACTTCATTGTGGAGACGGGACTGCTGGACTACATGTAGTTTATGCCGAAGGGCGTACTTGCGTAATAAAAAAAAAGAGTCAACGCGACGGGTGATTATATAAACGCATTTCTACTATCAGTTTTTGGAAAGGCAACAATATTGTTAGACTATTCCGAGCTCCTTGCTGAAGGGTCGCACAAATCTGACTTTATTTTCGGACAATCACTGCACTGCTTAGAGAAAATGGAGCCCCTGAAAAGTGCCGTGAACAATGCACACGCCAAGAAAAAGAGTTGCTACATCGTAACCAACCGCTGTTTTTAATTTGTTTAACATCTATTTGTGTTTGCATGCATGCACGGCCGCAAATAAACATGGTTTTCGTCGTTTATAGAGTCTCTAACGCCGTATCTAGGATTTAAAGCTCCAAAGCTCCAAAAGAGACAAAATTCTATGCGAGGTGCGCGGCTGCCGCAACTACCGCAGTGACGAAAAATGACGCAGACTCTTCTTGCGATATAATGAACAGCGACCAAGGTGGTACAGTTGATGGGTACGCACATGCGTTTGTGTAAAGGATTTTTTTAGGAAATACTTTAGTCGAATTCGTAACAAGTGTGTCTCGGAATATAGCTATTGTGATTTATGTTCCGAGAGTTCAAACTGGTTTTGTTTTCGGTTTCGCCGTGCAACATGCTCATGGCTCCTAACGATATCGGTGACCACGCATTAGCCATACTTCAGGAGTCACCATGACCCCCTGGTGACAAGTTTTTAATTTCAGATATGGACAGCATAAACCTTCTATCACCGGTTGTTGCGAGCAAGTGTCGTTTCATATAATCGACGTACGACCATTCGCCGTAAGCTGCATATGCCTGTAGGACGGGTACGCTTGAAACAATTCAGGCAAGTAGAAATGAAGAAATGTATTTAATAAGAAAATGAAACTAACTGAACTTTTTATTGCAAACCGTAAAATCATTTCAGATGGTGAAATAGCAGGTCGGTCTTCAGCACGACCACACGTCCCCGTTTCCGTAATACTGCCCCAAGAAACGTAGTAGCTGCTGACAAGATATTTGTTGGCGCTAGGGTGAAGCCTACTGCCCAACATTATTAAGGCAATGCTGAGTTTAGCCACTAAAACTACCGCAATCAAAGAAGTAAACAGCAATGTCCGATATGACGGGGTTGAGCCTTGACATATACTATTTGTAAGCCTTGTTAATGTTGCTTTAGCCTAATTTGATGAAGCATGAAGCGAGTGGCATCCCCTGTGTGGGTTCAAGTCTACGGGTATAGGCCGGTTTTTTATTGACGTATTGCGTTTAATTGGCCTATTCGCCGACGACGTGGCGTGCAATAAGGAGAAAAGACATGTAGGTGAGCTCCGTAGGTGCGGGAGAGACGCCCTGCGCTTCACCATCATCGATAAAATGGAGCACCAGAGTTCAACCAGTGCATCCACCTCGGCTGGGCCGTCCTGACTACATGAAACGGTACTTGTTAGCTTGAAGTGGTGGAAGGAAGTTCATGCGTCCTATTTTGCAGTCAACATGTGAATAGCGGGTCATGACGATTTATGAAGTATGACTAATGCGCGATCACGAAAACCGTCATAAATCATAGACGTATTGCACGGCGCGATCAAAATGGAACCTATCTCAAACTCTTCAAAAATATACCACAAAACAACATTATTACAATTTTTCTTCATTCCAATAGCACTAAAGTTGTTCCTAAAATAGCATCGACGAAAAAGCAATAGAGTATGCATGAAATCTAAAACTTAAGAACATAAAATTTACAACATCGTCCAATAGCAGTGCAAGACATGTTCGCCGAACAAGAAACGTCACGGGAAATGGTAAGCGGCAAGCAGAAAGAGCATCACTCTAAAATTAATTTTTCTACTCAATAGGTTCACCTAAACACATTCACAGTAGCCGAAACCTGGTCTGTAGGACTCCAGACTTTATTCTCCACAAGTATCCTCGCAATTTTTAGAATCACTTCAGTGTTCCTTTAAAGTGTGGTTGAAGTGAATTATTCAAATCCATGTTTTTATTTGCATTGCATAGAATCACTGTTCATCCGATCGATAAAACAGTACCTGATTTATAAAACCCAAAAGCAGAAAATATAGCCATGCGGCATTGGCGGCGGTCTTAACCACTACATCGCTGACAAGGATGCGTCTTGCGATGCAATTGGACGATGCCCTGATGTATACGGACTTGATTATCTGTCAATGCTATTTTTAGCAAACATTTTGTGTACTGTTGGCCACAAGCATATGTATAGTTATTTAGTTGTTGTAGCCTATTTTAGAGGGTTGTCCGAACCAGTCTCGGGTTTGGTTCCCTGCAACATGCTTGGCGTCCAACGACATCGCTGACTGGCTGTCGTTGTCCGCTACATCATCAGTCGGATCAAGCTGCCAGCCCCACTTAGAATCGTTACGTTCACTAACTGAGGCATACGGAGTGGCTGCACGTCCTCCGCGCCATAGGAGACGCTCAACTCCTACAGGAGACGCCCGGGCGGCAAGGTACTCTTTAATTTCCTGGTGTCGTTCCCTGTAGCATGGCCGAGGAACTTCCGGGAGTACCCACGAAGTCTCAATCGACGATAAAGGCTGTGACACAGTATGTGACCCACTTCGCTGCATTGGTACCAGAGGGGCTGATTGTGAGATGCGCGCCATACGACTTTCTTTTGAAGGCATCTGGGTTTATAACTCGTGGCTGGACTCAAAATTCGCCAGAAGGGCTCTGTAACAGCGGCCAGAAAATGGGGCGACGTCGAAACCGGCCTGAACAGCACGTCGCGAAAACTCATGGCAGGGCGTTCCACTACCGGTGGCGGAATGCGAGAGGCACATACGTGTATGTTGGAGCAGGGCACTTAACTTCATCTGCAGCGGCGGGGGTCATTGCCCGTCGTACTTCGTAGTGGATGACGTCGGTGACAGCAGAAAATGTTGTCTGGCAGCCTCCCTGCTGAAGCATTCGCAGTTCTTCCCGCCTATTACTTCGCACGATCTCAAAGTGTTTTTTTATCATCATAGACTTGGACGCAGCAAGCAGCCAGATTCATTTCACGGCCATACGGCATTACGCGCTGCGGCAGTGCCCGCTCAATTGTGGTGTGCTTCTCGAACGAATTCGAAACCGTCGCTGGTGGGCTCCACGCAAGACCAGCGCAAAGCTACTCCATGACACCCCGCATCATATGGAGCACCTTTTCTTTGCTCATAGCAGGGTACCTCGCCTAAACAAGCGCGAAATGTCTTCCACAAACATAGAAACGCCCTCATTCGGTTTCTGAGCTCTAGAATAAAGAGGGAGCTAGGCCTTTGCCTTCTGCTTGCTGCTGCGGTACTTGTCGAGCGGTTGACAACGAAACACCAGCCAGCTCGTAGTGACCCCTTGAGATTCTTAAACCACATTTTAGCTGAATGTGCGAGAAAAACGCAAAAGTTTCGCAGCTTACATTCATCATTCCAGTCGTTGAAAGCAGCACGGGGTCGAAAAGGTCCAGCCAGTCTTCCACATAGTCGAAAGTTTCGCCATGGAATGACCGCGGCGTGCGCTGCTGGTGCACGACCAGCGGTGGCCATCATCGGTACCCTGCTGAATATGCCGCATCTCGTACCAGCGGTGAGAAGACTACGCTGCACTGGCTGGTTTACCTAGCTGTCGTTGTCTTCATTCGAAGCGGAGCCACGAGCAGCACAAATTCCTGCTGTGGACCTCGAAGGCGGCGACTTGATTTGTGCGCAGTTGTTGTATCCAGATAAATACCGTGAAGATCAACACGCTCGCACGGATCGAAGTGCATGAGAGAACCCCGAACCCCTACCAGAAATGTCGTGGGTAAAATGCAAAGAAAACGTGTCTACTGTGCCAAGAAGACCTACAGATACCACTCAAGCTGACGTCAGAAGAAGGAACAAAAACTGCCGCGCTGGTGCTTCAACAATCTCCTCTACTAGTCCCCGCCGTTCCGATAATCGGCACAAGTACGAATGGGGAGAAAACACACGTCTATATTATCAAAATGCCAAGCGGGATTTCGCTATGGGAGATCCACTATGGACCATCTGGTGGCTCTTGAATCCTGTATCAGGGATGTGTTTGTACACAAGCAGCACTGTTTATCCATTTTGTTTGATCTGCAGAAATCGCATGACACAGCATGGCCTTACGGTATTTTTCGGGTTCTCAGTGTATTGCTGTTTGCGTAAACATGATGACGAGCTTAAGAGACTAACTCTCGGAGAGTAGCTGTCCGACTAGATTTGGAAATGTTTTATCGAAAACTTCAAGAAAATGGAGTGCCACAGGGTGGAGTGCTCAGCGCCACTCCCTTCATTATTAGAGGAATTCTTTAGGAAATACAATTCTTAGGAAATACAATTCTTTCCATTTCCTAGTCACTTTATGTACACGAGGTTTATATTGCTTTTAATTCATGCAATATTACCTTATGTGACAGGTGGATTGAAGTTCTTGTAAACAGACGTGTGAATGTGTATATGAGAATGGTTGCTGTTTCAATGCGAACAAAAACGCACGCGTCGTTTCTTTTGGGGCGCGTGGTATTCACCCTGATCTCGTAATTGTTCTCCATAAAGCGCCCGTAGCTGTAAAAAAGGAGCGCAAGTTCCTAAATGTTGACACTCATTCATTCCACATATCAAGCGCCCAAGAAAAAAATGCTCAGGATGCACTGAAGATTCATAAAGTCCTCTTACACCAGTCATGGGGTACTCGCACGAAGTGCCTATTGGCATTATTCCGCAGCCTTGTGGGGTCGCGCATTGACCATGAGTGCGTTGTTTATCACTCCGCTGCAAGAAGAGAACTAAAGATGTTAGACAACTTCGTAAAACGGCAAACAGACCGGAGCGACCAGACAGACAACAAACTACACGTAATAAAACCACACTTTGGACAATGCACTTCTGACTCACGCAGCAGGCACATTGAAGTTACCTTAGCTAGGTTACGAATAGGCCTTACACATGTAACCCACTCGCACCTGCACAAGGGATGTCAAAGATCCCTGTGTAGCAGGTGTGGGGAGGGCCTATCCGTGATACACATCCTGATTCAATGCAAGGCTCTCGACATTACACGATGCAAACACTGGAGAGAACTTTACAGACAGCCTATTCCATTACATCCGTCATACTTCTTAGGAGACCATGCTATGTTTTCTGTTGAGCGCACCTTTAGGTTCTGTCAGAAGTTTAATTATTACAGCTCGTCTCATACCACCCATAGTTTTACCCCTGGTCCTATACACCAGCCACCTTAATAATCTTTTAACCACTCTTGGTCTTCACTCTGGCTCTGTACATTTGCCGTACTAATAATCCTTAATTGATTTTACTTGTGTTCTCTCTAACCAATTTTATTTGTCACCTATTCATCAAAACACTTTCTTGGCGCTCTTTGTTCTAGTTGTCCTTGCGCCATAAACATTCAAACATCCTCAACTAAAGATATTAGTTCCTGTGTACTGCCTTGGCCTCCTGTGTACCGCCTTGGCCTTCAGGACAACACCTGTTATAAGCCTGCATGTAGAAGCCAGTCAGTGGTCTCTTGATACCCATCGGAAGTACACTGGGCTGAATGACGCTTTCAATGTCTTTGGCAGGGCTTCCAAACAGTACCCTAAGCAACCAGGATTTCAAGCTTTTTGGAAACCGTCGTGCCATGGCTAGTACATTTCTTTTATCAGTGAGCGCACTGGCCTAAGGCCTCGCTATACCCTTCGCCAACGTTCAAGAAACCACCTTTGCTGAATTCGTTCCTCCGTCGGTTTTTTTATGGGATGATTTGTCCCTCCGTGGGATGATTTGTTTGATTTGTTTTTATGGAAATAGACAACAGAACAGCTTCCAGGGAATCAATTAAACCGCAATTTCTGTAGATACATAACAAATGCAGAACTTCTGAGTTCTACACAAATGCGTCAAAGTCCACGGCTGCACTATAATGTTCTCAACACGCTCCAAATATTTCTGTCGAAGACTACACTGAAAGCCACATCAATCATCACTGCTGAAACACAGGGCCTTCTCATGGCAGTAAACATAAAATCCAGGTAAAATTCTAAAGGTCAGAGATATTCGCTGATTCGCAAAGCCCAGTGCAGGCTTTAGCATCTGGGAAGATACAAAAAGTCCAGTCATTAATGCACTTATCAAGCTGCTGTGCTTAGCATACAGGCAAAAACTAGAAGTCACAATCTGCTGGGTCTCGGGCCACTGCGGCCTAGCGGAAATTGATGAAGCAGACAGGAATTCTGCAGCTGCTGCTCTTCAGAGTGACTTAGATATTAGATGTATCCCGTACGAGGCTCTTCAATCGTGCGCATTGAAGAGACTGCGTGACCAGTGACAGGAAGATTGGAATGCGATGACAAATAAATTGCCTATGAGAAAACCCAAACTAGGTAAATCAGTCACTGTGGAGCGGGAGAGGACCACAGCGGTTACTCTTTGTAGAGTTCGGATAGGGCATATCCGTGCTACCCATGCATTCCTATTAACAGGTGCAAAACAGCTCCGCTGCTCAAGATGTGGAGCGTTGCCGTCAGTCCTCCATAGATGCAGACTGGAACAAAGGAAGACCACTACTCAGAATATTAAACATCATTGTACTGGCGCTCTTTGGCCTTGATTCCCTCGCGCTAAAAAACCCCAGCACTATTGTTACTGTTGTTACTATTCCTAGTGATTTTGGAAGGTAAAACGAAAAACATGGAATTATAGTCGGTATTTGTGTATTCAATTACTGTGGCTTTGCAATCAGTCAAAATATTGCACAGGATGTGGTTTATCAATGTGCCAGAGCCTGTTAGACTTCGTCGAGTTGGGTACTGATTTAAAGAAGAAATAACAACGCTGTGCAAACATTTCATGTATTCATGCCATGATTCCCCCCCATATCTCCGTTTATACTTTTATTCTCATTTGCTGAGATGTTTAATATTTTCCTGAGCTGGGAACAAAATTCGGAGTAGGAAGACCACGGAGAGCGATAAATGGATGCAATTATAGTGTTATGGTTGCTTATTGATAAGACGCTGTGATGGTACTCTAAGGAAACTGTTTCGCAAAGATGATTAATAAATGATAAATCATGACGACGCGTATATGATAAAGATGATCTGATAAGTAAAGCGGATCCACCAGCACGGTATGCGTCATGACTGCAATGCTCTGAGGTATACCCCGGCAACCCGTAGAATGTCTCATCGCTGCGGGACAATCAAGTCTCAGATAAACATATGAAAGAAGAATATTGATTGATTATAGAAAGAAAACCGTGAAGATCATCGTAATGCTCACGTAGACTGCGGACGTTAAGGTGGCCAAGTGATAATAAACCGGCTTTTTATGTAGCAAAGATTTTGCTACGGCACCAGAAAAAACAGTCATGTGAGTGTTGGCTCAAAATGCAAAAGAAATTGCTTATTAGAATATGCTCAGGTCATCTACACAAGAGATGCTACGCACACGAGTGTCGTCAGACTTCCTAGCTTCAATTGTGGGTTATCAGTCCAAAGATGCTTTCATTCTTCTGCCTTCTTGAATGCAAGCGCTTCAGTAAAAAGTCCTTTTTACCAATGCCTAAACTCCTGCCAAGGAGTGCTTTATGATCCTGACATCGCAGAACTCAAGGAGGATGAATTCCTTGATGGCCTGCAAGAGGAAAATGTTCCTGCTGTCAGGCGTGTTATCCGACGTAACGACGTTAACATTCCTAGTAATCACCTTGTCTTGACTTTCAACTCCACTAAGCTCCCTGAATCACTGAGACTGAATCACTGAATCATCAAGCCCATCCATACACCCCAAACTCACGCCGGTGCTTTAAGTGCCAGAGGTTCGCATATACACTGCAGAGCTGTCGGTTCATTGAGACGAGTGCGTAGTGCGTGAGTACTGATCATCCCTCGAACTCCTCCACAGCGCAGAAATCAAAGTGTGCCAATTGTGCAGGCCAACACCCAGCGTAATCACGAAAACGTCACAAATGTGAAGAGGGAAAAGAAATGCCTCTCAGGATAAAAGAAGGTCTGTCAATTCAAGAAGCGCGACGACGGTTCTCGTTTGTGCGAAAAGGCACTTTCGTCGAGGTTGTGCGCCGGGGGGCCGGGCCGCCTCACGCATCGGTAGGGACGCAGGTTAGCTGTGCTGATCTTGCTCCTGCCCAGCCTCCTCAGTGCAGCAGCCAGCACAGCCAGAGCCTAATGCACGTGCTCCGGCACCCGAGGCTCTCTGCTCGGGCTGAGGAGGCCATGGAGGTTGTTCCCTCCACCTCGTCCCTTCCAGGGCCCCAAGAGGCAACTTGAAGTCACTCAACATCTCTCCTACCCGTGCTTTCTAAAGGCACTGGGAAGGAGTCATCAAAGACCTCTGCAAGAAGGGAACCTTCTGCAAGAAAACCGCCTGACAAAACGTTAAAAAAACGTTTATTGTACCTCATCCAGACAAAATACTATGCCAGTTCCCTTCATGCGCTGGAACTGTAGAAGTCTAATCCACAACATTGACCATATACACAAGTAGTAAACGAATATGAACCCCAAGTACTGGCGTTGCAGGAAATAAACTTAGTAAGAATCCTAGCAACAGCTTGATGGAGGCCAGTTGATTCGACGTGATCACAGCATTTAATGGCGCAAGAAAACGCGGACACTAGAAGAGAAAACAAGCAAGACAAACGAAGCGCCACTTCCAACTAAACTTTATTGAAGAAACAACGAGCATTTATAGGTTATCAAAACATGACGTCACCACTGTGTTCGCTTATTAGGAATTCAATCTCTGTTGCTGAAAGAGCAACAGATGGCTTGCTGATGCACTCTTTACCCGCTTTTTCGATTAAGAACGCTTCGATAATTTCCCTATCAAGTTATCACTAGCCCTGTGCAGAACTCTTGTCTGCTCCAACCTTGGTACACACTTCCTTTGCTTACAGTGGCCAGAAATGTGCCATACAGCTTTGTGTCTTACAGCCCAATTGTGCTGACGCGCTCGTTCATTAAAACAGCGGCCGGTCGGCCCGATGTACAATATCGAGCAACTCGATGATGATTGTGGGGTTTAACGCGCCGACGAAACGCAGGCGATGAGGCGCGCCGTAGTGGAGGGCTCCGGATTAATTTTGACCACCTGGGGATCTTTATCGTGCGCCGAAATCTCGTACACACGGGCGTTTTTGCTTTTCGCCTCCATCAGAAAAGCGGCCGCCGCGGCCGGGAATCGAACCCGCGACCTCGTGCTCAGCAGCGCAACGCCTTAGCCACTGAGCCACCGCGGCGGGTAATATCGAGCAACTCATTGGGACTTTACACGCAACATTCTTTGTGCAGTCACTGTACTGCGCCTTGTGCTTCTTTGTGCAGAGTTGGGCCTTCTTCTTTGACATCATGGGGCAAATCTTTGAAAGCTTTCCAGGTGCAATAAAAACAAAATGAACAATGTATCTCCTCGCCACCTTTTTTTTGTCATGTGACACACGATGCCATTAAGGAATGACGTGCACCTTATTGTTGTCGATTTTTTGCTGCTCGCCCTCCTTTTTTTTCTTGGTGCTTCACTTCGTGCAAAACAAAAATACATGACAAAATTCTCCGCAGTTATCACCTCCTCAGAAAGGACAGAGAAGACAGCACCCGCGCTTCAGGGGGCTTCGCTTTAGTTGTGGCACAAGGCACAATTCTAAGGTCAATACAACTCAGCACTACACTGGAGGCTATTGCAGCACAAGTTTACGTCAACAAGCTGGTCACTGTTCTCTCAATCTATCTGCCACCAACTGATAATGAGTCATTGCAGGAACTTAATGACCTTGTTGAGCAACTGCCTGCACCATTTGTTATCATACGAGACTTTAATGTACATCCATGGCTGTGGATAGGTGACAAAATCGACAGACGGGAAAAACAAATCGAACAGTGGGTAACGATAACAGTATTTTTGTGTTCAATAATGGAGACACGACAAATTGTTCTGCCGGTACGGGAAACTTCTCCTCACTAGACCTTTGTGTTGGGTCACCAGAGCTCCAGATGGACTTTGAATGGAGGGTAGTGAATGATCCACAAGGAAGTGACCACTTTCCCGCCTTGTTGCGAGAAGTGCACAGCCGCTTCCTGCCCTTAACAGCTGTCCACCCCGATGGAGGCTCGGGAGAGCAGAGCGGGGAAAATTTAAGGATTTGGTCAGTTTTGAGAGATTTGACATGAACAGTATGCCCATAGACGAAGCAAATGCCGACATTTGCGAGGAACTCGTTTAAGCCGCTAGAGTGGCCGTCCCACAAACATCTGGCCAAATCCCTAAGGAGCCAAAGCTGTGGTTGAATAATGCATGTCGCGAAGCCCGGAAAAAGCCAAACAATGCCTGGGGTGTGTTCAGACGGTACTCTACCATAGATAACTACTGCCTAAGCTTTGAAACTACACGAGCTGCTGCCCGGAAAATCAGAAAAGCAAAAAGAAAGTCGCGGCAAAACTTTATAAGCACAATAAACTCTACCACTCCCGCAAAAAAAGTCTGGGACCATGTGCGCAAAGTCAAAGGCAGCTACAGACGGTTCACCGTGCCACTTTTTTCTACCGACGGTGAGAACGATTCGTCGCAAACGGAAGCGGTTATTTTACATGCCCACTTTGCAGGTGTTTCCAGTGATACAAATTACACACAAGAGTTCATGAGACATGAGGCTAGTGCTGAAAAGCTCGAGAATAAAATACTAGCAACAACACTCAGGACTATCACCAAGAATTTACGTTGTATGAACTTAAAAGAGCACTAGCTCAGTGCAAGGCTACTTCTGTCGGCCCTGACCTTATTCACTACGTTTTCCTGTAGCACCTTAATGATAGCTGCTTAGAAGTGCTTGTGAAGTTCTTTACTAATCTTGAAAACAGTTAGGCTTCCCAAAACATGAAAAAAGGCTGTCCTATTCCGTTACTGACAGATGGCAAACCACTAGACTGTCTATTAAGCTACTGACCCATAACGTTGGCCAGTTGACTGTGCAAGACATTTGAGCAGATAGTCAGTTTTAGATTAGTCTTCGTTCTCAAACGTGTGGTTTTCGGCAGTTTCGGTCTACAACTGACCACCTTGTTCAGCTTGAAACAATGATACCAGATGCTTTCGTTAAAAATCAGTTTTGCCGTTCGTCTACTTGAATATGGCTAAGGCCTATGATACCACGTCGCGGTATGTAATTCTGCAGGATATGGCAGCGATGGGAATAAGAGGGCGAATGTTTTCATGTGTACAAGACTTTCTTCAAGAACTAACCATTACTGTGAAACTGGGAAATACTCTCCTGTTCTTTCAGTCAGGAAAATAGAGTACCTCAGGAAAGTGCGCTAAGTGTGACACTTTTTGCGCTTAAAAGAAATTGCTTGGCAAAGGTTATCCCTCGACCTGTTATGTATTCCGTTTAGGTCGATGACCTGCAAATTGCCTTTTTGTCATGTAACCAATCACTCTGAAAGACTAATCCAGACTACTGTCAATCGGTTACTACTATGGGGAGATGGAAATGGTTTCGCTTTTCTCCTGAGAAGTGTGCACGTGTTTTACGCCGAAACGAGGTATTCAGGCCAACCCTGAAATTAAAATGAGGGATATGCTCGTTCCAGTATACATCGAGCAGAAATTCTGAGACATCATTTATGACTCCAAATTGACATTTGGGGCACACATAAAGGCAGTCAAAATGACCTGCATGAGCCCACTTAACATACTAAACATTTTGTCGCTCAAGTCGTGAGGGGCGACCGTGCATGTATGCTCAGAATTTATGGCTCACCTGTACGGTATCGTCTTGATTATAGCTGTATTGTTTATGGGTCAGCTCGCCAATCTTATCTCACCTTACTGGATCCAGTGCACAACTTGGGCCTCAGACTTTCCGCCAACTTGCCTCAGACTTTGGCCTCAGACTTGCCGTAACTCTCCTGTTGATAGTCTTTACGTTGAGTGCAATGAGTGGCCTCTGCAGTACCGTCGAGCATACCTAAGTGGAGTATATGCAGCCACAATAGCATCTATAAATGACCATCCTTGTGCCGGCGAATTTTTTTATAATAAGTACAAGAATTTCTATGAGGATAAACCAAGAATGGTCCACCCTCTTGTCGTCCGTTTGGAGGAGCGCATGACTCGGTACTCTTTCATGATATGCCGGCCAACCAGTTTGGGTTTCTCGGACGCGTCAGCCTCTTGTGACTATACGGAAGTCAAATGTGAGCGGTCAATGCAAAAATACGACAATAAAGCTTTTCCACACCAGTTTCTGCGCCAAGAATTTCTTGCACTTAGGGATAAGTACAGTAGCTATTTCCACTGCTTTACTGATGGTTCAAAAACTGCGGGTTACACTGGTTATGCTTTTTTAAACACTGCAGTTACTGTAGCAGAGAGAATAGGTGATGAAGGCAGTATCTTCACTGCAGATATCTTTGGTATAACCTCAGCTATTGAAGACATAATAGCAAATGGAATACAAAAAGTGGTGATTTTTACAGATTCCTTAAGCGACATACATGCTGTGACCTCCCTTGTCCTTTCAAAGAATGCGGCTGCATGTATGCTGAAAAATTGACTGTGCTGCCTTACATCAGCAGGGGTTAGTCTCGTCTTTTGTTCGATACCAAGCCACGTTGGCATTCCAGAAAATCAAACTGTCGATAGAGCAGCATATGATACCAAGCATTTCGCGATGGCGAAGTCCAAGGTTCCGTACCAGGACTTTCGGAACACCGTGCGAAAGTCAATTACAATGTACTAGAAAACTGAATGGGACAGACACACAAATAGGTTACACCTAGTGAAACCATACCCATCTGATTGGAAAAGTTGCCCGCAAAGAAACCGTTTTTATGAGGTTTTTTTGTGCCGACTGCGAATAGGTCACAATGTGCTCACACATGGCTTCCTGACCCAAAAACCAAAGAAACCCGTGCGTGACCCCTGTAGCGAGTGTCCTACTGCACTTCATGTGTTAATAAGCTGCCCACACTATGAAGAAGAACGAATCAGTCATTTCAAAGCATTTTACACATTTTGCATCCCTTTACACCGTATGCTTTTACTTAGTAATAAACCGTTAGTGGACTTTGGTAACGTTTTCAAATTGTTTGAGGGCACCGGCCTTTTACACCGGTTTTAGCTATGTGCATATTTGAGTCCTTCTAAATGTTTTTAATCTTCACAACACACTGAATAATATCGTTTAACCGTCGCATAACTATTCTACCCTGTATTTGGCGCATTGGAAGTCGCATAACTATTCTACCCTGTGTTTGGCGCATTATAACCGAAAAATTGATGTGCCAAACAACCACAACTTCATCATCATCATCAATGCCAAAATCTTTCGTATAAGATAGTTACTAAAGACGTGATTACAAAAGGAGTGCAAAAAGCGGTCATTTTTAGATGCTCGGAGTGGTGTAACTTCCCTTCCCCTATCAAAAAATGCGGCTGCGTCTATACTAACTGTAGACTGTGCTGCCTCAGACTGGTAGGGGTAGTGTCGTCCTTTTTTAAATGCAGAGTCCAGAATATAAACTGTTGGTAGAGTAGCGTATGATACCAAGCATCGTGGAAGTATGGTTCAGTCTCCGTACCATTAAACCTTAACTTACTTTCTTTAACTTTATTGAATTGAATTGGTTTATTTCCATAAAATATATGGTGGATTTGTTTGAAAAAAGCCGCTCTAGGCAGCTTGACAAGCCCTTAAATTCATTGACAGAGGCAGCAGCAGGGGCGGGGTGAGAAAGAAAAGAAAAACAAAGAAACCTTTTCGAAAAGAAAGGAAAATGAAAAACAAAATAACAGAGAAAGAGAAGAGGGACTCCTCCACTCAAAATAGAAGAAACATCAACAACTAGTAGTACTGCTACAATAACAACAAATACAAAAAAAAGAAAAGAACAAGAAACCGGCGCTAGAGATGTACAAGTCAAGGCATAGGATAATTCAATTTGATGTCACAAGTATAACGGCTCGAGCGGGGCAGTGTTCAAGCTAGTGACAAGTAGAACGCTAAGTCTTGGGGCAATGCAGAAAGAAGGCGACAACCACTGGTAGAGGGACAAGAAGAGTGCAGCTTACAGGCATCAAACATCAATGATACACAAGGCGCATTACTAGAGAATTCAAAGACAAATGTGGTTCTAGCGTGGTGGGCGAACAAGATATCAAATCATATGAGCGTCAAAGAAGAAAATTGGTTCCTGCGCTAAAGAAACGCATTCCAAATTTCAGGCAGGCATAAAAAAGGAAAGCATGTCACGACAGGAAGTACATACGAAGAGCTGTTAAGGATGTGGATGTGACGTCTATACTACTTGAGTGAAGTTTATTCAGTAAGGTGGGAAGAGTGAAGCTTAGCATTTGAGTACCGTAGTTTGTTCTTGGGCAGGGTACGTGCCAAAGTTCCGGTGACCGTGTGTTGTAGGTTAGGACGTTTGCTTTCAGATTTGCCAGGGAAGCGATAAAATTGGTGCCACTTTTTACTTCTTTGCGATACGCAGACACTAGTCGGTGGTTTAGCAGATTACGTACTTTCATCAGGGACAGCTCTTGGAATAAGGACTCAGATGGTGAGCGGTAACGCATATTAGAAATTATGCGCGCGCATTTTTTCTGCAGAAGAAACAAGTGGTGCAAGTTTTTAGCGGAAGTGTTTCCCCAAACACAAGAACAATAATCTATTTGACTTAAAAAGAGAGCGTTATAAATAAGAACTTTGACTCTACGAGGGAGATTTCTAACTAAATACAAAAGTCCGACTGCTTTGCACAGTTTGCTTATTGGAACATTGATATGTTCATTCCACGACATGCGATGGTCCCTGCCACCCCGCGCAAGCTCTGTGGTCATCCTCTACTGTGAAGGTGCTGTCTGTGGCATCGACGCTATCACAGACAGTGACCGAATGGCATCGACGCTATCATAGACCGTGACCAAAGTTTGCTTCTCGACCATGGTGTCTCCTTCGCAATAGGCACTGCGGATTCTAACCAAATTCACGTTCTGGTCACCACTTTTACCGAGGAGTATTGGCATCCAAACAAACAAGGGCGCTGCAATTGAGTTCCTCGAAGAAACGCACGAATAACGTGAAGTGATCCCGGTCGCCGGCTTCGAACGTGCGCTCGAAGATTCTTCCAAGCTACCGCGTCCCTTCGCGGTAAACCCGGCGCTACCGAAACAAAAATGAAACAAATTATTGGCTTTTCTGCGTCGCCACAACGAGTGTTTGTCGTCGAACTTAAAATTACGTCAGACACCTCTAGCGATTGATTGATTCTGGGGTTTAACGCGCCGACGAAACGCAGGCGATGAGGCGCGCCGTAGTGGAGGGCTCCGGATTAATTTTGACCACCTGGGGATCTTTATCGTGCGCCGAAATCTCGTACACACGGGCGTTTTTGCTTTTCGCCTCCATCAGAAAAGCGGCCGCCGCGGCCGGGAATCGAACCCGCGGCCTCGTGCTCAGCAGCGCAACGCCTTAGCCACTGAGCCACCGCGGCGGGTACCTCTAGCGAAGCACCGAATCACAACCTAAGATGTAGCCCGACCTACCCGACAGTCACCGTACCGCGTGTCGTCACACGAGCAGGACACAAGTCGACCACATGCTAAGCGACGACATTATACAGCCATCGCAAAGCCCCTGGGCTGCTCCGGTCGTACTCGTGAAGAAAAAAGACAGCACATTAGGTTTTGCATTGACTACCGTTGACTGAACAAAATCACCAAAAAGGGCATCTACCTCCTGCCACGAATCGACGATGCCCTTGACCACCTCTGCCGTGCAAAGTACTTCTCATCCATGGCTCTGAAGACAGGCTACTGGCAATATTGAAGTGGACGAGAGAGACTGGGAGAAGACCACATTCGTAACGCTGGATGGCCTATACGAGTTCAAAATGATGCTGCCGTGCTGTGCACGGCACCAGCAACGTTTCAAAGAGTCATGGACACTGCTAGCTGGCCTAAATGGACACACCTGCATCGTATACCTCGAAGACGCTGGGGTTTTTCGCCCGGACTTTCGACGAACACCTTGCAGGGTTGCGGTCTGTATTAAAAGCCATTGGTACGTCAGGGTTAACACTGAAGCCTGCAAAGTGCCCTTTCGCGTACGAGAAGACCGAGAGACAAGAAAGGCGTGTGAAGATTTCTCGTACTGTGCTCGTACTAACAGCGCTTCGGCACAAATTTTGCCTGCATTGCAGAGCCACTCACGCGCTTTACAAAAGATAACAGCCCTTCAGCAGGGCATCCGCTCATGAGGAAGGATGCTGTGAGCTACAGCAACTCCAGTAAAGCCCGACCCCGCTCTCTCACTTCGATGGAAACGCCCAAACAGCGATGCACACAGACGCAAGTGATGATTGATTGTAGAGTTTAACGCGCCGACGCAACGCAGGCGATGAGGCGCGCCGTAGTGGAGGGCTCCGGATTAATATTGACCACCTGGGGAGCTTTAACGTGCGCCGAAATCTCGAACACACGGGCATTTTTGCTTTTCGCCTCCATAACAAAAGCGGCCGCCGCGGCCGGGAATCGAACCCGCGACCTCGTGCTCACCAGCGCAACGCCTTAGCCACTGAGCCACCGCGGCGGGTCAGACGGAAGTGATGTAGGCTTGGGTGCCGTCCTTGTCCAAAACCAAAGCGGTTTCGCACAAGTAATCGCCTATCCCAGCCGTGGTCTGTCGAACGAAGAGAAAGACGACCATGCGCTGTGTAGGCTCGCAAATTTGAATTACCCCTCTGGGCGTCTTGGCCAGTAAAGCTTGCGCTTGCAGGAATTTGACGTCACAATCGTCTACATATACAGGAGAGAAGACTCCAACGCAGACTGTCTTGGTCGCGTTGGAGTGTTTCAAAGTGCTCCCCGGTGGTGATTCCGCAACATCACGGCGACATACGCGGCACGAGGTCGTCCATAGGGCATAATTCATAATTCTTTTTTTTTGCCGCCCAGCTTATCTCACATGGTAGGTAGTGTTTCGCCCTAACGTCACTAGCCTGGAATATTCTTTGGTATTCAGTTTTCTTGATGTTCTCGGACGGTTCGAGAAACACACGCGGCGAAACATCAACCCCCGGAGAACAGAAGCCGCCCCATGCAATTCGCCGGTGCTCGCCTGCGAACACCACTTTCTTGAAAGCTGCTTCGACGCCTCCATATTCTTTGAGTTGTTAGGTTGCACAAGTTCGCTCCCATACACTTGTTTTCATTAAAGACAACAGCACTGCCTTCGGCATCGTGACAATGTGATGCACATTTCAGCGTAGAAGTATATGGCTTTGCAATTGCTTCCCTTACAACGCTTAATGTTGGCTTCGAGAGCCTGGATGTGAGGTCCGGGCATTACGAGTACAAACATTCGGCCGCTAAAATTCAATCCATTCAACTCAGGGTGGTCTTGCAAGTTTTGTTTTATGGTGGCGCATACATAGGCTTTTGAAGCAATGTGTTAAGACCGTCTTAGCGTATTACACAAGGCGTGGTCGGAGGCATTGACCGTCAGTGCAAAATTGTGTAGAGCCACTTGCGGTGCTCACAGAAAGACACAGGATCGCAAGACACTGCTCCAAGCGATAGTGTGCGAGTTAGCGGCCTGTCTCTGCGACAGCCAGCGCAAGGTGCTGAATTGCACGTAGGTAACTTCCAGGGCCTCCACCCTTGTCATTGGAAACGCGTTCGGTCCGCGCCGGGCATGGTCGCCGCTGCATTCTGCACATACCTCGCGGTATCATGTCACTCAGAAAATCAACGTATGTAGTTTGGGCATGCGTCAATGCAGTATGGTACGGTACGCTACATGCAGCGCGGTGAAGCACAGAGTTCTGCTTTTAGGCCACCTTCACGTGCCTTGACCTGTCTAACGTCATCGATATTGTATGAATAGAACTTTGATGAAGATTGAATGAATATAACAGTGAGCCCGCGCGATTGGTCTTCAAGCGCCCGCCAACACCCTTCTACGCTTGCTGCCCCTAGCCTCTGGCCTATCACACTGCACGCCCGCGCTTCCGGGACACGCAGAAGCGAAAGCAATCCGCGTCTTTTGCCAGCCTTGCTGTGCAGCGCTCTTATTCGGCTTATGCCGGCCACCCAATCAAGTATGTGGGAGCAACTCTGGCCACATCGCGCTTTAGGAAAATGGAACAAACGTCCAAAACTGCTGCGCTGCTTTCACGACTCCGGCCACGGATTCCGTCACTCCAGCCTTACCTACGTTACCGCGCGCAACTGGCATTCAAGCGCTTCAGAGCAAGATGGCGATAAAAAGTGGCAAACGCTGCCGCTTGTTGCCGAAGATTGTTATAGTTTTATTCGGTTATATCGAACAGCTTCCTGTATTATTCTTTCCACATTGAATCACTCTCCTCGTTTCCACCGAGTTTGAATGTATTGCGGATGTCTGTATATTGAACTGTAGACAGTTCTCCGAACTGGGGACACGCAGGATTCTCGGGTAAAGACAATGACGTTTTATGATAGCGCTGCTACGGCAATAAAAGCGCAGGCTCTAGTGCGTCGCAAATGTGGCCGCCGAGGAGCACGCGGCATTGCGCCATGGGACGGGAAATTAAACGCCGCGCTTCGCAAGCAGTATACACGACTCGGGAAGAAGGTGGGTACGGGTAGAGCAAACTATAATGTCCAGCCATGCCCGGTTCGTTGATGGCCTTTCATCACCGCGTAATACCAAACGTCTGGAAGCCAGCTTAGAAAGACCGTGCAAGCTTCCGCTGATTACCTTAAAGTCAGCTTTATCTCTTAAGAAGCATTGCGAGGACATTTCTTCAGCGGCAATATAAGACATAGAAATATGGAGGACCTAAGACGTTTTTTCTTCTATAAATTTTTCCATTTGCTCAATGGAACTCTCCGCTAAGTACACTGAGGCGCGAACAAACGGAGCCGCCACCTACCGACGAGCAGCGTAAGTTGCCAGCAAGGTCATGTAATATCCACCGGAAGGTTGACCAATTCAGTGAATTTTATTTCCCCATGCCCGCGAGAGCGTGTGGGGATGGACATGTACAGCTTCAGAGTAAATGAAGCGGGAACAGTGTAATTATCACTCCCGCGATGTGGCCATTCAGAGTAAAATTATTTCCAGTCTCTGAGGAAATCAACACATGTCTAAATAAAAGGCTTGATGGAGATGCTTGAGGTCGTCGTATTGAAAACAAAAGGAGCAATAACATCTATTGGGCCTTCATGCGGTTGCCGTTTCAAGAACTCATTCTTGGTGAGGGACGTCGTACAGCATTCACTTCCGTGGCCCAGTGCGTCTCTGCTGAAAATAGCATTACCGCGAGGAATCGTTGGGGAAGTTACTTTGCTCCATTTTGTAGGCTTTTACCGATCTGCTTGTGGGGTATTGTACTGATAGGTATACGTACGCTGGGTGGTTCGTCACCAAGCCACACACAATGACGGTCTGCGAAGATCAACTGGAACAATCGTAACGAGAGCAGTAACTGCACGTATGGCACCTGAAGCTGTGAAATTCTCACGGGTCGGGGCTAACAGATTAGGAGCCTACTGGGTTTTCCAGATTGAGTAACGTTATGCTCTCTGCGCGCAGGTAACGATGCCAAGACTGGCATTGTAGCAAACGTTCGAGGGGAAGCGCGCCTGGTGCGGAAGACAGATGCTGGAAAGTTGTGGTACTACAGCACTGACAAAGTGGACGACAACCTCAAGTTTGTGAAGGCGGCCCAAGGAGGCTACTACTACAGAGATCACATGCCGGCCATTGGTAAAGATCACCTTATTGCACGAGCCATGTGTTGAATCTAGCTCCTTCACGCTTCACTTTGCCTCAAAATGTTATTGAATATCTGTGGATGCCGAATATGATTTTTCTGCTGGTATTGCCTGGGTTTCGTATTGTATTTATGCTAGATTAGTACATCATGGTGGCTATGGGGCTAAGCTGTTCTGCGGCTGAGGATGAGGGCGATGGTGCGATCCTGCCTACGGTGGATATTTTGTTTCCTGTAGAAGCTGAGAAGTAATCTACTATGTGTCGAGATTTCAGAGCACCTTAAAAATTGCCAGGTTGTAAAAAAATGTTGAGCTTTTCGCTTCATTATGCCCCTTATACCACGTCTAGCTTTTGCACGTCAAACATTTGAGATAAAATTTTTATGCTTCTGTTACTGTAGAATTTTCCCCATCGCCAACAGGTGCATGAAAAGCAGGTAGTCACGAGTGAGGTGTACAAAAGACGCGTACATTTTGTACCCTTAGTAAATTTTTTCCGTGAATATCCTCGAAGAAAAAGCGTACGTTTACGTTAGTGCGTGAGCACAAATTCACCCGTCTCCTTCGGAAGCAGGCCGTACTATGAGACTACACACGCGTTTGTGTTGAAGAGCTGTTTTTGCTTTCAGTACGTCGCATGGTGAGGTGCAGGGGCGTTGTGTGCGCTAAATATAAGATGTTGCCACGCAGGAGCAATGGGGACAGTAGGGTGCCAAATAGCCAAAACTGTTTCGTAACTGTGTACTGGTTAAATTGAGGTCTTTCATATAGACTCCTGCGCGCTTTAAGAACGAGTGTTTTGCGCAAAAACGACACTAATTTACCCAGTCTTCTGTATGCAGTGACTCAGGAGTGGGAATATCGATAGTAACAGGTGAAGGCGCTGGGAAGTTGTAGGGTTAAAATCCTGCTCGTCTATTGCCGGTAGCTGATGAAAACATTAACATTAAAAATGTCTCTTCGCACGAATCCTCCAATCAAATAAAAAAAAAATACTGAGTGCGGTTATAAATAGTCATGCTTTCCCCGCCTTGCGCTTGGCCTAACAGGTAAGAACTATCTCGCCGCCTATTTTGCGGACATCCGGAGAACGATATAGGTGGCGTATTTGTGCTCATTTAGCAATAAAAAAAATGTTTATTCTTGCTCAAACGGGTCTTACTCTCAGGGCGGGTGAATTACGCACTCCTCTATAACCCGAATTGGTGTTCTACAGCCTTTCGCGTGCGAATAAACTTAAGTTCGCGAGCGAAAATTTGTCTAAGGTTAACCTACTAAACGCTTGCCGGAAAGTCCGAGTATTCGACAAAATAAGCAATGATGGGTAAATTATTTTTAAAGCTATGAAATTTATGTCTTCGCTAGAAACAGCACGTCATAGACTAAAGGGCAGCCATGGAGCCCATTCCGTACCGAATATTACTATAGCTTACGGTTAAGGTACCTTTTAGAATACCAGGATGCCAGCGAAAATAAACGGTAATGATTTTTTTCTTTCGAGTGGAGTTTGCGTCGTTCACTGCAAGGGCTGAACCGCAGGTAATATTTTTGCTTCCTATGATGATAGATACGCGCGCAGAATGAGAGCCTATTGCAATATTTTAGTACTCCAAAAGATAAACTTGGCTTCAGTTTCAATGAAGTATGCAAAATGACCAGAGTGGAGGATTGAAACGAATTTCCTTCGATGCAGCTTTGCCCGGACACGATCCTAAGGACATCGATTTATTTGCCAAACATCAGGTAAGAAAAAATGGGATAACGTTACCCTTACGCTTTTTGCAGGGTTGGTTCTTATACACATCCAAGAAATAGGCTTTTAGTAATGTTGCTGGTGAATGAGTACCTAGCGCTGGGAGAACCTGAGTGGGGATGTCTTGGTGGAGTCTCGGTGGAGAACCTGAGTGGAGTTTCGGTGGCAAAGAGTGATGTTTTGGCAAGAATCATAACGCTAAAAGCCACATCTAAAATCCATGCTTAAATCAACTAGTGTGAGAGCAGACGACAGTTTCAGACGACAGTTTAGTTTTAGACGACAGTTGTAGAAAAAAAAATAAAGGAGCCTTTATCTTGTGGAACAACACTTCTGGCATATGCTACGTGTGCGTGGTTCTGGAAAAAAGAGTGTCCAGACAATCTTTTCAAAACTTGTTCTTAACTCAAGGAACACGGATCCGCATGCGACAATTATCACCCTAGTGAGCATACCCCCCAATGATAACTTATAATAGAAACTGGACGCTATGCTAATTAAAAAATTTTGCTCTTCACAGAACATGCTGACCACCTATTGCAAAGGTTGTGCCTGATTAGTGAAATGCCAGAGACTGCTTGTGAATGTGTTAACACAACATTGAACTGACTGTTTATTTATGAGTATTATTCAAAAGTCTGCGTCCCTTTTTTTTTCTTGTCTGGCAAAGCGCCGCTGGCACAGGGGTAATGTTAGCTTCAGAGGGATGCCCTTTTCTCCTGAAGTGAGGAGGTTCGAGAGGTTGAATGGAGCGTCTTCACCTTCTCAGGAGGGAAATAATTGTTCAGTTGAATACAAAAAGTTGCATGGCGATAACTACACTCCCTAATGCGAAATTTGTGCGCAGCGTGAACTCTAGTCTTCTCATTCTCGGTGCCTATTTGCTGCACCTCAGGAAGTGATAGGGTGATCAGTGAACGCCCGGCAGCGCACACTACTGTGTCGTTATCTCGCCGTGAATTGTTTCCGCCAAGAATGTTGTTGCAAATCGTGTTTGAACCTCCCTCGCAAATGTCACGTGGTTCGGATCAGTCGCAAACGGCGGAAGTGCGGATGGCGGAAGTTTAAGGAGAGGCGCCCTCCTTAGAAGAGACGCATAACAAAGGTGTGAGGGGAAGGAGCGAGACATACTGAGTCGTGGCGACGCGCTGGGAGACGCCGCCTTAGCAGTACGTGCCGCCCCACCAAGCCCTCGCACTTTCGCCAGCCGCTGCTACTCAGCATTCTTTCTGCTGGGCTGGCTCGTTCGCTCGCTCCGTTACGCGCTGCATTTCTGTCAGACGTAAAATATCTCTAAACGACTGGGTGGGCGAGATTTTGGCTTGGTGCGACCATTTCCAGGTGGTTAATTTTTTCCGCACTCGTCAGCCGCAGTCTATCAAATGATGTTGCATTATTTTTCAGACTACTTTCTCGCCTGCGACTTGTAGCATACAAATTCGTTATACAGATATTGATAGCCAAAATGACGATTCGTTGAGCTGAAACAAGTGCCTCATCTGTAGCGAGTATATTGCTTCACACCTATTATTATAAAACGAAGTTTTTTCGCCATTTAGTATTTTGTTTTGTACCATAATGCATTTATTTGTGCTACATTAGTAGACGCGGTATCTGCAGTGTCGTATATACCACACAGTCGAGTTGTAAACATGAATGAGTAGTTTTTATAGCGCAACCATCTTGGTACCATTAGCAATGGTAGCTCGGCCTGTATCTTTCCACTTACACTGTTATGCTTCTGGCACATGCCTCAAGTGCGTACATTGTCGTCTGCTCCATAGTAGCCTGCACGAATGCTTTGAGGGCGCTTGTTAAAGGCTTGCAGCTTCCATGACATCCTTCTGGCAGGTATCCCTCTTGCCACTTCACCAAGCTTCCTTTCAGATAGACCCCGCAGGGGGCACCTTGTGTACTCAAGGTGTTTTGGTGAGTAGCGCCACCACGGTCCCGAGCTCCGCAGGGGTGCCTACTGCCGTAGGCACTTGGTGTCTTGCAACACCACGGACCCGAGCACATGTGGGTTGGACCCACCCACGCCCCGGCTGTGCGTGGCTTTGCCGTGTCTGAGGAAAAGGGCGTC